>NC_072799.1:18695000-19320000 GCF_028583425.1 Eublepharis macularius | reverse complement strand
CCCGCTGAAGTTGCCAACCGTACAAGACAAAAATTCCATCCTACCCACATTGCGAATAAATACATTTTTAAGTGAGAAAAGGTGGAGGAACAAAAGATTGATCTGCCCAATTCTGCAGTAAAACACTCTCATGCCTATTTTCCAAGAGCAGTCTGTGCTCATTAATAACTCAAGAGCTGAAGAGTGTGGGCCTAACTTTAGAAAAGCCACCTCTATATTTAGAGGCCTAAATATAGATGTGAGAAGAACTTGGCTGAATGTTTTTGAAAGATTTCCCTGGATCCCAGGAGTTAAACATCAAAATAAACACGTTATTAACTGATTAGTTCTTAGATGTTCTGTTATTAGATGCTATTAACATTTGTTCTTATGCTTTGGATGAAAACTATGGACTGGCCTATATAAGCACCACACAACCAGTTTTCCTGCTGGTTTCCCTACTCTTGTCCTGACAGCAGAAAGCAGTGGACCCATGTCAAAACCATTTCTGCCATGTCTATATGACTATTGGTGAGGATATTTATTTTATTTATTTCATTTTATTTACATTACGGGGTCGCCATAAGTCACCTATGACTTGAGGGCACTCTCCTGCTCCACCTCACCTTTCTCATTGAGACTCAAGGTGGATTACAGTCATTTTCGAGGACAATTCAATAAACAATGTAATAGGGTCAATAAATTCAAACGTACAAAGATTTAAAACCAACAGAAATCCACTACAGAATTGAAGAAATAAAATTGTAGCCCACTTCCCTGTTCTAGAAACAAAGCTACCAGGATTCCTTCACAGGGAAAGAAAGCCTATTATACCAGGCTTAAGGTTGGGTCCAGCCAACTTTTTCACTTAGTCTCGTCCAACTGCTTGTCCTTATTATAACCTGCCCACCCGTGGGCCTGGAGATCTCACAGAATTACAATTGATCCCCAAGGGAGCTTCATCTCTTGAAAGCTTCTTCCCTTGAAAAATCTCGTTGGTCTCTAAGGTTTGCCTCCTCTCCCTTATTGCAGCTGCTTACAGTCCTTATCTAAAATGGGTCCATGGAGCTGCAATTTGGCTTTTAAAAATGCCAGGAATAAATCTTTTACATTTTGTGGCATTTTTGACAGTGGACAGCTGCTGCTCTTACTCTTTTTCCTGACACTGCCAGCAATAACATGAATGTGATTGTTTTAATTAGTGCTGTGGAGATGGTTTTTTTCTTTTTACGGAAGCTTTAGATCTTTGTAAACCATTGTGTATTCTTGAATGGAAAAACTGGCTATCTGTTTTATAAATGAAATAAATTAAATATTTATTCTGGAAATATCGCAAATCTCACAGCATTTTGTCTAGTTCAGCCCTACGTATCAATGTGCCGTTGTGATATTACTTTTATGAACTGCCATACTATACTTTCAGTCCCCTCTAGATGGCAGCATTTATGAAAAATTAATTTCCTGTTAAAAACGGCTAATCAGTAGCAGTTTCCTTTGGCAGAATTAATAGAAAAGGGGCTGAACAACTTCGTCCTTTTAGGGCATTATTACCTGCAAATTAGTAAACAACCTCCAAAGTCAGTTGGAAAGCCAGTTTGGTGTAGTGATTAAGAGCACAGGACTCTAATCTGGAGAACCGGGTTTGATTCCCCACTTCTCCACTTGAAGCCAGCTGGGTGACCTTGGGTTAGTCACAGCGCTCTCAGAGCTCTCTCAGCCCCACCCACCTCACAGGTTGTGGGGATTGTTGTGGGGATAATGATAACTTACTTTATAAACCGCTCTGAGTGGGTGTTAAGTTGTCCTGAAGGGCAGTATATAAATCGAATGTTGTTGTTATTAAAGTAAAAAAAACTACTTAAAGTTTTCTGTCTGTAAACAGAAAAGCTCCTTAGCATAAAACAGCTCTAGAATGTTATTGGTCTTTTCCCATTGGGGAAAAGTTCCATTGCAGTTATAGAGTTGTTGTTGTTGAATGCAGCAGAATGCTTCAGAAATGGCTCTATATTATTGTCTTTTTAGGACATGGTCTTCTACACATTAGTAAGCAATGTGCTACAGTACAGCCACTTACAACTTAACAGTTTCTTTTTTGTAAACAGAAAAGAACCTTGGGGAGAAGACAACCTACCTTTTTCATTAATTTTTCATTTTCCACTGGCTTTCCAAAGTGTTTTGAAGATGTCACCTATGTTTCTGGAGCGAAATGGTTCTTTGTCAGCTGTGCCAGTGGTCATAGACCCTTTTCTAATCTCTCTGAACTCTGTGGGATCCTCTTGCAGGTCACACCTTCTCTCCTCAACATAAAAAGCAGGAATCTCCCATCAAAGTAAACAATGAACTAGTTTATATTTTATTTTTCATGTTCAGTATTTATACATATATAGAATTACTGAGCAACGGGCTATATATACTGTATGGCCATTTTGTACATCTTGAAGGGCCAAACCCAAATTTGCCATCAAGTCTCTCGCCTCACTCTGTTCCCCCTTCTCCCTCATGGCCTCATGACCCACTTCCGAGAAATTCACAACAAGGGTTTGCCAGCCCAGTGTTGGCAAACAACAACAACAACAACATTCCATTTATATACCGTCCTTCAGGATGACTTAACACCCACTCAGAGTGGTTTACAAAGTATGTTGTTGTTATCCCCACAACAAAACACTCTGTGAGGTGGGTGGGGCTGAGAGAGCTCTGAGAGCGCTGTGACTGATCCAAGGTCACCCAGCTGGCTTCAAGTGGAGGAGTGGGGAATCCAACTCGGTTCTCCAGATTAGAGTCCCACGCTCTTAACCACTGCACCAAACTGGCCCTGGGAGAAGGGAGGGCAGACTTGTGACAAATGGCATTGTGCCTCCGCCATGATGTCACTTCCAGCATGAAACTGGAAGTGATGTGACTGCATCATGGTGGTGCTCTAGGATCCAACCCCCCCCCCCAAACCCTATACAGTTATGGGTGAATCCTAGAGTGTTGCATTGACATGGTGATGCCACTTCTGCGTTCACACCAGAAGTGTAAAATGTAGTAAAATGTGTTAGCACAAGCTTGTGAGAGAATGCTCTCCTAAAATTGTGTTGGAAAACCATATGAGACTGAAACATGACATAAGCATCAGCCAAGGCATTTTATGGGTTCATTAAAAAATGTACCTTGGACTGTAATATGGTCTGGGAGAACAGAACTGGCATTTTGTTAGGATTTAAAAAGTGTGACCTTTCTTTTACTGCCTGGCTCTAAGGGAACCTTCAGACATTAGGAAAGGCAAGGAACTGTGATGTAGTAGTTAAAGTATTGGTCTAAGCTCTGGAAGACACAGATTCAAGTCCCTGGTCTGCCATGGAAGCTTGCTGGGTGACCTTGGGCCAAACACTATCAGCCTAAACAACCTTACAGGACTGTTGTGAGGAAAAAATGGAGGACAGAAGAACTATGTAAACTACTTTATGTCCCCATTGGGAAGAAAGGCAGTGTATAAAAGAATTAGTAAGTGAGCACAAGATACTCAAACTGTGTATTTTCCACTACTTTACAATACAGTATTTTTAAATGTCACTTATAGTCCACCTTTCTCACTGAAAAATAGAACTGTAAGGCACACATTCCAGCCAGATCCATTTGGATCCATTTTGAGGATGGCTTCTGCATCTCACTAAGGGGAAACCTGAGAAGATGCACAAGTTCCACATCAAAAAGTTGGAGTGTGTGTGAGTTGACTGTGAGTGTGTAGGCAAGGACAGTAATCTCTTTCTTTTTGTCTATCCTGGTGTAATATTCTTGATGGCTGCATTGAGTTTTGGAGTTATTCCCCACTGGGCAAATGAAGAATGTGGCCTGGGATGGGCTGCAAATCAGGATCCATTCTTCAGCTGCAGAAAGACTCACTTAAAACCAGTCCAGTTTTAGTGTCCTAATGCAAATTATGCCCAGTGGTGGCATGCTTCTCAAAACTTGAAACCCTTTGCATGTGCCCTAGATAGGGTTCCCCGTTTATCTGGGGCAGGGTGTTACCAGTTCTCATCCCCAATTTCCTGCCTCTGAGGAACTGAGAAGAAAAAATGTCCTCCACATAGTGATGTGCCAGGTATCTCCCCAGTCCCTATGGTAAAGGCCAACAGTAGAGTCTCTATGGTGAAGACCATAACCCAGGAAGTGACATCATATCCTCCACAAGCTCTGTCCGCCTCGTTCCCCCCCTCCCAATATTGTCCAGCATTTGCCAAGGTAGTGTTAGGAACCATTGCCCTCAGGCAGGGGTCCACAGTCTTGTTGTGCAGTGATCAATTTTGGAATTTTGATGATGGGTAGCAGGTGCCCCCCAAAGTGGCTGACATGAGGCATGGCCAACCACAGAATGGCTGCCTTGGAAGCTGGGACCAGTCACAAAAATTTTAGGAGGTTTCAAGCCTAGCTTTCTCCTATTGTGCAGATATATTGATTTCTCTTGGGCTCTTCTGAAGCACTTCCTGCTAAAATGGGGTGGGGGTGGGGGTGGCGATTGGCTCTTTGCTTTGAGGAAGAAGGAAGTGGCCATGGCACCAAACAGTGCCACATTAGGGATCACTGCCCTAGGCACTACCGAACAATGTCCTCTATTCTGATAGTTATGATGTTGTGTACCTTTGTGCAACCACAAGAGGGAGCACAATACTGCCAGCCCATGAGCTCTGGAAGACCAGACTGATTTCCTAATAGACCAGCACCTAGAGTAAGAACCATGTTGAGACCCAGATGTAAGGTTTTTGTCTTTTATTTAACTCACCATTATCAACCAAATTTACATTGCAACATCATACCCCTTAGAAGTACAGTATCATAAACCATAACATTCAGTCTGAGTAAAAAAACTAGATTCCCCCATCCCCACCACCACCACCACCATCATAATCTTCATCATCATCATCATCATCTCCTCTCTCTTTCCTTCATAACAAATCACCCTGTGATTGAGCAGAAGATTATGCAAAAATAAGGTCTTACAATTCAATAATGGACTGGTACTGAACCCTGAAGGGTGCAACCCTAAACAGTTTTACTTGGCAATAAGCCCCATTCAGTGCGGCAGGAATTACTTCCAAGAAAACATGCATAGGATTTAGGTGCACACCTGCCTGGTTAGCAACACCCATTCTCAGCAACTGCTACTGCTTGCAATCAGACTTCTGATGTGTATATAACTGGCAGCAGATATTCAAGTATTAATTGTATTGCCCTTCTCTCTAACTCAGCAAAAGGGGAAAAAAGAAAGAGATGGATTTGGGTTCCAATCCTAGATGCGCCCATTCATGCAAAAATCCAGGAGGGAGGTACTGTTAGGTAAGTGTGTTTCTTTGCACCCTGCTTTGGTTTTCACTTATTCAATCTCATTGTCCTCAACGCTGTGATGATCGCCAACACTTTCAACACTTTGGTTGCTGACATTGTCTGTGTCGTGGTCCTGGTCTACCTCTTGGAGTTCCTTGCTGTGGTCCTTCAGTTGCTCACTGCTGTGGTCAACCCCATAGCTCTCTTGGGAGATGTCAGATTTGCTGTTGTCGTGGTCTTCCTCAACACTGTCAAGTTTCTGTTGGCTGTCATTCTCTATACTCTTATCATGGGATGCACTGTGGACCTCAGTGCTGTCTTGTAGGTTACTTTTGCCCTCTCTCTCTACACTAGTATCTTGACTCTCAAAAGAATGGGCTTTGGAAGAATAGGATTCATGGCTGTCCACTTCTGGTGTGCTGTCAACTTCCTCTGTAGTGTCATGAGAATCAAACTGTAAAAGGAAGAAAAAAGGATAATCAATGTCTATCCCAGAGTCAGAGGGTATACATACACCAAGGATCTCTAATATTTTTGAGCCTTTGGGCACCTCTGGAATTCTGACACAGGGTGGTGGGCACAATCACAAAATGGCTGCTGCAGGAAGCAGAGCCAGCCACAAAATGGCCACACACAAGAGGTGGTGCCACACACATGTACAAGCACAGGGAACAAGAGGAGAAAATAATTTTAAACATACTGGGAAAGAGAAACAATATTGTTTTAATCTGCACAACCAATCAGACATCTGATTGTCAATCCAATAACTTGCTGGGCAGCAGCCCCATGCATTTGAGAAAAATACTTGATGAACACCAGGAAAGGTGTTGGCGGGAGCCATGTTGGGGACCACACAACTGTTACAGAAATGTTAATTGTATGCCTTATGTGTCTACAGAAGCAACACTGAAGGAGACGATGTTGGAAGATGGCTAGCCCTGCACCATAATCCAAATCTGGAGCCCTGAAGGCCCATGTCAGTGTGTACAAGGGTCTGTGATAAATTATTCTCACAAATGAAATCCTTGTCATCTCTGAAAAATAACCCTTCTGGATAAGCTCCTAGAGTAGGCCAAAAATTACTTAAATTTGTTGAACAGTCATTCCTTTTCCTCAGGGAACCTCAGCAGCTGAAGTTGCATAAGAAAAGCTTAACAGGCTTTTCAATACCTTCAACAAACTACAACTCCCAAGATTCTTTAGGGGTGGGTGGGGAGGGAAAGCCAAATCAGTGAAATGGATGCAAAACAGAAATAAGCATAGACCTTGTCTGTGTGATATCTCTTACTTTATGTCTGTCAGGAGTGAGGAGGTCAGACAACTTGCCAAGTAATTCCACTTTTAAAAAATAATATTCTGTCTTGGGGAATCCAATGGAATTTTTCATCTTTTGTGTTATTTCTGTAGGAGATTTGCCCTCTGAAGCGGCGATTTTTTTCCCTCTAGAGGAGATCAGTAGTCTCGAGATCAGTAGTATTTCTGGGAGAACTCCAGGCCTTACCCACATGATACCTGAGATCCTATAACTGGCTGTTCCAGAGACTGAATTTGGGACCTTTTGTATATAAAGCTTACTACCACCAATCCCTAGGCTGGGTTTTAAAAAAAGCATACCATTTGTGCCGAGGTAATTAAACCACAGGGGATAATGGAGTAAGGATTCCTCTGGCAAGAACAGCACGCAAACCATACCATGGCAAATGGGTTATGAATGTTTAGAAATGGGTCAGCTACTCAGTTCTTCTTTACTACCTCCTACATTTCTAGCAGCTACTCCACTCATCTGTGGTTGCAGCTTGAAGGACTATAATTTACCTTTCCAGAAGATTTCTTGGACTTCTTCAAATACGCCAGGTCCACTTTGGCCCGTATTCCATAAGGACTGTCACCTCTGCCTGTAAATGGGCCAGGAGTGGGATATGGAGTTGCAGTAATGTCAGTGGGAACATCGGTGACAACTTTATCGGATTCATTGGATTCATCAGACTCATCAGAATCAACTGCGTCGCTGTGGCTGTCATCATCCGCATCATCAGGGCTGTCCACATCATCGTGGTCATCGGCATCGCTGTGGTTGGAGTCATCTTCCTTACTTTTACCAGAAGGTGCCAGGAGGGTCTGCAAAACAACAGCAGCAACTCAATAGTATATGGACACTGGCAGGTATGAAAGCCGGATGCACATTTGGGCGGCAGAGTTTATGATAAAACCACCTGTGTGTAAGCAGTAATGTGGATTTCAGCATCGTGTTGTCAGAGCTCACCCCATAAACAAGGGAAGTAAGAGTAAATAGTGCCTTAGAGCATATATTTATTTATTTTACTTCATTTATCCCCTTTCTCCCCAGGGGAGACTCAAAGCAGCTTATATCTTTCTCCTCTCCTCTATTTTTCCCTCACAACTGCTCTTTGAGGTAGGTTAGGCTGAAAGTGTGTGACTGGCCCAAGGTCACCCAGTGAGCTTCCACTGGGGGCAGGGGATCTCTAGCCCCTATTTCCCCCACCTCTGTTCACAGGGCTGGATGGGGGGGAAAGCTACCTGGAGGAAAGCACGTGTGTGAAGTGAGTAAATTCTTCCTTGTTGCACCAAATAATTTCCCAGCATGCCACGGAAGCTGTGAGTCGTGCCATGGGGACAATTCACCAAAAATTACACCAAAATATTTTCTGGCATGATGGATGGATGTGGGACCATGTGTGCACTTGGCATGTGTATGAGGGCTTTGCATTTTGGCCCCTAGGGAACCTGGAACTACCTGGCAGAGTGAGGAATGGGACCCGGGCCACCCAGTCCAACCACTATACCACACACTGGCTCACTATATGGAGGGTATTTGGTTCTTTACTAGGAACCACAGACAAAGTAGGGACTGGTCTCAAACAGCAATATACTAAACAGGGACCATACGGTCCACAGAGACCTGATAACAATTACAAATGAGATTTTTAATTCAAGTGCAAGTGCAGTTTGTGCAAGAATTTTAGAAATAAGTACTCAATATATGTCTACTCCACAAAATTCTGGAATGGTTATCTACAATCATATAGAACCAATGCCTGAAATTTCTGTTTCTAGTCCATACATTCTGTTCAACACGTATAGTATAACTTCAAGGTAAATGCAATGTTCATATTCCAAAGTGCACGATTCCAATGTATTGTTTTTTCTTCCTTGCAGGCAAGACTGCCAATAGAAGAGGACAAAGAGAGCACAACGGGAGCCAGATGATGAACCGAGGATCTCCCGGGCTGTTGGCAACGGGTGCGCTAGCAGTTATGACAGCCCGTTTCATGTTGTATTGCTTTGTTAAGCCATTCCTCTATTGCATCATCTTCACCAAACAATATTTAAACCAGCATTGGTAAGTTTCTTCCTGATGGTCAAGAATTTTGTGGAGTAGACATATATCCTTACTAGGGACAACAAGCCTGTTTTCCCAGCACACCAAGAGATCATTTAACTAAAGATGCTAGGAACTGAACCTGGGGCCTTCTGCCCAGCCCTTCTCTGATGTTTGGATCCCCATGTTTGTCTGCTAACATGTACTTATTTCTTAAGAGGCCTGAGGTGCAGGAAATAGCAGCAAAATTATTGAAAGAAGGGAGACAAACTTTCACTGAGGGAAGGATAGATATTAATGAAATGGCATATATGGCGCAATCATCAGTGGGTCGTTTGGGTGCATTTACTGGGTAGATGAAGACTTACTTGCTGCTCTGTGATCTCTTCACTCTCTTCTGAAGAAACAGAGGCCTGGAAATGAAAATGTAAATTCAAAAGTTCTGTCTGCAACACAATAACAGAGCAATCCTAAGCAGATTTACACCGGTCTAAGCCCATTGAAATGAATGGGCTTAGACTGGTGTAACTCTGCTTAGGATTGCACTGTAAATGACCCTAACAAAAATTTAAGAATATCTCATAATTTAATTTTCGAAAGTACCATCCTTACAGTCATGGGTTACCCCCCACCCTGGTCTGGGGAGGGACTGAATGGTCAAGTGAGGGTTATGGAAAACTGAGGAATAAAATGGGGTAAAATAAGGAAGAAGCATGACCTGAGCCCCTTGAGGGCAGTCAAACATACGGGATAATATTAATGGTAATTTTTGTCTGATTCACTGATAGAAAATCAATAAATGAAAACCAAAAACAAGTTGAAAAATGGTTAAAGATGAAAGATGAGTATTTAAAAAAAAATCAAATGATGAGCATAAATCCTGGATGAAGTTAAGTTAATGACTACTAAGTTCCAATGAAAGCAAAGGGACTTAAAATGGTTGAGACAAACATCTCCTGTCAGTACCAATGGGGCTTAAGAGTACCAGACTTTAGCTGCATCAGGGTCATAACTCTAACCAGAAAAAGTACAGCTTAATTTGCTACCGATGCTGAGATCTACTTGGACATGAAATCAAAACAGATTAATGGAAAGACTACTTATTTACATGGTTAGTAAGATAACTGATCGGTCGGTCTATCTTTTTGGCCTCATATCTGCACACTGCAGAATGGCGGCTCAACAAGGAGGAAGCGTTTCCTACCGGATGAGAAGACGACTGCTGTTCTTGTGATTCGTGGCTGTTCACGTGCTCATGGCTATGTTCGTGGCTGTGGTCGTGACGGTGGTGGTGTTTGTGAGCATGATGGCCTCTGGAAGCCTGCAACAATACAAGGAGGTATGTCCGTATTTGTTACGAAACATCCTACAGCACAGGGCTTGATGAATGTGGGGAGAAGAACATATGGTGTGGTAGGAAGATGAAAAATGAAACCCTGCCCTCAACTCATAGTTGATTTATGGTGATCCCTGGTGGGGTTTTCATGGCAAGAGACTAATAGAGGTGGTTTGCCGTTGCCTGCCTCTGCAACCCTGGGCTTTGTTGGAGGTCTCCCATTCAATTACTAACCAAAGCCGATACCCACAATCAAAAATCACAGAAGGGAAAGTGAGAGGGGGCCAGAAAATGCCCATCCTACTGCTTCGGTGACTACTCAGGGATGTCTAGGTAAACGTTTGAAGGGCAATGCCATTATAAGAATCCATGGAACAACCACTTTGGGGATACAGCAGGCAGCTCTCGTTTCCCTCTCTTCACAGGATATCGTGGAGTTAGAGAAAATGCCAAGGGTCTACTGAAATGATTTAGAGGACGGAGCAAATTTTATACTGGGAAAGACTGGCTAGAAACTTTTAAGTTTAGAGATAATGAAAGATGTCTAAGGCTAGAAAACCATGAAAAATGTAGAGATACTTGAATAAAGGGACTTCCTTCCACCCTATAAGTAGGGTCACCCTGGGCAGGGGGTTGGACTAGATGGTCTGTAAGGCCCCTTCCAACTCTATGGTTCTATGATTCTATGATTCTATGAAATTGTAGGATGAGTGGAAAGACAAGTGGGACTTCTTCCCCACAATATATAATTTACTTATAAAATCCATTTCCCCCACAATGGAGTAGAGATGGGGATAAATCTTGCTGGCTTTTAAAAGCCCTGGCTGACCCAAACTGATTTATAAAGGAGAGGTCTGTCTATGCCTTTGAATACCCGAGAGGCAATCTAATGTTCCATATACAATGACAATGTTGGGTCAGTGCCAAGATCATTTTTGGCTGCTGCCCCAAACTGTAGAACTCACACCTTCAGAACATGCAGTTGGGGGCCTTTATTACAAACTAGTTGGTGGTGAAAACTTATTTGTTCCATAAGGTCTTTGAAGAAATTTGATATTCATGCCTGGGATTTTAATTGTGTCTCTTTATTGAAGCATGGTTCGAACTGCTGCCATAGTCTCTGTTTTGTCATTTGTTAAGCCACCTTGGGTGTTTTAAACGGAACAGCGGCATGGAGAATCCACTAAAAGGATAATTATGTAATGAAATTTCTGCAGCAAACGGGGAGATTTTGAGTTTGCTTTGAAAGAGCAGTGCTTCCCTAAGTGTAAGAAATTGCTGCAAAATTGCAGTACCTCCCTTCCTCCTGCAAAGCACTTGCTAAGAGTCACATTGTACGTTGTGCTGTAGGTTTCCTCTTACAGCAAACACTTTACAGGAGCAAATTTTTGCCCTTGTGCTTGTACTCTACTCTTCCCCCACCCATCACTGGAACAGGAGTCCTCTTTTGCAGGGGCAAACTATTGCAAAAAAAGGGATCCCTTGTTTCAGCTGAATTCTCCTAGATAATATGCAGAGAAAAATCTGGAGCAGCTACATTTCATCCTGAATTATACTTTAATTATAGTTTTAATGAATACAGTGGGGATAGGAACTGATAACAAGGAGGAAAAACTTACATGCTTTGTTTCTGAGCTCGCTGAATCATGGAATTTTGATTTGCTGATCTGTGAGAGGAAGGGGGGAAAGAAACAGAGAGTCAGTCTTGATTCCTTGCTACAGCATTACAGAAATGTGTGTAGTTTTTCTATGTGTATTACAAGTATTTTTGCATACTTACTGGTAGCGCGAAAGCAATGGTGAGAAGACACAAGCACAGCACAGCAATCTTCATTGTGATGAATGTCCTGGAAAAATAATCCACATTTCATTTATCCATCTGTCTATGCATCCATTCACTCATTCAAACACCACATATCAATTCAGAATTTCCCAGATGTCTTCCAAAACATCTAGAACATTTACTAACAAATCAGTATTCAATAAAACACAGTTTAAAACCAATAAAACCTTAGCTGTCAGATGCAATAACAAACTTACCATTCATGAAAATCATGTACAAATTCTAACCAGAGTTCTAAGTGGATGCTTAAAACTCAATAGAATAGGCCCTAGGCAAGCATTACATAAAATAAACATTAATGCAGAAAAGACCCTATCTAAGGTTACTCCTTGCTTTATCTCTGAAGGGGCAAGGTCTCTACATCTGAAGATAATCCGACAGAATGGGCACTTTTATAGATGATAATTCCTTTGGCAGGAACACTGTTTAAGAAACAAAGCAGATGTTTTATTTTTTCCTGCTTATTCTAATATGCAGGAAGAGTGCACTGCATAGTCTAGACCTTTCTGGATGGTACCATCTCAAACTTCAGGAAGGGAATTTGCATATTACCCTGCAGGTAAGCAATGAAAACTTTTCTCGATGTGTTCTCATGTTAGTGAGTTTTTGATGTGTCCATGGGGAGTACTTAAAATATAACCTCAGAGTGGTTCAAAATGGTACAGTCCAGAAAGGGCTGTAACAGATACCATTTCTTAATGTTTGGATCAGAGTTCAACATTCTGAGCTGATGTTTCCGTGGGTGACTCAGCTTTTCCAAGCTGTCCTGTCTCGAGGAACACTTTTTCCCTTTAATTTCAACATTTTCAAGGGCAGGGCTGCGGCTTAGAAACAGGGCACATACTTTGTAAGCACAAGGTGCAGAATTCAGTCCTTGAGCTTTCAGGTAGCAGGAATTAGGAAAGACCCTTCCTGGCCTTAGACCAGGGAGAGCAGTTGCCAGTCATGGCTGACAGTTCTAATCTACAGGGGATTGATGGTGTTTCTTGGTGTAATGCAGATTCATATATATTCAGGTGCAAGGAGACTCCTACCTGTAGATGCAGGGCTGTTTTCAGGTTTTGAAGGGGTCAGGCAGATAGTGCCTCCCCCCTATGCCTGCTATCAGTTCCCCTTTTTCTCCATGCACCTCCATACCCTTTCCTTGACTTTGCTGGGCAGTAAGTGCAGTTTGGGAGTGCTATTGCTATGTCCAATGACGGCACTGTTGGGTGACAAAACATTCACAAGCAGGCAGGGGAAGGAAGTGAGTGTGGGCATTGGGAGTGGGTGGGGAGTGGGTGGGGAGTCAGCAGCAGTGCCGCCCAGCAGAAGCCCTGGGCCCTGGCAGCTGCCCCACCTCTGGGTATGGGGGGCATCTACAAAGATGCCACCTCTGTGTAGATGTTTCCTAAAGAACTATGGGGTTTTGCATTCTGATGCAACATCCCTCCTCCTCCAAGATTTCCTTTGTTAATGTTCCTTTGCGATGGAAAAAAAAATGTCACATCGGAATTTGGTGTTCATTTCTTTTCTGTGCCGCACTTTGCGGTACACCTTGAAAGCGCTGCTCGACAGCTGACAGAAGGCTGACAGCTGAGATTGACTGCTTGGTTAAGCATTTGGCTTGGCTTGAGAGCTGAACATGTGATTTTTGCAGGGAAGACGTTGCTAAATCCAAGTCCAGATTCCATTGGCAACATCAGTACCCACTAAATACGTGATGCTTCTAGAACCCTCACAAGTAATGAAGCAGAATGGGGGGGGGTGGAGGAGTGAGACAATTTCTCAGTATCAGCCTCGGAGATTGGAAAAATGTCCTGTTCTAAACTGAGGCCCCTGATTTCTACCAATGACTCCAAAGGGCTCACAACTAATAGGGTAACTCCCTTGGAACAACATAAAACAAAGCAAAACAAACCCGAGCAGTTATTCAGAGAAAGCTGGTTAAGCAAAAATGCATTTTCCTAGCATGTATCTTGGCTCACTTGCTCGAGTTATCTACAGCTATTTGTTTTCTAAGCACTTTATGAGAACATCATGGTTTGGAATGCTAGGAGTGCTGCTGGATGAATGGTGTGAAGACAGGCTGAGTCTTAAGATGATTACAGACAATTAAGAAATGAATAGGATTTTTCCTCCATTCGAATTACTTTTGTTTAAATATGCTTTTCATTTCTAGGGACTGCCTCTTATGCCAGAATATTATAGCTGAGTGGAACTGATTTTAACTTAGATCTGGGAAATGAATCCGGCATTTCCATAAAGTCCTAGAGGCCATACATCATTGCACCATAGAATCCTTTGGGGTATCAAAATCTATGCAAAGAGCTTTTAGTTAGTTTTGCAAGGGCAGAGGATGTAAAACTCCATGGAAATTTGAGCGAAAGGGATTTCTTCCACAGAGGTACAATAAGCTGATTCCCCTTTTTGATTTCCTTGCCTGTTATTACTGTAAACAGGTTTCATGATGGCTTCATCCTTCCTTCCAAGACATTTAAAGACAGCAATCTAAATGTTCTAGTCCGGAAGGAAACAAACCAATGCTCAGCCTGACTCTGCAGAAAAAGGGATGAATCAGGGCTCAGGAGATATCAGAAAGTGATGAATCATGATGGGGCATTATGCATTAGCCAGGGTGATGGGGGAAGTGGCACACATTGCTGTGTCTGTCCTTTTTCTAAGAAAGGTTAATGAGTCCTGGTACATAAAGAGAAAATCGATGTGAAAGCATTGCAACAAAATGTATCTGAACTACCTCTTGCAGAGCAAAGGGGGAAAACCCTAACCATGTCTTTTGGGAGATTAAAAACCCGGAAAATAAAACGGCTTTTAGCAAGGAACACGTTGATGACTAAATAGACAGTACTTGAATAGTAACATTAGGCCAACTATCATGGCTTACAAAACCTCCTGTATGAAACTGACAAAGCTTAATCAGAGCCTCATCAAGGTGTTTAAGTGCCCTTGAGCATGTGCAAAGTGTCTTCCCCCCCACAACTGAGTAATTATAAGATAAGGGCTGCCATGCAATATGGTTGTTAATGGTTTTGCATAATAGGATCCTTGTGTCTTTGATTGACAGCCAGAGAATCAACAAATGAGGCTTTTCCCAGTATGGAGATGCTGATGAGAAAAGTTGCTTTAGTCACAGTTATAACAGCCCTAGCTGGGAATTTTTAAATTTTTTTAGCAATCCTAGTTTTCAGAACCCAGACTTTGACTTCTTGGCAGGCTCAGCTTTTTAGAAATGTAGGGGTGGGAGGTGGAATGTGAGCTCTACTCTGTGCCTGAAGAGAGTGGTGCTACAAATTGTCTGTGGTGCAATTTGAGGAAGACAAATATATGGGTTTTAAAACCACTTCCAACCACATAAACCCACCTAAAACCACCTCTGCTCAGCAAAACTCCCTCTTGTAGACTTCTCCCTTCCTGCAGGTTGAAATATTCTCCTGGTGCAAACCAAATATAATATAAATATAAGTCAATAGTTGGCACCGAGTACCTTTTCCCTCACTGTGATATTAAAAAAGCTGCCGCCTTGCTTCTTCATCGTAATGAAAGCACAAACCAGGCAAAGTCAATTGCTAGGAAGAAAAAGCAACTACCTTATCTGGATCCGAAGGGGCGTCTCACGCAAGAGGTCTGCTCAAGGCAATGCCAGGCTCACTTGCTCCAGAGATGCTCCGTTTGCCTTGCCTCTTCTTCTGCTGCTTCCCCTCCGCAGATCTCTGGAATTTAAACTCTATCCCAGACATCAGCCAACCAATCCTCACGAGGCGGAAAGGATGAGGTCATGAGGTTTCTTGTCACTGTCCTCCCACTATTCTCCACCGTTTCCCTTTAGGGTTTTGTGGCTTTCAAAGCAAACAAGAAACGACTGGATGGTTAAAGCATTACTTATGTACAATCTCATTAACCAGCCTTTCAGATCAACACATGGCATTCAGCACTGAGCCAGAGGGTTTTAGGGGCAAAGAAGCCCTTCTGCATTTGCGGGTAGGGAGAAACTAGAACGGGCTTGGAGCTAATTTTTTTTTTATAGATGCAGACACTTTCGTTTTAAGAGGCAATATTAGCAGCTTTACAGGGAACAGGTCAAATGTCGTCAATCACCGATGTTTGGATGCAGTGGGGTTGCATGCAGACTCCTGGCAACAGCATCTGAATAATGTCTTGGAAACATAAATAATGAGCTATCGTGCAATTAATGCATGTGAAAGGGACTTCCCTTTACATCTAAAGAACATCTGCATCGTGAGATGCGTTAGATGAAGTTGGGTTCCACCCATAACATCTTAGGCCTCAGTATATCTGTCAATCTCTTATGGGGCTACAAGACCCTGTTGTGCGTTGCAAGCAACAGACTGACTCTAGTAACCCTTTTGGAACCCCCCATAGATCTTTTATTTGGGGAGCTGGGAAAGGGGAGAGTGGAAAGAAACCACAGCATGTTTTTTGCAATGAGTTACTTGCATCCCAAGATTAAACACCCCAGACTGGCTGCACCCCTAAAGGCATGATTTCCCATCTGGCAATATTTGCATATCCACTCAGCTATCCTTATTCCTTCACTGATTCTGTGTCCTGCTTTGGACGTTACCCAGAATGGCACAGTTGCTGACCTCCCAGTGTTGATCCGATGCTACTCCCAGCCAGATATGCAATGTCTCCCCATGCACTTCCCTACCACCTCTGTTCCAGTGGGACAGACACTAGGTGGCCCATCATGGTACAAGACCAGGTATTCTATCCTGACTATGTAGCCAGAAGTTGCAGATGTTTCTGGAAGTGGCAAGGAAGCAATGCATTAATCGTAGAATCATAGAGTTTGAAAGGACTTCCAGGGTCGTCTATTCCAACTCTCTGCGCCATGTAGGAAATTTATAACTACCTCCCCTCCACACCCCCAGTGACCACTGCTCCATACCCAGAAGATCGCAAAACACTGGCTGATTCCACACATATTGGATAATGCATTTTCAATGCACTTTAGCAATCATTTTGAAGTGGATTTTTTGTTTCACACGCAAAAAATTCAGTTCCAAATGATCTCTAAAGAGGATTGGAAGTGCATTATCCAACGTGTGTGGAATCAACAACTGTCAGGATCCCTAGTCAAACTGGCCTGGAGAAAATTGCTACCTGACCCCAAAGTGGCAATCGGCCTTATCCTGGGTATGTAAGAGGGGCCACAAAAAGTAAGCATTGATGTAACCCTTCCTGTCCTCCCTCTCGTGATCTACCTTGGTTCACAGAATCAGCATTGCTGATGTAAGGAGCTACTCATGCCAGATAATATCTGTATTATATATATATATATATATATATATATATATATATATATATATATATATATATCAGTCTTTATTCAAAGAGGTCAGCCCAATGTACAGGGCTGGTGAGGGCTGTGGCTGAGTGACAGAGCACTTCTGGCAGACCCAGTTAAAAGGATCAAGTAGTGGGTGACAGTCTTTCGCTCTCCGGGGTCTTAGGCAGCTGTCTTCCATTTTTCCTACGATCCGATCCTTTTAACTACAGATTCTGGGGTTCTGACCTTCCATCTTCAAAGCAGGGGCTCTGCCACTGAGCAAAGGCCCTGCCACAAACACAAGACCAGTCTGCTTGCTAGGGGTTCGGGCAGAGGTCTTTCACATCGCCAATTGCCCAATCTTTTTAACTGGAGATGGCAAGGGGGGGGACTGAATCTGGACCCTTCTGCATGCAGATCAGATTCTGTACAGCCCCTCCCTCTGAGAATCTGATTCTCTACAGCCACAGCCCCTCCTTCTGAGCTTTAGCACTGGGGAATCAGCACTTTATTAAACTGATGTCTAGACAGAAATTTCGCTTGGAACTTTGTAATCGATGGGCTTGCCGTGATGTCGCAGAAAGAGGCAGCTGGTCTGTTACTAGTTCCCATCAAGGGCGTACAACCGGAGGGTTGTTTCAAAAGGCAAACTGTACGCAGCTTTTGGGCTTGCCCCTTGCACTTGTAGGGAGAAAGAAGGGCATTTTCTCTGCCCCCTTTCTCTCCGGGAGTAAAACGGATTAGACCCAAAGATTGCTCTTTGCAAGGAAGGATGCCAGCCTGTCACATCAAGCTGGGGGCTAGAATTTCCCTTGCCAGTGGGTCTCCTCAAAAGTGAGCATTGAACCCTGGCAGTCATGCACATGCAGATAATACAGAGCATAATGGAAACCTCTAAGGGCAAGAAGAGGGGAAATTTTCGCTCTCCTTACTTCGGAAAAAAAAAGTCTGAAGGAATGGACAGTCGTTTTACGCAGGTTTTTATGCAGGTTTTCGCCAGTGTTGCTCGGGTGTTTTTAACCTCCTGCAACTGTGCCAAGTGCAAAGAGGAGGAGACATACGCACTAAAACAACTGTGCTTCCAGCCTCAGACATTCCTGGGTGATCAAGGGTGGCCAATTGCCTGGAGCAGAAAAATGTCCTTCCCCTTTAAGAAAGGTTTAATGGGATGTTATATACCAGATGGTGTTATTTACTTCCATACATTAAACCTCTATTAAAGGGACAGGGCATTTGTGGGCAACTCTGCCTGGGTTTATCACTCTCCTTCCCCATGTGCTAAGACACACAAGATGTTAATATTACACCACAGCAGAGGAGGAAGAAAAGTGAGCAAGAAGGCCTGGAAACAACAGAGCAGGAGATGCCCAGTTTATGGGCATTATTACAGGTAGAAGTAAATTGAAAAGGAGCAACTCTAGTAGGAGGTACACCCCAGGATGCCATGGCCTATAACACTTCTCCCTTCATTCTTAAAAGCTTTCAGAAAGATTTCTGTTGAAAGCAGGACCAGTTCCAGGGATTTTTTTTGGCGGGGGGAGTTCCCCATACTGCTTCTCTGACTTGGGTTGCCAACTCCAGGTTGAGAAATTCCTGGAGACTGTGAGGGTGGAGTGTATGGAGGGCAGGGTTTGGGGAGGGAGCTTAGTGGCATACAACAACAACAACAACAAAATTCTCTTCTGGATTAGTGCCACACAGAGTCAGTGTTATTATTATCCTCACCAACAGGCACCCTGTGAAGTAGGTGGGGCTGAGAGAGCTCTGAGAGAGCTGCGACTGACCCAAGGTCACCCAGCTGGCTTCGAGGAGTGAGGAATCAAACTCGATTCTCCAAATTAGAGTCCTGCTGCTCTTAACCACTACACAAAACTGGCTCTCGAATGCCATAAAGTCCATCCACCCACCAAAGCAGCCATTTTCTCCAGGGGAACTGATCTCCATCCCCTGGAGATCAGTCATAATTTTGAGAGATCTCCAGGCCCCGCTTAAGGCTGGCAACCCTACCTCTGACTGCCACCAGCTACCCTGCTCATGCCCTCCTTCCCTCGCACCCATCTGTATACCTCCCACCAACTTTTGTGTCTTTCCCTTGTCTTCTCACAAGCGTTCCCACACTCACAACTGTCTGCAACTCTTTCCTCAGAAGCCCTGTGCAGTGTGCATGAGTGGAGCTCTAGCAAGTTAGTGGATAGCCAGGGAGTACTAGCAACAGTAGGCCTGCCAGAAGCCCTGCCCCACCTCAGAATATGTGGATGCTCGACTTGGTTGAAAGCTGCCCCAAGGATCGATAGCAGGCCTAGAGGAAAATGTCCCGTCCTTTTAACAGAGGCTTAATGTGTGGAAACGGACAACTAAAACTTTTCATGGCATGGATGTAAGCCCCAGTTTCAGGGAATTTTCCCCCTCAAGGCGGGGCCTAGCTAGCTCAGAATTGGTCTTTACAATTAAAAGCATCAGATGAGCCTAGCCATATCAGACCAAGGTTGATTCCGCACACGTTGGATAATGCACTTTCAATGCACTTTATCAATAGTTTGAGGTGGATTTTTTGTTCCGCACATGAAAAAATTCGTTCCAAACTTAAAAAAAAGAAAATAAAGAGGATTGGAAGTGCATTATCCAACGTGTGCGGAATCACTGTGGACCCCACAAGCAGGGCATGAAGGCGGCAACCCTCCCCATCTGCATTTATTCATTGTGGTTAATATGGACTGACGAGCCTGTTCTCTTAGAGTCTGTAAATCAAAACTAGTAGCCATCGTTTATATCTTGTGGCATTGGGTTCCACAAGTGAGTTATGTGGAAAGAAACACTTCTTTAGTCTGCCTGAATTGATGTCACTTCAGTTTTACTCAGTTCTAGTGTTATGGGAGAGAAACAAAAATACTCTCTGTTCACTTTCTATCCCTTTCCCTTCATTTTATAAACCAGATTCTACTCAAACTGTTTTTTAATTCATGGGTGTCTGACTTTGATGCTGCAGAGCAGCAAAGTCACCACCAGAGGGCACTGGTAGACATTCCTTCTCTGCCCACCCTAATGATCTTTCCCTTGCTTCAATGAGGTTATCTCGATTTGATAGCATTAACACAAAACCTTGGCTTCTACATCGAGTTATACATTCCTGAGTTTCATCTTTGTTGGCTGTTTTGTAGGTGTACACTTGGTGTATAAAAACATTCAGATTTGTCATTACAGGCACTGTGTGATGTCTTAAAATAAATTTAATAATTGTATCATTTGTACTACTACCTGTAGCACACGTGTGTACTGTAAATTGTTATTACCAGGGAATGGACAATTATATATACATGATATAATCAACAAAAATTGAGAGTAAATATCTGTGTATATCACCAGCCTCAGAACACCATTTTCTGTACACGCGTAGCTGTCTGTATTGATATAAAGAGGTTTACGTAGTAGTTATTGCACATTTATTCTTATTATTACTGTATACTGTATCTTTCTGGATAATGTTGTGCATGTGTAAAATGTACTGTAATTTTTTTCTCATTAGACATATGATACATAAGTAGGTATGCAGAATAGCGATGGTGGTGGAGGGTGCCGTCAAGTCATAGGTGACTTATGGCGACCCCCTTGCCGGGGCTTTCAAGGCAAGAGACTGACAGAGGTGGTTTTCCATTGCCTGCCTCTGCAATCTTGGTCTTCATTGGAGGTCTAACCAAGGCTGATCTTGCTTGGCTTCCTACATCTGACGAGATCAGGCTTGCCTGGGCTATCCAGGTCAGGGTTTGCAGAATAATAAATGGCTTTAAATATATTAATAACTGAATCCTTGATTTGATGTCATTATTTTGCTGTTTTTTATGTACTTTACCAGAAATTATACATTTGTTCAAACGTTAAAGCTGGCCCTGCTTCGGGTGCCTCTCCCTTGTAAGATTAAGTCAAGAAAAGGCCTTCTTGGTAGTGGCACCAAAACACTGGAACTCTCTCCATGGAGACTTGTCTTTCCCCTTCAGTTGCCATCTTCCACCAGCTAGTGAAGACTTTTTTTGTTTTTTTTGGCTTTCCTGCCCAATGTTTTTAATAGTTGTTTTTATGTTTTGTATGTAGTTTCGCTCTGATTTTGATGATGTTTGCTTTGGTTGGTTTTAAAATGTGGTTTTATCATATATGTTTTAATTTGTTAGCCACCTTTGGGGCCATTGTGAGGACAGAAAGGTAGGATACAAAATTTGTAAAATAAAAATAAATTATCAGCTGCTGCTTCTGCTCTCTCTAGGAAAAGCCATTACAGGAAAACAACATGGAGGACAGCTGGATTGAACACCAGAGCTTAAAGCCCCACACTTGCTCACTCACTCCCAGCTGTTACAGCTTTGGTCTTAATAAAGGGAACCGCCGTGAAAAGGGAGCTGAGTCCTGGGTGAGTTCTGGATCCAAGGTTTTGGTTACACCTCTGTTAAAGTAAAGGGCTAGTGCTGCAACTAGTCTTATCACCCTTCATCAACTAGTCTTATCTCCTTCCATGTTTTTTTTTTTAAACCCAGTAGAAAACAGAAATAGTGTTGTATCCCATGAAATGAACACTATATGAGGTTGGCAGGCCACAGCCAGCAACCCCTGGAAGCAGGGCTTTTTTTTCAGATGGAACGTGGTGGAACGGAGTTCCAGAACCTCTTGAAAATGGTCACATGGCTGGTGGCCCCACCCCCTGATCTCCAGATGGAGGGGAGTTTAGATTGCCCTCCGCGCTGTTCGGTGGCGCAGAGGGCAATCTAAACTCCCCTCTGCCTGGAGATCAGGGGGCGGGGCCACCAGCCATATGATCATTTTTTCCGAGGGCAACCCACTGAGTTCCACCACCTCTTTTCCCAGAAAAAAAGCCCTGCCTGGAACGATATAGGGGACTGGGATTGATGATGATACTTCAGGTGAAAACCAGAAGTGATGCCCTGGGATGCTCTAAGATTCACAAAAACTCTATGGTAAAACTGAAAGTGTGCACTAGTGTGCCAGTGCAGTGCCAACATGTGCCCCCATTCCCCCCATTCCCTCCTGCTGATGCTTTAGATGCTGGCAGGCATCACAATGGGTGGTGCAGCCCTGGCACTATACTACATTAGCCCCGAAGGGAAGGAAGCACTATATATCCTTACTCCCATGAAATATACATTGACTAAATGTACACATCTTATTTGCTAAAAATGTATTTGCCTTGCAGTGCAAAACTGGTTAACATCCATGCCAGAGTGTTAGAAACGATGAACGTCCAACATTACTTTTCTAAGGATATTTAAATGATCAGAAAAATAAAGGCTGCCTGCCTGTTGTGATCACAACACAAAAGGGGGTTTGCGTACATAAAATTCACCGCCGCCCCCAATAGAAGGAAGTAGGAAAGAGGGTGAGATGGCAGCCTGCAGTTGGGGCTTCTGTGTATATATGGACAAATGGAAATAAGAACAAATGGACAGCATGGGCGTGTGCTTTAACAGTGTACTTGTGTAAGTATGAATATACACACAATCTGGTTCTACTGACTGCTGTAATGGTGAGCTGAACACTAAGAAAAGGGTGGGGAGGGCACAAGCGAAAGACTTCGGGGGTCTTTGTGTGGAGTGGGAGTTACGGGAACCAAATTCTCCCAGACGGGGTAAAAAAAGCAATCAAGAAACATTATCTCTGAGTTTCTAGGAAAACAAGACAAACAAAGTTTAAGGTCAAAAAGAAAATTAAAATCTGGGTTTAAAATGTGCACGGCATCAGCCATGTAAATAAACTCCCTGCGGCCGCAGCTTTCCAAAGCAGTTTTCCCTCCTCCAGACAACTACGCAGTCTGTAGTAAATAGCAGTTTACATGAAAAACATACAAAAACCATTTTTTCTACGATTGCTGGCATCCTATCTTGCAGTGGGAAAAATACTCCAGCCTTTACGATGCTAGGTCCCTCACTTAAATCGTTCATCTCATAAAAACCTGAAATAAGAAACATGTTTATAAATCATGTGACATATTCTCACACAGAGGAGAGAACAGGCCGTTCCTGGTGGCAGAAGATCACCTCTTGATCTCTTGCAAATACTTGCACATAGCCAAGGGACAGGCCTGCAGATCTTGGCAGGAAAAGAATCGTGCCTAGTTTGGAAATTTAAAAAAAGCACCCATTTGTTAATTTCTAAAGTAGAATTTCAAAATGGAGGGGTTATACTCCCCGCCACCAAATTTATAATGAAGAACATTTAACAAGCATTTTTTATCTAGTCTCCTTACCACACCCTCCTCCCCTTTATTCCTTGCTTTGAGGGAGGGGCCATGTTACAGCAGAAGAGCATCTGTGTGGCATGCAGGTTTAATTTGGATCGTAGCATCTCCATATAAAGGACTGGGTGGGAGATGAGGTGGAAGTCCTTTACTTAAGCCCTTGGAGAGCGGCTGCCAGTCAGAGGAGGTTATACTGTCCCCAATAAACAATTTTCTCACTAGGACAGCTTCACCTTTTTTTTTTTTTTACGAATGCAAACATGAATATGGCAGCTACCTGTTTTCCTGTGTCCTCAGTGCTTCAGAGGTATGATTTTCCTGGGGCCAAACATCCCCATTGACAGATTTCGTGCAGGCAGAGAGTGGAGCTTGTGGGAGGACAGTCCATGCTTATGGGATCAAAACTGGGCCAGGAATCTCTTTTGTTATGCATGCTATAAATGTACGCCCCACAGTTTAATTGAGAGCCAGTTTGGTGTAGTGGTTAAGAGCGGCAGGACTCTAATCTGGAGAGCCGGGTTTGATTCCCCACTCCTCCACTTGAAGCCAGCTGGGTGATCTTGGGCTAGTCACAGCTCTCTGGAGCTCTCTCAGCCCCACCCACCTCACAAGGTGTTTTGTTGTGTGGGGTTAATAATGACATACTTTGTAAACTGCTCTGAGTGGGCATTAAGTTGTCCCGAAGCCCGATATATAAATCAAATGTTGTTGTTATTATTAATTTCAGATGGTTCGGTTTCACGGTGCTGTTCTCCCTGTCCTTGTGACCTCATTGCAACTGTGTGTTGTGTGTATGTGTGGGGAAACACAGATTTTGCCTTCTCCCCCAAACTTGGCTTATGTGTTTGCCCTATAAAAGTCAACTGGAGCCTCTGAGAGCTGCATATACTTCCATATCTGTGTAACTTCTGCCCTGAATTTCATTTCCAGGTGACACTAGAGTGTGACAAAGAGAGAAACTCCACCAACTGGCTTTATATACATATGGTAGAAATATTAGCACCATAAGCAATTTTGAATTTTGAACAATGCGGGTCCAATGCTACTAGGGTTGCCAGCTCCAAGTTGGGAAATTCCTGGAGGTTTGGTGGGGGCGGGGTGAAGCCTGGAGAAGGCAGGGTTTGGGAAGGAAAGAGCCTCAGCATGGTATAATTCCATAGAGTTCACCCTCCAAAGCAGCCATTTTCTACAGAAAATGGCCTGGAGGCCTGTGGCCTGGAGATCAGCTGTAGTTCCAGGAGATCTCCAGCCACCACCTGGAGGCTGGCAACCCTAAATGCTACTCTCAAATCATACGGGTCATCCCTGTCCCACCAGTGAATGATATTTTGCCATAATTTCCAGAGCGATACTCTGACACCCAATATAGTTACAGTGTAAGACAGAAACTGGGATAGCAGAGTCATAATCCCTACTCATCCATGGAACTTGTGGGGTGTCTTTGAGTGAGAGTGGGACCACAAGTGATGCCTGACACAGGTTGGACACTTGTCAGCTTCCCTTAAGTTTTGGTGGGAAATGTAGGCAGCTTGGCGGAATGTTGGACAAGTGACAGTTGAAAAGTCCATTGGACAGCAGTCGGAGAGCCAAGCTGCGAGACCAGGATGCCTACATTTCCCATCAAAACTTGAGGGAAGCTGACAAGTGTCCAACCTGTGTCAGGCATCACTTGTGGTCCCACTCTTAGTCACTCTCCGTCAGCCTGACAAGGTTGTTGTGAGGATAAAATGGAGGAGGAGAAAACTGTATCCACCACTCTGAACTGCTTGGAAGGAGTGTGGCGTAAAAAGTGATAGGTAGCAGCCCCATTGAATGCATTGAAATGGAAGGGGGGACAGCATGGCGAGTGGTGAAGGGACTTCCCGGGTCACGGTAGTAGCATCCAGTAGGTATAAGGCCACGTGTGGCCCCTGTAAACCAACCTGGGTGCCACTGATGATACAAACACTGTGAACCAATATTACGAAAGGACTATGCCATCCAACAACAACAACCAAGAGGCTCCTCTTCTATTGCTTAACAATCGCTTGTAAGAAGTTTGTGCTACAGATTGCCCCCCCCAAATGCTGTCAGTCAAAAACATTGG
Source organism: Eublepharis macularius (assembly GCF_028583425.1). Classification (NCBI taxonomy): domain Eukaryota; kingdom Metazoa; phylum Chordata; class Lepidosauria; order Squamata; family Eublepharidae; genus Eublepharis; species Eublepharis macularius. Next base: position 19,294,581 of record NC_072799.1, on the reverse strand, counting down.
CCTTTCCTGTTCTCTTCCAAAACAGAGACATCGATACAAAAGTTGTTTACAAGCTGCAAACTAGGAAGATAATAGGCTACAGATGGAGAATGAACATCCTGCATATAATTCAATGTTAGACATATAGGAAGATTCATGGTTGAGCATGTGGATGTAACTTTGGCAGAAGCAACGGCAAATTGTGGTTGGCTGGTCATGCAGGGAAGGAAATTACGCTTCTAGGTATACATTAAGGAGAGAAATGGGAGGCTTTGGATTCTAAAGCAAGCAACGTGGAGACATCAGGAGCACCATTTACTGAGGACAAGAGTGGCAATGTTCTCCCCTGCCAGGTTCAGACTACACGGGATTGTGCTTGTTTTATGCATATGACAAAGTATAGATAGGGAAGGCATGTAGAAAAGGGGACTGGATTGCATACCCAAGCCGCCTTCCCCATCTCCTTGCACTCATCATCAGGGGTTTTTTTCTGGGAAAAGAGGTGGTGGAACTCACACGCTGCTCGCATGGAGGGCAATCTCGACTCCCCTCTGTCTGGAGATCAGGGGGCGGGGCCACAAGCCATGTGACCATTTTCAAGAGGTTCCGGAACTCTGTTCCACTGTGTTCCAGCTGAATAAAAGCCCTGCTCATCATAATTGATCTTTTCGGATATTGCATGCATACCACATGCAGATCCTCCCAGTACTTGTGGTTACCATGTTATGTTGCCACACGTATTTTGTATGGGTGGAACACATGAACTGACCACTGATTTTTCTTCAGGGTCTTGGTCTGTGTATATCCAAGCTGTATAATGCCAAATATCCATGTTGCCCTTGTTCAGACAACATGGCAGCCACGCATATAAGAAGCATTGCGGGCAGAGTGACCTTCTGACATGTGCAGGAGCTGAACTCCTGGTATGACTGGATGTAATGTCTGAGAAGAACTATTAGCACAAGACCTACCTACCTACCTACAACACACATAAGAGCAAGATTTGGGTCCAGTAGCATCTTAAAGACCAACTGGATTTCCAGAATATGAGCTTTCAAGAGTCGGAGCTTTCAAGAGTTTTGAAAGCTCATATCCTGAAAATCTAGTTGTTTTTCAAGGTGCTACTGGACCTGAATCTTGCTCTTCTACTACAGACCAACATGGAGTCTCTCTACATGAGACATCTTTCACAAGAACACTCAAATGTAAGGAGAAGCAATATTGGCCAGGAAGTGTAGTTTAAAAAACTGAGCCAAAGGCTTTGTCAATTTCACCTCTCTACAGGAGGGTAGTTTAAAAAGAGCAGGAGGAGATCACTCCTCAGAGGGTTAATTTCATCTTCGCCTCCCGGAAGGCTCTGTCAATTTCACCTCCCCTTCCAAACGAATGCTTGTAAGCACTCTCTTCCTCTGTGGTCTGGAACCCTGGAAAAGGAGAATTCTCCTGTTGCCAAGTAGGCCCCCTCCCCTGCTTTGAAGCCTGCTATGAACTGTGCTAAAGTTTCCTGCGTTGCTGTTTCACTGCTGCACCAAAGATTGCTTTGCACGTGTGTGTGTTCTGATACACGTGTCAGTTTCCTGCCTGCGTGTCAATTACCCTGCTGCAATAGACTGTGTAGTTTACTGACTCCATGTTTGGGTAACTGCACAAAGGACTCTCTTTCTGGGCAGCCCTGCCCTGACCTATATCTGGAATTCCCTGTGTGCGTTTGGACTCTGTTACAGGTGTGCCCCGTGCCTGCTTTGCCATCTGCCACGGACCGTGCCTGTTCCCTGCCTTGGACTGTGTTTTAAAGTGTTGTTCCCGCTGCCTCCATGGAAGCCTGCCTCATATGGGCCCAAGCCGCTGCTAGCAGCCGGGCGCCTGCCGGGGAAACCTCCAGCGAGCCTGGCTAGGCGCTCCCTGGTCAGTTCCCGCCTGGAGCCTCCCGCGGGCCGGTCCCCGAGCTTGCCCTTGCTACCGGGCAGCCTGCTATCCAGCCCCAGCTATGCCCAGCCGGCATCCATGTTCTCAGGCACCCAGAAGACCCAGAGGAAAAGACTGCTTTGAGAAGCCATTTCGGCGAAGCGGGCACACCACGTCCGCAGCGAGAGCCCCTCGCCCCGCTCTGCATATCTTAGGAGCCGCCCCGGAGAAGGAACTAAGTGCCGACCATCCCAAGCACTCAAAGAATGCATCTCAAAGAAACCTCCGCATTCCAAAGCTGATGACATCAGGACAAGCCCTGTCCGCTGGAACATCCTTTCAGCCCACTTGGATTTCCCCCTCCCTCTTTTGTCCCCTCTTCCTGAGGTGTCACTTATCACAATCTGATTACCAAAGTGGCCCATCCAAGCCATTCAGTAGCCCATTAGACCCTTTGTTTTAATCTGTGAGAACCACCAAGTACAGCACCAGCCCCAGGGTACGTTTTGGGGTATTTAAGCTGGTCTCCCAGACCACTCGGTGCCTCGGCCATTCCCTATCCAGACCTCCTTGCTGTCCGTCTGTGGTCCCAGTGCTGGCATTGGGCCACCCTCGCTGCCGTGTCTCTGCTTCGCTCCAGGATTGTGAGTATTTCCCTTACCATCGTTGGGAACCCGCTAATGCGAACGTCTCTGTATTTCCTACCCTGTATTTCTTAGACCTTGTGTGTTCCTTGTATGATTGTGCAAGCTAGGCTTACGCTACACTCAATACACGTGTTTGGACCTTACTCCTTGTCTGCCTCTTTTTCACTAGAGTGTCTGGGATCGAGACCTCCGTATACATAGGTTATGATCCTCGCTTAATATTAAGTTACAGACTGCTATAGCTAATTCCCCATTATAATAAAGAGCAGTTCTGGTAACAGTTTACTGGTGGAGGATGCGGGCATAACCCGGTTCGTGTGAATGCACGTGAGTCGACACGCGTGTCTTCAGCGAACTGACTTAGAGGAAAATTTTCCAGACCTCAGTGTAAAGAGCGCAATTTAGCTCAGGGAATTAAAAGTGTGAGTGTGTGTGGCTCTAGTGAGCATCTCTATCTTGTGGGTTGGCTTTTCCCCATTTCCTCCTTCAGCCAGCTTTGGACTACTTGCCTTTTGTGGTGCACCGCGAGGCCCTCCAGCCGTTATAACCGGTGTACTGTGGGTGAGGACCTCTGAACTGGTGAAGTTCCTGGCCACCTTCCGGGCCGCCTAAACGCGTCTATGTGGGTGGGATCCCAGAAGTAGGCTCTATAGATTTATATACCTCCTGAAGCAGCACATATAAAATTCTTTTCCGCCCTCCCCCGTCTCTCCTAAGTCCGTCCAAACCCCGTTCCTGCCAGCACTTAGGCTTCAATCCCCGCTCCGGAGGAAACGTGAAGGGATCGTTAGTCCGTTTGGTTGTTCAGTCAGTTTAGCTTTGGGAATCTGAAGCCAGGTTCCTGAAGCCCCGCGGCAGCCTGCCGCACCGTGCTTGAGAGTTTTAAGTTAGACTCTTGGGCGCCTTTCCGCTTGCGAGTTTTAAGTCAGACTCGTGGGCGCACCTCGCTTGGGAGTCAGTGGGACTCTTGGGCACACTTTTGCTTGGGAGTTGTTAGAACTCTTGAGCGCTTTTCCGCTTGGGAGTACAGTAGATTTACTCCTGGGCACTTTTGCTTGGGGACTTGCAGAGGCAGTCCTTGAGCGCTTTCAGTCTTTTGGTCGAGGCTTGGAGACAGTTTAACCGTTTGTCTCTGAGCACGAGGCCTGGGGACACTTTGAGTTTAGTTCTTGGGTAGAGAGCTTGAGAGCATTTTGGCTTCTGAGCAGAGGCTTGGGAGCATTTCTGGTTGCCTGAGCAGAGGCTTAGGAGACCCCTTAATTGCAGTTTCTGGGCAGAGGCTTGGGAACACTTTTTGGTTTTCTGAGCGCATAGGCTTGGGAGACCCCTGAGCTTTAGCTTCTGAGTAGAGGCTTGGAAGCACTGAGCGTTTTTGGTTCTTGGGCTTAGAGAGCTTGAGAGCACCCTCTGAGCCAGTAAACTTTTCCTGGTCCCGTGGCTTGTAGGCAAGCTTGAAACGGGAATAGGAATTTTCCCTTCTCCCCCGGTGGAGAAGAGCCGAGTGTAGGACCCTTAGAATACCCTTGTGAACCTAAAAGTAGGACCTTAAAACCCCCTGGTAAAAACCCTTGAGGACCTGAGGGAAGGATAAACCTCCCAAAAGGAACATAGAGAGGAAGAAGTTGTTAAAACCCTTGAGCAGCTTTAATCGCCCCACCCCTGGTGTCGCTGATCCACTCTTTAACCTCCCCCGAGATCAGCCTTAAACTAAAAAGAAAAATGTACCGGGCAAACCCCACCGTGCCCCGCCTGGAGAAGTGGCTAGTTAAGAAGGGAGATTGCCCTTGGGAAGCAGGTTCCTTCAAGGGACCCGACCCACTCCAGATAGTTAGAAGTGCCTTCCAAGATTTTTGTGAGAAGGAGAAACCCAAGTCGAGCAAGAAAGACAGATACGGAGCTTGGGCACTTTTCACTGCCTTACAGGACAGCGTGTCCCTGATAAATAAATTCCACATAGCGCAGGAAGATAGCGAGCAGGAAATAGAGAGGCTCAGAATAGCCCAAGACAAAGAAAGGAAGGAGCTAGAGGAAAAAGCAAAGCGAGAACAGGACGCCCTGCACCTAGAAATCCAGAGTCTCAGGGCCAAACTAGTCGAACAGGAGAGAGACCATGAGGAAAAAGCAGTTGAGTGGCGCGCTGAACGCGTCAATTTCATATTGGAAAAACAAGGATTAACCACTGCCCTCCAGGACACCCAGCACAAGGCTGAAGCGGCCACCGCTCGTGCCGACATGGCTGAGCATGCAGTAATCGAGGGACAGGAAAGAATCGCTAAGCTAACCCATGCCGCCCAGTTCATGGCAGAGCACAATCACTCCAAGGTAGCTTCTGCAGACCACTCCGCTTGTAAGAGGGAGCTAGAGGCCCTAAAGCAGCACCTGGGAATGCAGCAGGCCGTAATTTCCGCCGTGCATCCCGCAGCCCTCTTGGCCCTCCCCGAAGGTAGTACCGACAACTGGTCACCCCCTTCGCCCCAGTCTGCGGAAGCCCCACAGCCCCTCCACCCAATAGCCACCAAGGAAATTGTATCCATGGACGAGGATGGCAGGAAAACAGACCGGGTCGTTAAGGAAACCCGCAATTGGAGGCCCGACGAGCTCCAAGCCATAGCAGACCGCATGGGACCCCTAAACCGAGACACGGCCATCCAGTGGTTCACCCATGTGACCACTTCCCAGCCCTCCGCTAGTGGTTCCGATGTGGCCCAGCTGGCCCGCCAATGCGCTGCCCCTGAAATAGTCTCGGCCCTGAATGCCTATATCTCTAACCGAAGGCTAGCCACGCGCAGCCAGTATGGAGCAATTAAGGAAATTTGTGCATTCCTGTGGCCCACCAAGAGCTTGAAAGCCCTGTATATTGCGGAGTCCCAGAAACCCGGGGAGGACCCAGAGGCATATTTAGCTAGGAAACAGCTTCTTGCAGAGCTAGCAGACGAAGTGGACCTGGATGCCAGCGATGTACCCGACTTTGACGAGTTAGAATTCAGGAGAGCAGTCTTAGATGGACTCAATAGTACCACCCGCCTAGCACTAGCAGGAGTGGAGCCCGGGAGCATCTCATGGGGAGACCTGGAGGCTCGCATCAGAAGCATTGCTGGCCTGTTGCGAGAAACCGGCGCCATCCGCCATGTGAAGCCCCCGGCCTCTCGTAGGAAGGAGAGCGAGCCGATAAGTGCAGTCACCTATGCCAATCATGGCCCCCACTCTCAATACCGACCACAGGGACGCAGCCCGTATCCGGAGGCAAGGGGAGGAATCCTGAGGGGAAGGAGCGGCAGCTTTAACCGGGGAAGGGGACCAAGGGACTACCGCCCGGGAGTCTCCTTTGCGCCCGCCCCGAGTTACAGTTCCTCCTCCTCCCAGCAAGGACCCCACGAGCCCCGACTACAGGATGCACCCATAGCCCCTTCCCACTCGCGAGCATCGCACCCGTACCACCATCAGGTCTACCCGCCTCCAGATCAGTCTAACGCTTGGGGAGCATCGCAGGGCGACCACGAGGGCTACCGGGACCGAGGCAGCACGCCCCAGTCCAGGGACTCCCTCCGTTGGGAACTATGGATGCGCCTCAAAAACATTGGAGCGAACATGGAGCTCTTCGACGGAAAGCCCACGTCCGTTCTAATGAAGGCGATCATGGAGTGGGAAGACCAGCAACAGCCCCCAGTACCTCCGTCGGCGCCCCCTTTGCCGCCAGACCCTCCCTTCTCGAGTCCCCCGATAGCTGCGGTTCGGGAACGCCCGAGCCCCAACAACCCCTTTAGAGGAAGCGCCGCTTCCACCGATCAGGGTGCAGGATCAGAATAGGGTTGCCCCGAGTCCCAGTCTCCCTCCGTGGGCATAGTTGCCAAACTAAAGCCGGACACATGGGGGAGACCGACAGTGAAGGCAGGGATCGGGACTCCCGGGGAAAAGAAGAAGCCTGCCACCCTCCTCATAGATACCGGAGCTTCACTTAATATACTCCGGCCCACCTTAGTCACAAAGGGAACTCAGACCCCCACAACCATGCAGCTCGCCGGTTTTGGAGGCGGCACGCAGGAATCCCCGGTCTGGCAGGATATCCCCCTCTCTGTTGGGAACCTGGCCACCCGGATTTCAGCATGCGCAAACCGGGGAGAAGATGATGGACTTTTGGGCATGCCATTTTTCCGTGCCGAGGGACTGACCATTGACTTAGCAAACGGGCTCCTGTGGCGCATCCCGGGAGGCCCAGACTTTGTTAATGCAGTCCATCGATGCGCAGCCCTCAAGGCCCCCCTTCCTCTCGCCCCCATCACAGGAGACCCCTGGGTTCAGGACTTTCCCGAAGTGTGGGTGACAGACAAGGCCGAGTGTGGGATAGTGAAGGGCGCCTGCGTCCTGATTGAAGGAAAGGACCCCCCTCCCCAAAGACAGTACAAGTACCCAGCAGAAGCTGAGGCAGGGATAGCCAAGACCATAGAAGGACTCCTTGAGTGGGACGTCATACTCCCGATGCAGTCCATCTGCAACGCCCCATTGTGGCCAGTTCTGAAAGCAGATGGAGTGACCTGGAGAATGACGGTCGACTTCCGTGCCCTGAATGCCACCACCCCTCCAGTTGCCCCGGTTGTGGCCAAGTATAATGAGATCCTAACGGCCATTGCCGCTGGGTCCCGGTTCTACTCGGTCATAGACCTGGCCAATGCTTTCCACTCCATCCGGTTGCATGAGTCTTGCTGGTACAAGTTCGCGTTCACTTTCCGCGGCCAGCAATACGCATTCAAGCGGACACCCCAGGGATTCCACTCCAGCCCCAGCATTTGTCATGCCCATGTAGTTCAGATGTGGGAACGCCTCCAACCCTCCTCGAGGCCCCACGTACTGAGCTACGTGGATGACATTTTAGTCCACGCCCCCACCGAAGAATTAGCCCGCCAAATCACCAGGGAAGTCCTGGAACTCCTCCGCGAGACTGGGTTCAAGGCAAGCAGGGAAAAGGCCCAATTGGTTCAGACCAGCGTCAAGTACCTGGGTCTGACCCTGGGACCCGAGGGTCGCACCCCGGACGCTCAGCGAATGGAGGTCATTTCCAAGCTGCCTGCACCCACCGATGTCCCCTCCCTCAGAGCCCTTCTAGGAACTTTTAACTTTTCCCGAGACTTCATCGAGTCCTTTGCAGACAAAGCTCGCCCCCTTTATGCTCTCCTCAAGAAGAACACTCCCTGGGAGTGGGGACCGGAGCAACAGACAGCCTTAGCCGAGCTAAAGCGCAGTCTGGCCGCAGCCCCGGCCCTAGCCCATCCAGATGTTACCCAGCCATTCTTTATTCAGCTGGCAGTATCAGACAAGAGCATAGGAGCCACGCTCACCCAGCAGCAGGCGGGAACCGCTAGAGTAGTAGCCTATGCCTCTCGCAACCTAACCGCAGTAGAAACTAAGTTCAGCCCGTGCGAGAAGACGTGCCTTGCTCTAGTTTGGAGTCTGACCCATTGGGAATTTATCATAGGAGGCTCCCGCACAATAGTTCAAACTACTCACACGCCCCTCAAATATATTCTGTCTGGCAAGATACAAGACGGACAAGTTTCAAACGCCCGCATAGCACAGTGGACCCTGGCCCTGGTCAACCGCGGAGTAGAATTTAAAAAGGAGACCACTGAGCCACCAGCCCCCTATGGCCTGTTAGTAACCGGAACCGAGCACGAGTGCCCCCTGGACCCGCCACCGCAGGTTGTTTGGCCAGTCACTTGGGGAGTCCCGCTAGAGGAAGCCCGACAGAACGGCTTCACATGCTGGTTCTGTGACGGCTCCTCCTTTCACGTTGGAGGCTCCCCTCGGACAGGCTACGGCGCCGTGCGAGTGAGCGACGCCCATACTCTCAGAGGTCCAGCCCGCCCCCATTCCAGCCAAGCGGCTGAGGTGCAAGCGCTTCTGGCAGTGCTTGAGTTTGAGCCCCCAGACAGCCCACTTGCCATTTACACAGACTCGGATTGGACGGCCAAAGCCGCCACGGTCTGGCTCCCGGTGTGGCAGAATCAGGGGTGGAGAGCTAGCGATGGGAAACCCGTAGCCCACCTACAGCTATGGCAGCAAGTAGCAGCACTCCTTCAGTCCCGCTCAGGCCCAACGCAGGTGACCCATGTCAAGGGACACCAGAAGACAAATTCAGAGACCGCTTACTGGAATGACCAGGCAGACCTCGCAGCCAAGGCAGCCGCCACTGAAAATGCTCCCCTACCGGAACCAGCCACCGATTGTCCCCTCCGCCCTGTCACCACTCGGGCACAAGCCCGCAGCCAAGCTCAGGGAACCGCAGGAACACTAGACCTAGCACAACTGCAGCAATCTGACCCAGAAATAACTGACCTCCTAGCCGCAGGAAGGGATCAGACAGGGAGACTCATGGTCAGAGAAGAGGAAGGCATAGTTTGGGCAGTAGATACAGCCGGCGAACGCCATTGGGTAGTGCCATTGGAAGTTAGGGCTGACTTAATTCAGTTTGTCCACGAGCAGGGACACCGAGGCAAGGATCTGACTCTGGAAAGGGTAAAAGAGGTTGGTTGGTGGCCTGGCATGCGCACCGAAGTAGCGCAATGGGTAGACAACTGTCTGTCCTGCGCTATGGTCAATGCAGACCCCACCGGACCTAAGGCTCCCCTCCAGCATCAGAGAATTGATGGACCCTGGGCTCGCATACAAATCGACTTTATCGGCCCCCTTCCCCCCACTGCTCGCGGCAATCGCTACTGCCTCACTGTCATTGACCCCTTTAGCAAATGGGTCGAAGCGTTTCCGTGCAAGCGCAACAATGCCGCCACCACAGCCAAACTACTGTTCAACAATGTCTTTTCAAGATGGGGCATTGTGCGAGTCATGGACTCCGATTTAGGCTCACACTTTATCGGAGAAGTTACACAGGAGCTTTGTAAAGCACTGGGCATCCAGCAACGGTTCCACATAGCCGGCCACCCTCAGGCTTCAGGCGCCATAGAAAGAACCAACCGGACCCTCAAGGAGGCTCTCCGCAAGATGGTTCGCTCCTCCGGGAGAGACTGGGATGAAAAACTCCCCATAATCCTAATGGCCATTAGAGGCACTACCGCAGTTCACGGGCTCACACCCCATATGGTAATGACAGGGCGAAGAATGCAGCTCCCGGAAGCCTTCTGGCTAGATACGCAGCTCCCTTCCGATATGCAGCCTGTAGTGATTAATGATGCTTGGGTCCAAGATCTGCTCTCATCCATACACGCCGTCCACATGCAAGTGGCCCAGAAGTTGGGCACAGCTCAGAAGGATATGGACCGCAAATTAGGATGGGTCAGGAACCCCAGGCAGTGGGAGGAAGGACAGCTCGTTCTGTACAGGAAGTTTTCACAAAAGGCGCATTCGCTAGCAGCCAAATGGCAAGGCCCAGTCCCTATCACAAAAAGAGTCTCCCCAGCTGTCTATCAGGTAGCCATCCAGAGAAAGACAGGAGGAACGTGGCTAAAATACTTTCACGCCTCTCAATTAAAAGAATGGAAAGGGAAGCCGCTGCAAACCACCCCTCCTGTGTATGACCCTGGGGGAGCCACCACCAGCCCAGCCCCCCTCTGCCCAGTGATTCGCCAGATATCCCTCCACCCTGGGCCAGAGATACCGTGTGTCCCCTTAGACCAGACCTTTGTAGCTTTAGAATAAGAGAAATAGTAGAATATGTAGATATCGGTGTAAATGTTAAAAGTTTTTCCAGTTCTATTCTTTGACCTCATTAGGCGGGCCCCACAGTTGGGACCCTTAGGAGAAGACACGGCAATCAAAGCCAAATAGGACCACCACCGAAAGTGATTCTTAATTGGATTGTAAGCCGCATGTTCGGAAAAAAATTGCACAGGCAAAAGAGATTTGCTGTGTGTGAAAGTGGGTGGAGAGGCGTTAGCCCAGAGGTGCATACATTCCTTCGAACATAGTGGAACCACCAAATAAGGTGATCCCTGTATTCGAAAATATATCACCCGCCGTGCTGGTGAAGATCCCGCATCTACGTAGATTCGGGGTCTCACCTGCCAGACCCACGCTTTCGCATGATGGTCGGCTTTGGCTTTGAGGGCCGTGCTTCCCCTGGAAAAGGTCCCCCGGATAGCCCAACATCCCTCTTTTACTAATGCTCATATTCGTCATGGTGAGTTGCTATACGGCGCCACCAGCCAGTACGCTTTAGTGCAAAGGTAAAAGACCCGCCAATGTTTTGTAAATATGTTACCTCTGGAATGTGTTATTGGGGTGCGTTCGCCATGCACAAGGGACAGCGTACCTCATTTACATAGCCAGAATCCCCTGCGCCAAGATGACCCCAGAATAACCCAGACCCAGTGGCGCCGGCAGATCTCGGCCGCCTCCGCCACTTTTCGATAAACGCCGCCGAGCGCCCTCGGCTCCATTTCGGCCCTTTCCGCCAGCAGCCGCCCGCCACACGTAATCTTTTCCCTTGCCTGTACCGTACAAAGGAAAAGAAGGGGGGGAGACATGTTGAAGTTTTAATGAAGCCCTGCCAGGCCTTCCAAGTGAGGGCAACCCAAAAGTACCCCACACCCGTATGCCTCTTGCTCCGTGTATTTTTCTTTTGGCTCAGTGCATTTTTCTTTTGCTCAGTGTATTTTTCCTTTTTGCCCGGTGTATCGTTTTTCTCTTAACTAGAAGATGGGGCCTCCCGAGGGAGTCCCCCCCAAAAATTGGTTGTCCTGCAAACATATGACGAAGGCCTATTTTTGAAAAATTAAAACGAGGGCCCCCGTCTGCAGCAACCCTTATAGTTAATGTAAGCCGCTCTCTAGTTTTTTTTCGTTTTAAAACGGCAAGGCCAGGCCGAGCCGGACAGACAGCTCTCAGCCCGCAAAATAAAAGTAGCCCGCCACCGAGCAAGGGGCACCTGAAGGCCACATAGCCTAGGCACCCAGGGACCCCTGGGGCGAGTTTGCATAATCCCGCCTAACGCACAGCCGACCCTTGCTCGACGTAAAGACGTCCCCCCTGAAATATACATGCTATAGGAAGAAGCCCCCGCACAGGAGTCCCCCAGAGCAACAAGCTGGAAGGCTCGCTTAGTGCTCCGGGACTTCTCGTTCGAGCCCCACCTAATAGACAGTGCTGGCAGAAATACGCCCTCCTTTTTCCCCGCTTTACTTTATTTATTTTGCTGCAAGAAACTCAGGGAACCTGTACTTATATCCGCAGGTCTCCCCAGGATATTCTCACCACAAAAGGAAAAGGAAGGCCAGGAGATGAGGCACCTGGCTACTCTGTGTTTGCTCGTGCTGACAGGCACTCTAATAGAGGGACGCCCGTCCAAATTAATGCCCTACCCCCACTGGAGATGCATCAATACCCTGGCAGGGAACGAAATGATGGTCTGCAAGGTTGTGCAGCAGAGCAATATGACCACCCCCACGGATCGCACAAACTTCCGCAGTTGTGAAGAGCAGTGGATCCGACCCCCAGAGCTTGTTATTTTATGTGTGGGAGTAAAGACTCTGTCCCAAGAATTAGTATGCTATTCACCTACTGACACAGTGTCACCACTTGCTCCGATTCCATGTATGTTTCTCCCCCGCATCAGGCCAGCCCCCACCGCAGTCCCGGTGGTAGACAGATATACCACCCCTGCCAACTTCGAAACCTCGCCATTTGTTACTGAGGCTTTCGGACCATACTGTGAAGTTATTTTAGTGTCGGCCGCAGTATGGAAGGCAGGAGACCCCTTTAGAATGACCATCCTACTAGGCACCACTGCCACTGAATCTGCATCAGTCACTATCACGCCCCCTTCAGGCGCAGTTCTCTCCTTCGCTATAGAGCACTGGGAGAACCTGACCTGGATTGTAAAAGAGGAAGACCTAGCCAAACATGGCCCACCCGATTGGATTCTGGTTCAACAGACGCCCGAATGCCAAACCAAGCCCCTAGTAGAGAAATTTCACCGGCTTGGGCTGCTCTTTGTAAATTTGACTCATGAACCAGGCAATTATTCCCTGCTGATCCGGACCCAGGAGACCCACACCATCCAAATTGACCCTTTGATTGCCAGCAATGAACAATTGAGCCAAGGCGGCACGCATATAGTGGGCTCCCATGTTTTGAAAACTGACATTCGAGAGAGAGTTCTAGTCCGCCCGCAAATGTCTTTAAAAGAGATCCGCATAGACTTAGCTGAACTAAATGTAACCCAGAGGCTGCCACAGTGCGCTCCCTATCTGGAGGCCGGTAGCAAGGGTTGGAATGCATGGCTACAACTGTGGATCGATCCCTCCCCCTCTCTCTCGCGTGCCAGACGAAGCATTGCCGACTGGACTGCTCCTGCAGCCGGAGGCTTAGCAATCATGGATTCGGTCAACATTGAGACTCTCGCTAATAAGTTTGCCCATGTCACGACTAGCATCTCCGACTTAGGTAAACCAGTGGTGCAGTCCCTAAATTCCATTTCGAATGGGCAACACGAGATCAGCTCCATTTTAGTTAACTGGGAGAGTCAAATTGAAAGAGATTTTTCTCTGCTGCTCAAAGGAACACAGTCTTTTGAACGCAGCATGTCAATAGCCATGGCATGTATGCAAGCCCAACAATTAAATCAGGCTGTGGCCATGGGGCTAATTCGGCAAGCCATGGACGGGCACTTGCCCCTGGAAATTAAAAGATTGATTATGCCCAAATTGTCACCCATAGAACTGGAGCTTGAATCCTGGTGGTCTCTCGTAAATTCCCCATTCTCACCGACCACCCAGGAACTTAAATTATTTTTATTAACGGCCAGTGCGCACGAGTCATTCCATGTGTACCCAGTCGTGCCTCTGGGACTCCAAGTCAGCGACACCGAAGTCCTCTACGCCCGCCACCCCGACCATTGGGCCCGCTTCACCCTGACCGGATGGCAGCTCGTCAGCCTCCAAGGGTGCCAGCATTGAGACCAGACCGGCTTCATTTGCCAGGACCAAGCCTTTGCACCTCATCACCCCTGTGTAGCCCCGCAAGTTGACGCCCTCAACGAGTGCCCTTTCGAGGTCGTCCGGGAGAACAGCTCCGCTGTGGGAAAGGATGTGCCTGCGTGCGAACGGCCTGCGACTTTGTGATCCTGAACTCGTTCCAGCTGAAGCCCGTGATCCCGGGAGTCAACCGCTGCTTCTGTAACCTGTCTTCGGTGGCAGCCTGCGACTTCACTTACACGGTACCGGTCTGGACCCAAGAAGAGATCCTGGTGGCGCCCTCCATCTATCGTTATGTGAAGCCTGTCGCCCTTGGCATCGGTCTGGAATTAATCCACGAGCTCCTGGCCCACCCGCAGCTCCACCGCACCCTCCAGAGCATCCAGAGGGACGGGGATACTACTGCTTTGGTTGTGTCCCACAACGGAAAGGAGATTTTGGATCTGGTCCAGCGGATTAAGACCACCGGAGAGCACTCGTGGTGGGAAATCCTCTTTGGTTGGAGCCCCACTGCCACTGGAATTTACAATTTGGCTTTGCACCCGATCATTGTGATTTTGGCCTTTCAAGTTTTGTTGTGTGCCTCACTGCTTTACCTGGGCTGTTGGAGCCGCCGACAGCTCCAGCAACTCCAACTGTCCTACCGTTTGGATCATTACAACCCCGACCTCCTCTTGCCCTAAAGGTTATTCTTGGCGCCCTCCTTTAACCCTTGTTCGTTTTATTGCTTGTGCCGGTATGGACTATGATTATGTTTATTACTATGTGTACGGATCCTGCACCGGCCCCATGGACGCTCTGCTGCCGGACACCGCTCCGAGGCCCTCTTGTGGACTAGGGGGGGACATATCTCTCTGCCTCCCAGCCCACGGCCCGTCTCCAAACGACCGCCAGCAACGCCACCGCCATGAGGACTAGAACTGTGTGCCTGAAGCCCTTCTCGCCGCCTGCCGGCCCTGCTCTGCGGATTCACGCAGACAGCAAGGGGGGGTGGAAGTGTGTTTTGGAACACATGGACTAAGTTTGCTTGTTCCTGTATATATGCAACCCAGTCCAGCAGCTGTACTGCGGACTGAGCCGTCTGTGATCTTTGTTACTCTATGGTCTTATGAATTTCTTGCCGTTGCTTCTTATGAATTTTACTCCCATGAATTTAGCCCCGAACTAGTCCCTCTCTCTATCTATTGCAAGTGCGCCCATGAACTGTATCCCGATGAATTTGGTTTTAACCTTCTGAATTGCCTTCTTAACCCAACTCCCTCCGCCGAGGCAGTTCTAGTCTATGAATTTGATTTTAATCCAGCCATATTGATTTGGTTTTTAATTGCAGAGTGTATTTTTCTGCCCCCATGAGCCCTTCCGCCGCCTACCCCTCATGAATTGTTTCCACGCACTTGCTTTTATTCTTGCTGCTTTTGACTTCATGAACTATTGCTTTTAATCACATATATGTATTTATGATTTTAGCCATTTATGAATTACTCTACCCTTGATGAATTATGCCTTGCTTGCACATTTCACTTTACCTTGTATGAATTGCTTTTAATCCTACATTCATGAATTGAACCATGAATTGTCTTTGCTTTTACTATTTATTCTGACAATTGCACTTAGCACACCCCCTGGTGTGAACCCAGAGACCTGCAGCCCATTGGCTGATCTAAATTGCACTTATTCGGTTAGGTGGTTCTCCAAACTAAATTTTTGAGTGACGCCTCCCCCTCCTTCCCTTCCCACTCCTTCTTCGCTCGAAGCTCGACCACCGGACATTGCCGACCACCTCGCCTTTGAAGTCAAGTTCGGAGACCCGCGCGCCTGACGTCCCGGGGTCTCCGAGGGGGGGAATTGTTGCCAAGTAGGCCCCCTCCCCTGCTTTGAAGCCTGCTATGAACTGTGCTAAAGTTTCCTGCGTTGCTGTTTCACTGCTGCACCAAAGATTGCTTTGCACGTGTGTGTGTTCTGATACACGTGTCAGTTTCCTGCCTGCGTGTCAATTACCCTGCTGCAATAGACTGTGTAGTTTACTGACTCCATGTTTGGGTAACTGCACAAAGGACTCTCTTTCTGGGCAGCCCTGCCCTGACCTATATCTGGAATTCCCTGTGTGCGTTTGGACTCTGTTACAAGTGTGCCCCGTGCCTGCTTTGCCATCTGCCACGGACCGTGCCTGTTCCCTGCCTTGGACTGTGTTTTAAAGTGTTGTTCCCGCTGCCTCCATGGAAGCCTGCCTCATATGGGCCCAAGCCGCTGCTAGCAGCCGGGCGCCTGCCAGGGAAACCTCCAGCGAGCCTGGCTAGGCGCTCCCTGGTCAGTTCCCGCCTGGAGCCTCCCGCGGGCCGGTCCCCGAGCTTGCCCTCGCTACCGGGCAGCCTGCTATCCAGCCCCAGCTATGCCCAGCCGGCATCCATGTTCTCAGGCACCCAGAAGACCCAGAGGAAAAGACTGCTTTGAGAAGCCATTTCGGCGAAGCGGGCACACCACGTCCGCAGCGAGAGCCCCTCGCCCCGCTCTGCATATCTTAGGAGCCGCCCCGGAGAAGGAACTAAGTGCCGACCATCCCAAGCACTCAAAGAATGCATCTCAAAGAAACCTCCGCATTCCAAAGCTGATGACATCAGGACAAGCCCTGTCCGCTGGAACATCCTTTCAGCCCACTTGGATTTCCCCCTCCCTCTTTTGTCCCCTCTTCCTGAGGTGTCACTTATCACAATCTGATTACCAAAGTGGCCCATCCAAGCCATTCAGTAGCCCATTAGACCCTTTGTTTTAATCTGTGAGAACCACCAAGTACAGCACCAGCCCCAGGGTACGTTTTGGGGTATTTAAGCTGGTCTCCCAGACCACTCGGTGCCTCGGCCATTCCCTATCCAGACCTCCTTGCTGTCCGTCTGTGGTCCCAGTGCTGGCATTGGGCCACCCTCGCTGCCGTGTCTCTGCTTCGCTCCAGGATTGTGAGTATTTCCCTTACCATCGTTGGGAACCCGCTAATGCGAACGTCTCTGTATTTCCTACCCTGTATTTCTTAGACCTTGTGTGTTCCTTGTATGATTGTGCAAGCTAGGCTTACGCTACACTCAATACACGTGTTTGGACCTTACTCCTTGTCTGCCTCTTTTTCACTAGAGTGTCTGGGATCGAGACCTCCGTATACATAGGTTATGATCCTCGCTTAATATTAAGTTACAGACTGCTATAGCTAATTCCCCATTATAATAAAGAGCAGTTCTGGTAACACTCCAGAGTGGGGATGGAGCCTAGATAGGTACCGTTGGTGCAAGCATAGGCTGTATACCAATTAGGTACCAGCAAAGCAGTTACATTATATGGTACATAATAGTTCTTTACGCAAAGCTGCTGTTTCCACTTTGCAAGTAGATAGAACTGCCTGACTCAAGTCCCCACTCCCTCATTCCAACCCCCAATCCTTGGCAGTACTTTAAACTCAATAGAAAAGATAACTACTTTCAGGTGGGGATGTAATTTTCAGTCTATCTGGTTCTTCTTTCTCATTTTGCTTTATAATCCTACAATATGCAACTTTATATCCAGCCATTAAGTGGGCCTACTGACCAGCTTGCCAAAGGCACAAAAATACAAACTTTAGATGCTGGAATGGGAGATGCTGAGGATTTCGCAAAAACAAAACCATTCTAATTGGTTAATTTAGGTAGAAGCCAGATGAGCAAGGGTAGGATTTGGGAAGGGACCTGGGGAAACTTTCAGAGCTGCTCGTAGCAATAGAAAAAGACCAACATCACACAACAAATTTCAAAACAAAATGAGATGCTAAATGAGAACTGCTGATCTTACATTTTTTTAAAGTTTGAGAGTCCTGCTTATAGTTTGCAAACAAATTGCAACAGGGGAGTGACTGAAAAACCCTAGGTGGAAGTAGATATTGCAGCTGCATTGGCTATGTGTAGGACTGGTGCCCCAGGCAATAAAGACGCAATCACTTGGGAGAAAACTGACCACAACTTTGTTGATTACAGCCATCAGAGCACTGGCGCGGTATAGGGTATGGCTCCATGGCATCAAACAGCCCATCTGCAGCTCGATGGTATGTCCTCCCCAGTATGCTTGCTGGGCACCAAACATAGGATGCACCCACCCGGACATGACCCTGACAGCACCCTGCATCCAGGGTAAAGTCTGCAATGACCCCTGAAACCAGGCACACCCTTTGGCTTCAGTTAGGGGGCCCTGGAAGGAGTGAGCTGACCAGCTGGTGCAAACTCGCCCCAGAAGATCTGGCCCAGTGCCTCAAAACTACCACCAGTGGCAGGTGTGCTTCCTGGCTCCCACCAACACTCCCATGGCTATTGCCAAGTTGGACCCACCTCCCTCCAGCTGAGGTGATCCCTCCTGCCGGCTCAGAGCAGCCTGCCCTCTTCCCAGCCTCCCCTCCCAGCTGCAATGATACCCACAGGCAGGGCTTTTTTTCTGGGAAAAGAGGTGGTGGAACTCAGTGGGTTGCTCTCAGAGAAAATGGTCACATGGCTGGTGCCCCCGCCCCCTGATCTCCAGACAGAGGGGCGCTTAGATTGCTCTCCACACTGCTCAGTGGCACAGAGGGCAAGAATGGGAAGAATGATATTTTGCTGTGCAATGGTGAACAAGGAAGTGTATGCTACAGTTTGCTGACTGAGGTTCTTTCAGCCATTGCAGTCAAATGACTTTTCTTTGCCCATGGAAAATGCACATAACAAGTTTGGTTAACCAATTTGGGAACCAGCAGCAGAGTGAAAGGGTGACAGCAAACGTGGGCTGCGATCCTAAGAACACTTTCTTGAGATTCAACCCCACTAAATCAATGGGACTTACTTCCATCAAGTAGACCTGGTTGGGATTGTTCCCATGGACAGTCACTGAAGGCATTTTGATGGCAGTCTTTCCAATGAAAGATCACACCGAACCAAATTTTGGAACAACCGCAACAAAGGAGAGGGGAAAAATCCAAACAGGATAAACAGAGAGGGATGTCATGAGGATACTTTTGAAAAGAGTTCTGCAGTACAGAACCCATGGTGGAGCAAATATCCACATGGGAATAGCCTGGAGGACATGTTTAGTAAGGAAGAACATTGAGTTGTATGGAAACCTGCCCCCCCAACAATAGTTGGAAGTGGTGCAGCCCACAGACTCTGCCAGTTTGGTGTAGGAATGCCAGTTTGGTGTAGTGGTTAAGAGTGCCGGGACTCTAATCTGGAGAAGCGAGTTTAATTCCCCACTTCTCCACTTGAAGCCAGCTGGGTGACCTTGGGCTAATCTCAGCTCTCTCAGAGCTCTCTCAGCCCCACCTACCTCACAGGGTGATTGTTGTGAGGATAATAACATACTTTGTAAACCGCTCTGAGTGGGTGTTATGTTGCCCCGAAGGGCGGTATATAAACCGAATGTTATTAATGTTATGTTATTATTTGTAGTCCCAGTGAAAACTAAGCTCGGTTTACCTTCTGGCTGACTCAGAATTAACCTCAGCTCTAGATACTAAATCAAAGTCAGTTCCTATGATTGCTTACTGCTCCGGGAGGCAACAGCTCATGTGGACAGTGTCACAAAGGAGCCAGAAATTCAAACAAGATTATGTCTCCATTGACTGGAACGACTGCTTTGCCATGTTTTCTTCTGTCTACTGAAATGATAGGTAGAATAGGGGCATGGGTGGGGCAATGGTTCAGTGGTAAAGCATCTGGTTCATGCGCAGAAGGTCCCAGGTTCAGTCTCTGGCACCTGCTGTTAAAAGGATCAAGTGGGAAGTGGTGTCAAAGTCCTCTGGCTAAGACTCTGCACAGCTGCGCTGCTGTAATAAAAATCCCTCTTCGGCCTGTGTCGTAAATATGCATGCCTCCAGTGATAATGGAGGAAAAGCCAGAACCTGGGCATAGCAATCCCTGATGCCTTTGCTTCAGTGCAACAGTGGAGAAAAACAATCTAGGGTGTCTTCTTGGAATTTATCTGTGAATGGAAACATTCTCCGTGGTGTTGCTCCAGATTACAAAAATAAAAGTCTGCTACCATAAATAAACTGATGATGTCATTGGAACAAAACAGCTGACCCTTTGCCACAGGATAAACATTGCCTCTGAAACATTTAGGGGAAGTTATGGTTACAGGGAATGTTTTTTTAAACAAAAAATTAATAGATTTCACAATAAGCATGTCATCCCAAAACTGAACAGCTCAGATCCTATCAAAATGATCAGTGCACAAGAGATAGTGACTGCTGCGGAGTGCGCTTCCTCTTCCACTAGAACTTGTTTGTGCAAAATGGTTTTCAATGAGGCTTGTGCACATGGCATCAGGGCTGTATTAACCCATGGCCGGGCCCCTAGGCTTTCAGGTATTTTGGGCCCCCTCCGGCACTTCAATCTTTCACCCCACTACAGCTGACAGCCTGACCCTCGTACAGTAGGTACTAGACCACAGTACTTAGCCCTCTATCCATTTTGAAGGTCTCCTGAAGAATTCTATTCACAATTTTTAAAAATATTTTTATTGCACGAGAAGAACTCTTCAGGAAAGCACTTTTGGGGGGTACAATTGTTCAGTACTGTGATATTTTGAAATGAATTTTTATTATTTATTGCAAATATATAATTTATGGTTAATTGTTTTAATATAAGAGACAATCTGTTTCACATCAATAAGAAAGCAGTTAATTAAAGGTGCTGTGAAAATTGCAGATAGGAATCCTAAAGTTATCTTCCTCTAGTTCTGTTTGGTTTTTATAATTGTTCCACTCCAAATGTCTCAAACCTGTCCTTTACCAGTTGCTGGCATGAACAATTATTTGATATATCTTTTCAACCTATTCAGAGATAAGTACCACTGGAAAGGCAAACTCTTAGTACGGTTGACATCTTGGACCTATGACACAGATAAGAACTAGATGTGGTATCCTGGAGTTGCCAGTTGCTACCAAACACAGCAACTTGGTGGCACCTTCTCCCTCTCGTCTCCATAATGTATATTTATGAAAATGTGTGAAGTGATTTCATCGCATTGTTAAATATTCTACTCCCTGCTCCATATTAATGGTTGTCACTAGGGAAAGGAGTGAGGAAATATATGACTAATTCAGCCCCAGTAGTACTGATGGTGTCTTAAGGGTTGTTTGATTTATACCTGACCAGTGGTAGTGACCACAGGCCTCGGCTTACCCTTCAGTTCCTTCTCAGACTTCAAGGGAGGAGGCAGTGGAGAAGCCTACATTCTTCTCCACTGCCAGTGACTGGGCCTGAGCCAAGTAGCACCTAGAAGTTGCTGGTTTATTTTTACAGAGTGTGCTATCATTTAAATGGGTTTTTCTGTATTGTTTTATGTTTCACTATTCTGTCTGATGCCTTCAATTAAAAAAAAATCAGAAAGAAACTTGTTACCTTTCAAAAAACTTCACATTGTATCAATATTTTCCCAAATGTTTTCGGCTTTGAGGTGAGACTTTCTTGTTGTCTTTTCCTAGGTTGCGTCTGGGCAGAGAACCTCAGGTCAAACGCTTCCCTCCTATGTCTGGAAAATGCCCTCCTCATGTTCCCTTAGCATCTCTTTGTACTGTAATATGCAATGAATATTTCTCCAAGGCATGTTTAAATTATGAGGTAACATTTAAGTATTTGTTTAAGGGAAGAACTGTTCTTTTGTCACATAACTGTAGTGTATCTTCTTGAGTCACATTTTATATTGGAAGGGGAACTGAAATCAACATTTGTCTCATCTGACAGAATAGCTAAAAAGTTTTGTGGAGGAGAGAGAATTTTCCTCGGGACTGTTGTCTATTTGTGCATTTGTTTCTGGGTCCCCGTGAAGCCTGATCAATCTACATATTCACAAGTTGCTACAAGGCCACTATAAGTCTCTAGTGTGCTCTCTCCTCTCCAAAAAGGGACTTTACCTCCAACAACTGGCTATCATTTGAGAAAGTAATAGGGCAGGGGTGGGCAAATTGTGGCCCGCGGGCCACATGCGGCCCGCTACAGAGTTTTTTGTGGCCCACCAAGACAGTCAGAAAAATCTGCCTTGAACCGAGATTTCCTTCCCGTGCGCAACCGAAGATTCATCTCATATTTTCCACTAGGACGGCTACGTCAATACGCATGCGCAGTGTAGATACGCGCTTTTCCAGTTGATCTGGTTAATTTCAATTTTGTCTTTGCAACATTAAAACAATAAATAAATTGAATACAACTACCACTATTTTATTTAATTTATATTTATTGATTTTTTATGATACAATTTATACCTTTTCTGAAATGCAAAGTTAACTAATGAATGCAATCATTTTAAAAGGTGCGGCCCTCCGCTAACCTCTGCTCCCACAAAGTGGCCCCCGAGCCAAAACAATTGCCCACCCCTGTAATAGGGCAAACAGTATTTTAAGGCTTAGTCCAAAGGACTCATATGTTCCAGTCATTGAAAAAGAATGTTAAATAATAGTGGTTCTCAAACTGTGGATTGGGAACCAAAAGAGAGTAGTAATTCTGTTGCAGTTGGTTCACAAGGTCAGAAAGGAAGGGGTAGAAGAGGATGAACTGGAAGAGGAAATTCTGGGAGGCTCAAGGGCAAATTTGGGCCTGCATTGTGTTTGAAATGGCTGTGAAGTTCAGCTTTGTTGCTCAGAAATGATATGTATTTTTTTAAAAAGTGCAATAAAAATGAAAAAAAAAATTAAACACGTGCAGTAACAATTGTTGGAAGAATCCTAATTTTACATTGGGGGAAAGGAACATCCAATTACTTTGTAAGAGAGCCCGCAAAACTACAATATGTTTAGAAAGGTATGTTTCAATATGTTTGAAAAGTATCGAAAAGTGCACAACTCTGTTATTATATAACACAGATATAGTGTTGTGATACCCAACATGGCCTCTATGGGCACCATGGTGCCCACTGATGAGTTTTCTAGTACTTAATACTCCCCCAAAGTACCTATTCTCCTAGTACTTAATACTCCCCCAAAGTACCTATTCTCCTAGTACTTAATACTTCCCCAAAGTACCTATTCTCCTTTCCTGTTTTTCTCCCAACTCACTGGAACAGAGTATGTTTCAGAAAACAGCAGGATGAATCATCGTTGTGTCTGCAAGGAGCACCCATTGAAAGTAGCTGTTCAGATCAAAGGAAGACACTTGGCTTGAAATATCACAACATTTTGTCATTTACCCTCATGGCAGCCATTTGTGAGTGGTCCCACCTCTGTTTGGAGTCCTTTTGTGCTGGTGCTCACCATCTTTTCTAAAAATTCTCAAAGTCTCCACAAGGTTGACAGTTGTATCTGATCATTCTCCTCATCTAACACCCGTGCATTCCCTGACACGAAACATCCTCTGGTGTAAGGTGCTGTGATATACAGCTGCAGGCATCCAGGTTTTCTTTCAGCTCATGAGGAGCGAATATTTCATATTTCGTTTATTTTTATATTTATCTACCTTATCTACAGTTTCACTCTGTTTTTTGCTGTTAGTTTGTATTCATTTGTATTGTGTGTGCACCCAGTATAGTTGTATAGTGTATATCCATACATACAGTATATGCCATTTATACACATAATATGGGTGTCATGCGTAATGCTGATTTATTGATGCATAAATAGATTGGGGAAAGGCATATATTTTATGGGAAAGATTTGGTGCAAGGAAACAAAATGGTGCTTAAATAAAGAATCACAGACTCAGCATGCAGAGGTGGGGCTGAGAGAGCTCTGAGAGAGCTGTGACTGATCCAAGGTCACCCGGCTGGCTTCAAGTGGAGGAGTGGGGAATCAAACCTGGTTTTCCAGATTAGAATCCTGGCACTCTTAACCACTACATCAAAGTGGCTCTCAAACTGGATGAGAGATTCAAAATTATCTCTGGTTTTGCCTGAGGATGAAAATTAGAGGATTGTGCCGAAGGCTTCATGTTAAAGACAGTAGAAAAGAGCAAGAGTCCAGTAGCACCTATAAGACTAACAAAATTTATGGTAGAGTATGAGCTTTCATAAGTCACAGCTCACTTCTTCAGATAGTGAGCTGTGACTCACAAAAGCTTATACCCTACCACAAGGTCTTATAGGGGCTACTGGACTCTTGCTTGTTTCTACTGCTATGGACAGACTAACACGGCTGCCCCTCATGATAAAGGCAGGTTTTGAAGAAGATGTGGTAGTCTTCGTAATGGCAATAAACAAGAGAGCTGGAAGCACTGCTTACTGGGAGATAGGACAGGATAGTAGAAAGAGGTCTGACTGAAGGCCAATTTACACATTACAAAGTCCTCTTATAGGTGAGGACTTTGATGTTCAGTTAGGGGGTTTTTCCTCCCAGATTCACACATGCCCTTTTCATCTTGCAGCCGGGGTGATTGACAGAAGTGTCTGAAGCGTTCCCCCTCCGTGCCATTTTCTCTTAAACCACCCAGTTGGAGATGCTCTTGGCTCCACATGTGACATCATATTAATTATATGGCTGCAAGTTATTCAAAGGAACAAGTAACATAAGAAGAGCCCTGCTGGATTAAAACTCCGATCCATCTATTCCATCATCCTGTTGTACACAGCCAACCAGTAGTCCTGGAAGGCTAACAAACAATTTCACGAGGCAGTTTAAGGAAGACCAAACAGTTTGGAGGGGAAGGCTGAAACCACTTCTGCCCCTACATCACAGTTTTGGGGAGAACAGTGTGCATATTAATCTGGGAGGCACAAAACTTCCATTGAACATCTCATTCAAAGTCCTCATGTCAACGCTAAACAAACACAAGAACTTTATAATGTGTAAACTGGCCATCCAGTAAACGGCTGTCTGACACAGGGCCGGATTGATGGGGGGGGCAGGGGGGTAGTCTGCCCCCAGCACTGCCAAAGAGGGGGCGCTGGGCGCAGCTGCCAGCCACCGGGAGTGCACCGGAGCTTGCAGTGGTAGTGTGGGCTGCTGAACAGAGGGTTGGGAGGCTGCCCTCACCATTCGCCTGCCCCGCCAACGGGGCGGCTGGCTTGCCGCACGCGCAGGACAGGGAGTGCGTGGCAAGCTGGCCGCCTCGTAAGCGGGGCAGGCGAATGGCACGGGTGGCCTCCCAGCCCTCTGCTAGTTCGGCGGCGCACCTTGCACTGGGGCAGCTGGCTTGCCACGCGGGTGGCACACCTCCGGGCCCTGCGTGATGACATCACAGAAGTGACGTCATCATGCAGCTCTAGGAGCGTGCATGCACGGGGGGGGGGGGATGGCCAGTCTTGGGTTGCCCTGGACTCCCACAACCCTAGATCCGGCCCTGGTCTGACAGAACAAGAAACAAGAAGAGTTGGACTGAGCCTACCCTATCGGACTGATTCTGCTGTTGCTGTACCTGCTAAAATTACACAGTGAGTTGGATCTAGGTAGATCTTGCCCCATTCTCCTCCTTACTACAGTGCTTGCTGCACATGCTTTTTGTCCATCTGGGTCTTATCATGATCCTCAGTGATCAAGTTAAAGAAGACTCTCCCCCCCCCCTCTTTGTTCACCAGCGGAAAAGCTGTTTGAAGCCATCCCAATAAAAAGCTAGTTAGGAACTTAAGTTATATGACCCAACAGAAAGGTTTGAAGAAGGAGCGAGATTTCACGTCTTGCCTGAAATGGTGCCAGGAATCCAAACTGGGGGTGAGTGGGGGTGGAGTTCAGTCTCCAAACTCCCCTAATTCTTAATTTGCTGATATCATTACAGCATATAGATGAAAAAACAAGAGTTTTCTGAATTATGCCTGAAATGCTATTGGTGCCAGGGTCATTTGGGAAGGAGTAGTCCCAAGAACAATGGACTATTATATTACATCAAGCTTTGCTCTCGGGTTTCATTGTTTTTACTGCAGCAATTTACTGTCACAATGGGCCCCCGGAGCAAAAAGCCAACCCAGACATACAGAATAAATAAAAACAAGCTAACCATATAATTGCATTCTAGACAGGGAGGGTTTTAATTACCATTTCTTTTACTGAAAGTCCTGCCTTCTAGGCAAGTGGGCAAGGGTGATTAGGCTGGGGTTATGAACACACACACACACACCTACACACAAGAACCATAATCTGCAATCTACAAATAAGAAAATAGATGCACACACTTTCTTATCATGTGGGCTACACAGACATCACAGACAAAACCCAGGGGCAGCCACTGCCAGAATATTCCTACAAGGATTCCAGCCCTGCCACTCCCGCTCAACTTTCTGTGTCCCAGCTTGACTTCTAACTCATTTAAGCACAGCAGGAGGAGAGGAAAAAGCTGACGAATTCTGTGGTTAATTCTTGTTACAGATTTCTAAAGCAGAAGATGGTATGAAGTAACGCACTCTGCTCTACGCAGTCGCAGTCAGGGGTTGGGTTGACGTTACTTTATGAACCACCTTTGTTACGCTACTTTGGGGACCGTACGGTCCAAAGCCATGACAGAAATGTTTTACACTAATAAAAAACAATAACAGCATAATAACAATAGCTTAGCAGTAAAATTGGGCAGTGGTTGTAATGGAAGTACCTTTCACACAACAGTTTTGTCAACTAGCTCATTTCTTTCAATTGACAGCTGTCATTGTTTTCTGCCCCCAAACTCATGTTGAATTGCAACCTACAAAAGGGATCTGTTTTATATCATGAACATTTATTTTGTTCATTCACTGTCCCTCTGAGACAACCACTGGCACCTGGCACTGCTGTGCTACTTCAGCTCTGCAGCCACAGGCCCTGGGGCCTCCTTTTTGACTGTCCCAGCACTGGCTAGAGATGGGCACAAACAGCAATACGAACAAAAAAAAGCCACGAACAGCCCAATCTGCTGTTCACGAACAAGCTGTTCATGCGGCCCCATTCTAAATGAACAGGTGGTTGTTGCAAGCCTCGTTTGTTGCTGTTGCTGTTCGTTGCTGTTCGTCAAGCCAGACAGTCTGGTACCTGCAATCAATTCCCTTGGCAACTTAGGCAGGGATTGTCTGAACTCTGTCTGAACTGCTGTTGCCCTGGAAACCCCAATCTAAGGCAAATTTAGCTTGATAGGCAGGTCTTCCTTTCAAGTGTGGAGCTCCACATTTGTTACAAGGGAGCAAAGAGCAGGGGGGAGGGGGCTCCCAGCTCTGACTTAATTTGCAGACAGTGGAGAGGGAGAGAGTTTCTGTTGGCATTTTGATAGAGAGAGTGCATTGGAGTTTGAATTTTCTTTGTGTGTGGTGGGATAGGGATCGACCTCTTCAAGTTCCAGGGCTGCTGCCAGGCTCTGGGCCAAGCTATTATTTATTATTGGTACCTTTCCTGCTGCCTGCTCAGGTAAAGTTTCTGGGAGTGGTGCGGTAGAGATCTACCCCTTCAAGTTCCAGGTCTGCTGCCAGGCTCTGGGGCCAAGCTATTATTTATTATTGGTACCTTTTCTGGTGCCTGCTCAGGTCAGGTTTCTAGGAGTGGTGCAGTAGGGATCTTGACTTGGATGATGGCTGGAGGAGAGCCTGCTGGCCTCCACAAAGAGCCAACCACGAACATGTTCGTGAACAGGGCCACGTTCATGGTTGTTCGTGAGTCCCTGTTCATGGATGGCAACGAACAACGAACATCATGTTTGGGTTTTTTTTGTGTTCATGCCCATCTCTAGCACTGGCATCTTGGCCCTTTTTAAAGCCCATGCCTCCCCTAGTAGGCCTTGCCTTCTCCATGGCATCCCAACAGCTCCTCTGACCCAGCTGTTGGAGCTCCAAATCGCATGGCTGAGATCTGTTCCACCTCCACTAATTATGGTCAGTTTCCTAACATTCCTTGCTTCTAAAGCCAGTTGTTGAAAAGTAAAAAGACGAAATATATACAAGAAGAAATGTATACACCTGAAGTTCTTTTAAACTGAATCAGACCCTTGGTCTATCAATATTATCTACTCAGACTGGCAGTAGCTTTCCAAGGTCTCAGGTGGAGGTCTTTCACATCACCTACTGCCTGACCTTTTTAACTGCAGATACCAAGCATTGAACCTGGGGCCTTCTGCATACAAAGGAGATGCCCTATCGCTGAGCCATGGTCGCTCTGTTTTGCCAAGGGGCAAAAGGTTCTTTTGAATTTGAAGACAATAAAGTGGAGGGAAAGCAGATTTAAATCTCTCCAGCAGGGCTTTTTTTCTGGGAAAAGAGGTGGTGGAACTCAGTGGGTTGCCAGCACAGGGGGCAACTCTTGGCAGGAAGTGGTGCCCCTGGTACCGCATGTGCATGTGCAGAGTGCACACATGCTCCCAGGGCCAATGATGTCACTTTGGGTCAGCTGGAACAAGGGGGGAGTTTTTAAAAGTTTAAATCGCCCTTGGTGAAAACGGTCACATGGCTGGTGGTCCCGCCCCCTGATCTCCAGTCAGAGGGGAGTTTAGATTGCCCTCTGCGCCACTCCAGCAGCATGGAGGGCAATCTAAACTCCCCTCTGCCTGGAGATCAGGGGGCGGGGCCACCAGCCATGTGACCATTTTCAAGAGGTTCCGGAACTCTGTTCCACCGTGTTCCAGCTGAAAAAAGCGCTACTCTCCAGTAATTCGCAAGAAAGAAATGAATAAGTGCAAAAAAATAAACAGATATACAATTGAGAATGTTTACGCCTCTATACAGCTGTTGGGAACCCCTGAAGACGACAATGGGTGGGTCCCTGGTTCTGGCCAGTTGCATGGCGCAGTCTGCAGTTCAGCCTGGCCTGATGTTCTGCTGTATAGGGGTTCTCTGAGACATATATAGATGCTAGATTACACATATAGTTACACCTGGCACTTGTTTGCCCCTGTCTTTAGAAAGAGAGGATGCAGTCAAGGCCAACGGAGAAGCCGTATGTCTGGCTGGAGTCCAAGATGAAGAGTGTTCCATAGACTCTCAGACCAGGCACCTAGTCTAAATGACTGCACTCCTAAACGTAATAACATGACACCATAATTAGATAAATAGAATGAAAAATAAGATCTTTAAATGAAAAATATCTTACATTACCAAAAAGGAATATCCAGGCTTGGTCTGCACAGCAAACTGGGCATCGGATAGAGGAACTGTGGCACATCACTAAACTCCGCAAATCACAACATTCTTCCGCTTATGCCACTACGCCCTCACTACGTAATGCATGCTGTACACCATGGCTGAAAAATCCCAGTCTTGCCTGTACGTGTCATGTAGTCAAAACCCATGTTCATCTAACCAAGGTACCACTCCTCCCTCTGCTCTGTTCTCTCCTCCCTTCCCCTGGATAGATGAAGGGTTTTTTTGAACCATTTCCCCCCTAGCTCTGGGGAATGCCCAGTATTCATCATATAAACCTTTAAACTTTTTAAAAATAAAGACAATGGCAGTGATGGATATGCAACTGTTGGTTTGACCCAATTTTGGGTGACCTGACGTCCCTGTCAATAGGTAGTTAAATAGGCCTGTCTCCATTTTCTGCATTTCTCAGGAGTGGACTCATATCTCCGTGGAAGAACCTCTGCTTTGCATGCTCAAGAAGATCCCAGGTTCAATCTCCAGCATTTCCAGTTCGAAAGGACCAAGCAGCAGGAGACATGAAAGATCTGTACCTGAGATGCTGGAGAATCACTGCCAATCTGAGTAGAAAATACCTTGATGGACCAAGGGTCTGATTTGGTATAAGGCAGCTTCATGCATAATACAAAACTAATGTAAATATACTTTTTCCTCCTTTTGTACGTACATAGGGAAACACTGTCAAGAAATACATTTCTTCAATGACATGTAAGTAATGTTGCTTTCTTCCTGTCATGAACTATAATTCTGCAAGGAAATTGAAGCATAAGAATGAGGCTGTTTTGGGCTATGGTTTAAAATCATTTGTAAAGTTAGATCTGCAAAAGAAGGAAAGGGTGGGGGGGGAATCCGGCAGACGTCTCTTTTTCTTCCTCTTGTTTTGGAAAGGAGTGCTGTAGCCCTTAATAACAGGTGGTTCACTGGAAGAAATTGGTTTCTCCCTCAGCCTATAAACATAATTTTAGGGAGATTACATAGCATACCGCAACATGCACAGGCTTTGCGCTGCAATTGTGGGTTTGACTGGTTAACCCAGACTCTGACCTTGAGTGATGGTAATACTCGTACCCAAAGGTTTATGTGTTCAGAAACATAAGAGAACAGATCTGTAATATTCAGCAGTCTGTCTCATATTTTATATTAGTTCCAGGGCACTGGAATCTGGAGCAATTCCAGCCTAGTTTTTACTCACGTCTAGAAAAGCTGTCTAGAAAAACTGCTATTAAGGACTCTGTTTCTTTATTCATTTCTCCTAAATAAAGTTACTCTGTGATTTTTGAAAAAAAGACCCTCGGCATCTGCCTGGTTGGTTGCAGCTTCTTACATCATCAACTGCCAAGATACAGCAAGGGTACTGCAAATTTCAGATTGCCTTACTGTTCACACCTTGTGCGTTGTAGCAGTCCAACCTGGATATAATCATGGCATGGTTTTATGGGCCGAGGCACTGACTCCTCTTCACTGGGCAAGGAAGTCAAAGCTTCTCACAAGGAGGCGGCTGAGGTTCTGGGACTGCGCTAGAAGGAACATTCAAAACCTCTCAAGGAACCCCATTTAATGTCCAGGAGGAGCCCCAAGTGAGGGGACTACGCTCCCAGCAGGAAGTGAGGGGACCTAGTACTCACTGGCAGGAAATCCTTTACGCATGCGCAAAGCACACATGCACTCCCAGCACCAACACGATGACGTCACTTCCGGCCTGGTCTGCCTGGTCAACGGAGCTATGTATTTTCTGCTTGCTGTGTGGCAGGCCCAACTCCTGCTGCTGTTCTGAAGAGCGTTGAACTGGAGAGTGCAGCCACTCCAGGTCTAGGACTAGACTCATTCATCCATCTTGGTTCAAAGAACCGGCCCTGCTTGTGGGGAAGTATTCAGGCTATCCAAGCACTGATCATTCCATTATCAAACCGTATTTGTGAGTGTTTACAGATTCATGATGTAGTGGATGTTGAATCAGGGCACGGTTGGCAAGTAGGACTTGTAAACTTAACAGGAAGTTCTTGCCATAGAGTTCTGGAAATTTCTAGAGCTACAGAAATAGCAAAGGGTAGCTCTACAAAGCACTCTATGATAAAGCCAGACATTCTTACCCTATTTCCAGGTAGCTCTAGGAATCCAGAACACTATGATGTGAACTTCCTGTAAGCAGACAAGGCCTTATTTTTCTTTTTAATTCTTCTCCAGGTATGCTGCCCTTCTGACAACCCTTCCACCAGTTGCCATGCACTGCCTGGCAACCCTGTTAGTGAAGTGCAGGTGTGGTCTTGGGATGGTGCGATGATGTCTGTGACATTGTTGCACCATCCCAGGAGCACACCCAGGAGGCCCATTCCTGTGCCTTCCTCCCCTACCAGCCAGGTAAGTAGAGGTGGGGGGTGGAGGGTGGAAGTGGGGGATAGCCACCCGGGCAATGGGGTCCCTGCAGCTAGCAGTGACTGAATAACGTATCACTTAAGCTATTCCGTCCCTCCTCATAGGAACTGAAGGCCTAGATGTGCCTTGAGGTTAGAGTCTCCAGGTCTCTATACCCTCCTGATGGGTGGGAGGGGGGCTGGCACTTACCAGGAGTCTCTTTCCTGCATGTGTGCAAAGCACGTGTGCGCTGCTGCCAGCAGGTGTGCTCCCATGCTTTGATGGCCAGGTGAGTGGTGGCGGGGGGTGGAGGCAGGGAGCAGGGAATCCCCCTCCTCCACCAGGGGTGGGTGGGACCTCTACTAGTGGCTCTTCTGGCAACAGAGGAACTAGGGAAGATCCAACTAGCAACAGATGAATAACATCTTTCTGAGACTGTTTCTCTGCTTCCCACAAGTATTTGAGGCCTGGGCATGCCACGAGGTGTGAGCTGAGGGGCTCTTTTCTTTTGGCTCTTAGCCTAGAGCGGGGAGGAAGATCTGCAGAAGGAAAGATCTGCTTTGCTCTTTGAATTCTTTCCCCCATTCTCCTCTTAGTTTTTTAAATTCTATTTTTCTTTATTGTATTATTTGTACTGTAAGCCACTTTAGGCTCCCATTAGGAGAAAAACAGGCTATATGTAAAGGGATTAGAAGCCAGCTGTGAGAATTTTGCTGAAAGAATGTTGGGTACTTTGAATGCATGCAAGTTGTCTGATGAAAGCAATAGATTCTTCCGCTTCCCTTTCTTGAGAAGCAACGGGGCAGCGGCTCTCCATGCCAAAGCCACTGGCCATGGTCAGATTTCATTTTTGTAAATAAGCTTGGTTGCATTCTTCCTCCACCAAACCACCAAAAAGGCACATTCACCCATAAGGAAATTCCTTATATTTCATGTAAACCATTGTCCACAGCAGTTTAGCATTCTGGCTTCCAAGTTACGATAACCCACTGCTGAGTCACATGTTGAGACCAAAGCATGTTTTTCATTGATTCAGTCCAGCTTCTTGGCATCTTCAGAAACATATTTGCATAAAGTGAAGATCTGGAGTTTGCCAGCTAGGTGGAGGTGGGTCGTACGTTCAGTCTCTTTGACCATGCTGCAGATGTATCAACTGGAGGTATGGGTAACTGCATGTTTGCATATTTAATAGCATTGTCATATATTTACATATCATTTACATGGAAGGGTGAGTGCCAATGTTTATCTTTCTGGATATGTTACATTTATTCTATTATATTTTCATTCAGCAATTGATAATGTTGCACAAAAAAGTGCTCTTTCCCTTTGCCCCTTCCAATCTTCTGAGAAAAAGAGAGATGAGACAGACAAGGGCTGTTGTAACAGAGTATATTTGCAAATATAGGGTACCAGCTTACAAAATGAGCTTAGAATGTACCACAGAACAAAGGAGCACATGCTTCTTTTAAGGGCTCGTGACATCATTTTGGAGAAACGAAAGTCACATTCAGAATAAGGCACCTGATCACTTTTATACCTTTACATTGGACTATTGTCCACCGTTCAGTCTCGCGACAACATCATGTACCATCCTTTCTTGGTCTCCATAGCAGCATCTTCCTTCATTCCACAACTGGTTACTTTTCTACACAAACAAGAGAGTAACCTCAGAAGTAAGAATTGTGTACTCATCCAGTTAAAAAGCAGGTTTGAGTCAACCTTGTGGGTTAAGAGCCAGTTTGGTGTAGTGGTTAAGAGCACGGGACTCTAATCTGGAGAGCCGGGTTTGATTCCCCACTCCTCCACAAAGCCAGCTGGGTGACCTTGGGCGAGTCACAGTTCTCTTGAGCTCTCTTAGCCCCACCCACCTCACAGGGTGATTGTTGTGGGGTAATAATAACACTTTGTAAACCGCTCTGAGTGGGCATTAAGTTGTCCTGAAGGGCGGTATATAAATCGAATGTTATTATTAAATAATGGGACACAACTTTATCAGTGCTTAAAAGATCTACAATGCTCCAAGTGTAGGCAAAAGTTAATTTAGATCAAGACAGCGGAGACATCGTCTGTCCATCTTGTCTCATGTCCGGGCAAGATCAGCCAAGAAACAGTAACTGTAACTGCCCTTGCTCCTCACAACCACAAATCCATTGTGCCAAGGAAGGCCTTGCTCTTGAGCTTTGTAGCTGTGAGTAGGTGAAGCAGACCCCAAGGTGGAGTCTGTCCCAGATTTTGCTATACCCAGTAGTCCTCCTGAGAGGCCTCATTCATCATCAGCTAACCATCATAATATAATGGATTTAGGAAATTCCTAGAGTGTCATGCAACTTCATGACATCACTTCCAGGTATGTATCCAGAAGTGATATCATGACATTGCATGCTTCCAGCCTCCCTCCTGTTCTGCTCTTGTTGCTACATGGAGCAGCAGGAGGAGGCCTAGGGTTGCTGGTGATTTGGGAGGTGGAGCCTGGGGAGGGTGGGGTTTGGGGAGGAGAGAGACCTCAGCGAACTGTAATGCCATACAGTCCACCCTCCCAAGCAGCCATTTTCTCCAGGAAAATGGATCTCTGTACTCTGGAGATCAGTCGTAATTCCAGATAATCTCCAGGCCCTGCCTAGAAATTGGCAACCATTAGAAGGACAGGAGTTGTAGGTTGTTAGATGGAACAGCTTGGGATACAGGAGATCTCTCTCTGGAAATCTAACATGAGATAGGTTCTTAATGGCAATATGCGTACCACCAATGAGACACAGAAGTAGTCTAGGTGGGATGCATATTTTTATAACTATTAGAGTTTGTTCTCCCACAATTCTCATGCCCACCTGCAGGTGTGGTGTGCTGTCTCCTACTGACCCTGCCTGTCACATATTGTCTGTCTGGCATGCTAATAGTAGCCTTGAATAGACATGGGCACGAACTGCATTACGAACCAAAAAAACCCACGAACCGCCTGATCGTCTGTTCGTGATCTGGCGGTTCATGAGGGTCCATGGCCAACGAACCAGCATTCTTTGGAAGCCCGGTTCATTGCATTCGCCCGTGGTTCGTGAAGCCAGACAGTCAGGCACCATTAATCAATTCTCTTGGAAACGGAGCTGGGGGAATGCCTGAACTCTGTCTACACTCCTTCTGTCACCCTGGAAACCCAAATCGAAGCCCAGCTTACCTTGATTGGCAGGTCTTCCTTCCAACCATGGAGCTGCAAATTGGTTACAATTGGTTGCATGGGAGAAGACACCTGGGGGGAGGGAGGGGGAAGGGGGGTTCTGTAGCCATGGGCACTCTGATCTCATCCCTGCAAACCCTGATAGGCAGTTCTGACAGCCAACCCCTTGTACACTGAGCCAACATCAACTGGTGGCTATAATTGTATTGAGTGGGAGTTTCCTGGGGGCCTCGGACTGGAGAGGCTATAACTCCAAGATCCCTATTGCAATCTTGACCAAACTTGGATGCTGGCTGGAGGAGAGCCTGCTAAACACTCCTTGTGAATATGGGCTCTCTAAGTGCAACGGGGGCTGGTCTGACGCCTACGAACTACGAACTACGAACCACGAATCGGTTCAGTAATGGGAAATGTTCGTTATGGTTCGTTTGTTTGGGTTTGTCGGTGGCAGTGAACCATGAACCGCAGGTTCATTAATTTTGGGGGGTTCATGCTCATGTCTAGCCTTGAACCCTAAGTGTTACTCCTAATCCCCTGTTCTCCTGGCCCAGCAGCAAGTGTCTTTGATGGGCTGCTTCCTGCTGACCCTACCTGTCAGGGATTACCAGTAATGCCATAGCAATAAAATTTACTCTGAACGATACTGGTGCAATTTTTTATGTCAGTAAAACTGTAAATGATAATCATAATAACAGAATGCCTGTAACCATATAACTGTCCTCCTTGGAAAAAGCAGGTTTTTTTGTTTCTATCATGGTATTTCTGTTGTGGTGGGGCCCAGATTTGATAGAGTGATTAGTAAGATACTAATGACTGGGAACTAGTGAATAGAAGAGTGGCTGCACTCTAGGAGTGCATTTTTGCATTCACCTGTGTTCTGGCTGTATATTTGTAGATAAAACATGTTTTACAAATAAAACTCCAGTGTTCTTTTTCCTCCAAAGGGAACCAGCCCTGTTAATTTTATTTATTTATTTACATTATTTATAGTTTGCCTTTCTCACTGAGATTCAAGGCAGATTACACAGTGTGAGTCAGTATAGTCAGTTTCAAAGACATTTAAGAACAACAACTGCACATATACCTCTCTTCTATACTCACGGCGAAGAACAAGATGTGTTATCATTTATCCCTACAATACAGCTGAGGAGCTGAGGCTGAGAGGAGTGGCTGACCCAAGGCCACCTGCTGAGTTAATGGCAGTAGTGGGAGTCAAACCACTGCTAATTCGCAGCCCAACCTGTTAACCTCTCAACCTCTTAACTACTCTGCTACATGTAACAGGGTATATACATGGACATTTGCAAAGATTTAAAACGAGCAGAAATCTAATACAGAGCTGAAGAAATACTGAAACAGAGCCTAAGCAATTCTGACATATTAACATTTTTCTGGGAAAAGAGGTGGAGGAACTCAGGACCGCACAATGATGTCACTTTGGTTCAGCTTGAATAAGGGGGGGGAGTTTTTTAAAGTTTAAATTGCCTTCAGCGAAAATGGTCACATGGCTGGTGGCTCCACCCCCTGATTTCCAGACAGAGGGGAGTTTAGATTGCCCTCCACGCCATGCAGCACGGAGGGCAATCTAAACTCCCCTCTGTCTGGAGATCAGGGGGTGGGGCCACTGGCCATGTGACTATTTTTAAGAGGTGCTGGAACTCCATTCCATGCGTTCCCGCTGAAAAAAAGCCCTGCATATTAAACAACATAGGAGCTATCCAGGAGGATCATACTTACAGCAATAGTAGTAAAGTCTGTAGTTACTCCCTATCCCTTGACTGGTGCATCTCTTTGAGACAGCTTCCTTATCTTATAGCCCTCTATCTGAGTAAACGCTGCCCCTGGAATTTCTAGCTGCTTGGAGAAATGGGGAGTGCATAACAATATGTTTATTTGCACATAGTAACCAGGTATCATCTGTATAAATAAACTCTTCTGACCCTTGAATGATATATGATAATGAGCATCTTCCCCACAAACAAGAGAAGATGAAATTTGGAATGTTTAGAGTTTATGTGCAGCGATAAATGGGAACAGGCTGAAAAACCAATGCTCTATAATGGTTTTCCTTCCATTTTAGAACACTGGTGTTCTTCAATGGATTTTCACCAAACTTCATGCTATAGTGGGGTGGGGGATCGCGTTGGTTAATATGAATTTTGAAGCTGATTGTGGATATCCCTCTTGAAATCTAGGGAAATCGTTTACCGATATACATCATGTTTAGTGCTATGGTTCCAGCATTACACTGAGGATCTCTCTGCTCAAGAAGGCATCTTACATGGGGACGTTCAAGTGGCTTACCTTCTGTCTGGTCTTACATTCAAGTGTACTCTGTCTCCCTAGTGGTGCATGTGTATCCACAATGGGAGAACAAGTGTAAGATCTTTCACTTGATCCTACTTGTGTAAGATGTCTTGTCTAGAGTTACTCTGAGTGTAAATCTCCAAGAAGATATTCACATATTGAGAAACTGGGATACTTCCACTCTAACTTTGCTTAAAATGAAATTCAAACTGGCTTCTTTCTCAGGTGTAATAACGGAAACTTTGTAGGACAGCAAAGACTTCTTCAATAAGACTAGAAAAATTCTCTGGGGGACTTTGTACACCAACAATTTAAAAAAACGTTGTTCCCCTAACTATACACTAATTACTTTAAGCATTCATGCCAGTCCTAGAACTGTAGTAGGTTTGCCAGCTCCAGGTTGGAAAAATTTCTGGAGATTTAAGTGGAGAGTGTGAGTTTTGAGGAGGGGATGGACCTCAGCAGGGTACAATGCCATAGAGTCGACGCTCCTAGACAGCCATTTTCTCCAGGGGAAGTGCGTTCTGTGGCCTGGAGACCAGTTGTAATTCCAGGAGATCGACAGCCACCACCTGGGGGTTGGCAACCTTAGGCTGCAGCCGTGTATAAGGGATTGCTTTTGACTGCCTGTGTTTTTATGGATTTTGTATCAGCTGACAGAAATCTTCCTAATATTACCAGTGAATTTAAAAACTGCAGGCTTCCAATGCTTTCTGGGAGAAGGCGTCCAGTCTTGGCTTGCAAGACAGTAAATGCCTGGTGGTAAATGTGGTTGTGGTCTATTAAACCTCCCTAGACCAGGTGGTGGTGTTATGGCTCAGCAGGGGCGGGAGGGGAGCTGAGAGGCAGACAGCTGTGAAATCTGAGTCTCTGGAGGGGGTAGAGACCTTGGGTGGTCACCT
The DNA here is from genome assembly GCF_028583425.1 of Eublepharis macularius. Classification (NCBI taxonomy): domain Eukaryota; kingdom Metazoa; phylum Chordata; class Lepidosauria; order Squamata; family Eublepharidae; genus Eublepharis; species Eublepharis macularius. The sequence goes on along the minus strand of NC_072799.1, from coordinate 19,257,410 downwards.
GGATGGCCTCCAGGCTTCCCAGGCCCAGACTAACCACATGCAAACAAAGAACAAGGCAGGCCTGTGTACCTCATGAAATATTGCTCACCTGTGTCTGCTGCTGCTTCTGCTTGCTTCATTAGTAAACCACCTTCAATTTAAGCCCATTTTGAGTGGACCTGGCACCATATTCCTTCACTGTCATCAAGCTCTCAGTCCCATGACAGACACACTGAAGTTCTTTATCCTGAGAATGCAGCAAACATTCCTCTTCACCTAATGGAGTGAGTTATTATTTTCTACAACTAGAAGTAGGGTTACCGGCTAGGGTTGCCAGCTTCCAGGGGGACTATTGGATACCTGCCAGAATTACGACTGATCTCCAGGCCCTCCAGAAAATAGCTGCTCTGGAGGGTGAACAATATGGCGTTATACCCTGCTCTGGTTCCTTCCTTCCCCAAACCCTGCCCTCTCCAGGATCCATTCCCCAAATCTCCAGAAATTTCCCAACCTGGACTTGACAACCCTGTTACCCACCCCGAGTTGGAAAATTCCTGGAGCTTTTGGGGATGGACCCTGAGGGTGTGGTTTGGGCAGAGGGTTGCCAGGTCCCCTGGGGCCCAAACTGGGAGATGGGGAGGGGGCATGTGGGAGGGGACTTACTGATTGTAAGCAAAAATACCCCCATTTGGGGGTCTTCTTTTCCTTGTTGTGCTAGGAGTGACATCATTTCTAGCACAACAACAAAGACTCTGGAGGCAGCGGGTGGGAGGCAGCTGCTGGGGACAAGGATCTGCCACCTCTCCTGGGGAACCTGAGAACTCCATTTGGGCAGGGGTGGGAGGGAGCTTGGTGGGTTATAATGCCATAGAATCCAATCTTGGAAGCTGCCATTTTCTCCAGGTGAACTGATTCTGTGTCATCTGGAGATCAGTTGTAATTCTAGGAGATCTCCAGATCCAACCTGCAGTATGGAAACCCGAACAAGAAATCTTGCCAACTAATGTCAGGCTTAGCTAATGTTAGGTCTGTATGAAGTGGCTTATTAGTTGTATGCGTAACCTAGGGCCACTGTCTTTAACATGCTAGCACACAATGTTAGCTGGGAAATGTAGTTTAAAAAGACAGCTGGTGAAGATAGCTCCTCAGAGGGCTTGTTAATTTAATCTTCGCCTCCCTGAAAGCTCTGTCAAGGAAGATGAAATTAACAAACCCTCTGAGGAGCAATTTCTGCCTGCTCTGTCTTTTTAAACTACGCATCCTGGCTAACATTGTGTCTCCCTACACTTCAGCTTTCTTGTGTAAAATGTCTAGTGTAGAGAGACTCTAAGCCTGGAACAAAACAGAGAGACGATCAAGTTTTCCCAGAACAGGTGTTGTGTGTTCAAACCAGCTTACATCAGTCAAAAGACTAATGATTTTACTGAGGTTTCCAAATTGTCTTTCAGGGCGTCCCCACGTAAAGCACTTTATGGTAGTCCAACCTGAAGTTACAGTGGCATCTCTTAAAATTGAGAGAAAACATTCGTTCGTGGGGGATGGGACTTCTCTAAAGCTTGTCCAAATAGATTTTTGCAAGAGAAGACTCCAGCCCACCAGACAACCTCTACTGTGTTTGACCCTACATGATATTATGGGGTGAGGAGAAGCATGGATTGCTGGATTTTTGATCTTATTTTGTGGGATTGTTCCAGTGACTTTGGAAAAATCCATGCATTCAGCTGATGGAGCCTAGAAATTGGTATGCTGACTAGGATCAGCTTGCTTATTCAGAAATTGAGGTATAAGTAGAAAGGCAGGAGGATGGTAAAGTGGCAATTAATCATTAAACATATAGACTAGTTAACATGCATTAGGCTCGCTTTCATGTTTGCAACTTTTTCTTTCAAGTATATTTGCAATGTCTAGTGGTTTATGTTATCACTCCACTATCTAGTGTGTCCTACTGGAGACTGATTTAGAACTGTACTGTAGACATGTTTTATTTGTTCATGCTTATGCATTGCCTGTTTATATATCCCATGTTACTTGCTGTAGCCATATACATCTCTCTGACGGTTTTGTATCTCTGCCTTTTCATATTCCTGTATCGGGCATCTGATTCATTTTGCAGTTTGCAATTTACTTTTCTAGTGTATTGTGCAATACTCCCTTCCCGTAAGCTGCTTAATTTGTATCAGGAGCACTTTGGAGTCGGTGTCTTCCTACTGACAGTTGTGTACCCACGAGGGTGATAGGAATCAGTAGAAAGAGAAGACTCCTGCATAAGGGGACTGAATTAAGACAGCCCAGTCTAGAAGAGAAGTAATTTACAAGCAAGATGCAATTCAAATAAAGCACTCTTCCTGACTCCACCAACTTGCTTCTGACAGTGCCCAGAGTGGGTATTCTAACCCGGGTCTCTTAAATCCTCATCCAGCTTTCTAAGCACTGTACCACACTGTCCCCCTCAACACTTTACATATTATTCCGGAAACATGCAGACTCCATCTATTATAGACAATGAAGTTGGAACCAATTAGCTTTTTCACTCAATTTCAGCCAGTTCCTCTCAATATTACTGCCCCTATCCCACATGGCATCTGTCACACATGAAAACTCCTTATACTGCTGAATCGAACCATTGGCCCATCAAGGTCAGCATTATCTACTCAGACTGGCAGCTGCTCTCCAGGGTTTCAGGTTGAGGTCTTTCACATTACCTTTTGCCTGGTCCTTTGAACTTGGATTACCTGCGATTAAACCTGGGACCTTCTGAATGCAAAGCAAAGGATGAGCCACAGCCTCTCCCGCTATGATCCTATGGCGCTATACTACTCAGCATAGCCTTTTGCTGGTCAAAGGGAAACCTTTCTCCCACTTTCATCAGCGGAGAAGCTGGATGGGTCCGATGTGAAGCAATTCCTGCTAGAGAATCAGCATTACCAGCCAGCATCAACTCCGTGTTGTCTGGAATTCAGTTTCAGCTTGTTCCTCCTTAGTCACTTGACCACAGCCTCCAGACATTGATTCATACTACACGGAAAGAAATTATGCCATAGAAATTACATAAAAAATAAATAATGTTGTGGAAATTATGTAGAAATAAAAATAATGCCGTAGACGTAATGAGGAAGTACCAGCATTTGTTGTGGTGCTTTCAGATCTGAATTGGTAGACATTATTGTTGTAAGTGTTGGATGACGATTGCTTTGTAAGCAGATTGTGGTGGCCTAAGACCTTTGGCTGATGTTTCATCAGTAGAAGCTAAGAGTTAGGAGATTGTCTCCTGATAGGTGAGGAATCTCATCACGATTTTGAATAAGAGAATGACTGAGGGTTAGAGAAATTGATACTCCCTCTAGCTGTGGAGAGCAGTTGACAGTTTAGAAGAAGGCTCCATCTACACGTTACAAAATCCTCAAGTTTGTTAGGGAAACACGAGGGGTCCAAGAATATATGACACATGACATGAGTTGAATTGGGAGTCCCCAACCCAATTCACACGCATACATCTGGGGACTCACCTTAGAGCCCTGTTTGCTGTTTCCTCTGGATCCACGTGTCCTCAGACATGCAAAGCCTGAGAAAGGGGCAAACTTTTCTGCCAGGGAAAACATTACAGGAGTGAAGGCAGAAGTCCCCGCTTCCCCCTCCCAGCGTTCTGAGATACACTGAACAATGGTATAGTTACAGCGCCGGATCTAGGGTTGCCCGCGCCCGGGGGAACCCTAGGCCGACCACCTCTCTTGCACGTGCAGCACGTGCGTGTTCCCCGTGCTGCGTGATGATGCAGGGCTGGGAAGCCGCCTGCACCATTCGCCTCCCCGCAGGACAGGGGGTGGCCGGCTTGCTGCACACCCCCTGCCCTGCAGGGCAGGCAAAAGGCAGCGCAGCCACCCATGCCATTCGCCTGCCCCGCTGGCTGTCCCCTGTCCTGTGGGGCAGGCAAATGGCGCGGATGGCCCCGCAGCCCCCCGCGCTGCCTTTTGCCTGCCCTGCAGGACGGGGTGCATGGCAAGCCGGCTGCCCCCTGTCCTACGGGGCAGGCGAAAGGCAGCGCTGGGGGCTGTGAGGCGTGGGGGGCTGCTGCCTGCGCCCTCTGGCAGCTGGCAGCTGCTCGCGGCGCCCCCTCCCTGGTGGCGCTGGGGGCAGACTACCCCCCCTGCCCCCCTCGATCCAGCCCTGTATAGTTATGAAAATGAGCCCCCTGATTAACATGAGACTGTGGGCCAAAACAGACAATATGGCATCTCCAGACCTTTCAGGGATGATGTTGCCATTTTACTGCTAAAATTCCTTCACATTACAAACACCACAGGGGACTGATCCTTCTTGCGACTGCTATGCAGGGAGAAAAGGGGGTCCTGTCTCCCGTCCCCACCATTTTCGAGAGCCCAAACTCTTGCTGAAAATGCAGTTCCTCTTGGCTCCTTTGTGAAACATATATGTAGCCAGGTAAGTAACATGATTTTCACAACAGAGCCAATAAGGATTCCATGGGGTGGTTTGAGGACACTCGGACAAAGTGGGGGCGGGAGGGTAAAACCACTCCTCCTTGTGTGCTATGGTTGCCAACAGAAAACTCGTGTGTTTGGGAGGCACAAAACTCCCATCGCAAGTATGATACAAAGTCCTTGGATTGTTCCCCAACAAACACAGGGACTTTGTAGTGTGTAGATGGAGCTGAAAAGAGAAACAGGTGTAGAAAGAGAGAAAAATTAATGGAAACTGAATACAGTCTAGACAAATTGCTCTTCTGCATTGTAGGAATGCCCACTTGCCTCCACTTATGCTCTTTTAATGTATTTGTAAATAAAGGGAATATTATCAATACTATCTCAGCCACCGGTAGTTTCTCATCCAGCCGCTGGAACGGCTCCTCGTTCAGAGAGCACATCACTGTATATAAATCTTTTCCTTCAGGGTTAGGGAACTCTTTTGTTCTTTTCCTACCCTAAGAACCCATTGGTTCCTCATTAGCCTAGTTTGCCATTTCCTAAACATGGTTCAAGGATCTTGAGGAAGAAGAATGGAAGGAATATTCTTTTCCTTGCAAAGCTCAGATTGGAACATACCAGTCTCTTTCTTGGGCAGAGCATTAAAAATATTTGCTGCAGTTAATCTTATTTTAAGAATCTCCGGTATCTTCGTATAAGCCTCATAGACCCCAGGCCTCATTCGTTTGCACACACTAGCATCAGTCTACTGATACTAATAGAACAGTGCTAGTGTGTGTTTGTGTTTGTGTTTGTGTGTGTGTGTGTGTGTGTGTGTGAAGTGATCAACTGTCTTGTGATCTGGCCATGCTCTGATTACATTCAGGTAGCACACAAGTCCAAATTCAATGAACAATGGAAGCCATCAACTGAGATTAAGAGGAAGCAAAAAAACCCCCAAACCCACCATCTTTGGCTGAATAAAAGAACTTTGCCGGTGCTCATTCTACACTCCAGTCATCCCATGATAATTTTGTTTCCCAGAAAGGGAAACAGATTGCTTTCCCAAAAAAGGGAAATAGAAAAAAATAGACACTCAAGTGAATAAATGTTGTCGTACATAAATCCAAGAAAAGGTACCTCCAAGGAACGCGTGCTCCTTTTTTTCACACTGTTGGCTATTGTGCAAAGAAAATGTGAGAGACTCCACTGGTTGAACTGGAAACATTGTGATCTGAGGCTTGGGCCAAATCTAGGTAACTGTCTTGAACAAAAATTGCATACCTTCCTGTCACTCAAAGGCACTAAGAGCGGGACCACAAGTGATGCCTGACACAGGTTAGACACTTGCTAGCTTCCCTCAAGTTTTGGCGGGAAATGTAGGCAGCTTGGCGGAATGTTGGACAAGTGACAGTTGAAAAGTCCATTGGACAGCAGTCGGAGAGCCAAGCTCCAAGGCCAGGACGCCTACATTTCCCATCAAAACTTGAGGGAAGCTGACTAGTGTCCAACCTGTGTCAGGCGTCACTTGTGGACCCGCTCTTAGACTGAAATCATTTTCAAAAAATCCTATCAAACCAGGTTTCGGAAAGGTCCCAGCAAACAGTAAATACCCAGAAAGTGAATGTGTGTTTACTTATTTAATTCATAGCCTGGTTTTTTTTCCTCCCAGTGGGGACCCACAGCAGCTTACATCATTCTTCCCTCCTCCTTTTTATCCTCAACTGACTTGTGGTATGTTAGGCTGGAGAGAGTGACCAAAGGGTGGGCTTCCATGGCCGAGTGAGGATTCAAACCTGCGTCTCCCCAATGCTAATCCAACACTCAAACTACTACATCACATTAGCATTGTGTGGACGCTCCAAAAAAGGGGAAAATTGGATGCCTGGATAAACCTGAACAAAACTTCCACGTGGAAGCAACCACCAGGTTGGGAGCCCATATTTGCTAGCATAATGTGTAGGATCGGGGAAGCCTGTTGACCAAAATTCCGTAGAGTGTGTGGGCCATAGAGAGTGGGGAAATTGTACAAAACTGCCTACCTTCTCTGTCACCTTTGAAACTTCTTCTGGCCAAAAGAAGCTTAAATGGTAAAAGACTGAGGTGGAAGTGTTTTGCCCTTCTCACTGAATCTACCCCCCGCCCATGACCCATGGAATTTTGCGCCTGACCTCTAGCATCAAATTTTGGGAGTCACAAGGGGATGATGGTGGAAGGGAAAGGGGGAAAAATTTGTCCAGAAGCTACCCAACCCACAGTAGACTATTACTAGTATTTGCACTACATGGAAAACTTGTGGATAAACATCAGGGAGTAGTTCAATATAACAAAAAATCTGTTTATGATAACACAGAGACAGCATGAATAAATAGAAAATAATAATTATACAGTCCAAAAGCAATGCTCTTCAGCTTTTCCAGACCATAAACCCATTCTGCATGGAACCCTCTGAGCTACACAAGTGTGACAGGAAGTCACATGGCATCACAGTCAGACCCATGTGACAGGAAGAAAAGGAGCCAGATCTATGACTTAGAGTTGCCATTTGCTCACCTGTGGCAAGTAAACTCATGTCTTTGGCTCCAATCCCCTACCTTTGAGAAACTGGGGAGCTGGAGAAAAAATGGCTAGAAAATGGACTTCATGGTGATGCTACAGAAATTTCCCCATGTCCCTATGATCTTTACCAAAGAGATTAGGGGAAATTACTAGAGCACCACCTGGAAGTGACATCACATCCTCCCCAAATTTCAGTTTCTCTAGGCTTCACCCTCAAAATCTCCCAGAATTTGCTGAGACCATTCTAGCTATCTTGCTATGACCTCGCCGGTGTCTAGGTTGGGGGACCATGAGCAGCAGACGAAGAGAACAGGAACAGAAAATGCAAGCTGACACCAGGAAGTGTGCCACAGTAGGAAACATGTCAAAGGCGCACAATCATGCAGGACTGCTGCCCACTGTTGAATGATTCTCCTCCTGCTACTCCTTTCAGTTTGCATGCAAGGAGAGCCGGGACATGTGGCAATCTTGTTCTCTGTGCAAGCGCACTATAATAATATATAATAACATTCAATTTATATACCGCCCTTCAGGACAACTTAATGCCCACTCAGAGTGGTTTACAAAGTATGTTGTTATTATCCCCATAACAAACACCCTGTGAGGTGGGTGGGGCTGAGAGAGCTCCAGAGAGCCGTGACTAGCCCAAGGTCACCCAGCTGGCTTCAAGTGGAGGAGTGCGGAATCAAACCCGGCTCTCCAGATTAGAGTCCCACGCTCTTAACCCCTACACCAAACTGGCTGTCCAGCAGTAAATCCTTCTGAAAAGCATAAAAAGTGGCTCTTATAGGACTCATGACTCAGCAGTTGGACCTCCATAATCCACTTGATGGTCCCTAACCCATAGGCTGAAGATCACAATGCTAGACAGTCCCAGTTCATATACCTTATTACATACAAGTTCAATGTTAAATGGTTTTCTGAAAAACATCTCTATATATCATCTAACCTGTGTTCCTTCTCCAAAACTTCTAGAGTTCATTTTTTTGGACATGACTTTTTATTAAGGCTTTCTAAAAGCTTTAGAGCAATCATGGGTTATGTGGTTTCTCATGTGGTTTCACTTTGGGTGGCAGCAGAAGACATGAAAATAAAATTTGCAAAACAGACATCATGTTTCCCCAAAATCTAGGTGGAAGAGTGCAGAGTGTAACTAACTTCATTTGTAAGTGGTTTTGGCTCCTGAAGTCTCATCTTGTTTAATGCTAGACATTCTGTGGACATCACAGGTGAATTTATTGCTATGGAAATAATGGCAAGATTGATAAAATACAAACCAGACAACTTTGGAGTATGACTATGTTGTGTAATCTTCAACAGTGATATTTACTAACTTGAACCAGATAAAGAATGAAAGACCAGTAGCACCTATAAGACTAGCAAAATTTATTGGAGGGTATGAACTTTCATGAGACACAGCTCACTTCTTCAGATACCAAACAGACTAAGATCCAAGCTACAAGCGATGCCTAACAAGAGTTGGACACTTGTCAGCTTCCCTCAAGTTTTGATGGGAAATGTAGGCATCCTGGTCTTAGAGCTTGGCTCTCCATTTAATTGAAGTTTACAGACCCCCCCCCACACCCAGCGCAGAGGAACGGGGGTACCCGGTGAGAGCCCGACGCCTGCACTCCCCTCCTGACCGCATGTTCTCCCTCCCATAGACTGTTGCTCTGGGGGGGGCAGGGTTACTGGCAGGGCTTTTTTTCTGGGGAAAGAGGTGGTGGAACTCTGTGGGTTTCCCTTGGAGAGAATGATCACATGGCTGGTGGCCCCGCCCCCTGATCTCCAGACGGAGGCATGGAGGGCAATCTAAACTCCCCTCTGGAGATCAAGGGGCGGGGCCACTAACCATGTGACCATTTTCAAGAGGTTCCGGAACTGTGTTCCACCTGAAATAAAGCCCGATCACCCCAAACTCTGAGACTCATTAGTGACAATAGCTCTGTTCACAAGTTACATTGAATGCATATATAATCTACATACAGTAAAAACTTGATTTTTCTTTGTACATACATTGAATAATTCCAGCACGATTTGAGTTCAGTGGCACCTTAGAGACCAACATGATGGCTTTTAAAACTCAGTGCTCCCTTCCTCAGATAAAAGTAGGAATGGAGATCCCTGAGCCCTTATATCTCGCCAGAAGATGGGAGGGGTGTTGCAAGGAAGGGTGTCAGGATGCAATTTTGATTAGATGCGAGGGGTGTAGCAAAAGAGAATGTTGGAATGTAAAGGTACAATGGCACAGTGCAACTTGATTAGAGCAGAAATTAGCATTCGTAGTGGGATAAGAATCCTATATCTTTATTCAGGCCTGGAGGGGAAAAGGGGTGCCCATTGTTCTGAACTTGTGAATGAACTTCATTTCAGCAATTTCATGGTCCTCTTGAAGCTTTTCTGTTTGAGAACAGCCACTTTAAGGTCAGCAGTGGAATGTCTTGGTAGATTAAAATGTTCTCACGCTGGTTTTTGAGATGCCACATTGAGGACTCCTGCTGCATGGTATCACATCCGTGCTGAGCTCCCTCTCCAAGCTCTGCCTCCAAATCTTCAGGGATTTCCCAGCCTAGAATTGGTAACCCTAACTATAGCATGGTAATTTGCCTGCAGGCTGTGTCCCCCAAGCCTTGGAAAGGTGTACCCATTTTCCCCATATGAAGTTACCTTATACCAAGTCAGACCTAGCTCAGTATGGCTGGGTCGGACTAGTAACAGTTCTCTTTTCTGACACCCTCTTCCCTAGATCCTTTTTAATGGATATGTCAGGGTCCCTGACTAGACATGGGCACAAATGGGAGAAAAAACCCAAACACCCTGTTCGTCATTCGTTGCCATCCACGAACGACGAACAACGAACATGGACGAACATGAACTGTTCCCGGACATGTTAGTTGTTCGTGGGGGCCACGAACAACGAACAGCAGATTAGGCTGTTTGTTTTTCTGTTCATAATGCTGTTCGTGCCCATGTCTATCCCTGACTCAGGGACTGAACCTCCATGCAAAGGAGATGCCATGGCCCCTCTCCTTCCTGTCCTCTGCTAGGCTGGTCCGCTTCTGCAGTACGATATGCAGGAGACCAACACAAAATGAACATCCACTGACTCTTTCAACCTCCAAGCTGGGAGAGACAGCTCTGACTCACCCTCCAGCCATAGTCTCTGATTTCTGGCAATGGTCTGGATGGGAACCACATTGAGTTACCACTGAACAAACATGTAAGAGGAAAAAAAACAGCCCTTGCCCTCAACATGTGAGAGTAAGGCTGTCACAGGTTTCTTTTTAAGAGTCTCTGCACATAGCTGTTCCCTATAATGCCCACTTTGGATTTAGGACAGACATGTTGGCAAATCAACAGTAGTTGGTCTGCTGGGGGAGGCAAAGAGAAACAGAGGAATGTGTATAAAACCCTTTGCCTGCAATCAAGTCAACAGATCAAGTTTTATTAGATGGGGCTTTTGAGTTTGTGGTGAGCTAGAAGTGACCCTGCTTTTTCCCCTCAATATAGTTGTTAATGTCTCTCAAGGCCAGTAAGAAAAATAGAAAACTGTCTGTCTGGGGTCTAAAATGGTTAGGTTAGAGAACATCAATAATGATGTCCGTCAGGTAAAATGTTCTGTCTAGGACATGTTTGAGACTGTAGTCATCATTACATGTTCAACCAGCGGCATAAAGCCTCTTTTGAAATTTTGAAGTACTTGCAGTTATTTAATTTTAAGTGAACTTAATCATCTTATTTTTGAGGTCTTTAGTAACTTGTTGCCATCCTCATGCCGTATAAACTAGAGTTGTGCGTCCCCAGCATGGGGCTTGTGGATCCCATGATGATGTCTGCCAATATGCTTTGTGGTGCCCTCATCCTTCTTTCAAGTAAGAGCTCATCATCATGACTTTCCTTTACCTCATTGCAGCAGAAGGTGTTTCAGAAGAACCCGGGAAGCATCACCTTTGTGTCTGCATGGAGTACCCGTTTGAAAACAAGCTGTCTCTGTCATCGGAGGACACATAGCTTGGAAGCACTTCGTGTTTTGTGAGACCTGTACCCCCTGACTGAGGCAGCCATTTTGTGGTGGGCTGGGCTACCACCTGAAGCCATTTTGGGATGGTACCCACTATCAGTTCTCAAAATGCCAGCAGTACCCATGGTCTCAGCAGGGTTGGGAATCCTGCGCAGCAACATGGGTGGAACCATGGCTCAGTGGTAGAACATCTGTTTGGCATGCAGAAGGTCCCAGGTTCAATCCCCAGCATCTCCAGGTAAAAGGGATTAGGTAGGAGGTGACATGGAAGACCTTTAGTGGAGACCCTGGAATGCTGCTCCTAGTCAGAGAATACCTTGATAGATCTGACTTGGTATAAAGCAGCTACACAGATTTAGGGAGAGATTATTTCAGACTAAAGAGATTACTTCAGACTAGAGAGACTAAAGTGCCATTCTGACATTCCCTGAGCAGTGCGAGAGTTGTGGCAGTGCAGTCCCTTCCTATACTTGGTATCAAGCTGTCTTGTACCAAGTCAGAACACTGGATCATTTAGCTCAGCAACAAAAGCTTTCACCCACCACCTGACACTTTAACCAAGGTTGGTGTCAGCATATCCTAAAGTGGGGCAGTTGCCAGGGCTTCTGGTGGGGCCCATTGTTGCTGACCCCCCCTACTCATGCACCATCCTGCTACCTGCTATGTCCCCTTGCCTGTGCATTTGCTTGCTAGCTCTCCATCACCCATACTTCTGCCTTCCCGGCATTGACGGGGCAATGTATGCTGACGCTGCACATTGGTGGAACTTCTGGTGGCCACAGCTGCAGAGCTGCCAGTTGCTGCACCAGCCAGTCTGTCAGGAAATGTGATGCAGGAGGCTGTGAATGCAGGCAGCGGGAGGGTTTGTGAATGAGGAAAAGATGTACAGTCGGTTGGGGGACACACAGGTGGATGGAAAGGGAGCCCCCCCCCAAAAAAATCTGCAGTTGGCACTGCCTTTAAGACACAGAATTCTGGAACTTCTGCTTGTAATACACATGCTGTCTCATGGAGCTGTATCCCTTGGAGAACAGCAGAAGTCCCAGGAAACAAGGAGAGAGTGAGTATTACTACTTGAGTTTCAGGGACAGCAACACTGGCAGGGAGAGAAGTCACTTTGTTGTCTTTCCTCCCATGTGGTCCAAGGTTCCTGATGATAGCTTGAAATGCAGCTTCTCCCACCCTATGGAGGTAATCTCAGAAGAACAGCCCCTTTGGGGCAAGCAACAACATTGAGAAAGAAAGATGAGGGGGGAGATGGTAGATACTCAGGGGAAATATGATACATTAACACAATTCATTTGTGGAACTCACTGAAACAGGATGGTGTCATTTAGGTGGCTTTAAAGGGGACAGGCAAATTCAAGAAGGTTCTTAAGTTCAGAATGGCTAAATGAAATCTGTATGTTTAGAGATGGGGAGCCATCGGGGGAGGTTTGGGTTTCCATGCCTTCCTTGAAGAACCTTCTGGGGGCATTTGCTTGGCCTCTGGACAAAACAGGATGACAGAATAGATGGATCAGTGAGTGATCTAACAACCCACGACATGTTCTTAAAAGTACTGAAATATCGTATGTGGTACATCTGGGATTGTTCCAGTTCAGAATGTAGGTGGGAGATGACAGGTTCAAAAGTATTCCCATAGGATAAAATAGACCATAGCATGGGGAAACATTTCCTATTTGGAAGAAAGGTGATGGTGGTTAGGGCTACCAACCTCCAGGTGGAGCCTAGAGATCTCCTGGAATTCCAACTGATCTCCAGACTATAGAGGCCAGTTCACCTGGAGAAAATGGGCACTTTGGGAATGGGTGGGTGGACATAAGAAGAACACAAGAAGAGCCCTGCTGGATCAGACGAGTGGTCCATCTAGTACGGCATCCTGTCTCACACAGTGGCCAACCAGTTACTCTGGAGGGAATAGAAACTGGGGCCTTCCCCTGATATTGCCTCCTGGCTCTGGTAGTCAGAGCGAGGATTATTGCCTTGGAATGTGGAAGTCCACTTTAGCCACCATGGTTAGTAGCCACTGATAGACCTCTACTCTATGAATCTGACTAATCCCCTTTTAAAGCTGTCTATGCCTGTGGCACTACCACTACATCCTCAGGCAGCAAATTCCACCTTTTAATCACTTGTTGTGTAAAGAAGTGATTTCTTTTGTCTGCCCTGAATTTACTGCCTATCAGCTTCACTGAATGCCCTCAAGTTCTAGGGTGTTGGAGAGGAAGAAGACATTCTCTCTGTCGGCTGTCTCTCTACCCCATGCATAATTTTATAAACCTCTATAAAGTTGGCCCTTAGATGTTTCTTTTCCAAACAGGAAACTCTCAGACTCTTCAGCCTTTCCTCATAGGAAAAGTGCTCTAACCCCTAGTCGTCTTGAATGCCATCTACTGTACTTTTTCCAACTCTGCAATGTTGGATACAGTGGCCAGAACAGCACACAGGATTCCAAATGAAGCTGCACCATCTATCTATCTATCTATCTATCTATCTATCTATCTATCTATCTATCTATCTATCTATCTATCTATCTATCTATCTATCTATCTGTCTGTCTGTCTGTCTGTCTGTCTGTCTGTCTGTCTGTCTGTCTGTCTGTCTGTCTGTCTGTCTGTCTGTCTGCAAATAAGGCTACTACATTGCTGATTCTTGGTTCATTTATGAATGAATGAAATATCACCAGCCATAAATACTGATCCTTGTGGAACCCCACTGCTTATTTCCTTCCATTGTGACAACTGTCCTACTCTTTGCTTCCTGCCATTTAATGAAATTTTCATCCGTAAGAAGACCTGTTCTCTCATCCTATGACTGGTAACCTTACTCAGGAGTTTTTGGTGAGGTACCTTCTCAAAGGCCTTTTGAAAATCCAAGTATAAATGACTCCCAGGTCACCATTATCTATATGTTTGTTCGCTTTCTCAAAGAATTCCAAAAGATTGGTGAGGCAAGTCTTCCCTTTGCAGAAGCCAAGCTAATTTTCCTTCAGTGGGCTTTGTTCCTCTAAGAGCCTAATAATTTTATTTTTAGTTACATTGTATCAATCAAGATGGGTAGCGGTGTTAGTCTGTCTGTAGCAGTAGAAAAGAGCAAGAGTCTAGTAGCACCTATAAGACTAACAAAATTTGTGGTAGAGTATGAGCTTTTGTGAGTCACAGCTCACTTCTTCAGATACAAAGAAGTGAGCTATGACTCACGAAAGCTTATACCCTACCACAAATTTTGTTAGTCTTATAGGTGCTACTGGACTCTTGCTCTTTTCTACTGTCTACTAATGTTACTCTTTGGCATTATATCCTACTCAGGTCCCTCCCCTCCAAAAATCCTGCCTCTCCAGGCTCTACCCCCAAATCTCCAGGTATTCCCAAACCTGAATTGACCACCCCATGGCTAATCATCCTGGTATACTAATTTTCTACATGCAAGGAGATTTTAACATACGGGAACATTCAAACTTTAGATTCTCCTTACTGCAATTTGAAACGATACAGACCTCTATATGATATTTTTTCTGATCATGTTAGCAAACTGTGAGTCTCAAAGTTATTTATATGTTCACATAGGAAGCCTGGGCTCTTTTTCAACCATGTTGAAATGAAGATATAAAACCTTAGACTGAGCAAGGTTCATGTCCAGTAGTACCTTAAATTGAAACATGTATTATAGCTAGCTTCCTGACACTCTAATTATAACTATAAGATTATAATTATAAGGACTCCTTCCTTTTTCCACTCCTCATATCTGACAAAGGGAGCTTTAACTCTCAAAAACTTATACCCTGGAAATCAAGTTTCTCTCTAAGATGCTACTGGACCTGAATCTTGCTCTTCTGCTATAGACCAACACAACTACCCATCTGAAACAAACTTAGACTGATCTTCTTTGGCAGTTTTTCTGCTGATTCTCATTTCCCTCCCCCAGGTAACTTATTTATTTAGAATATTTCTATGTCACCTCTTCAGAATCCCACTTGAGGCAGCTTACGTTTTAAAATCACAAAACAAGCTATTAAAGCTAATTTTAAAAAGCAATTAAAACACCATTCAAAAGCAAGCCATTCAAAAGCAAGCCATTTAAAAAGAGCCATTAAAAACAAATGCTGGACATAAATAGCATAAAAACTATCCATAAAACAGAAGTTAGAAAGTTGATGAGATAAATGCTTGGTGCTGAAAAGAAAAGCCATTTCCACACATCCTAATGTCACGCAACGTAATGAGGGTGTCTTCACAGTGCGATTTCTGACATCATTGTGTCATCATGTCACAAAAACGGGATCGTGCTGCGATGACATCAGAAATCGTAACATGAAGACACCCTTGTTCAGTGAGTGTTGTGTGATGTTACAATGTGTGGAAACTGCCAAAGTAAAATAGGCGCCAAGCAAACCTCAAAGGGAAGGGCATTCCAAAGGTAAGGTGCCACCACAGAAAATGCCCTGACTCTAGTCACCACCTGCCTCACCTCTGAAGAGGCAGGTCTTAACTGGAGAGCTGAATAGTCTGGGAGGAAATGATATTTCAGATATTCTAGCAGGACCTTAAAGGTCAGAATCAGCACTTTGAATTGTACCCCCAAACAGATGGATAACCAGTGCAGTTATTTTAGCACACGGTGATGTGTAACCAACCTCTGACAGTAACCTGACCACTGCATTTTGGACCAATTGAAGTTTTTGGACCAATTGAAGGCAACCCCATGTAGAGCACATTACAGTAATCTAATTGCAAATTTCCCCTCACAGGGAGGCCATTTTTAGTAGAAAACTACCTGGGTGGGGGGCAAGTTGTCTGCTCTAGAGAATGCATCCTCCATGGCTGCATTTTGAGGGGGGGGGGAACGGACAAGAAGCAGAGAACTTACATGTGTATCAACATCACACGGAGTTTGGCCATGCAAAAAGTATATGCCTCTGTCCCAAGTGGTTTACAGTGTAAAATGTTGACAGCGCAAGATACAACAAAGAAAAGGGAGATGTTCAAAAACGGAGAGTGGAGAGGAAGAGGACAGACAAGAGTCGCAAGAGATAGATGTGAATAGTTAGAACTTGGGCGTGGTATACATGGCCCAAACAGTTGGCTGGCTCCATACCTCGAACCCTTTTGCTGACAATGTAGTATGAATGGATTCAGTTTTCATTTGTCAGACACCGGATGGCCTCAGGGCTAGGCCAAAATAATGGATGTTCAAGATGGAAAACCTAAACAGCACCAACCTCCAACTCAGTAATATAGGCATTCTTGTGGAAACGCAAAATAGTCTGAGACATCACAGAGCTTAGCAAGGAAGTACTTAATTTGTTATAGAACTTGACCAAAACTTTGATGGCTGCAATCAAAATATCCAGACAATTCAACACGTCTTTCTGCCTAGCTAACTCCTGTGTCCTTAAGATGGTGATGCAGCAATTAACTACTGCCTGCAAGCAGAGTGTTGGCATGAAGTAATCTACCAGTTGGGTACCGTTCTCTGGGAATTTTTATCATAATTAATTAAGGCAGCCAAAATCTATTGTCTAAAGCACCCAATTCCTCATGCCATTTATTCTATAAAGAGTTCAAGGCAGCACACATGAGTCCCCCTCCATCCTAATACGGTAGGGTGGGGAAGAATGCCATGCTCAGTTGGACTTTGCAGCGGTGCAGATATTTGACCCTGGATCTCCCAAGTCTTAATCCAGCTCACCAATCACTATACCACATCGGTCCTTGTCAAAAGATCTTTTCATACGTTACAGCCATATGTATTGGGAAGCTCCTAACAATGCATAGATCCTTCTAATTCACAGTCATTGTATTGTCTAAACATGTATTTTACATGTGTACATACGAAATTACCATTAATTTTTTTAGGGATTCTGGTTTGCATGTACCAAAGCTGTGTGCACATACAAAATACATGGATTGCCTCTGTTCAAACAATATGATGATCACCCATATCGGGAGCATTGTCTGGATGGTGCGCTCCCAATATGCACAGTTGCCAGACTCCCTTTACATCTGAGAAGAGCTACAGAAGGGCTATGTTTGGATATTAACAAAAGTTGCGATCCCCCCTCCCCCTGAATTTTCAACCGTTTCTTGACTCCTTTCCTCTTGGTTTCCAAAGGGGAAGACAATTTGGCTAGGCATAGAGATGGATCTAATTCTTTTCAATGCTCTCTGGCACATGCTGACTTTTCATTTTAAAGTGGTTTCCTGGTCTGCTGTGCAGTCCCAGCTGCTGGTGTGTGCTCCCCCCCCCCCCCCGCCCACTGATGATAGATGGAATAAAAGTAATTAGACCACGATGACTAAGTGTCAGCCGGTGTTGCACAAATGTGTAATATATTCCCGCTGGGACTCTTTCCCATCAGGTGGGGTTGATTAAATAGTTCATCTTCTTTCCTCTAGTCTGTTTATAGCTGATTTATTAAGGCATTCCGTTTTTGCTCTGCTAAAAACCATAAACTTGCCCTGTTTAAATTTCTTAAGAAGACTGTATCCTGCTTATGTTAAACTTGACACCTTTTTCCTGATACAGTTCTGCTGAACTTCACCAGCTTATAGGTAGCCCTGAGTCATCATTCATGCCCTATCCTCTAGGAACAAAACTTTAAACATTTGTGGTGGCGCGGGCATCAAGGATCAGCTCCACTGGGTTACCCATTGTTGACCTCCAGCAAACTGCCTATACTGTTGCGTGCCCTGAAAGCTGCTGCCACCACCTTCCTTCTCCCTTTAAGCTGTAGAGTGGATTGGGTCCCTTGGAGGAATGGGCTTCTCTAAGCTCCATTCTCTGTTGCCATCTTGCCATGTTGCTGCCTATGTTGGCTAGAGTTCTTCCTCCTCCCTGTCTGCTGTCAGGAAGGATAACATGGTTTTCAGCTGCCACCGTCATTGTTCTATCATCCTTCATAGGTTGGGTTGACAAATCTGATCTGGGAAATCCCTGGAGATTTGGGAGCAGTATCTGGAGAGGGTAGAGTTTGGGGAGAGAGCTGAGCAGAGAGGTGATGCCATAGAATCGGCTGTCTGAAACTGTCATTACCTCCAGGGGAACTGATAGCTGTAGACGGAGGTCAGTTGTAATTCCAGAATTCCAGGCCTCACCTTTATTTTATTTTTTATTTTATTGTCCCCCTTTCTCTCTGAGAGTCAGGGCGGATTACATAGTGTGAGTTTAGTACAGTTAATATCAAGGACATTTCAACGAATAGGATAAACAAATGCATGTTTACAAAGACACAACATTAGCAAAAATCCAATGCAGAGCTGAAGAAATGCTGAAAAAGAACATAAGCAATGCAACTACAATAGACATAGAACTACCCAGTAGAGTCATACTTGAGATTGGTAGCCCTACTCCTAAGCAGGCAGGTGGATGTGGAGGCTGGGAACAGCAGCTCCTTCCTCTTACACCCCTGCTGTCTCTCTCTCGTGAGCAACTCCTGGCTGCCACCATAGCTTGCTTGCTCACTTAGAGGAGGGATGGATGGGTAGGTGACCTCTGACAATGGGAGCATTTGCTGTCAGTGCTGCTGACTTCTGCTGTCTTCAAGGGGTGAGGAGGACATCTTAGGAAGGTAGATGAGTGATTGGTGGTAGCTAAGCTGAAGATGGAAGAGGAGGGTCAAAGAAGCTACCACCAAATGGAGGCAGGAGACACAAAAGGCATTTTGCCAAGAGCCCTCCAAGTTCTGGAAAATGGCCCTTATTTCCAGCAAACTAAAGGTAGCTCAATTCCCAGAGAATTAGTCATCAACAAAGAATAGATGTTGGAGGGAAAAAAATCAATGAAATTGGCCAGTGTATTTCAGAAACAAATTCTAATTTAATGCCCCGAAGTTACCACTCATGGTTAGGAAGAAAGCCCTGCTTTATTTTTCTTCCTCATTTCCTGTTGCAGTACAACATAATCATCTAAAATAGCCTCCGAAATAAATATGTCCCCTCTGATTAAAATTGATCTCTTCCCCATCCACAATTGATCAACAAAGCCTTTAACTGAATAATCTGCTGGTTAAAATAAATACAGATTGCAATTCTACTTTAAACACTGCTCTCCAAACAGGAAAAGAGACAACGTGATTCTCTGTTTGAGCTTTACAGATGTGATCACCACGCCAGCCGAAGACACCAACCCGAGATTAGAATTTTGAACGTGCAAAAAGAAGAAAGCGGAGGTGGAGGGAGCAGGGGAGGACTGAAACGGAACAGGAAAGCAACTGCGATAACTTTGGAAGAATATTAAATGGTTCTGAAGGTTTGTATTTGTAACTAGAGACATTTGGTACAAAATGATACTGAAAAGCAGAAAATGTGTCCAAAGAACATGGGGGTGGGTGGGGGGGAGGTGGAATTGATAAGAATGTGAGCTGAAACAGTGGTTACTTTTTACTGCACAGGAGGCTTGTTTCTGTCTGAGTTTTGAATCCAATTACATGGTGGTTTTGTTGTTTCCAGTAAAGCAGAATCAAATCCTTTCCCCAGCATTCCGCAGCGAGAGGGGGAGAGGGGAGAAGTCTCTCTCTGCATAAGCAGATTGTGACCCGAGTTTTGTGTGTGCCTGCCTTCCCTGGATGGTGAGAAATTCCAGGGGCTAGAGCTTGCAAGGATTGGGTCCCTTTGGAGGGGGAAAGCACTGGAGACTTTGGGAGTTTTTGTAGTATTTGCTATATTTACAAATATATGCTAGACAGGGGATATGGAAGCACGTGACAGGAAGTTGCGTAACATCAGAACCATGTGGTCCTGGGTGTCGTCATTCAGAGGCCAGTAGCCCCAGGCTCTGGGCTTACAGTTCCAAAGATACCTCTGGAGGAAGCAAATAGTTTTGTGATAATGATGGTGTTCATTAAAGATTAACAAGGTGTTCTGTTCAAGGTGATGGTTATATGCAGTTAGGCTTCCCAGTTGCCCGCTGCTGGTGGGCAATCTCCTGGGAGTTTGCCCCATTGCCCACCAATTGCTGGTGAACAGTGAGAGATTGCAAGCCCCCCAAAGACTGCCCGCCACTGGCAGGCAACCCCAGTGGGTTGCCAGCACCTGGGGCAACTCCTGTCAGGCGGAGTCCCTGTCACTGTGAGCTTGTGAAGCATGTGCACGCTCCCAGGACCACGCGGTGACATCACTCCCAGGGAGTGACATCATCGCGCAGGGCGTAGCTGCCCCCAGGAGCTCTCCCATGATTTGGGCCGCGGCTCTCTCACTGGCATGGCAGGCTGCCAGGGCAGCATGGGTGGCCTCCCAGCCCTCCCGCATAGCCACCCATGCTGCTGCCACCAGCTCCATGTGCTCCTAGCCAGCAGCTGTGCCTGGTGCCCTCTCTTTGGCAGTGCCCAGGGCAAGCCCCCCCCATAAACATAGCCCTGGACAACCCTGAAAAGCGTGTATCAGGTGTGCTCCCAGTGGGGCGCCACAAAGTCACTTCTTGAAGTGCTGTTGTCATGTCAGCCACAGATGTGCTTCTGCGCTTTGCTGGGGCCAATTTTGCCCCCAAATGGGCTGAATTTGCCCCACACAAAGCACAGGCGCATGCGTGTAGCCTGCGTGATGATGTCACTTCCTGGAAGTGACATCATTGTTCAAGCACCAGGAGTGCATGCACAAAAAGCAACACGAGGTAAGCACCAGGTCCCCCCTCTCGCTGGGAGGGTATAGGAACCTGGCAACCCTAAAGATACAAGCAATAATCAAAGCAAAGAAAGCTTATAGCAACATCCTTTCAGCTTGCTGAAGACTAGTCCAAACAGCAGCGGATGGACTTTTGGCCCATATAGATTTGGAATGCTCTGGAAAGGTCTGAAGGGACTGGGTTGTGCAGAACTGTACTGTCTTGGCAAGCTCTGCATGTCTAATAAAAAGCCAAGGACCTGTCTGTGTTAAATAAATCACACCAGAAGGTGCTAAGTAGGAGGGAGTCTATGTTTACAGCACACAAAACTTCTTATCTCAGGCACGTACCTGCCCGCACAGTACCAAGCACAGCAGCTCTTTCTAACTGGATAGAAACACCAGGCCGAGGCCTATGTGTGGTGAAGGTCAGACACAGGACAAGCATGGCTGCCTGTGAGCGAGCCACTAAGCCTCCTCGAGACATGTTCTTCCAGCCCTATACTATTTCGATGGGAATCATGGGAAGAGAGGAGAACAGGATTATGACCTCAGTGGGATCAAGGCCACGACCATGAGGAGCAGGCCATGTGAGGCAGGGAGGGGAAATGCAACCTAAGCACCAAAAGATGTATCAGCGTATGGAACTAGTCACAGGTTGGAGCAACAGAGGCCTCCTTTTCACCTCTAAGTGGCCTTGCCTCACCATTTCCATTGTTGTATAAGACACACTGAGCCACATTGAACAGCCGCCAAGCCCATGACAGCATTGATAATATGAAGCAGCTTCATGTGTGTTCACGTGCTCTCCCTGCCCTTCTTCACCCGGCCACTCTGTCCACCCGTCTATCCTCATCCCAGGTGCTTTGCAAGCAGTGGCTCCTGCCCTCCCGCTCCTATCGGGTTGATGTGTCCGTTTCCCCTGCTCTGATATCTCCCAAATGTAGCGAGGAAGGTCGTGCCGTCAAGCCAGTGGAGGAACAGTGCCTGTGTTTGTGCGTACACGATTTCTCTGTTTTGTGGCGATTCCGTCCTTTTAGAAAAGTTTTTGTTTTCTCATGTAAACCTGGGAGGGTCCCCCATGTCTGCAGAAGAACACACCATCTCTGAAGCTGCCCCCCCTTCTCTGGGTCTATCAATCCACACAGAGGGCACGTTCAGCATTAGATAATAGGATCTGCACCTCTATTCTGGTTAAGTTTTATGTATCACTGAGGAAGGAGGCAGAACGGGTGGGTGAAACAAGAAATTTCAATGGCAAATGATTGCTGAAGTGCATTGAAAAATGCATTATCCAACGTGTGTGAAAGCAGCTGAAATCGTACCTTGAAAAAAATCTGGGACCGTGAAGGCCTTCGGGACAGGCAAATTTCTTGTGGGGGGCATAACAGCCTCATTTGCTGCTAACTGGCCACCTCTGTTTTATAACTCCAAATCTGATTCTGAATATTCCGAGTCGAAGCATACAGGATTCATATGAGTAATCAGAACTACTTCTGGGGGCTTTCCCATAGGACCAATACAGCCATACCCATTCCTGCCAGGTTATAGAGCTTCATGCTACATTGCTCACAATGAGTCTCTGTATTTTTTCCCCACCAACGCTTTTGCCATCTGAGCGTAGGTAGGATTTAATGATTACCCAGGTGTACAAAATAGCATCAGTTCAAAATGTTTGCATGGTATGTGTGGGAGAAGGAGGAGGTTAATGTGCTGAACAAATGAGAGTTGTTCATTGACAGGAAGCTATTACACATACTTCAGATGCTGCTTCCTCCTGGAAGGCAGTGATGTAACAATAGCTTGGAGAAGGTTATGGTCCACTGGTCCACAGCACAATTCCGTGGTTTCATAAGGTACGTAAGAAGATCCTCTGCTGGATTAAACCAAAAGTCCATCAAGTCCAGCATCCTATTTCCAGGGCATGAGGAAAGCATGAAGGTTTCCCCTGCAGGAATTGGGTACAAAGAAGTACAGTGGCCCAGTTGAGGTGTCACACAAAACCATGGTTTAAACCAGGGGTTTTTTTTCTGGGAAAAGAGGTGGTGGAACTCAGTGGTTTGCCAGCACAGGGGGAAACTCTTGGTGGGAGGTGGTGCCCCTGGTACCACATGCGCACACGCAAAGTGCACGCACGCTCCCAGGACTGCACAATGATGTCACTTTGGGTCAGTGGAACAAGGGGGTAGTTTTTTAAAGTTTAAATTGCCCTCAGTGAAAATGGTCACATGGCTGGTGGCCCCACCCCCTGATCTCCAAACAGAGGGAAGTTTAGATTGCCCTCTGTGGTGCTCCAGCGGCACGGAGGGCAATCTAAACTTCCTTCTGTCTGGAGATCAGGGGGCAGGGCCACCAGCCATGAGACCATTTTCAAGAGGTGCTGGAACTCCATTCCACTGCGTTCCACCTGAAAAAAAGCCCTGGTTTAAACTATGGTGGCTGTGATCATCTAACCATGGAACACTCTATTAACTGTGGTTGGTTAGTTAGGGCTCTGGTCTTCAAATAATGGGTTGTGACACTCAGGTGGACTTTTTTTTGGAACTCACCCCCATCCAGCAGTGGCCAGATCCTGGCCGTTTTGGCCCCAATATGGGCCCAAATGGGCCTAAAATGGCCCAAACAGGCCATTTTAAAAATACCCACGTGGCACCAGTCATGTGGGTATTTTTAAGAGGTGCAAAACGCCATTCCGGGGTGTTCCGGCTCAAAAAATGCCCTGGCATGTAGGAGATTGTGTTGTAAGTGTGTGCGGGAGAGCGGAACAAACAAACTCAGAGCCTTGGTTAAGCTTTAGAAAAGAAATAAGTGTTCTTTATTGTGTGAACTCCATACATGATAGGAAAGACGAGAGATAGATCTCTATCCATCTAACTAGTCTAAGGATGCCAGTGGAGGGCAAGCTGAGAGGTCCTGCATTCACAAGGCAAGACAGAGAGGAAAGATGAAGCGGGTGACAAAGAGAGGAAATGAGGTGTCACAAAGAAGAAGTTCCTGAGGATAGCATTCAAAACATCAAAGGATAATGCGAGAGCAGTAAAGAGCAAAATGTAAACAGATCGCTGACCTCTCTATCTTTTTAACTCTTTCTTTTGTTCTCCTCTGAAACCTGAGTAAGAGACAGCATTCAGTCCTCCTTACACATGTTGGAATAGGCGACTCAGCATGCTTTGGACATTGTGGGGGTGGGGGCGCTGCATGTCTTTCTGTATGTATGTGTAAGTCTAGCAAGGTGCTACTCTCTTGTCTAAGGTGGGAACACCTCTTGACTCCTCTTTCTTGTCTCTGTGCCTCTTTGGCGATCTCTCTCTCGCCTTGTGGTTCTCCAAGAAGAAGGATGTAACCCTCCATGCCCCACCATGAAGGCCTTGTCCACAGACTCATATCTCAGCCTCACCGCCTATCTCAGGCCATGGTTTAGATTTAGGGAATGCAGCTCTTTCGATTAGGATCTTTCCCTCTTCTCCAAGATATTGCTATGGAAGGAATCTACTTCAAAAGAACTGTCAGTTGTATCTTTCTATGATTTTGTCTGAAGACTAATTAATGCATGATTGGGGTTTTACACGCCTCTGCCTAAATAACTCTGCTGTGTTACCATAAAGGTATCACTAACTACATACGAATTAACCAAATATTGGCCAATAACACAAAGGGCTGTCTGTCTATTAGGTGGCTCACAATAGCCACATTCAAGAACCTTCCCTGACTCAGCTGAGCAAATCGTCCAGCACCGGTCCTTTCCATGCATGCCTCTACAATGGGGCGGGATAAACTCGGGTGCGGGCAGCTTCAGTTGCCTTGCCCTCACCACCATTGCGGCAAACCATAATGTGTTCAGAGATGCCCAAGGAACAAGGAAAGTGCTCTGGCTCCTGGCTGGAGCGTACAGTAGTGACGGGGCCAAGGAAGCAGCATTAGTGGAGTCTACTCTCCTCCAAAATTCACTGCCCTTGGCTACGCCTCGCCTTGCCTCGCCTCGCCTCGCCTCCTTGGTCTTGGTCTTTGTGGTATTGCATCCTATTTTCTTCTTTGTCAAGTCACTGAATTGGGCTGGGAGGCACCAAATTGGACTCACTCTCTGCACTGACTCAGGGAAAGTTAACACCTACAGAATCCCTTGTCCCACTTCCTGAAACTGCCTTCCTGCTTGTTTTCCAGGTTGTCTGACATCTGTGTATCTATTGGGCATGGTACTGTTTGCCTTAAGGCACTGAAAGTGGTCTGGTTGCGACGCCACAATGAAGCAATCTTTCCGGCTGGTTCCCACCTTCTGATGCATTCCCCTTCATGTGATGCCATGCAAAAGGGATGAGGCATAGTCCGAATTCCTGCACAAACCTCCTCTTCCCTGTCCCTGTTAAGCAACTGTCCTGGCAGTCTAAATTTAAACAAGAAACAAAAACAATTCCGTTTGAACAGCACTTTACTGCTTTAAAATAGAAAAGATGCCAAACACGGGGAATTCTGGGCCTTTAAGGCAGAAGGTGTTCAAGTAACACACAACACTATGTGAGAATTAAGCAAATGTGTCTTTCTTTATGGGCATCTCCTAGTCAGACACCTCAAAAAGGATTTTGAACCATAGGGATTGTGACCGGAGTGGACATTTGCACAAGGCTGGGGAAAAAAAGAAGAACGAAGCAGGCTTTAAATGGGAGTCATTTGATCTATGGTTGCACTGTCCCAGTCAAGTCACTTATTCCTCAACAGACATAGATGGACTTGTCCTCTGTGAACTTTTCTAGTCCCCCATTAAAGCCAACCAGACTAATGGCCATTAACATAGTCTCTGGCAGACTTTTATTAAGTCAGACCATAAGATGATCCAGGTGAGAACACTGGATCACTGCCTGCTTGGCAATCTAGCCTCATATTGTCTACTGTGACTGATAGAAGCTCTCTGTGTTCTCTGAGGATTGAGATCTCTTTTAGCCCAGCTGCCAGATAACTTTTTTTTTTTTTTTGCTTTCCATAGAGCTATGGACCTTCCCCCCACTATCTTTCCCTGCTTCTCTTCTGATCTTTATTTATGCTTCATTTAACTAATAGATCTGGATCTCATGAATAGTAGTGATCTCTTCCCAAATCTCCTAATATCAATTAGGCCGAGTTCCTCTGACTGAGGTGATAAAATTCAAGTTGAAGACATGCTGTGACAAATGGGGGGGATCACATAATGGAATACCACAGAATGGTCTCATGTTCCAAAACTATCATAGAGAAGGGTTCTAGCTTAGTTGTCTCCAGGGCTTTTTTCTGGGAAAAGAGGTGGTGGAACTCAGTGGGTTGCCCTCAGATAAAGTGGTCACATGGCTGGTGGCCCCACCCCCTGATCTCCAGACAGAGGGGAGTTTAGATTGCCCTCCGCACTGCTTGACGGCGTGGAGGGCAATCTCAACTCCCCTCTGTCTGGAGATCAGGGGGCGGGGCCACCAGCCATGTGACCATTTTTAAGAGGTTCCAGAACTCCATTCCACCATGTTCCAGCTGAAAAAAAGCCATGGTTGTCTCCTTGACTGACTAATTTTCTAGGTGTGGGAAGAGCTTTGTTCAGTCATGATTTTGATGATTTAACCATGCGAAAGGGGAGATCGCACTGTGTGTGACCCTCTTGATATGTACGGTTGCCATTTTGTTATGAATAGGAAGTGTGTGTATTTTCTAGCTTTTGTGTTTGTAATCAGTAACTGTTTTTTCTTGTATGTTGTCTCACATATCAGAGCTCCAAAAGATGCACAATGCCCTGTTCATTCACACAAAATGGTAACCATGTAGGTAACTCACAGTGGGCACTACTGTTATGAGACCAACCTTGAGATTGGTAATCCTAATAATTTGAACCCCACACCTGCAAAGTGAAATGCTATAGTGTTGACTTTGGTCTATATCAACTCAGTGAGATCTAGGCCTTACAAGGTATTCAACTGTGAGCCTTGGTAGAACACCATCTTGGCTTGCCAGGTGCCCTCTTATGGCGGGCAAGCTCCTGGCAATTTATGCCACTACCCATCAATAGCCAGCTGATTGACGGGAAGAGGTAGGCTGGGAAAATGGGGGGGCACACAAGTCATCCCTGGCCAATAACATCACTTCTGGGGCAACCTGGAGAGGACAGTGTTGTGCTGGGGCCAATTCTTGAACAATCAGCCAAAAACAAGGGGATTTGACTTGAGCCCAAACTACTATGTTTTTGATTGCTTGTTAAAGAATCAGCCCCAGTGCGACGCAATTACTTCCAGGACGCATTTGAAATGACATCATCATGCAGTGACAAGGAGTGCGTGTGCACCCCCAATAAGATCCCGCCACCACCTCAACCCCCCCCCCCCAGCTCCTGGTGATTGCCAGGGGAGACTTGGCAACCCTAATGTCCATTTCCCCCTTTTACTGATAGCCACCTGTTGTTGCGCAACCTTCTATTTGATTAGGGGAGGGAGGGCCTCTGACTAACAGAGTTCCTCTTACAAAGTACTTTAATGGTTTTTGTTTAATGTAGCAGGCAAACAAAATAATCTCCATCATCATGGAATATTTTAAAAATTTGTCCAGGATTTGGAAAGCAGGAAAAATATGATGCCTACAATAGAAATAGGAAGAGAAAACCCTTAACAGAGGATGTGGTCTGAAGATCTGACCAAAGCAAACTCTGAGATATGTGATCCGGTCGTTGCCACACAGTCACTGTCCGCAGCAGCATCTCCGTGTCTTTGCCAAAGCTCATTATATGTTTTCTCTAGTGGCCTTTTGAGTAAGTTTAAAGAGAGCCTTCTCTTTTAGTAAATTACTGCCTCCAGTTGGGTTTCAAACAAGGCTATAAACTGTGTTTTCATACAGTCTGGCTCGTGGGCCGTGCCTAAACACTGGACGTACACAAGTCTAAATGATATAGCAAGTTCAGTTTCTAGTATGAAAAACAAACCTACAGACTTCTGGTTCAAAACACCCACGAGTAACACGGACTGAGGAATATCGTGGGCATGAGGGCTTGGAATGGAACTGTTGGGAGATTCATAATGTCGCATCGGGCCTCGCTCCGTTCCAAGAAAGTGTCTGACACTTTGTGTCCCTTGAAACATGAAAATTTGGGGGGAAATAGTGGCCGTTATGGTTTGAGAAGAAAGAGAGGACAAATGGCACTCGATGATCACATGCTTTGATGTTCTTGGTGACTCAGTGAGGTGTCCAAAGAACCCCTCAACTTCCCAGAGCTAGTTTGGCCTTCTGCTTGGAAGATTTTCTTTGTCTCCAACTTCTGGTACTATGAAATGTATTGCCTCTGATGATTTCCATTTAGTTATGACTAGTAGCCTGATAGGTGTAGCCTTCATGCAATGTCTCTAAAAGCCAACTAAATCCACTGCTTCCTCTTATGACAATGAATCCCATAAGGTAAGTATACACTGTACTCAGGGCTTTTTTCCTGGGAAAAGAGGTGGTGGAATTCAGTGGGTTGCACTCAGAGAAAATGGTCACATGGCTGGTGGTCCCACCCCCTGATCTCCAGACAGAGGGGAGTTGAGATTGCCCTCTGCGCCGCTGATAAGAGGGCAATCTTATCTCCCCTCTGTCTGGAGATCAGGGGGCGGGGCCACCAGCCATGTGACCATTTTCAAGAGGTTCCAGAACTCCATTCCCCCACGTTCCCCCTGAAAAAAAGCCCTGACTGTACTTAAAAAACACTTTTTTCTGTCCTTTTGTTTGTTTTGAACACCTGTGTCTAATGAAAGGTTTGAGAGCCTGTATAGTATGGTGGTCAGAGTGCTAGATCCAGAACTGGGAGACCTAGGTTTGAATCTCCCACTCAAAGTTCACTGGGTAACCTTGAGCCAGCCACACCCTCTCAGCATAGCCTACATTTTCTGGTTTGAATCCCACCACGGCCATGAGTTCAGCAGGTAGCCTTGGATAAGCCTCTCCTCAGCCCCAGCTCCCCAGCTGTATTGTAGGGATAATAATAACATTGCTTTGTTCACTGCTCTGAGTGGGGCAGTAAGCTGTCTAGAAGAATGGTATATAAGAGTAGTTAATATTATTGTTGCTATTGTTGTCTGGTTAAAATAAAAGGAGAGATAAACAATACTGCAAGTCTCTTTGGGTCCCCATTGGGGCGATAAATGGGGTGTCAATATTCAAATAAATTCATAAATGAATATATAACTCAAGCCTTACATTTCTGTGTTTTTTAGCATTTCCAAATCCAACACTCACTAGTTTGTTAAGAGGCGTCACCCTATTTGTTCTGTGCTTTTCACTAACCATGTCGACTGAGTACTGAATGAGTCAAACAATTCCTCACAAGGAGACCAATGCAAGTATGAAAAGGTCTGAGAAAAGTGCCCTAAACCACAAGTTTCACACTCTTCTGCCCCATTTTAATTATTGAACAGTTAACCAGGAGCAGTTGAAAATGGTCAGAAGTAATCACAACAGTGCTTTATTTTTAGAAGACAAGGTGGGATCCTATTTGTTCTTTGAAAAAATAATGACAGTGAACTGGAAGCAAGATTTTGTAAGACCTCTGGTATTATACCTTAGGTATAATTATTGACCTTGTGAGTAGGCGAGCGGCTGCTGAGGTGACCCTTACAGGGTTTCTGAGTAATGCAGCTCAGCGGAGACAGGATACATTACAAGGAGTTAAAACACAGGTCCTGCACAGATGGGTCTATACAGAGAGCGGTCATGGTCACCGAAACAATCCATGAATATTTGTGAGTTTTGGTGTGAGGAACTGAAGTTATATATTTGTTAACAGTGGAGAAGTGTCCCAAATAAAGCAACATGTTTCTAAATCCTACCTATTTATAGTATTTTTATCTTTTTAGTGAGATTTACATTTTTTTATGGATCCTTGGGGGGAAAGGGATAGTCATAGAGTTGGAAGGGGTCTTATAAGCCATCTAGTCCAACCTCTTGCTCAAAGCAAAGAAAGTCAAAGCAAGAGAATACTCTTGACAGAAGGCTGTTCTGCCTAGCGTTGCCAAACTCCATACTATAGAGTTTTCAGTGATTCCTAGAGCCACCTTACATCACTGCCAGTTTTTCTTTGGAAGTGATATAGCAACGCAGCCAACCTCATTGTTTTTTTTTTTAATGACCTCACAGTCACTCGGAGCTAGGATTGACAACTCTGGCTTGTAAAATTCCTGGACATTTTTTGGGGGGGGTATAGCCTGGGGATAGTGGAGTTTGGGGAGGAGAGGGTCTCAGCAGGGCTTAATGCTGTAGTCCACCCTCCAAAGCTGCCATTTCCACCAGGGGAACTGATCTCTGTTGTCTGGAGATCAGTTGTAAATCCAGTAGATCTCCAGGCCCCACCTGGAGGTTGGCAAACCTGCTTAGAGTGGCACAAAGTGGGATGCTGGTGAGAGGTTTACCACCATATTGGAAGGCCTGGAAGCCCTACTCTGGAATTATTATCACTAAGAAGTTTTTCCTAAAGTTTAACAAAAAAACAACCCCTTGGAACAACAGTTTCTTTTCTACTCAGTTCCTTCAACCTTTCTTCATAAGTCCCTCAGCTATCTTCAATTGTGCTCCTCCGAATCCATTCTAATTTGCTTACATGTATTCCACAGGAGGCCTGCGCAGAATGATTACTTCTCAGGACTTGACTTGAATGCTATGCTTCGATTATCACACTAACCATTTTTTTTTTTGCAGCCATATCAGACTTCCTGCTAAGGGGCAGCTTGTAGGGTCTCCTGGTGCCGTGCCATTGCTTCCAGGTTGCGCAGGAAGTGGTATCATTGAAGAGGGGTGATTGCCTGTTGCCCCCGCCCCCAACACCCTGCTAATTGGTAGGACCTGGAAACCCTTGCAGTTTGGTATCAACTACAAACCAATACACTTTTCACATCTATCTCTGCCAAGACAAGCATCCTTTTCATACACTTGTGTGTGTGATTCTTTTTGCCTATGTGAAAAACTTCATTTGTCTCTTTTTTTATGTGTCTGGTTTTGCATGGGATTTAAACCTGCATAAAAACAGCAGTGTATGGTTTGAATACGCTGCCCCCCTTCCCGCTTCACTTGCTGCATTTCCATAATATTATCTAAGGCCATTTCCACACTCGTTGAATAATGCACTTTCAATGCACTTTAGTTATCCTTTAGAAGTGGATTTTGTGTTTCACACACGAAAACCCAGTTCCAAATGATCACTAAAGAGCTTTGAAAGTGCATTATCCGTTAGTTCCACAAGCAAATTTACTTCAAAAGAAACCTATATATTACTTCTAATTGTAAAGATTAAAAAACACTGTATTTTGTTGTTGAAACTTATTTGTAAACAACTTTCTTGTTATTCTACATTACTTTTTATATTCACTGTTTAATATTGAATGTTTACTGTTGTTTATTATTATGTTAATGAATAAAAATTAATTTTAAAAAAGTGCATTATCCAACGTGTGTGGAAGCAGCCTGTCTTTTTGTCATCTTGTAGAGGGATGTGTGCGTGAGCTTGAACAACAAGGATCATGCACTCGGGAAACCCAGCCAGTTGTGACACATTTCCCCATATGCTTAAATACATGCATCTCTCCTTCTAAAAAGGATGCAAAAAACACACTGTAGGGCTCTCTTTTCTTCATATATTTGAAGCTTGATCCCTGGTTGGCTTGGTGTAGTAGTCAGAGTATCAGACTGGGATGTGGGCAACTGGGTCGGAATCTCCACTCTGCCGTAGAAGCTAGCAGGGAGATTCTAGACCCACAACCTCTCAGCCTAACCTGCCTTACAAGGTGGTTTCTGTGAGGATAAAGTGGAGGAAGAGAGAGTGATGTGATAAGCTGCTTTGGGTCTTGATTAGGGGAAAAATTGAGATATAAATAAAAATGAATAGAAACATCAGGAACAGGCTTCACAGATGCATATGTCCTGCCTTATTTTTTTAAAATTAATTTTATTAAAATAGAAAATAGCATTGAACTGTAGAAAAAAATATCAAAAGCAGAATATTTAACAAAAAGTGACATTAGACAGTAAACATAATATCAAAAACAGAATATGTAACAAAGTATTAAAACTACATAATAATATAAGAGGAAGTAACATGAGAGAATAGATCTATCCGAACAGAATATATAGCAGAATATTAAAACTACACAATATTTCTCATCTCCATCCCCCCCACTTATTTATGTTAAAATACAATATACTTGACATTTTATATTCAGCACTTTTTTTAAAAAAAACCTTATCTTTCAGCTGCATAGTAAAAAAAAATACTTTCCATTTTTCCTGAAATTCTGAAATTGGCCTAATTGAACAAAGTTCAGCCTTTCATTTTGTTACATATACTACTCTCGCCACCATCACCATATATTTAAAAAGTTTGTTGTATTCTTTTGTAATATTACTTGGCAAAATTTTAATAACATATTTTTGGGTCCAGCACAAAGCAGAGCTTTAATATCTTTTGCATCTCTTCTTGTATTTTTATCCAATATATTCTCACTTTGTTGCATGTCCACCACAGATATGCCCTGCCTCATTGAAGCCCTTTTTCTAGATTAGGATTCTCCAACCTTGTTGAGCCTGTGGTCACTTCGAGAATTTTGTGAATGGGTAGTGGTCCTACCATTTAATGGTTGTCATAGTAGGTGGAACTAATCACATAATGCTGAAAGATTCCAAGACACGTTCTATAATGGAGATGTCTGCTTCTGAATGGGTGCTCCCGGCAGAAGTAAATATAATGGCTCATGGCCTCTTCTGAAGCACCCCTTGCACCCAGGAGGTGGAGGAAAGCCAGGATTGTCCCTTTGGTTTGGGAGAAAAGATTCTTTTTGGTTTTAGTTTCAAAAGAGCAGGCTGAACTACCTTTGTTTTGTCTCATTCATACCAGAGGAGGCTTAGAAAGGTAGGATTTTCTTGGGGGGAGGGGAGGTCTCACTACATCATACGTCATATTTGAGAGCGCCTGTCTTCCCAGTTCATCTGGATAAGAGCACATTGCTATTTTCTGTTGTATTCAGGTCACACAATGTGATAGGATGAGAGAACTACTGTAGTATTGTGGTTAAGTGGTTGGGTTGCAAATCAGCACTCTGTTGGTTCGAATACTACTACTGCCATGAGCTCAGCAGCTGGCCTTGAGTAAGCCCATCCTCTCAGCCCAGCTCCCCACCTGTATTGTGGGGATAATAACGCCACTGACTTTGTTCACAGCTTTGAGTGGGGCAATAATCTGTCCAGAAAGGTGGTATATAAGCAAATTATTATTGTTGTTGTTATGGTTATGGTTATTATACTGTTATTCAAATCTCTTATTGGAGTCAGGGCATTAATGGCCCTTCATTCATGCAGAAGATTGGATTGCCTGGTGATGTTGCCAGCTGCAGAAAGAATGCAGATTATAACAGTTCTTAAATGCCTGGACAGTAACTAAAGGACCCTCTATTCCCATCCATTAAATTTCTTGCTTGAGATCTTCTTTTGGGTGTCCCTACTTTTTCAGCTTAGTTTGATGATTGTCAGAGGGCATTTTCTGTGGTAACATCCCAGCTGACGAATTCTCTCTCTGCCCAGATCTGCCTGCTACTATCCTTATTATCTTTCAGGCACCAGGCAAAAGTTCTCAGACTTTTAGGGGTCAGACAAATTTATGGAGAACACGTTTAGCAATAGTCTTGAATGCTAAAAGCAATCTCCTGCTGAGGGAAGAACACATCAGGGAGAGGGTTTGGCTATTTGGGGTCCTTCTGGGACATCTAGTTGGTTACTGTGGGAAGCAGAATGCTTCTCCTCAGATCAGAAGGCTACAGGCAAACCACCTCAAGGTGCCATGATCTCTAGATGTACTCTATATTGCTTTGCACCTAACTAGTGGAATTCTTTCAAAATGCTTGGTTACAACTGGCATACACTGTCTAGTTCTACAGATCCCTAAACTGCAACTCTAATGATACCTATCACTGGACATTGCTAAACAGCGCCACCAGATGAGCGAAACATGCTATTGTTTCTGTAATCAACTGCTAGAACTTCTAGTGGCGTTCAAAGGAGAGTCAGCACAGAGCCAAGCTACAAGTGACGAATGACACTTGCCTGGCAAGTGAACAGACTCACGTGTATTCCTCCCTGTTCACTTGCACTCCACTTGCGCTCCACTCGATCAAGTGGAGAGCAAGTGAATGGCAAGTGAACAGAGAGGAATACACGTGAGTCTGTTCACTTGCCAGGCAAGTGTCATTCGTCACTTGTAGCTTCGCTCACAGTCTGTATCCGCATGCATTTCTGGAAGGGCTTCTTTGGTGACATCTTAAGTTGACGCTACCTTGCCAACAGTTAAGGGTACATTTAATTTCTCACCCTTCCTTCTGTGGCTTGTGTGTTTAAACCCAAGCAAGCAAGGGTTCATTTCAGGTGGATAGCCATGTTGGTCTGTAGTAGAAGAGCAAGATTCGGGTCCAGTAGCACCTTAAAGACTTCGAGGGGATGGGCTTTCAAGAGTCATAGCTTTGATGTATTGTTGAAGGCTTTCACAGCCGGAGAACGATGGTTGTTGTGGATTTTCCGGGCTGTATAGCCGTGGTCTTGGCATTGTAGTTCCTGACGTTTCACCAGCAGCTGTGACTGGCATCTTCAGAGGTGTAGCACCAAAAGACAGAAATCTCTCAGTGTCACAGTGTGGAGAAGATGTTGGCAGGTAATTTATATCTACTCAGGAAGGTGGGTTTGGGCTGAGTAACTGATTCCAACTGTAACTGATTCCAACTAATTACCTGCCAACATCTTCTCCACACTGTGACACTGAGAGATCTCTGTCTTTTGGTGCTACACCTCTGAAGATGCCAGCCACAGCTGCTGGCGAAATGTCAGGAACTACAATGCCAAGACCACGGCAGTACAACCCGGAAAACCCACAACAACCATAGTCACAGCTTTCTTCAGGTATGTATCTTGAAAGCTCCTACCCTGGAAACCTAGTTGGTCTTTAAGGCGCTGCTGGACTGAAATCAAGTGTTT
This sequence comes from Eublepharis macularius, assembly GCF_028583425.1. Taxonomy (NCBI): domain Eukaryota; kingdom Metazoa; phylum Chordata; class Lepidosauria; order Squamata; family Eublepharidae; genus Eublepharis; species Eublepharis macularius. The sequence continues at coordinate 19,222,857 of NC_072799.1, read as the reverse complement.
GTTGTGGATGTTGCAGGCTCCTTCTATGCAGAATGAAGAACGAACTCTCAGATGCCTATGAACTGCAAAGGAGTGATGTGCAGAACGGATGAACTGAGAGATACATGTTATATGAGGACACAAACATGCTCCTTGACATTGGAGGAAATGAAACAGGGGAAAAAACAACAACCCACATGTGTGAGAGCACTACAGACTTGATTTGGTGGGACTCCGGCCAGGCACATGTTGACAATGTTTGTTTAGACCTACCTCTCACAGTAATGTTGTTGTTGTTGTTTTGACTGTGCGTATCTCAAACTGTGTGACCTGCCGTTGGTAGCCTGCTGAGAAATACAATTTCCCCTCATGGGGCAGTCTGTCAATGGTCTTCGCCATCGAAAGCAGACTAAAAATTCTGTGAACTCTTCAGTCCTTCCTCATGTTAATAGCTCCTCAAAAAAGCAACATAGACAGGACGTCCTTTATTCAATGAATTTATATATAGTTTTACGGGTCTGCAAAAATACCCATCAAATCAAGGGCACCAAGAATGTGTCAGTTCCTATGTTAGTAATGTCTGGAAATTGAGAGGTTATTTTGCTGTTTAGTTCTAGGAAACATCTAAGTGGCAAAAACCTGTCCCAACCAGTTTGGGTTGGGCCACTGGGTTCACTTGGGTGACTTCAGGTCGCAGGTCAAAACAAAGAATCTGCAGAGATGGATGTTAACAACACTATAAAGTCCCAAATTCTCTATAAAGTTTCACATATTTATTTTAGCTCACAGACCAGCTCTAGTTCTTTGCAGCAAGTTGTGCTGAACTAGTTCTCCTGGATCAGGATGTACCTCTATATTCTCCCCAAAATCTTTTTTCCTCTTAGTTTTAATGTTAGCACATGTGCTGTGACGGTAACTCACACTTGCACATTTTCACCTTGCTCTTGGGAATCATCTTTCATGTGCTGTTGAAGCACCATGAGGACGGATGAAAACAGGTGAATTCTGCCATTCTGCTTAGCTTACAGTGAAGATTTAACATTTAGAATGAAAACCAACAGCCTCCAAATTCCTTCCTTTACCACCCCCCCCAACTTAAAAGATATCTGCCATTCAAATCCCCTCAAAATCCCAGGCAAGCAGACAGGCTGTGCAGCGCCTCCTGAAGATCTCCCCGGTGGGGGCTCCCCCCGACCTCTTCATGGATCCCATTCCACAGAGCAGGGATCACAATGGAAAAGGCTTCAGATCTGGTTGATGCTAGGCCGGCAAGCCTAAGAGGCAGAATTGCCAACAGGTGGCTGCCCGAAGACCATCGCTGGTGCACAAAGACCTATGGAAGGACTTGAGTCTATCTAAGCGATTCGCACAGCACAGTATTTTCTATTATTTATACCCTCATTTCAGTTCATGTGAATATCAGTGAAAGTAAGGGGTTAATAATCAACATCTTGCATGCATGCACACAAAATCTCTTGGCTTGGGCCTGCTGAATATGAACTGTGCATGGCTGGAAGCTTAGCAACCGTTCTGAGCCAGAGGACTTTTTGGGTGGTAGTGGAGAGAGAATTCTGCTCTGTTGCTGTATTAACTGAGTATTATGATCTGGCCAGATCAATATTATGAACCAGGCAGGGTTCATAACAGTGGAACGGAGTTCTGGCACCTCTTAAAAATGGTCACATGGCCGGTGACCCTGCCCCCTGATCTCCAGACAGAGGGGAGTTTAGATTGCCCTCCACGCCAAGTGGCGGGGAGCACAATCTAAACTCCCCTCTGTCTGGAGATCAGGGGACGGGGCCACCAGCCATGTGACCATTTTCAAGAGGTTCCGGAACTCCGTTCCATCATGTTCCCACTGAAAAAAAGCCCTGGATGGATTTCATTTGAGACAAGAGTGATGGTGCTTGGACATGTGTGTATGAGCATACATAGTATGTTTAAGTTACTACTGTAATTTAATCTAGGAAAATTGGTACCCGAACCTTGGTTTACAACTGGCTTCTTTAGCCTCCTCCTACTTCATGTCTCTTTTTCTTCAAACGTTTTTAAATGATATTAACGTCCAATGAGCTTAAATCGATATATGACTGCATGACACGTCTGCCCTCTAGTGGAAAATTTCAGTTGCAGCTCTTTATTTGTGTCTACAACACAATTGCATTTTCTTACTATAGATCGTATGGGTGCCTACGCTGAGCACTGGGCAATGTGCCTCACTTTACAAGAGTTATTCAGACAGAGCACTCTTCTTTGGTGTGTGCAAGTCACTCATTATTTTCCATGGCAAATATTTTCATATACTTGGTGTATATGCATGCACCTGTGTGCACTTTTTCCATGCATAGGATCCAATCTTGCACAAAGATTCAGGTGTTGATAAGACACAGGGAAATGATTAATTAAAATAGTTGAAATCAAAGTTTGGGTATAAGTAACCAAGGGAAAGGGAAGGAGAGCTATTATGTAAATTAAGTTATACTGTAATATATTCTAATTGTATTTTTCTATCAGTTTAATCTAATTTCAAATGTAGTGCTTGTATAAGTTTTTATGCACTTTCTACTGTTATAGCTGTTCTTTTAAAATACATTTCTATATAAAAAAAGATTCAGGTTGGTGCCATCTCTTCTTATTTCTACTAGCCTTAAAATTGGATGGCTTTGAGTTTCAATGGAAACTACTGTGAATTGTAACACGTATCTCCCACATCTTTTTAGCCAATGTTTGTGTTTCCAGAGTTCTTTTAGACTCCATTTGTCAGAGAGCGGAACCACAAGTGACAAAAGGCACAGGTTGGACACTTGTCAGCTTCCCTCAAGTTTTGATGGGAAATGTAGGCAGCTTGGCGGAATGTTGGACAAGTGACAGTTGAAAAGTCCATTGGACAGCAGTCGGAGAGCAAAGCTGTGAGACCAGGACGCCTACATTTCCCATCAAAACTTGAGGGAAGCTGACAAGTGTCCAATCTGTGCCTTTTGTCACTTGTGGTTCTGCTCAGAGACTCTTGAAAGCTTATACCCTGGAAATCTTGTTGGCCTTTTAGATACTACTGGGCTCTGAATCTTGCCTTCCTACATTAGGTTTGCTAACTGAAGCAGCCCCCACCTGCTGTTGGGTGTAGAGAGTGCCATCAAGTCATAGCTGACTTATGGCAACCCCGGTAGGGTTTTCGTGGCAAGAGACTAACAGAGGTGGTTTGCCATTGCCTGCCTCTGCAAGTTTGGACTTAATAGAAGGTCTCCTATCCAATTACTAACCAAGACCAACCCTGCTTAGCTTCTGAGATCTGATGAGATTAGGCTCACCTGAGCTATACAGAGCTGGGTTCCTCCTATTAGTCCTAAAAGGAAGAAAAAAGACAAGCACAAAGAGTCAAGCACATGCTCCACAAAGACAAGCACAAATGAAGTCCATTAGAGAGAGGACAAGATTGGTCACATGGATGATTCTAGCCCATCAGGTGCAATGCTAAGAATCAAACACTTCCTCAGCCCTTGCATAAGGATCCCTGGAAAAATGCTGAAATGGGGAAGAGCTTGTCTGATAAACGCTTTTATAAAACTGTCTCTGTTTTGACTCAGCTTTCCCATGGGGAAAATGGGTCATAGTTGCATTTACTGGGTGTAAGAATAGCTTTTTTCTAACCAGTATGTTTATTGTACAATCACTTCTCAGGCTTTTGGCTAAGATCAAGTGTGCAGTGTAGCGCACAGGGCCGGTGTGTCCATTGAGGCAGGTCTGGCAGCTGCCTCGAGTGCTGAGGTGCCGGAGGGGAGTGCCGGGGGTGTGAGCACACCTTGTGGAGTTGGTGGTGGAAGCACTGGTGGCTGAATGGGAGGGTTGGGAAGCCGCCCACATGCCTCCCCGGCCACCTGCCGCGCCTGGCCCACAGCTGCTGCAGCCTCCCAGCCCTCCTGCTCAGTTGCCCCGTGCTGCTGCTGCCACCTGCACACAACTGCGAGCCTGGTGCAGCAGGTGGCTGGGGCAGTGCGGGGCATGCTGCATCACGCAGTCCGGGTGCACGCATGTGGGGGGGGGAGGCAACAGCCCTGAAGCTTCCCCTGGCCTCAGGTGCCAGAAACTCTGGCCCTGGCCTTGGTAGCGCAATCCTAAACAAGGTTACACCCTTCTAAGATGGCTTCCACACCAGGTGTTTGGTCCAGCTCAGATGTTATGTGAAGTGGGGCTGCTTTTCTGTTTCTGCCGCACAGCTCTATGGTGCCCTTATGCATCTTATGGCTTTTCATCGGCTTTGCAGCAATCTTTCTTAAATCAGTTTTCTGAATGAGAACATCAGAATTGGGTGAATGTGGACAGGAAGTGCGGTCCTTTCCCTGTCTGCTCACATTGGCATCATTTTTCCTTCTCCAGTCCCTCATAGCCACCATTCCCCCCACCCCACCAGAGGGCCTTTTCACTTTTTTAGAATCAGTAATCGACTTACAGCTGTAGCAATTACCAGACTTTTTAAAATCCTGAAGAAGCTGGCTGGGGCGGAGAATATTCTTTAAGCTGTTTATACTGAATCAGACCATTGGTCCATCAAGGTCAGTATTGTCTACTCTGGTTGGCAGCAGATCTCTCCGGGGTCTCAGGCAGAGGTCTTTCACATCACCTACTGCCTGGTCTTTTTAACTGGAGATACTGAAGATTCAACCTGGGAGCCTCTGCTTGCAAAGTTGAGGCTCTACCACCGAGGCATGGCCCCTTCCGACAGGGGACAGAAAAATATGGGGAACCCAGCATACAGATGTTCTGTTGTTGCTGTGAATGCCTCTAGAGTAATAAGTGTTGGAATATAGGTTGCAGGGTCTGACATTCAGTCATTATGGGGTGAATGTGTTTACTCAGTGTGCTATTGTTTGTACTGGAAGAGAAACCTGGCACAGAACCAATAGCCTTATCTAACTGAAAACCCGGGAAAAATGAGATGTGCTATTGGTCAATAAGTCCGGTGATTTCCTCCCTAAGGTCAAGAAGAAAGACAAGAATCTCCGTTACTCATTCTGTTTAATTTTGTACTTTTTAGTGTCAAGATGTAGGGGATAGATTTCTTTGTTTTGTAGGAGCCCCGTGTACATTTTTTCCTTTAGAGTACATATTTCTTGAAAAGCAAACAAAGTGTTTGACTCTATTGATTTAATTGCAACTCTGAATTTAAACTATTTTAACCTCTTTTCTCAACAATAAGCAGGGCAGTAATGGGCAGGGTTATCAGGCAAGTGCCTGGGACCCTCAGGAGATTGGGGGGGGGGAGGAAATGGGGGAAAGGAACTTGGCAATGGGAGGTGACAAGAGGTTGACCTCACTTCCAGCTGGGATCTGGAAATGAAGTCACTGCTGCGCTAGGATTTCTCCCCATTGTGGTAAAAAGCAGAGAGATAATAATAATAACATTCAATTTATATACTGCCCTTCAGGACAACTTAATGGCCACTCAGATAATAATAACAAAGTATGTTATTATTATCCCCACAACAATCACCCTGTGAGGTGGGTGGGGCTGAGAGAGCTCCAAGAGGCTGTGACTGACCCAAGGACACCCAGCTGGCTTCAAGTAGAGGAGTGGGGAATCAAACCCGGTTTTCCAGATTAGAGTCCCGCGCTTTTAACCACTACACCAAACTGGGTCTCAGATGGGAAGATTCCTAGAGCATCGCTGATGTCACTTCTGGGTTTCCGCCAGAAGTGATGTTGATTAATTGCTGATGTCATTCCCTTCTCATCCCCCCTCCCCCATTGCTCAATTGAGCATCAGTGAGGACACAAAATGTCAGAGACAGTTTGTCTGCGGATAGTGGGGAAATGATAACCTTAATAACAAGAGACTCGTCTCCTTACAAGGCTGTTGAAGGCAATGGGTTTAGAAGGGTGTAACTCTGTTTAGAATACCATCAATAGCGTTTTGACTATTGGAATTTAATGTGAGCTAGACTGTTTGCATGTTTTAAGTGTGTGACATTGGGACCTTTCACATTTCCATTTTACCGGCTCCGGTACATCACGCAAAGCTCCCGCAAGGACAGCGTCTTCCCTGCACGATTTCACGCGAGAACCAGGAAATCGTGCCAGGAAGATGCTGTCCTTGTGGGAACTTTGCGCGATGTACTGGAGCCGGTAAGACGTGTGAAAATGGCCACTATCCATTCTAAAAAAGGAAAAAGAACACAGTGGAAATGGGTGGGAAAATGAAAAAAGACAGTGCTGGTGGAAGCACCGCAGACATTTCAAACAGTGAACTGCAGCAAATCATAAGTGCACAAAACACCTGTGAACAGGAGAAAGAGGTTTTTAAAAACCCAGCTCAACCCTGCATTACTAATGGGCACAAGCAGTTTTGTATGAAAAAGTAAACAAAAATGTGTTAGCAGCCAAACTGGTTGTGTCTGAAATGGCACACACACAAACAAAAATCCACTAGCGACCAACAGCCAAAATGGGTTACAAAGACTTTGTGAAAAGAGTCATTGTCTCAGTATTTACATGTTGTTTCTCAGAGAAGATGAGTACCTAGAAAAATCCTACGACAATTATTCCGTGGGTGAGCCTATGAGCTGGATTTAAAAGGTTTAAACTGGATTAGCTGAGCATAGGATTGTAGTGTAAGCAGGGCTTTTTTTCTGGGAAAAGAGTTGGTGGAACTCAGTGGGTTGCCCTCGGAGAAAATGGTCACATGGCCGGTGGTCCCGCCCCCTGATCTCCAGACAGAGGGGAGTTTAGATTGCCCTCCACGCCGCTCAGTGGCGTGGAGGGCAATCTCAACTCCCCTCTGTCTGGAGATCAGGGGGCGGGGCCACCAGCCATGTGACCATTTTCAAGAGGTTCCAGAACTCCGTTCCACTGCGTTCCAGCTGAAAAAAAGCCCTGAGTGTAAGGTTCTTCTTATGATCACAGGAATCCGCTGTTGTAATAAACCTTGAAAAAAAGAAAGATATTCATATAGCGTGCGATCCAGCCAAATCCAACACTAACTCTTGAAATCAATGGGGAAAATATGATTTACTTGTTGGATTGAGCATTTAGGATTACGGTTACACGGGACTACATGAGAACGCTTTAAAAATAAAAATAAAGCAGAGCTACAAAGATGAATTTTCCCAGAACTTTATTGGTATTCAGCATTATCATAGCATCCATTATTTAAGTGCATGTTATATTGTATAAATCCCACTAGTGTTTTAATAATGCATTTTACCCAAAGGCAGTCAATATATGAAAATGACTAATAATCTGATATTATACCATTAAAAATTAGGCTAAGAAAGTCACTGTGAAGGAAGTAGCATTCCACAGCTAACTTCATGTGTTTAAATGATGCTATAATGACAAGGGCCCTGTTAAATATTCTCCATCACTGACTTGCAGGCTAAAATCAGTGAAGCACCCTGCTTTCCACAATTGACAACTAGATCTCCTAGAAAGCTCCCAAGTAGCAGCCCAGAAATTCTCCTCCTATTGCTTACCTGTCAATGTTATTTAGAAGTATACTGCCTCTGAAAATGGAAATTTTTCAATTAGTTATTGATGGACCTGTTCCCTCATGAATGTATCTGACCTGTTTATAGGGACATTGTTTCTTGTTGTTGCTGATTTTTTGATGTCATTACGTACCCCTGCTTCTCTTTCCATTTCCTTCCTGTGTTCCTCAAATGGATAGTCTCACACCGTCAGTGATTACATAGTGAGCACAATGATATTACGATGTATATAGCCAATCAGATTCACCAGCGTGATAACTTTAGGGCAAATGAGAGCAAGAGCAAGTGAGGGCGGTTTCAATGACCAAGTTTTGCCAGGAGTGCCAAAACACTCTTGAAATCTGAAGATTTCTTCAGAACTGTTGGAAATATTTAAGAGAAATAATGAGCAGATTTAGCTGAGGTCCAATAAATACTCTTATTGTGATTCTACACCGCTTACCAATATAACTTGACCGTGGCCTTTGCATGACCTATGTATATATCAAATACAATTAGGTTTCTTTACAATTCCTAATTGCTTTTGTGCTCCTGAGAATCTTCTTGAGAACAGACTTCTCCTGTTTGGTTCTGGTCATTGCTTTGGTTACTCCCAGCAAAAAGGTTTTCTTCCATACTTTCAGTTGATTGGTAACTATCAGGGTTATCATTCTGGTAATCTTCATACGACTGGCGGCTGTCATTCCTGCTTTCCTCACTCTCGGATGACTGGCTGCTGTCATTTGCATGGATATTCTTTACCGATTTACCCTTTCTATTGTGTCGACTGCTTTTCCGCTGCAGGACGCCCAAATGTCCATGATATCGCTTAGCTGTACTACTTCCATGTCTTCCATTATGAACTCCAGATCTCTTTTTGCTTGGTTTTGTTATCTTTCTGTCATCCTTTGAAACGTAAGGAGGATGTTCTTGGTTCTTTGCAGTATGCTTATAGTTGTGAGATCCGTGAGCAAGAGTGAGAGCACTTTTGATCCCAACGGATTTTTGTCCCCTATTTTCTGCCTTTCTACTGGAAGAATCAATACTGAGATCTGCAGTTCCAGGGACTTTACGGTAACTGATATTTCCTTTTATGACGTCCTTGTTGCCTTCTTGCAATGTAAGCTCTAGTCTACGGTTGCTTTTTTCTTGTGTCACCGGGTCATCCTGCTTATCTCTGTGATCATTTCTGTTTATTTTTTCATGACTTTCTGCTTTCCGATTAACGGTGGCGGAATGAAAACCCTCTACCTCATTATTAGACTTTCTATGAATGATACCAACTTCACTGATATCTTTTTTGCTTTGGCCTTGGTTTGTTGCACCAGAACTCAACCTTTGGCTGATAGACATTCCTCCAAGAAGTGTATCTTCACCTTCACCTTTGGTATATGATTTAGTAAGTCCAGAACCATTAATCCTCCCACTTAATACAATTCTGGTTTGATTTGTTTTACCTCTCTGAGTGAAAATAGGATTCTCCACTTGACTGATAGACTTCCCTGTGATATTTGTGCCTTTACCTTCTTTATGTGTTTCGGAAATGCCAGCTACTTCCATATGGCTGTTGGATCTCCCTGTAATGATGTCTTCTTTCACCCAGACTTTTTTATGAGTCTTGAGAACATCAACTACTTCTGTGTGTTTGCTATTAATGATATTATCTCTCACTTCATTTTTTTGAGGTGGTTTGGTTTCTCCATAAATATTATTCTGTCCATCCAATTTCCTATTGATCATAGAATATTCATCATCACCTTTCTTATGCACCCTACTGTAGTTAATAACATTTTCAGTCACAGTTTCAACTTCATCTATGCCTGAAAAATTGGTGCGATCACCTCTATTTGTTATGCGTTCTGTTTTCCTGAGCAGATCTCCAGAGATTTTACCCTGTACGTTGAAATGATTTTGTAGTCTGGCAGAAGCATTCTCCTCTTTGCCTTTGTCTAGTGAATCAACATAACCACCTCCTTCTTTATCTGGGTCTTCTTTGGTGGCATTTTGGATTTTCTTAAAAACATCCAAGTAGTCTTTGCTGTTTGAGTCTTTACTTTGGCTCAGAATAAAAATGTAAGGATTGATTTCCTGGACAACACTGGCATTTTTCTCTTTCACCCCAGTTTTGATGTATGCGTCTTTGGACACCTTGGTGTCATTCAATGTCCCAGATAGTCCAACTTCATTTCTCTCCCAAAGACTATCGGCCTCTGTGCCCCTTGCGTCTTGGTGGTTTTTCCCTAGGTTGTGATCTTCGTTGCCAGAAATGATGCTGTGGTGTCTTTCAGTTTGACCTACAAAACCCAGGTCTCCACTTCCATCTATGTCTTCAGCAGTGTTGTCTGTAGCAGTATCATTTCTTCCTTTGTCAGCAATGAATGCTAAGTTATTCTGAAGGATATCTGTATTACTAGAGTTACCACGATGCTGATGCCGATGGAAATCCCTGTTTCTAGAGTTTTCATTGCCTTCATTCAGATTCCGGGTGCTTTCACTAGTTCCTCGGTCCTTAGACTCGCTGTCATTTCCTATTTCTATTAAGCTCTTATGCCCGTCCTCCTTCTCTTCTGCTGTGTGGTTGTCGATTGGCTTTCTTGCTCCTTTCTCCTTGTCATGGCCATGCTGACCACTGGAGATGTTCTCATTATCATCCTCTTCTTTCTAAATTGCATTTCCAAAAGGAAAGTGGTTATTTTGGGGAAATGGTTATTATGTGTTTGTTTGTTTGTTTGTTTGTTTATATTCCGCTTTTCTCACTGAGACTCAAGGCGGATTACATAGTGTGAGATTAGATATGTGGTTATGTGGTTATTTTGGGAAATGTTACTTTGACAATTTTTGATAGTTTGTATTTATATTTGTATTAATTCAGACATTTGATATTTGCATTAATGGCTATGCTCTGTGTTATGCTCAGAGTAGGGAAACTACTGAGTAGACCCCCAATGGTTAATGATTAGCACTAGGGTTAAGTGGAATTCTCTTAATTCCTCTTTGCCAAATTTCTCCATGAATTCCTCCAATCTATTTCTATTCTTCTTTTTTAGGAATCTGAGTCAGTTTTGAATCAATTTTTCTTTCATGGAGAGGAAGATTTGATTTAGATTTCTAAGAAGTAACATTTATTTATTTATATACAGGCATAGCTGAAAAATGAAAAAACAAGTAAGCCATTAAAGAAACAATTAAATACAAGCCAGGACTTATCTGAACATATCCTTCCTGCATCTGACAGCTTTTACTCTTTGTATCATATTACGGAGTGGCACAACAACAGGCAGAAATCCACAGGTGAGGAAATCCACACAATCACATGGTTAAAAAAACTCAAAGATAAATTAAATGAGAAATCAAAGAAATTTCCTCTTTTGAAACTGGAAAAGAGAAGAGGAACCAATTGCTATCTCTAAAAAAGAAAATTTCAGAAAAAGAAATTCCACCCCTTCCCCCTGTTAACAATCCTAATTTAGCACAGCAACCAGTGGCTTAAGTATTCTTAATTATGGGAGGGATTGTGGCCAGTATGCTTTGACAGTCTGGCTAAATGGATGCTGGATTCCCTGGTGGAACAGATGGTCGCTGGTTCTTTTTGTCGGAAATTGCAATGTCTGGTGTACTGCAGCAGCAAGAAGGGAAGAAGTGCCTTCCATGCAAGGGGCAGCAAGGATCACTTAGTTAGGACAGTGAGAGCAGCATCTCTCTTGTTTCCTGGGGGTCATTTCCTTGTCTTGTCTCCTATTGGGCTGAACAGGGCAATATCCTGCTTCTTCTCTCTCCTGCCTTATTCACTCTTCTACAAGATGTAGTCAGATAGCAAGGACTCTCTCTCTCTCCTTCACTCTCAAGTATGTATTTCCTAAATAAACTTTTTGCCTCTTTAATCAGCACAGCGTAACTTCTCTGCTCTGTTTACATTCCGCTAACACTCTATGGAATTACTTCCCCGCTGAGCTCCCTCCCCAAACACTCCACACCCTGTCCTCAAATCTCCAGGAATTCCCTAAACCAGAGTTAGCAATCTTAATTCTTCCTCACTTCCAAGTCCAGGGAATGAAACGTCTGCCCCTTTCGTGGCCTTCCTTACATGCTCTTTCTTATCTTGGAGGCTGATACTTTAATATTGATCACTGTAGTAATGAGATTGAACTTTACATGTCTGCCAGTAACATTTTTCTTTAATGAAACAACACAGTCTGGTGTACCAAGTAGATTGTAGGTCAGATCTCCAAGAAGAGATCAATGCTTTAATCTTTAGGATGTCTCAGGGCTCCCTTTCCTGCTTGGCTACAGACAACAATGATGCATGCATTAAATAAACCACCCTATTTTACCTTAATCCATGTGTGATTGCCTGGCGTCAGAGAGGAGTACACATAATGAAATATATAATAACCATGCTTGGCATTACGGTTTTTCACCATTATCTAGAGACAGAAAAGAGAGGCATTAACTCTGAGCTGCACTTTCTACTTATTTCTGCTAAGCATCAAGAGCAACAGAGCTGTATAACCACCAGAGGGCATCCTTAATCTTCCTTCCAAATGTAGCATTTTAAATGGATTCCCCCCCTCAATTGATATTGCTGGCAGCACTCATTTTTAGAGCATTGTGGAAAATAATATGTGCTACCTTAAGCTATTGCTGACCTCTTCCCTGTCTGTTTTCTTTAAGGAACAGTGGATCCTAAAAAGGTTCCTCATTTCTTCCCCCAGCTGTGAATCTTCTACATATACTTAACTCTTTTAAATGCAATATCATCCTTTTTTAAAAAAAAATCCCTTCACATAAAGGGCATAATATAACTGTTGCAGTGATAACTGTAACAAAGAGCTTTGAACATTCTAGTTAAATTAATAAAAATAGATGTAAACATTTTAAAATCTTCCTGCATCATGAAACCCTTGACCAAACAGCAAGTTCTGACATGACTTTCTTAAAGGGTGTGCTGAGAAGTGTTGTGCCGAAAAGCTGGTTCCAAAGAACCAGATGGTATGGTAGGAAGACAACCCCAGCGGTATTAATTCACCTGATGTTCTCCCATGCATTTCTGCTTAGATTTCTTGTAATGTGGCTGAAGTTCCTGAAGAAGAAACTAAAGTCAGCACAAATAGCAAATAATTATTTCTGAATTTATTTCCCGTAATGCACTCTGTGAAAGAATGTTTTTCTTAATAAAACGGTGATAATTTTTAGTTTAGCTCTGTAAGAGCAACCTTTCTGACTTTCAACTATCTCATTTGCTCCTTAGTCAGGATATATTTTCTTTAAAGATAATGTAAAATTTCTGACCCCTGCTGCTTTGACCCCCACTTTTCATTTCCATTTTGCTTTTCCTTCATGCCATATTCTGTTTCCATACACTGAATCTTCTAGTAGAATTTATGCATTTTTCAACACTATTTGTGTCCCAGCAAATCAGTATTTTATCGTTATACATTAAATGTTTACTTTACATAGGGTCACCTCTCACCTGGCTGGTGGGGGAAAATAGAGGGGGAAACAGGGGCAACTTGCCTGCTGCTGCTGGCCCTTGCTGTCAACATCATCACATTGCTGGCAATACAATGATGTCATTTCCTTTGTGCCTGGAAATGATGTCATCGCATTGGTGGTGAAGCCATGTTTTTTAGGCAGAAACCAGAGCATTTCCAGCATGTTGATGACTTGATGATGTCACTTGTGCAATTGATGTGATTACATTGTGGCAATAGCCTGCAGCAGTGGGTAAGTCCCGCCTCCACCATCTGCAGTCTCCTCCCTCTGCCCAACATAACTCTGATTATATATAAAGTATATACATAGTGGCTTAGATCCAGTGATATGTAAACAGAAACATAAATGGACTTCGTGCATTTCCACAAGATCTTGTGTAATTAGTGTTGCTAGGTTCCCTTACCCTACTGGTGGGAGGGAGTGGAACCTCCCTTGGGTTTCTGCTTGAGTGCTCCCGGTGTGATGACATCACTTCTGGAAGTGATGTCATCGTACAGGCCCTGGGAGTGCTCCTGGGCTTCATGCCAGGCCAGTTTGGGCCCCAAATGGGCTGAATCACCCTGGCGTGAAACCCAGGAGCACTCCCAGGGCCTGCATGATGACATCACTCCTGGAAATTACATCATCATGCCGCACCAGGAGTGCACCCTGGGAGGCTCATTCCTGCACCTTTTCCCCGCAGGCCAGGTGAGTGGTGCCAGGGGGAGGAGGCTGGGAGCGGGAGATCTCCCGCCCCCACCAGGGGACTGGCAACCCTGTGTGTAACACTAACATATAGCACTTCCTTATGTATTAGAGTGCCCAGAAGTTGGGTGCACAAGCAGGAAGGCAAGTGTGACAATACAAGAAGTTTCTAGTCTGAAGATTTATCCACTATGCCATGCTGGCTCTCTTATGGCGCAGCCACTGGGATTCAAACCCCATAGTGACTTGGAGCTGCAATCTACCATTGCAGTAGTGGAAGCACACTGCTACTCATGCAGGCTGTGTGTGCAGTTTCTACTGATTTCCCTAACTCACTCAGGGCCAAGCTACAAGTGACGCCTGACACAGGTTGGACACTTGTCAGCTTCCCTCAAGTTTTGATGGGAAACGTAGGCATCCTGGTCTCTCAGCTTCGCTCTCTGACTGCTGTCCAATGGACTTTTCAACTGTCACTTGTCCAACATTCCGCCAAGCTGCCTACACTTCCCATCAAAACTTGAGGGAAGCTGACAAGTGTCCAACCTGTGTCAGGAGTCACTTCTAGTTTGGCCCTGAGACACTTTAAACCCACTTTTGTTTTATTTGCAAGGAATAAAGCGTGTCCGTTTGTATAGAACTTCCATAGTTTAGTAGGATGAAAGTCATAATACTTACTGATTGAGCCCAGACTAGGCTAAAAAGAGACAAATACAACAAAGGAGCTTTCATCTTCAGCGATTCCTAAAGACAGAACAATATAACCAGACTTTTAAAATTAAATCATTAATGTACATGGTTATGGTTCCAAAGAAGGTTTTTTCATGATGAAATATCACGAGCAGATCATTTATTCTTGTGAAGCCAAATTAAAGAACTAAAGACGGTAATCTTACTTCTGTGAAAACATGCATGAAGCTCAGGAGCTCAATCTTAATATGTGTTCAATAGGGATGCTCAAACACCAGTTCCTGTCCTGTTTGCCACCCATGAACATGGATCTGATTCGCCCCCCCAATATCTGTTCATTCAGGTTGCTTCGCCCTATTCCTTCCTAACAGTGTAATACAGTGCCGTCATGCATGCACGTTCTCACTGCCTGATTGAGTTCTACTCCATCCAGCCCATCTTTGCTGCACTGCTGCTCCGTTCAGCAGGCAATTGTTTAAACAGACAGTTAAACCGGTCACAAAACATATAATAAATCATAAATAAATGCTGTGCTTTTAAAATGTCCCATCGTCCAATGTTTGTCTGAATAGTTCTTAGCAACATTCATGTTTGTCGAGCTATTTGAACTGCCAGAGTTTTTGCACATGCACCATTTTGAAAAAAACTTGGTGCAAATCAGCAAGTGTTCCAAGACGTTTTGTGATGAACTGAACAGATCTAGTGACCAGAGCAGGTCTTATCATCACAGTCAAACATGGCAAGTTCAACTGTGGAACATGTTTGATACAAAATTCATTGTATCCATAATGTTCAGAGAGGCATTACTAAGTGTGCATAAAACCTCTACCTTAAGAATATGAGAAGTCTTGTGGGAGAGGGAAGCATTTGTGCATGGAGATGGAAAGCACATGGGAGGAGGGTTTTAAGATGGCGCAACAGGTTAAAAGTGGTGAGTTGAAGAGAGGCCCTAATTTAGTGGGAAAGTACATGCTCTGCATGCTGGGTTTCCTAGGTTTGATCCCAGGCACCTTAAGTAGTTATCCCATACTTTGGAGAGCTATTGCCAGTCACAGTTATGACATTGGGTTAATTGGACCAATAAGGTGACTTGATATAAGGCAGCTTCATATGTGTCACACTGTGTTGCATTTAACCTAGCAGTCTCTGCAATAACTGGCAATGTCTCACAAATGACTCAAGCAGGAATCTTTTTCAGTCTTTGTACTGAGGCAAATTATTGGTTTATCATGGTTGGCATTGTCTACTCTGGCTGGTAGTAACTCGCCAAGATCTCAGAGCCAAACTACACGAGATGCATGATACGTGTTCTTCATGTGTCGGGTCCCGCAAAGTTCCCTGGGTACTGTAGTCTTACAAAGAACAGCCACTCTGTGTGATTCTCTGCTGGGGGAAGAGTGGTGGTGGTGGGGTTCTCTCTTGGTATCTTGCAAAAAGCCTCTGCTTGGGTTTTCCTTCAGGAGAGGAGGCTTTTTGCAAGAGACAAAGAGAGAATCCCTCCACTGGTTTTCCCCCAGTGAAGAATTCCACGAAGCAGCTGTTCTTTGTAAGACTACACTACCCAGGATACCTTGCAGAACATGGCACACACCTGGATGTCTTGTGTAGTTTCCCTCTCAGATGAAGAACTGAACCTGAGACCTTCTTCATGCAAAGCAGGTGCTTCACCATTATCCCACATCAGTTTCATTGGAAATGCCAGGCATAGAATCTAGAACATGAAGTGTACCTACTCTGGCATTTAACTATGGCCTTATATTTGCAGAATGAAACCTGTAGTCCAAACAACCATGGCCCAACAGAATCAAATTGCTTGCAAAATTAAACAAAATACATTGGCTGATCCTAAAAAAAAATTCTTCCAGTACAAGCTTTCAAGGCTGAGGGCTTACTTCATCAAATGCATAGAAGATATATTTACAGAAGATACATTTATACTTAAAGTTGCAGCAACCGTAAGATGGAAGTGGAGAGGCATTACAGAGGCCTCTTAGAAACAAATTACCGATTAAACAGAATTCAATCCATTCAGACTATTCTGTTGCTTGTAACTTTATGAATCTGGTAAGCTGAGCTCTGACTCAAAAGACCTTATGTGTTAGTCTTTAAGATGCCACTGTATTTCTGTTTAATTTTGCTCCAACAGACCAACACAGCTGCCCTGCTGAATTTATAGCCAGAAAAATTAGAGAATGTGTTGTTGTGGATGCAGGGAGCTTTAGCCTTCTGTGGGGGTTAAATGTGTGATGAATTAGTTCATTAAAATACTGAGGACTTCTTTGAGCCTAAATTCTCAGTGCCAAGGACTGCAAGCACATACATTTCTGATGGGGAGAAACAATCTACCCATGCCTCGTTCACATGCAGCACAAATAAGGATACTCAGCAACCGAGCACCTATGAGGCTCTCAGGCATATACAGAATCTTTATTTCATTGTTAGGGAATGGATTTGTGCACATCCAATTAAGGGGCAGCTTTTGCATGCTAAATCAAGTCACTGGATTAGGGCTCTTATAGCTGGAGAATTTCTCTTTCTCTGTTCATTAGAGACAGATTCCCCGCCTCCCCCCCCCCCAGGTAGCCATGACTGCATATCTCAAATTGCTATAAAAGAGAATTATTCAGCACTGCCTGCCACTTTGTAACAATCAACATGAACTGTCACCTGGCATGAATAGAACACCAGCCCCATAATTCTCAAATCAGGCTCCATTCTGAGTGACTATACACAAAAATTGCCAGCTTAATTATTTTGCCCTGTTGTTGCACTCTTTAAAATTGTACAGCTCCAGGGGTCCAAAAACGAATGCAATCCAACTTGCAAAATACATTCAGTCACATTTGTAATGCAGAAGATTCTAACTTCTGCTTTCCCAGCAGTGCATTATATAGAAAGGTGAGCATGCTTTTAGGTGAAGGTTGCATCCTTGAAGCATCACAATCTTAACTCCATAGACCATTGCTCCTAAAAGGAGTGAGTTCAGGTTTTGATCTTAGATTCAATTTCCATTGCTCATCAGCATTAAAGTTACCAATAGATCTGTCTCATTAGAGAATGGAAAATAACAGTATTACATTTTGCTGAATAAAAACAAAGAGTATAATGTTACAGGATAAAGGGAACGAGGAAATTACCTTTGTTTTCCGAAGACAAGATATCTCCCGGTGATGACTGCAGTATTTTTCTACACCTTGCTGAAGTTTAAAGTTTATTGTAATAGCAATGGCCAATCAGCTCTTGCTGCTTTTAGCCCTTGCCCACAGATAACTGGAGGAGGGTCAGTTTTAATCTAAAAAAGGTTTTGTGGTAGAAGTCAGGCATCTAATGTTCCCTCTAGTTGAATAAACAAAACACAGGTTATAAATACCTATTGTGCAGTTGGAGCTGCTTGATAGTAAGAATTGCATTTTGTGATGTGCTTCCAATTCTTTGGCTATGAATAGGGGTGGAACAACATATGAAAGATAGCTCAGGCCTGCCACTGAAAATTGTATGCAGTCCAACACAAGTTTTCCTCACCATCACCTCATAATTTCCTTTGATTCAGGTGGGTAGCCATGTTGGTCTGCAGTAGAATCACAAGATCCGCCTTAAAGACCAACAAGATTTAAACTTTCTAGAGTCAAAGTTCCCTTCTTCTGATACCCTCTGATGAAGGGAGCTTTGACTCTCAAAAGCTTGTACTGTGAAAAATCTTGTCCATCTTTTATGGTGCTACTGGACTTGAATTTTACTCTGTGCTATGATTGCATGATGGTATGCATTTTTCTGCATCATTTGCAGTGTCTGCCTAAGGGCAGGGAAACACACTGTTGTGACATCATGGCATGATGTAATAGAACTTGACACAGATCTGCTGTTTCTTGCAGAAGCTCTGTGTTCTTTGTAACACACAGTTCTAACTCAAGCATCTTCGGTAATTTCCAGGCTGTTTATTTATCAAGGAAGAGTGATATTGAAGGTGATTGCTGGCCAAACCCAATATGATCCAGCGGACGGTCATAGCATCAACAGGGCATGGCAGTGCCCTTGTACTGCTAGGTTTACAATATACACCACCAGTCATGGTTGGCTCATCCTTCCTATTCTGCCACTTTTTCTCTTTTTTTTGCTGCTAGACCATGCCCTGCTGGAAGAGTGATGGTTTTCTCAAATCAAATGGAAACAAAGAGGAGTGTGTTACTCTAGAATTTTAGTCTCTCTCTTACTTTCCACCCTCCACATTCAAGCTCTGTCCCACCTCCAAAGCCATCTCCCACTGGTGGCAACCAAGTCACTAGGTCTGGACACCAGTACCTCCTCCTTAAGAACTAAATGTCCTTAAAAAAAAGACATACAGTGAAGCCAAAAGCATTCTGGTGAACCATCAACTTAAGTAGTCACCATGTGTTAGGGTTGCCAGATGTCCACTAGGAATGGGAGATCACCCACTGGCTCTCCCCATCCCCCACTGGTGCTCAATGGAGCAGTAGCAGTACAAATGAAGGGAAGTAAATGGCACTACGAGATGCTAAGAATCTGGAAATAATGTCACAGTGTCATGGGAAGCTCTAGGAATTTCCCTGCTCTCTATGGTTTTTACCAAAGAGATTCAGAAAAATCCTAGAGCATTACATGATGCAGTGACGTCACTTGCAATTATGTAATTGGAAGTGATGTTGTGGCATTGTGTGATGCCATTTCACCAGGTTTCCACCCCAGCAGTCTCTCTCCAGTTGCCATCACTGGGCTGGAAATCCTAAACTGTGCCCATGATCCAGTAGAACCCTGATCAGGCTCTATTTTTTTCTTGGTTCCTTGATTCAGTTCACAGCCATTATGCTGGAGTAGGTAGTCCCAATGCAAATGACCACCAAACCTGCCATGAAGAAAATCTGTCTTTGGACACCTGTCTTTGTTTCTACTTGAGGGCCAAATAGTTCCAGGAATCTGGGAAAATAACATGGGTGGAAAGGTTAGATACACCAGTGATGTTTTTATATGATCCAGCTGCTACAGCTTTTAGCCTTTTCTATTAAAATGTGAAGCGTCTAATAATGGGTTTCCCAGGTCACATCTAAAACAAAGAGGATAGCTTTTATAGTCTGTTTTATGTCATTTTGAGTAATGAGAATGTATTTTCCCCTAATTCATTTGGTTACTTATTTCATTAAGAACACATGAAAAAGCTACTGTGGAGCTCTTAGAGAAAAATTAGTTTATTTTACTTGTGGGATAGCAGGCAACAGGCTATTTCACCAGATGAATCAAATGGAAACATGTGCGGTTGGTAAAAATATAAATCCTGGCTAAGGTAGACCACATGATAAGTCCATATGTGAAAGGAAAGAATGCAAAACACAGCATGATTTCCAGAATACCATGGCGACAGCAGCACCTGATCACTTAACTGTAAATTACATTAAATATAGGCTGTAGGCAACTGGGAGATAAACACCATTTATAGCTAGACCCTTGCGCATAATCCTTCTAATCCTGGCTAGTTTGCTAATGCTTTCCAGTGGTGTGTGGTGCTGCTTTTATTAAAATAATGACTGTAATGCACAGTTGTTTCCTTGGCAACAGCTAAGAGGTGAAGTAGGGTGGTCATGTGAAACCTTGTGTTACCAGATAGCTGTTTTCTTTCTGATCCTATCCATCAGGTAGAACATAAGAAGGGTGCTAGTGGATCACCCCAAAAGTCCATGTTGGCCAGCAACTTGTTTTCTGCAGTAGCCAAGCAGATGCCTCTAGAAAGTCTACAAGCAGGGAACTGTCATGTTTGACTGTACCCATTCATCCATGCCAATGTTAAGTTTATGGTCCTGAGTCAGGGCCAAGCTACACATGACGAATGACACTTGAACGGCAAGTGTATTTCTCCCTGTTCACTTGCCCTCCACTCAATCCACTTGCCGTTCAAGTGTCATTCGTCATGTGTAGCTTGGCCCTCAGTCTTGTAACTGGTCTCATGTTGTAACTGATAAGTACATTCCTTAGCTTTCAATAACTGCTTTCGTTTCCTCATTCTCACAGCATAGCTGGCAGCTGGCAAAGCTGTGGACAATCTCTTCCGTTGATTTGGACTGACCTTGTTTGGACTGACCTTGAGTGTCTGAAGTGTTGCATTGCTCAGTATCTTGTCTGCCTAGTGTGTGAACTCTGGAAATGTTTCCCAGACTGCCTCTGTACTTGTGGTTTAGGAGGGAGGGGGTTGATTGAGTATATTGCCTTGTAACTGCCTTAAACCTCATTCCTTTAAAGAGAAGTTGCCATGCTCATATGCATTTTACTTCATGTAATCACATGGACCTGCGTATATGGGAAAAGACTGGTTTCCTGAATAAAAGTCATTTAACCAAGGACATGTGTCTTGCTGAAATGATCCAGGGATCTACCTGCCATAACCTGTCATCCATAGTTTGACAGGAACAGAGGCAACAGACTTTTTTCTGCAGTTGCCCCTAGCAACTGGACAGGGAATTTCAGGGGGGCATTTGTGTGAGAGGAAGGTGAGAAAGTAATGCTCCACTCACTGGTGGAAGGATTTGACTCCAGTGGATCCAAGCCAATGTTTGCAAGACACTCTGCTTTCTGTAAAGACTACATAGTGGTTAAGAGTTTGGGATGTGGATCAGCACTCTGCTGGTTCAACTCCCACTACTTCCATGAACACGGCAGGTGGCCTTGGGTAAGCCACTCCTCTCGGCCACTGTTCCCCAGCTGTATCGTGGGGTTAATAAGATCATTGACTATGTTCACTGCTCTGAGTGGGGCACTAATCTATCTAGAAGAGCAGTATATAAGCACACTGATGTTGTTCTTGTTAATAGGGTTCTATTGCTTATGAAAATTTTAGACAGTTTTCCTTTCTTTCCCCTGCATTGTTTGTAAGATATATGATTCTGTCATATCGTTCCTGTTGTGAAATCTTGTTTATTGAATCATTGTTCTGATATTATCAAGTCTAGTATATGGGATATGTTATGCTGCTTTTATTTCATTGTTCTTTAATTGTGTGATCCAGTTTTATTGCATTGTTCTTTGTATGAGTTATACTGACTCTCATTGTGTTGATTTTACAACTTTGTGGTCCACCTTGAGTCTCAATGAGAAAGCCAGACAATAAATGAAGTAAGTAAATAAAATTAAAAAAATAAATAAAACTAAGTTCCAAATTCTATGTCAAAGTACTCCAAGTGTTACATCTGGAAAAGTCAAATTATGCAACCTGAATATATTGTGAAAATGGAACAAATTTGTGCTGTTGGTTATTGTGTTTATTCTAGGATTAGGGGATAAATGAATAGAAAAGCTGTACTGATGGAAGACCTGTTGAACTACTAGGCTTGCAAATTGCCCACCTGTGGCAAGTAAACTCCTGTCCTTGGCTGCAATCTCCTGCCCTCAAGAACTTGAGGGCAAGGAGAAAAATAGCAAGAAAATGACCTCCATAATGATGTTCTAGGGATTTCCCCATGTCTCTGTGGTCTTTACCATAGAGATTAGGGGAAATTCCTAGAGTTCACTCGAAGTGATGTCACATCCTCCCCAAACTCCACCCACCTAGGGACCACTCTCATAATCTTCCAGCACCTGCCAACAAGGGTTCAACAAAAGTTGTCACCTTTTGAATTTACTGAATTCTTAGAATGGGCAAAGATCCATATCCATAGATAACAAGCAGTACATGCTGCAGCCAGCACAAAAAAATACCATACATACCTGCTTTTCCATTCAAGATGGAGTCTACCATTGACATCTGAGAATGCCATGGCTTCAGTAGCATCTGCTGTCAAATCTTATGCCAAACAGATGATGGGAGCCTGAGAAACTGTTGATGTGCTACCAGATTGGCTTTAGTTTGTTTTATTGCATTTCAGTAGTTTATATAAACCAGTTTTGAGACCACTGGTAGAAAGGGACATCATCATCATCAATCATCATCATCAAAATAATAAAAAGCTACTACTCATGGAACACTTTGAGAGTTCCCCTAGTCAGAGAATACCTTTCCTTTGTTTTTCCAGAAGCAAATTTTAGAACAATAAATTTATAACCAAAAATACAGTTACAAACCATTTTCATTGTTAAGAAGCCTTCTGTTTCTTTCTGTCCTGGAATATTTTGCATAAAAAGAATATATTTTTCCTTATCCCCTCCTTATTACTTCCCCTCCTTATTACTTCCCCCTCCCACATGGCTTTTGGCCATGCATACCCCATGATCCCAGCATAGCTTTTCGGTGGTCAAAGGGAATTCTTTCCCCCCTTTTTCAGCAGTGAGAAAGCTGGCTGGCTCCAACCCACGCTACTGTTATTAATGCCATGAAACTGTCACACATAATAAGGATTCGGGACAAACAGCAGGAGAAGATGAAGTGGCACAAAGTACTCTTGTTTTCCTACAAATTACCTGGTAAGGTGTGGGAAGAAACGAAAAAGGAAAGGCTGTTGTTATGTGATGTACCAGAGAATATCTTTCCAAACAACAGTGCTTTTTAAACACTTCCCATAAGCAGGTATCTAAAACTGCCTCCTATTTACTGTAAGTGGAACCATATAATCTTGTCTGTGTGGGTTAATCTTCAGGGGGATTTGACTATATATACAGATCCTGAAGGCAGAAGTTTCAGTTTGATGTATGACTGGAAATGTGCTTATCCCTCATTACATAATTTATGCAAACATCAGCTGACTATTACATGCCTTTTTTGACCAGTTGGCACTCAATGCACACACTCACATAGCTCCCTTAACAACGCCCAGCCATGTACTTGGCTGGAGAAACGCCATATTGTGAGAAATAGCTCTACGATTTGGGGGGCATCCATGTTTTACTAGGTATGCAGACTTTTACTGTTCATCTATCTAGAACAACTTTTATCCCACCCCGCCTCCAAGGAAATCAGGGCGGCATGCATGGTCCCTCCTTCCTTCAATCACCTACTGAATGGCCTGAGGTCATCCAGCAAACTTCACAGCAAAATGGAGAGTTGAACCACAGACTCCTAGATCTTGGGCTGAGACTTTCTCTTCAGCTGTCTCTTCAAGCTGAACAGTTAGAAACGTACAGAGATATGTGGAAGCCCTGCACTGGGGACAGTGGCTGGCTGAAGCTCCATGGTTTTTATATATCTCATATTTATGTTTACTAGATGGGGTGCCCTTTTAGGTACTGGGACCAGTCCCCTGTTCCATGCCACACATGATTGTTTCTCAGAAGCACTTATACTTCAGTTTTGACACAAAAACTCTGGAGATTCGCCTGTCTCCCTCTATCACTGTCTTTTGACAGCAGATGAAGACTTTTTTTGTTTCGTTTGGCATACCCCCAGTAAACTATTATAAGCCCTCCTACCTGGTTGTGTGTGTTTGTTTAAATATCTATATGTTGTTTATTGTATTTATGTATGAATCTGATATTTTAATGTTTTAATTAACTGTTGTTCGCCACCTTGGGGACCCTATTTTGTGTGGAAAGGCAGCATATAAATGTTTTAAATAAATAAAATTAAAATATTTATTATGATGTATAGATATAACTAATCTTCATTTAAAAACTGCTTTGGGGGAAAATTTAATCTGGCATATATCTTGCTTCCCCCTATTTGCTCACGAGAATCTCTTCCCTGCTGAAAACTGAAATGTTACTTAGGAGTTGACCTTAACATTAAAATTTTTACACAACAGCTATTAAATTAAAGCTTCAATCATAAACACGATTACTCAGGAGTAAGTCCTATTTGATTTACTTCTAGGTATACAGTTTTAAGATTGCACTGCACATCCGGTGATATCTATACAACATGACAGGTTGGTTCCTCAGATCTGTTCTGCTATTGACCTTGCTTTCTTCCAGTGCATGGAGCCTTCTGTTGATGCAATACGTCTCCTGTTCCCAGAAGAAACTCTTGCATCAAGGGGCAGCTGCATGCACTGGGGGCCAGAGCTGTCAGCAATAGATATGGTCATGAACAGCAATACGAACAAAAAAAAAGCCACGAACAGCCCAATCTGCTGTTCGAGAACAAGCTGTTCGTGAGGCCCAATTCTAAATGAACAGGTGGTCCTTGGTTCGTTGCTGTTCATCAAACCAGACAGTCTGGCACCTGCAATCAATTCCCTTAGCAACATAGGCAGGGATTGTCTGAACTCTGTCTGAACTCCTGCTGTTGCCCTGGAAACCCCAATCTAAGCCCAGGCTGGTCTTCCTTCCAAGTGTGGAGCTCCAAATTTGTTAGAAGAGAGTAAAGACCATGGGGGAGGGGGGCTCCCAGCTCTGGCTTTGCAGACAGTGGAGAGGAAGAGACAGCTGCTGTTGGCATTTTGATAGAGAGAGTGCATTGGAGCTTGAATTTTCTTTGTGTGTGGTGGGATAGGGATCTACCCCTTCAGGTTCCAGGGCTGCTGCCAGGCTCTGGGGCCAAGCTATTATTTACTATTGGTACCTTTCCTGGTGCCTGCTCAGGTAGGGTTTCTTGGAGTGGTGCGGTAGGGATCTACCCCTTCAAGTTCCAGGGCTGCTGCCAGGCTCTGGAGTCAAGCTATTTATTATTATTATTGGTACCTTTCCTGTTGCCTGCTCAGGTAGGGTTTCTGGGAGTGGTGCGGTAGGGATCTACCCACCCTCAAGTTCCAAGGCTGCTACCAGGCTCTGGGGCCAAGCTATTATTTATTATTGGTACCTTTCCTGGTGCCTGCTCAGGTCAGGTTTCTGGGAGTGGTGCAGTGGGGATCTTGACCAAACTTGGATGATGGCTGGAGGAGAACCTGCTGACCCCTATGAACAGGGCCATGTTCATGGTTATTCGTGAGTCCCTGTTCATGGATGGCAATGAACATAAGAACATAAGAACATAAGCAAAGCCATGTTGGATCAGGCCAGTGGCCCATCCAGTCCAACATTCTGTCACACACAGTGGCTAGAAATCCAGTGCCATCTAAAGGACTGTCAGTGAGGCCAGGACACCAGAAGCCCTCCCACTGCCTTCCTTCCAGCACCAAGACAACAGAGCACCACCTCCCCACAAAGAGAATACCATCTATCTCCTGTGGCTAATAGCCACTGATGGACCTCTGCTCCATATATTTGTCCAGTCCCCTCTTGAAGCTGGCAATGCTTGTAGCTGCCACCACCTCCTGTGGCAACGAATTCCATGTGTTTATCACCCTTTGTGTAAAGTAGTATTTTCTTCTATCTGTTCTAACCCGACTGCTCAATAATTTCATAGAGTGCCCACGAGTTCTTGTATTGTGAGAAAGGGAGAAAAACACATCTTTCTCTACCTTCTCTAACCCGTGCATTATCTTGTAAACCTCTATCATGTCTCCCCTCAGTCGTCTTTTCTCCAGGCTAAAGAGCCCCAAGCGCCTCAATCTTTCCTCATAGGGAAAGTGTTCCAACCCTTTAATCATTTTAGTTGCCCTTCTCTGTACTTTTTCCAGTGCTATGATATCTTTTTTAAGGTGTGGCGACCAGAACTGTACACAGTACTCCAAATGAGGCCTCACCATCGATTTATACAGAGGCATTATGATACCGGCTGATTTGTTTTCAATCCCTTTCCTAATAACCCCTAGCATGGCATTAGCTTTTTTTATGGCAGTCGCACACTGTGCTGACGTTTTTAGTGAGTTATCTATCATGACTCCAAGATCTCTCTCTTGGTCAGTCTTGGTCAGAACAACGAACATCATGTTCGGGGTTTTTTTCTGTTCGTGCCCATCTCTAGTCAGCAATAGAATGGATAAATCTATGTTTACTGTGTCCTCTTGCTGGTGTAAATTAGTTGTGTAGTGCTGGAAACATCTTTTGAAAACACTTGATGCTCATGAATGTGCTTGCATATAAATTAAAAAGAAAAATGTTTCAAGCCCAGAGAATTGGTTAATGTGAATTGGTCTCTCTCTGAGTTTGGCCTAAAAGTGGCATGCATGGAGGAGCCAATGCCTATGACAAGCAAATCGTAATGTTTCTTAATGACTGGAGATATCTCATCAATGGGCCTTATTTGTTAGGAAATGGCTGTGTTCAGCTCCTATTAGGGCTTGGATAAGGTGATTACCCACCCACCCCCTATTTGAAGGGAGAGGACAGATGTGTTTAGTATGTGAAGGAACAGCAGATTAGATTCTGGAAGATCCGGAGAAAGAAGCAGATAGACATTGGTTTGATTTGGTTGAAACATATTCAGGGTGTGATCTCTCTCTCTTTCTCTCTCTGTCTCTCTGGATCAGATATAGGATGAGTAGAAATGAGTGCTTCTTTGCCTTCCCCTGTGCTCTACTTGAATATTTGTATACAAAACAAATATAACAAAAATACCATAGGTCTTCAGCAGCCCCCCCCCCAAAAGAGGTAAATACTGCCCGTAGAACTTATCACTGCTCAGAGAATTGGTGATGGTGGTGGTGGTGGTGGTGGTGGTGGTGGTGGTGATGATGATGATGATAAAGAAGATGCTGTTGTTGTTATTTGGTCTGAGTATGTGTGAATATTCTTAGGGCATATAATGGTGTTATACCATTGATATTGCCCTGATCTGGATAGCTCAGGCCAGCCTGATCTTGTTAGTTCTCAGAAGCTTAGCAGGGTCAGCCTTGGTTAGTAATGGCAGACCACCTCTGTTAGTCTCTTGCCATGAAAACCTCACTGGGTTCGCCATAAGTCAGCTATGACTTGATGGCACTCTCCATTAATTTCAGTATGGTTTAGTGACTGAATGAGAGATTCTCCAGGAGCTCCCTGTAAGCTAAAGTGGGTATTAAAGAGAAATTCATCTAACAAAGTAAAGCTTCTTGCTCAAAACAGATCCTCTGTACGCCATTTCAGAACTCATCTTGACTTTAATATAAACACAAGGATGGAGTATATATCATATACAACAGCCATCATTTTGATAATAATTTCATTTAACACATGATATTCTTTCACAACATGATTAAAAAAACAAGTTCTACACATCCTAGAAAAGTTCACCATGAGTATGTGAATACTGGTTGAAAGCGCAAACTTAACAACAGAGAAAAGTACACGTTTTTGTACTTTGCAATAACGCCACATGTTAATCTTCTATCTTTCCCAACTGATACCATGTTATATTGTGACGCATCTTCCTGAGTAGACATTTCTGAGCAACAGTCACGAGAAATAGTGGCTCGCATCCTCCCATTCTGTTTAGCAAAGGCTGAAGCCTTCTTACAGACTAAGGAGACTTCCTCACATGGGTGTGCCTATGGTTAAAAGAGCTTCTTCCATCGGAGGAACGTTCCTTAGGCTGACGGAAGGCTTCCAACTTTGCTGAGCTGAGTGCTAAAGATACAAGCCATTATCACGAATCTTGCCAAACAATGGCTTCGTTTCTTCACTGATTGTAATAGTAGTCTTGACCATAGACATCATATCCATGCCCTTTATAATAGCTATACTCATCTTCATATGTCCGGAAAGTGTCACCACGGGGATACCCGTCCTCATTCCCATAGTAATCTGTGTGAGTCTCATAGCCATTTTCGTAACCGGTGGTGGTGGTATCGTAAGCATATGGATCTTCGGTGGTGGTGTCGTACTGCCATGGATCTTCAGGGGTCACGTATTGCCACTGATCTTCAGTGGTAGTTTCGTATTGCTCCTGATACTCTGTCGTAGGGATGACAGTGGTGACCACCGTGGTAGGAACAATGGTAGTCGCTTCCTTTGCTTCCTCTTCCTCATTACCTTCCTCTTCCTCTTCTCCATTGCCACCATTTCCATTCTCTTCTGCAGTGCTGTTGGTAGAGGTACCATTGACACCTTGTCCATTCTCATCCACTTTCTCCTCTTCTTCCTTCTCTTCTTCTTCATTTTCTTCTTCCTCATTTTCATCACTGTCTTCTTCATTTTCAGAGCCTTCCTTCTTTCCTGTTTTTTCTGGAGCTTTGTCTTTCTCACCCTTTTTAATCCCACCTCCTTTCCCCGGTTTCTCAATGGGGTCTTTACTTACTGGCACCTGCATTGAAACATGAGGGTGAGAAGTCAGATTTACAAGATGTTGTCCTGGTAGCTATAAATAGGAAAACTACAATAAGTTCAATCACAGATTTTAAATCTAGGGACAGATCGTGATAATTTTACCTACACATTGTTATGTTCTCATATGACACAAACAATATTGTGAATCCAGTCCTGAATGGGCACAAAGAGCAATACAAACTAAAAAAACCCCACGAACAGCCCAATCTGCTGTTTGTGAACAAGCTGTTTGTGAGGCCCCATTCTAAACGAATAGGTAATTATGGTTGTTGGGGGTTTTCCGGGCTGTATTGCCGTGGTCTTGGCATTGTAGTTCCTGACGTTTCGCCAGCAGCTGTGGCTGGCATCTTCAGAGGTGTAGCACCAAAAGACAGAGATCTCTCAGTGTTCTGAGAGATCTCTGTCTTTTGGTGCTACACCTCTGAAGATGCCAGCCACAGCTGCTGGCGAAACGTCAGGAACTACAATGCCAAGACCACGGCAATACAGCCCG
The DNA here is from genome assembly GCF_028583425.1 of Eublepharis macularius. Classification (NCBI taxonomy): domain Eukaryota; kingdom Metazoa; phylum Chordata; class Lepidosauria; order Squamata; family Eublepharidae; genus Eublepharis; species Eublepharis macularius. The sequence continues at coordinate 19,194,066 of NC_072799.1, read as the reverse complement.
GAAAACCCCCAACAACCATCGTTCTCCGGCCGTGAAAGCCTTCGACAATACATCGAATAGGTAATTGTTGCAAGCCTCGTTTGCTGCTGTTCGTTGCTGTTCATCAAGCTAGACAGTCTGGCACCTGCAATCAATTCCCATGGCAACTCAGGCAGGGATTGTCTGAACTCTGCCTGAACTCCTGCTGTTGCCCTGGAAACCCCAGTCTAAGCCCAATTTAGCTTGATAGGTAGGTCTTCCTTCCAAGTGTGGACTGGAGCTCCAAATTTGTTACAAGAGGAAAAGACCAGGGGGGAGGGGGGCTCCCAGCTCTGGCTTTCAGGGAGAGACAGCTGCTGTTAGAGAGACAGGGTGAGTGCATTGGAGCTTGAATTTTCTTTGTGTGTGGGATCTACCCCTTCAGGTTCCAGGGCTGCTGCCAGGCTCTGGGGCCAAGCTATTATTTATTATTGGTATCTTTCCTGCTGCCTGCTCAGGTAGGGTTTCTGGGAGTGGTGCGATAGGGATCTACCCCTTCAAGTTCCAAGGCTGCTGCCAGGCTCTGGGGCCAAGCTATTATTTATTATTGGTACCTTTTCTGCTTTCTGCTCAGGTAGGGTTTCTGGGAGTGGTGCAGTAGGGATCTTGATGGCTGGAGGAGAGCCTGCTGGCCCCCACGAACAATGAACATGTTCGTGAACAGGATCATGTTTGTCAGTGTTCGTTGTTTGTTGTTCGTGGATGGCAACGAACACCGAACATCATGTTCGTTTTTTTCTGTTTGTGCCCATGTCTATTCCTGAATATTCTGAACATTTTTAAAATAAGATTTGGTAGCTCAAATGCACTTAAAAAATAAATTCTTTTACCTAAGTCCTTTGCTCTGAGGTCAAAATGCTGAATATCCTCACATTTTAAGTTTATGATTGGAGCATGAAATACTGATTTTAATTTAAGATAAATGCAATTTGTGCAGGAGACTCCCAATGGATGATTACAGTCTTATTTATATCTAAACCCTCCATGTCTTTTCAACAAACAGAAATTTATAGGTGTAGCTTTCTCCCATGTAGCTTTCCCCCCATCACTGCCTCCCCATTACAGAAAAAAGCTTCAGTTGCTCACCTGTGCCTGCTATGTACCTGTTAAAGGTCCTTATTGAATTAGATCAATAAGAAATGGTGTAATGCGAGAAGGGCAGCACTGGGACTTCTTTTGACTTTAAAATTCCTAGAGATTGACGTGGGGGCTCTAGAGGCTAGGGTTTGGGAAGGAGAAGGGCCTCAACAGGGTATAATAGCATAAAGTCCAGCTTCCTAAAGCAGCCATTTTCTCAAGGGGAACTGATCTCTGTGACCTGGAGATCAGTTGTAATTCTGGGAGATCTCCAACCACCACCTGGAGTAGGGTTGCCAGGTCCCCTTATCCTCCTGGTAGTGGGGGGGGGGGCAGCAATCACTGTTTGGGATGTCTTCACGCTTGTACTTTGCTCACGCACGTTCCTGGATGGTGTGATGATGTCATTTCTGGGAAGTGACACCATCGCGCAGGGGCTGGGAGCACTCCTGCACTTCACAGTGGGCCAATTTGGGCCCCAAATGGCCCAGGAGGCCTATTCCCCTGCCTCTACCACCCCGATTGGCCAGGTGAGTGGGGAAGTGGTGAAAGATGGAAGCAGGGAATCCCCTGCTCCTACTGAGGGAACTGGGATCCCTAACTTGAAGGCTGGCAGCCTTAGCCCTAGTCATGTTTTAACCTTGCTCCCAACAGTCTGGCATATATCTTACAGAGTAGGAGATTATCACAATTTTACGGGCTTTTAAGTGATTTTATTATATTTTATTATGTGGTAAACTGCCTTGCAGGGTTTTTAGTTAAAAGCTGGTTTATAAAGAAAGTAAACTAAAGGTCAAAGTAGATGTTAAGTGTACCATGGGATCACCTCCTGGACTTGCAGCAGGAGCACAGCAGCTGTGAGTCCCCAGGGGAACTCAATTCTGAAAAGCCGCAGGGGCCTCATTTGGTCTTCCCCTCTGCAACATTTTCCCAACCTGACATTGCCTTGAAAGGTACAATGGGCCCTGTGAAGCAGGCTGCATGTGCAAGTATTGGCTGCATGTGCAAGTATTCAGTGCTTCTGCAGTCCTCTGATGGGCCAAATAGTATCTCCTTAGGCCATTTTGTGTTGGAAAAATGGCACAGGAGAATGTTGAAGCCACCCCTGTCCCTGTGCCATGGATCGGATCCAAATCAGGCCCCTGCTTCAGAATTAAGTTCCTACTGGGAATTTGCACCTGCTTTCCCGCTGCACATCCCTATGGCGATTATGTGTTGCATACAACCTCTGGTTTGGACCTTACTGGCATTTCTGCCACTGTATGGGATGAAACTGCAGAGCAAGCTGCTAAGAGAAGCTGGCATCACTTTATCATACATGTATGACATGTCTTACCTGCTTAGGAGGTTTGGCAACTCCTTTATTCACAGTCCCTTTCCCAGAAGGAGCCTCCGTAGCAGCCTCTTCCGTTTCTTTCTCCTTGCCACCTTCATTTTCTTCATTGGACTGTCCCTGCAGAAATATGAAGCACCGGGAACGTCAGATCTCAATCTCAATCTCATTTTGGCTTCACCAGATGCTGCATTCTGCGTAGGCCTTTGAGCAGCAGCAGTTTTGTAAGCTTGTAGAACGAGCAGCAATTCTGTTCCTTTCAGTCTTTATGCATGTTTACCTTTTTGACTGCAGTATCAGATGCTGAATGGTGTGCAAGTTCTTGAGTAGCACATCTGCCTCCCTCCCCCCTCCCTGGGAGCTGAGCCATCTAACACACCTTCCCTCTTCACTCCTGAGTTGTCCTGAAATATAGCTAGTTGGATTTCCCAAAGTATCACGAGAGTTTGAGGAACCCTTCTGGGCATGTCCACCTTGTCCCTCTATGATTCAAGATGCCTGGAAAATGGGTAAGGATGGAAGTGTTGGCAGTTCTGGTTCCTAAGCATGGAGAGGAGGAAGCAAGCAGGGGCAGCCCCAGGTGGCACCTTCTGCTAAGCCTGTGCTGTTATTCGCCAAAACAATACAATGAGGACAATGAAACTGAGGTTGGAACTTCACATCTGGAGATGTCCCAGCTCTCCAGCAATCAGAAGGACTAGACATGTAGTTCTGGCTTTGGGAATGATTTTAATGGTTTGCCTATGTCAAACATAAGTTATAGCAGTACAACAGATTTAGTCTTTTAAGAGCAGGTTGGGCTTTAGTTTTGTATTAGGAAGTCACCTTATTGACATTAATTGTCCCAAGACCTGCAAAAGTAGGGCGCTTTCTGCTGGAACCGTCATCAAACTCATGGACTTGATATTTAAAAATGAAGGAAAGGGAATCTGAAGTCTTGGATAAATTTCGATCTCAAACATTTGCACTGGCACAGCAGCCCATGATGTTGGCACAGCCTTGCTGCAAAAGTGGCATAATGTCATGTTCTGCAGCATCGTCTTGGCATTATTGATGGTCACCACTCATGTTGCTGGTACAGGAATCCTTAGGACCAGATTGTTAAACACTTAAAATAAGACATAATGCAATGCCAATAAAAACCCAAGTTATTTCCCCTTCTATTGAGAGGGCATCCATAATTGAACCATGTGGCTTGCTATTTGGATAGCAATCAGAGGACATCATGACTTCCATAAAACAGCAATTACAGCAATGCTGTTTGTTTAAATGTCTCTGAGGCTCTGCCCTTGTCAGTGCTGGACACGGCCAAGACTAAAACCATAGAACTGGATCTAAAACAATGGCCCCTTTTCAGCATTCATACATGGCATTCTGATTTTGCACACACTGCTTTTAATGAATGGCTGGTGCATTATGTGAACCAGCCATGTGTACATCAGCCTCTGGCTGGCTGTTGCAACAAATGATTATGACAGCTACTACAGGCAACCGGACAGCCCTGCTCCACCCTCACAGAACCGCTGCCATTTATTTGCCCATTCACCTTTCTTGGCAGCTATTGGCATCTATAATCAATGGAGATGAGACACAAGGAAGTCCTTCCAAAGAGTTGAGGCACTGCAGGGGAGGGTAAATAGATGAGTGGTGGAGGCAGAAGGGGCAGTGCTGTTGGAAGGGCTGGAATTGGCTCTGCAGATGCTTGTGGCAACTGTTAGAAATGAGAGCTGGTACAACCAGCCAGAGCCTTCACCATATGGAGAATGGCAATGGAACACAGGCTTCTGCATATTTTAAAATTAATTTTTTCTTGGGATCATGGCTTATATCCATGTAACTTACTATACAATATTTTTCACTTACTATTTTTCCTCGGTACTACTATTTGTCATTTGAATCTGCCAGCAAGATCTATCTGCAGTTTATCAATGGTGCTGTTATTATTAATTAACTAGCGCTATATAACTTTGCAATGGCTATCATTAATTAATCTCCTACTACATTACTTTGCAAGACCAGCCATAGCTAAAAAACAACAACAACCTTCAGTCTCACATTGGAAAATCAACTTTTCCCCTTTTGTCCTTTTTTCCTTTGGTTTTATACGCTACAATTTAGGATTTTATACAAAAACCAAGCATAGATTTAGCAAAGCAGTGGTTTTCTATGTACAATTGGGGCAGAGAAGAATGGCTAGTTCCCCCTGCGCATACTTGAATAACATTATGAATACAATACTGATGCTGACCCAGACTTCAATACACATAAAAAATACAAGAAGTATAAAGACTGGAGGAGCATTTCACATAAGGATAAAAGGAATTTATAACTGCCAAAATACAGTTCTGTTGCAGGGTTTTTAGTGGCAAGGGTTGACCTGGAGTTGCCATTTTTGGCCCCACAGTCTCCAGAGTAAAGAGAATACTCTTAGAATGAAGGGAGGGGAGTAGCTGTTCTCTGTACCACCTAGACTTAGTCCTTCACCACTTGAACAGGCTATTTAAATGGGCACCAGGAGGAGGGGATGGTGTATTGGCATATCGGCAGTGAGCAATCCCCATAGGAACCAAATGCTGGTTAGTGGGAAACTCAGACATGATGTGGTGCCTTAGAATGGCAACACAGGGAAGGGGAGCTGGGAGCCTTGGTCCTCTCAGTGGGCAATTCCTACGAAGCTCAGGTGGTGGCAGTATTGTACAAGAAGGAGAGAAACCCCCTCCGAGCGTCAAGAAAGCCCAGAAAGTGGCATGTTGCCAGGCAGAGACTTGGACAACCACTGGTGCCTAGACACCTAAGAGGGCAAGAAAGGGCAGTGCCTGCATGTCAGTGGGCATTTAATGCTTAGCTTGAGAACTACTGCTATTCCTTTTGTTCTCTGTGTCCATCGACCACTGAGACACCACGCCTAGCCAGGCTATTCTCCTGGCTCACTAGGAATCATTCTCTTCCCCCACCTGGTGTCTCTAGGCTCCACGCTTAAGCCACCACCATGTTGATCATGAGCATTTAGCTTCTAAGTGTCACCCCAGGCTCAAGAGACCAGCAATTCTAGCTTCCATGATGACTGAAGGAGCCTCTCTTGCAAATAGAGTTACCATCTCCAAGTTGGGAAATTCCTGGAGATTTGGGGGATGGAGCCTGGAGAAAGCAGGATTTGGAGAGGGGAAGAACCTCAGCAAAGTATAATTCCATAGAGTCCACCCTCCAAAGCTGCCATTTTCTCCAGGTCATAGATCCAGAGGAGTTAGTCATATTAGTCTGTAGTAGAAAAATAGTAGAGTCCAGTAGCACTTTTAAGACTAACCAACTTAACTGTAGCATAAGCTTTTCGAGAACCACAGATGCATCTGACGAAGAGAACTGTGGTTCTCGAAAGCTTATGCTACAGTAAAGTTGGTTATGGTTAGTCTTAAAAGGTGCTACTGGACTCTTTACTATTTTCTCCAGGTGAATTGATCTGTGGCCTGGAGATCAGTTATAATTCTGGGAGATCTCCAGCCACCTCCTGGAGGCTGGCAACCCTACTTGCAAACCACCTGGGCAGGACAGGAAAACAACAGCAAGCTATGAAGGGAAGCTATAAAATACGAAGCGGCAACATCTGGGAAAATTCTTGGTCTTTAAGCCCTATTTGTTGGTCTTCCAGGGTGCTGTACTGGATGGACCATGGGTCTGATCCCACGGGGATTTTTTTTAACGTTCTTACATAAAAGGTATTCTAAAGGGCCTTGCTTGGGACCCTAACCCCCCAAGGCCTCTGTCACTCTAGAAACTGGAGAAATAGCAATGCATTGAGGCAGTTGACAAAGCCTGCGTTCAGTATAGGTGCAAACATCCATTGTAAAAAAATCCCAAATGACCAGGCCTACAGATCACTATGTGACTAGTCAATTGTGAGGCATGTAAAGGGTGAAAATACATGTTCGTAGAAAGGACAATAGAACATAGTGACACCTTTGTAGCTTCTGACCTTCAGGTCCTGCCAAACATTCCCTTTTATAAATGCCCTAGTGTCTAAGTGCATATTGATCCAGCAAACCAGAACGGTACTGAAGAAGCTCTTACAAAGTGTCCAGGTAAAATATGTGCTCCCCAAATAGCACACGTACCAAGATACATATTTACTCAGGAGATTATATCAGCTCTTGGGGAGTCAACACAGTCCTGAGGTAAATACAAACCCAGAGAAGAGGCACAACACCCACAATTGCGACAACACCTCAGGGCCCATGGCTCTGTGAGGACATCCGTTGATGTGGATTTAATGCCTCTTTTTGTATTGATGGGCTTGTTCTTTAAAACTGTTCTGAGGTGGGTCTTGCTGTGTATGTCTCTTTGGGCAAAATCCAAAGAAAGCAAGACATCTCTAAAAGACATTGAATTAGGAAAGAGGGGGGCCCATGACAATTTACAACAGAGGGATCTCATTTCTCTATTCCCTCTTTCCCTCTTGCGTCTCCTCTTTGCCACCCCCTGGCTATGTTTGCATCCTCTCCCATTTCCTTCTCTCCCACCTACTTATCTTTTCCTATTTCTATCCCCAGCACTCACTCACCCAGCTACCTTTTTCTGTTTCCATCCCCATCTATAGCTTTCCTTTTTCACATTTTTCCTCTTTCCCCCTCCAGCTTTACATTGACTTCCTCTTATCTTGTAATTTCTCTAGCCTGTCTCTTTACCCCTTCCCTTGTGCTGACATTAACCAAAGCTGGGAATCTTTGGCAATGTGGATGGGGCATGGGGTTGTTACAGGGGGTTGGAACTTCTTTTTCCAGAATTTTCTTTTTTAGATATAGCAACTGGCTCCTCCTATTATTTCTTTTTGATTTCTCATTAATTTATCTTAGAGGGTTTTTTTTAACCATGTGATAATTCAGATTTCCTCACCTGTGGATTTCTGCCTGTGTGCCACTGTAATATGTTAGAAAGGCTAAAAAAATAGTCCAATGCAGTGAGGATCCATTCTGACATGTCCTGGCTTGTGTTTGTTTCTTTAATGGCTCACCTTGTCCTTAATTTTTCAACTATTCTTATAGTGTATAAATAAACACATTCCTTCATAGAGACCTAAACGGAATCTTCCTCTTCATGAAAGAGGAATTGAATTTAAAACTGACTCAAATTCCTAGAGAGGAGTAGAAATGGACTGCTGGATTTCAGGGAGAAATTTGGCAAAGGGTAATTAAGAGAATTCCATTTAACTATAGTTGGGAGTTCCCTAGCAACTCCCAAAATGGCCACTGTGAACATTCAATGTAGTCTTGCAAGATCTTGGTGCCTTTTTTTTCTTAAACAGACGTGGCTTTTATGATTTTAGGGCCTTTGAAAACTACAGGGTTTTTTTGTTTGTCTGTTTGTTTTTCGTTTTGTTTCTGTACCATGACCTGCACAGCCCAGGCTAGAATGATTTTGCCAGTCTACGCAGGGTTAACCTAAACATGGTCAACCTTGGTTCATACTTGGATGGGAGACCACCAAGGAAATCCAAGGTTGCTACATAGAGGTGGGCAATGGCAAACCACCCATGAATGTCTTTTGCCTAGAAAACCCCACAGGCTTGCCATAGTCTGCTGTGTCTTGATAGCAAAAAACAAAAGCAGAAAAAACTGCATACCTGGAGCTTCTACCAGGCTTGTAGAAAAATGCCTCATACCTGTGCGTGTCCCCACTGAGCAGAGTTTTTGATTTACATTTGGAGATCTTTGTTCAGAATTAGATATAATGGTACTATGAACATCAGAAAAAGGACAAGTTTATAGTCAGCGAAGTCAATTGGTAAATATTTTTCCTACACCCTAGCAGATTGTACGTGAGGGTGGGAGAGATTGCATATGTGATTACAAAGATCAAAGACAGAAATGTAGGCTGAACATTTCTCCTTAATGTGTTAGTTTTCTTCATGCAGGGAGCAGGGAGAGCATTCAAACGTTCAGTGCAACACCCCTAGCTACAGCATGTAGCGATCCCGTACACAAAAAGCTCAGCATTTTAATTCTGCGAATTGTTTAAAATTTAGGACCGCCTACATTTCTCTGGACTGAGCCCAACTTCCTTCAAGGAGCACAACCTTACAGTAGTCCACAGTGAATAATTCTGTGGCCAAATACCAATAAGCACGATAGCTATTGTCAGGGCTTTTTTTCTGGGAAAAGAGGTGGTGGGACTCAGTGGGTTGCCCTCGGTGAAAATGGTCACATGGCTGTTGGCCCCGCCCCCTGATCTCCAGACAGAGGGGAGTAGAGATTGCCCTCCGCACCGCTCCAGAGGTGCAGAGGGCAATCTAAACTCCCCTCTGTCTGGACATCAGGGGGCGGGGCCAACAGCCATGTGACCATTTTCAAGAGGTTCCGGAACGCCGTTCCACCATGTTCCAGCTGAAAAAAAGCCCTGGCTATTGTATCTGCTTACAAATTCTTTGAAACCAGATCACATACATTTAGATTTGCTTGAGTGATTTTTTAAAAATAATTATTATTCAACCAGACTTATTTTGTAAAAGTTCATGCTTAGCAGGTAGTAGGTAAATTCCAGTAAACAAATGTATGCCTATGATGAATATTGTTGTTTTCCCCTTTGGGAGATGAGACTCTATGTATGCTCGAAGCCTACAGAATTAAATACTTGTCCAGATTGAATTGTCAAGGACAACTGAATGCACATCAGTCAGTCAATGCATCCAGAATATGTATAAAAATCTCCCTGCATCTTGCATCTTGAAACACATAAAGTTTAGACAGCCTATTCATAGGCATATACATCTATGTATAATTCCCTCAACCGCTCCCGTCTAGCCTGCCTCTGTGTTTTGGGGAACTCAACTGAAAGCTTAAAAAAGAAACCTTCTTGGGTGTTTTGCAGAACAGAGGTCAGTAGGACTATTCTTGGAACAAAGTGTTCTTATTTTGAGTTGAAAAAGTCACATGCACACTGAGGCTGCTGTGGCAAACCTCTTCTAAGAAGAGAGGCTAACTACATGTTACCCTTTCTCAGGGGACGGCCCCAGATCAAGCGGAGAAGTGGGTTCTGAAGTTCCATTGCTTCCTAGGCATGCACAGGCCTGAGTTCAGATTGGGACCATGGTACACAGACAGTAGTCTCAGGGTTGCCAGCCTCTAGGCAATGGCTGGAGATCTCTCAGAATTACAACTGATCTCCAGGCCACAGAGATCAGTTGCCCTGGAGAAAATGGCTGTTTTGGAGGGTAGACTATGGCATTATATCCCGCTGAGGTCCCTCCCCTCCCCCAACCCTGCCCTGTCCAGGGCCGACCTCTCAAATCTCCAGAAATTTACCAGGCTGGAGCTGGCAACCCTACCTCCCTGCAATGTTATCATCATAACCTGAAATGGCTCCAGGTGCTGTTTGCCCCATCAAGGGCTGCACATGTACTAACAAGCTACAACTTACATTTCCACAATGGGGCCCCTTGGGTGTTTCAGGTCAGGAAAAGAGTAGAGCTGAGATGGTCTAAGCCCACTCCGTGCATGCCACAGTCCCAATTCAAATTGAACCCACACACAGCTAGAAAGCACAGAATGTCAGAATACACCTCTCCACATAACCTTGGAGCATCCCAGGAGAAAATGCTGAACGAATACCTAGAGGATTTTAATGAAAACTTGGACTGCTTAATCCATCTTCAAGAATCCAAGGAGTATATGTTCAATAAGCTAAGATGGTTCTGGCCTCCTTTTTAAAAGTGCTTCTGCGTATTGATGAGTATCTATCGTTCCATTTTGGTTACCTCCTTAAATCAGGCTTGCACGAGTGGTCTGCTAAACCAATAAACAGACTCCTAGCTATGTATGACGGGCCACCAAGGGCTTGAGGAACTTCCCGTCCTGTTTTTACTGCCTACCCAGACTGCAAAAGCAGAGGGGCAATCAAGTATCCGAAAACCCATAATTCACAAGACAACCTTTAATTCATTCTCAGGCACTCTCTTTTAAAATATATTAACAGCTACTATTAAAATATTATGAATGCTTCACCCTGACACCACGGCAGTGGTGTTTGTACCAACTGACAAAAGTCCAACATATTTGTAAGCTTTCAGATCCCAAAGGATTTTGCTGTGTCTTGTTTAGATTATTTGAGCTTTAAAAAACACTCCAGCCGGCCAGAATGGAAACTTGTGGGCAGTTAGCAAACTGCACCATGGAACCTCATAGAGTCTATAAAAATAATCCTGGTTATTTTTTTTTCTTATGGTCTTGGTTTATTCTGAACATAGTTAAAGAAGTTCCTCCTTACCCCTTCTTCTTCTTCTTCCTCTTCTTCAGAACTGTCACCACCATAACCTTCTTCTGATGAGTCACTGTTAAACTAAAAAGAGTGACATTTTTGAGGGGTTGCCCATATTTTTACCACAAATAACACTGAACATCTGTACATACAGAATGTCTGTTCTATAAAACTTGTACATTATTCCCACAGAAAATGGAATCTATATAATACCTCAGGACTCTGTCATTAGCTTTCTCTTTTTGTTCTACAGAGAAATGACGCATGTTGAGTCAGGAAATGAAGACATTCACAAGATAATTTGCCATCTGAACCACCCACATGAAAACTATAGAGAGCCAATGTATGGTGTACTGTATAGAGTGTTTCCTTGAAGTGGGAAAACTTGGGTGCAAACCCATGCTCAGTTCTGAAGGTCATTGGGGTGACCTTGGCTACTCTCCATTTCTCGGTCTACCTTAGGGTTGAATCCCACAAATCCATTCCAATAGTGGAAGAGTTTTCTTCAGGCACAAGTAGACAATAAGGTGCAAAGGGCTTCTTGTGGCAGAGGAAGACTCTTTCCACTGGAGGGAAGCACTTCCAGAAGAATAACAGACCTGTTGGAGCCAGCCTATAAAATGGGATAGGCCTAGGAATCCCAGGTGCCTGCCGGCAGTGGGCAACCTCCGGGTGGATTACATGTTTGCAGGTTGCAGGCTGCCCAGCGATTGCCCACTACCAGCAGGCACTTCAGGCATAAGTGCGGTGAGCACACTTCCAGCGGGAGCAACATCACTTCCAGAAATGACATCATTGTAGTGGCCATGGGACTGCTCCCGTGCTCAGTTTGGGGCTCATCATCATCATCATCATCATCATCATCAACATCATCATCTCAAAGAGGATGCTGGCACAATGGTGTCACTCCTGGAAGTATCTCCAGCTGGTGAGTACCAGATCCATCACCATCATCATCATCATCATCATCATCATCATCATCTCAAAGAGGATGCTGGCACAATGGTGTCACTCCTGGACATATCTCCGGCTGGTGAGTACCAGGTCCCCCCTCCCACTAGGAGGGTAGGTGACCCGGCAACCCTAGATATTGCTTAAAGCACTTTTGAAGAGGTGTGTTAAAAATAATAAAACCAAGATTTAGGAAAAATCCGGGTTGAAAAATCCAGGGAAAGAGCTGCATGGAGAGATGTAACACATACCTGCTATGTATAGGGTTCCAGGTCCAAAAACTCCGTGACAGTAGAAAAGAGCAAGAGTCCAGTAGCAGCTATAAGACTAATAACATTTGTAATAGGGTATGTATGAGCTTTTGTGAGTCACAGCTCACTTTCAGATATTGAACCCAGACAGGACAGAAGTGATGCTGGTTGGAAAAGCAGAGATCTTGAAGGACATGGTGCTTCTGACCTTTGATGGGGTTCAGTTGACCCTGGTTTGACTCAGAGCTAACCTACAAGAGACGCATTACACGAGGAGGAGCACATGAAGGGAGTCGCAATGTTAGCCGGGAAGCTGAGTTTTAAAAGAGACTGGAAGGCTTTGTCAATTCCCCCTCTCTACAGAGCCAGACTGCTGCTCAGAAGGTTTATTTCCTCTTCGCCTCTTAGAAGGGGAGGTGAAACTAACAGAGCCTGTGGGAGGCAAAGGAGAAATTAACAAACCTTCTGAGCAGCAGTCTGGCTCTGTAGAGAGGGGAAATTGACAGAGCCTTCCAGTCTCTTTTAAAACTCAGCTTCCCGGCTAACATTGCGACTCCCTTCATGTGCTCCTCCTTGTGCAATTTGTCTCTTGCAGCCTGGCTCTCAGTTAAGAGTCTAGCATTTTACTTGCTCCAGGGCTACTGCTAGAGAAGCAAGTAAATGCAGCTGCAAAAAAGGCCTTCTCCTAACTCAGAGCCAAGCTACAAGTGACACCTGACACAGGTCGGACACTTGTCAGCTTCCCTCAATTTTTGATGGGAAATGTAGGCGTCCTGGTCTTGCAGCTGTAATGGAGGCCAAGCTATAAAACCAGGATGCCTACATTTCCCATGAGGGAACCTGACAAGTGTCCAACCTGTGTCAGGTGTCACTTGTAGCTTGGCTCTCAAATACCTAAAGAAGTGAGCTGTGGCTCACAAAAGCTCATACCCTATCACAAATTTTATTAGTCTTATAGGTGCTACTGGACTCTTGCTCTTTTCTACTGCTACAGACAGAACAACACAGCTACCCATCTTGAAAAAATTCTGCAGTTTGCTTGTTTGCTTGGTGGCATGCTTAATAGTGTGAGGGTAGCTTCTTGATTATATTATCTTTACTACTTGTCCTCCCCCTTCTTAAAAAAGTGAGTAGAGATTAGGGGGGAAATGCCTAACACCTACCTTTCAACCAAAGAGATTAGAGCAGAGTCATTCTTAGACATTCCCCTGCCTACGACCGTCCTGCCTGGCTTCTGTTGTACATGATATGCATTCATGACCTTTTCTAGTGCCTTTCTCCAGAACTATAGCTTCCCTTGGCACACATGCCAAACAGCAGCATCTAAAATCATTTTGTTTGGCATGCAGGGCCAGGTCTCCGCCCAATAGAAAGAAAAGAGACCCTGAAGCAATGGCAGCAGTACTGGAGGCTCAAGTTGCTCCCAGAGCACACCCACAAGTTGCTCAATACTGCACTATCATTGTGCTATAGCGCTCATTCAGAACTGATTGGATTGTAAAATACTGCTGTAGCACGTCATGATAAGTGACTACAGCCATATTATTTATGTTATTTATAGTCTGTCTTTCTCACTGAGACTGATGGCAGATTACACAGTGTAAGTCAATACAATCAACGGCTGGGACGTTCAAGAAACCATACAATAGTGTATAGGTTATGGAAATTTCAAAAACAAGCATGAATCTGAATACAGAGCTGAAAACAATGCTGGAGGGAGGGGAAGCAATTTGATAGGACATATTAAACAACGTGGAAACTACCCAGTAGGAGTATACTTACTGCAACAGTATATACACAGAAGTAGAGTCTGCCATCCTATTCCTTTTCCAAAGCATCTGTCACAGCTGTTTCCTTACAGTACAGCCCTATTACCTGTTTTAAAAAGCCCTCCTGAATAATTCAGTTTTGCATAGTTTGCAGAAAGCCAGAAGAGCGGACACGTTCCTGAGCTCTTCAGGCAGTTCCATAAACTGGGAGCCACCACAGAGAAGGCACGTATATGTTGATTTTGCTCACATGCTGGGTGGCACCTGCAGAAGGCCCTGTACATCATATCAGTCATATACGCAGATAGGCTGTACTGTGAGGAGGTGGTCTCAGAGGGATGCAAAGAGGGGTAGGGAGGGACCAAAGATATTACTACTATGTGCTACTGTGTGCTTTCTGTTGCTTTGTGTATGAGCCTACCGGGCAGTTCTAGGTTATTTTATGTTGTTTAATGTATCATTCTTAGAATTTCTTATACTCGGTTTCCATGTCTCCAACTCTATTAGATTTCCGCTGGTTTAAATCCTTGCAAATTTGCATTTATAGACCCTATTACATTGTTTATTGAAATGTTTTTGAAACGGATTGTACTAACTCACATTATGTAATTTGCCTTGAGTCTCAGTCAGAAAGGTGGACTATCAATAACATGGTGGTAGAGGGTGCCCTCAAGTCATAGCTGACTTATGGCAACCCCTGGCAGAGTTGTCGTGGCAAGGGACTAACAAAAGGTGTTTTGCCATTGTCTGCAACCTTGGTCTTCATTGGAGGTCTCCCATCCAATTACTAACCAAGGCCAACCCTGTTTAGCTTCTGAGATCTGATGAGATCAGGCTCACCAGGGCTATCCTGGTCAAGGGAAATAACATAAATGAATAAATAAATAACTAAAATAGCACAGCCACCTCAGGGTGTCTGGCCAAAAACAACTCTTGCCTCTGCCTGTTTGCCAGCACACCAACATCTTCACAGATAGATCTTGTGGTTGTTTTGTTTGGTTCTTGGACCAAAAAGATTGTCCAGCACATCTGCTATTGTCTGAACAATACCTCTGTATCAATCTCTGTTTAGGCAATGATATCAAGGTACATTTTCAGCATAGGTCGCTTATGTGGAAACAGGAATGTCATAGCTGTATCAGGCACCACAAGGCAGGAAATGTTCCTAGTCCATCCCAAGCAATAGAGGCTGAATAGCACTATACATTCGAACAATCAAGAGGTCATGCTGACACCCTGAAGCCCACAGGCATTTTGACGCTGTCCCTTGTATTGTCTGGACAGCAAGAAGCATGTAATTACAAGTTAGGCATGAACACAATTCTTCTTAGCCTTGCTGAAGCCATGGATTGGCACAAAAATATCCCTGTAACCATCATGCCAAACCAACATTCTGCCGAGGCACCATTCCCAGAATCAAGTCAATTTTTAGCTTCGTTTATAGGAGCCATCCTTGAAAACATGTAATTAGCATTCCCTGTACCACTCTCTCTTAGTCAAGAGAAGGCGATTGTCAGTCTACAAGATGGTGTTGCGTGCATATCCATCGTGTACCTAAAACGGTATTATCTTTTCTTATATTTAAGGTGGCGGGGGAAAGATGTTTAATGAACTAAATGGCTACTTCCAGTGACGCTTCTTTGCCAATGTGATCTTTCCCAGAACCAACCCACATCATTCCTGGGCTGATGCATGTTTACATTCTGCCATAAATTGATTCCTTTCCTGTGACTGGTCCATCATCTGCAGCTACCATCAAATGCATAACTTTGGACCAAGCTACAAGTGACGAATGACACAGGTTGGACACTTGTCAGCTTCCCTCAAGTTTTGATGGAAAATGTAGGCAGCTTGGCAGAAGGTTGGACAAGTGACCGTTGAAAAGTTCATTGGACAGCAGTTGGAGCGCCAAGCTGCAAGACCAGGACTCCTACATTTCCCATCAAAACTTGAGGGAAGCTGACAAGTGTCCAACCTGTGTCAGGCGTCACTTGTAGCTTGGCCCTGAGTTTTTTGCTTGTACAGCCCCCAAAGCCCAGCCCTTGCAATTGCAAGAAACTGTCTTGATGCTGTGTGGGGCGAGGACCTGAAAGAATCACAAACATTTTACATGGCGTTCATTGGCCCAATGGTTCTGTGAATTATTTGCTCTTTCTGGAAGGCTTTGCATAGGTAAATATGTCATGCACATGGCAGCAGCACAGTTTTGGAATGTTTAATTAGGATTTAAAGGATTGCAGGCCCAACTTCTGCATTTATTTCTGTATCTCATCTCAGAAATCAATGGTATCAGTTTTTAAGATCTGGCCTTGGGAGTCAATTTAAATGTTGGTGAGATGGGAAGTGTGACATTTTCACTCATTTTCACTCATATGAGTTGTTTTCCTGCCATCCTTAGTCAGGATGATGGAGAAATGGCATTCTGACTAAGGAAAGCCCTCCCTGTTCAGGTTTGCTTGTTGTCTACTCTTTTATTATTTAGACGCAGGGCTCATTTCAAGAGGGAACGCACAGGAATGCAGTTCTGGTAGTTCCCCAAAGAGGTCACATGTCAGGTGGCCCCGCCCACCTGACTCTCGTCCATTTTGGGCCAGTTTCGACCTGTATTGGGGCCGAAACGGCCTGGATCAGGCCTCTGACAGGTGGTGGATCACTCTCCCACTTAGCAGCGGCCTGATCCTGACCATTTGGGGCCCTTTTCCAGCCATTTTCAGCCCCTTTTGCCATTTTGGGCCCAATTTTGGCCCTGAATGGCCAAGATTGGGTCCAAAACAGCCAGAATAGGTAATGTCAGGGGATGTGGCATATGCAAATCAGTTATACTAATGACACACTTTCGGTGATGGCAAGAGGTGCGGCATATGCTAGTAAGTTATGCTATTGAGTTCCTCCAGCTCTTTTTCTACAAAATGACCCCTGTTTAGATGTAAGTTTGCTAGTCTCTTGTCAGGGTGAGAGATTCCCCCCCGCCCCCGGCTCCATTGTCCATTTCTGCTCCAAGCAGCAGTGGGAGAATTTTTTTTAAAATGGCGGCACTGTGTGTACTGTTATGTCATGTGTGGTGAAAACTCAGAAGTAACTGAGGGTAGCTCTAGGAATCACTGGTAATTCTGTGATTTTACCTTAAAGATTCTGGTATAAGTGCTATAAGGGACACTTGGCTCAGATTTTGCAGCAGCAAGAATGACCAATAGGTCATTTCTTCCTGCACTACTGCTGCATGGGAAGATGCAACGGGTGAGCTTAAGGCTTAGAAGGATGTAACTCCCCTTAGTTAGGCTCAACAAAGGCTTCATACTTTGCTGAGCAGAGTGGCTGGATACACCCCATTGATGTGGATAGTGCTTTTATGTTCCATGTCTTATGATTGATGGTTGTTTTTGCTGCTGGATGGGATGGTTTTGATGAGATTCATTGCATTAATGCTGATTTGTCTTAATGCTGTTTTTATGAATGCATTGTTCTCGTGAGCCACCTTGAGCACCTTTCCTGGAGAGGCCGCTTATACATAAATACTGCAAATACATACATACATACATACATACATACATACATACATACATACATACATACATACATACATACATACATACATACCTGGAATCTTTTCACAGGTGGGTAGTGGTAGGGATATCTGTAAAGGAAATACCGAAATCTGTTCTTGAATACCTGTCAAAAAAAGGAAACAGATTTTCAGTTGGCTGAATTGAGGCCAAAAATAATCTGCATAAGTTTCATTTTAAAAAAGACATTTCGTAAAGTTGACAACATACTGCATTTTCTTCTGAATCCTCGGCTTTAAATCTTCTGCGGAAGTTTTTTACCTGCAAAGAAAGAGGAAATTTCTTAGGGTGCGTGTGATTTTCTTTCTGTAGTTTATCACTTTGTAGACTTCACTGGTAACTTCAAAGAGTATTTTCTGGTTGGGAGAATGAGGGGGGTACATAGGTGGTTTCCCCCCTTCGGTTTGTGTTCTGAAGCTGTGTTAATTCTTTAGCTTCTGCAAAGAAAGAGTCAATAGCTCTACACTGACATCTAGTGAGAGAACTCAACATTTACCTTCATACAGCGAAGTGAAGTGTGCTGCTGAGCAAACCCTTCAAAATAAAAATGCCTCCAACCATTTTCAATAATGAGGCGGACGTTTCCAGAGGAGGACCGGGCTATACTTATTAGACACAAATCAGTGACCAGTGGGTGGGATGAGATCCGTACAAGATCAACAGTGTGGTAAGGACCTCCCTGACAGCCATAACTTCTGAGCTGCTGAAATGTCTGCAGGTGACTCTTTTGGATTCTACCATCTTTCAGAGGAGCCACAGGGCTGGGTCTGTCTGACTGTAGTAACAGCCAAAGCCTGTTGAAATAGTATTTGCAGCGATAATTACCTTGATTTCCCCATTCTCTAAGTCACTTTGAGAACCTTTGAAGATGAAGATTGACTAATACGTTAAATAAATATAGGGACATTAAAACAAAGATGCGCACACACTCTCTTTGAACGCTACGAGCTTACTACAAATGATCAAAGCTCTGACTGGAATATGGATAAAAAACAAAGATGCGCACACCCTCCCTTTGAATGCTATGAGCTTACTACAAATCAAAGCTCTGACTAGAATATGGATAAGAGAAACCAATCCATGTGGTCTGCTGCAGTGTAAGCTCATTCTAGATGTGTATTGTGTATCACCAAACATGATGGCGATCTAACAAGGAAGGGGTGCAGTGCATTGATAGAGCAGCCATTGCTGCTTTTCTTGCATAACATTTCAAGTTCAGTCCTCAGTGCTTCGATCTTAAAGGATCTCTCAGTCATAGGGCTGGGAATGTTATTGGTTAGTCAGAACAGACCACATAAGGCTGGATGGGCCAGTGAGCAGAGCCCGTTGGAGGTAGGTTCATTTCTTTATATTGGGGTGAGCCAATAGGTCAGGAGCAGAATGTCTGTTTTGCCTGCGTAAATTCTCAGATTCAGTTCCAATCCTTTCATCTACAGTTCAAAAGCAAACAGAGAACCTGCTTTTAAAGCCCCCTTAAAAGCCCTCTTTTAAAGCCTTCTATGCTCATGGCTGTCGCTGCATCCTCTGGCAGCAAATTCCACAATTTAATTCTTCATTGAGTGAAGAAGTATTTCCTATTGCCTGCCCTGAATCTAATAATGCTGGTGACCATGGTATGCCATTTCCCCCGTACTTTACCCTCATGGTTAGATGTTGTGGTTTCAAGCAACTCGGGCATCAGTCCATGACCAAATCCCTCCGATGGGATCTGCGGGGACCTGCTGCCCACTTATCCCCCTACCGGTGCTGCTTGCAGCTGCCGTTCTCAGTGTGGCCTGAGCAAGGGATGAAAGTGCTGCCAATGCACAGTGTTTTCTTTGAGCTTGTCAGCTTCCCACAAAGAGAGAGAGAGCCAGCTGGCAAGAAATCCAGCCGGTGGATGCTGGGCTCTGAATGAAGGAATCAGTCGCCTCCAGAAATAGTTGCTTTGCTTTTTGGCTTTAAGGATCATGCTAGAGCTGCTTCAGGGCATTCATAACCAGGGCTTTTTTTCAGCAGGAACGCGATGGAACGGAGTTCCGGAACCTCTTGAAAATGGTCACATGGCTGGTGGCCCCGCCCCCTGATCTCCAGACAGAGGGGAGTTGAGATTGCCCTCTGCGCCGCTCGGGCAATCTAAACTCCCCTCTGTCTGGAGATCAGGGGGCGGGGCCACCAGCCATGTGACCATTTTCTCCAAGGGCAACCCACTGAGTTCCACCACCTCTTTTCCCAGAAAAAAGCCCTGTTCATAACTATTACACAGGCATTGCCCTGAGGGATGAAAAGTGGGATATGGATTTGGAAATCAACACCTTTTTTACTGGCTTCAGCTTTTCCTACCCTTATCCCTGCTTCTCCTCTGTTTAATCTGGCTCTTGCTATTACTCTTCCTTGCCCTCTCCTATTTCCCTTCCTTCCCCCCACTGCCTTCCATCATGTTTTCTACCCATCCTGCTGGCTCCAGCTCAGTTCTGGTCTACAACTTTCTCTTTATTTTCTCCACTCCACTCTTTCTGGCTGCACTGTCCCCTCACCTTCCAGATCTCCAAAAGACCCCCATTACCCATCTGCCCAGTTTCCCTACCCCAAAGCCCACTTGTCTCTTTTTCCTTCTCTTCCCCAATCCAACCCACTCACCAGTTCCTAACTCATCCACCCAATGTTTTTCTTTTCCCGCTGATCCCTGCTTTTTCCATTTTCATACAGTGTTTTCAGTCCAAGATGTCTGCCATTTTTTCATTATGCATAGACATTGCTACTTACATGCAGGTGAGGTTAATTTTTTTTGGTATTTTTTCATATTTTTCTGCAAACCTATGGATTATCTCAGCTTTCCAGAAAAATATACCCTAACCCTAAGTTCTTCCCTTGTGGTTTTTTGATCTGCACAATTCGGCAACTCAGGTAAATTAGATACATGATGGGTAAGTGGTTGCAATAAATGCAAAATCTTATTTGTCATATGTGAGTTCTACTTGAAAACGTTTATGGGGGGCAGAATTTAACATGGATGAGAATCTCCACTCCAGCCTTTTGTATTCCAGTATGATGGGTTATTGATTGATATGATTTACCAATTAATGTTGCACATAGAAGAATACAGAGCATCAGCTGCAAAAAAAAAATCAATTAAATTGTAACAATAATTTATAATTAAACTGTAATCAGTACATACAAGGAGTGGACCTGTCCTGTAGTACACAAGTGAATTCTTTCAGTGGCCTGCATTAGATAAAGAATTGTTAGCTTTACTTACAGAGAAAGCACAAGCGATTCCCAAAAGGCAAAGAAAGAGTAGTGCTGTCCTCATGTTTTGCTGTCTGAAGATAAAAACAAAACACAATTAGGAACAATTGATTGATTGATGATTGATTGATTGGTTGGTTGGTTGATTACATTTATAGCCCGCCCGCCCTGCGAGTGGGCTTAGTGCGGGTTACAGAAATAGATAAATTACAGTGTAAAACAGATAAAACAGTAAAATAATAAAATCACATCTCAACATAGCAGTATACATTTCAGTATACTGCTGACAGAGCTGCTACTGACAGTTGCTTATATAAGTTAAAGGTCTTTCTATGAAATTGAGGTTTGGGTGCTATGTCCAAATGGATGTAAACTCTGATTGACAAATGAGACATTTATTTATTTATTTGAGATGTTTATACGCCCATTAGATTCTGATATTGTGCAGCTTTTTATTTATTGTTGTTATCTGCTTTGGTTTCTTATTATCTAAGAAACCAAAGCAGATAACAACAATAAATAAAAAGCTGCACAATATAACTTAATTCTAAGAATGACAGATTAAAATAATCTGCAAGTTTGTGTTTCACTGTCATGAAAGATTTACTGTGTCCTAAGAGACAGAGAGAATGTATGAATGTTTTTTGGGTCTTTGTTTATGGTCTTGAAATAAACCAGATTTGAATACATATATACAATCCTGCCTCATTTTAGGGTTGCCAGGTTCTTTTACCCTCCTGCTACACACCTGTGTGAAACTTTTTAAGAATCAGCCCATTTGAGGCCCAAGTCAGCCCGAAGCAAAGTGCAGGAACATTCCCATGGCCAGCGTGATGATGTCACTCCTGGAAGTGATGTCATCACGCCCCACCAGGAGCTCACCCACTGCGGGCTTGCCCGGGAAGCATTTTCCCAGTGCCTTCCCCCCCCCCACAAGCCAGGTGAGTGGTGGCAGGTGGCAGAGGCTAGAAGTGGGGGATCACAAGCCCCCACTGGGGGACTAGCAGCCCTACCTCATACTGAACCAGACCCTTGGTCAATTGACACCAGCACTCTCTGCTCTGACTGGCAGCAGCTTTCACATTATCTAATGCCTGATCTTCTTAACTGGAAAGGTCCAGGATTGGACCTGGGACTTTCTCCATACAAAGCAAAATTCTACCATGATGGCCAGTCCCTGGGTGGTGGGAAGAGTAGCAGAAATGAAGCAGTGGATACAGGGCCGGTGCCAGCATTTCTAGCGCCTGAGGCGGATAGCTGCTCACTACCATGCCACCAGGGCACCTGGCTCGCCAGGAGCCGAGCCGAGGTGGGCAGCAGTGGCGAAGGGGTAGAAAGGCGAGTGAGGTGGCCCGCTTTTCCACTCGCCTCCCTGCTCACTGCCGCACAGCTGGGATGCCCAGCTCGCCGGGACCCGAGTTGAGGTGAGCAGCAGCGGCGAAGGGGCAGAGAGGCGAGCGGGGATGAAGCCTCCTTCTAAGTTCAGCACTTACGGTGGCTGCCCCCACCGCCTCAATGGACGCGCCGGCCCTGACTGGATAACTTGTTGGCTTTGTACATAAAACGCAAGCAGTGCTATCATCCAATCAATAGCCATTGATAACAATGGGTTTAGGTTGGAGTAACTTTGCATGGGATTGCAGTGATAGCGTGTCAAATTCCCATTCAGCTCTGAAGTTTGCTCGGTGGACTTTGGTAAGTCATAACTTCTCTACCAAGTCTACACTACATTTAGGGGGAAAGGATATAAAATATAAGTCTTGAAAAACTATTAAGGTCAGCAGAAGCATATTCCATTTTATGTTCCTCAAGATTTATCAAAGGAACTTTATTTTATTTTTAATGTAGTTGATTATCTGGGTCATTTTTCCTGAACATATGAAGTTACTTGTATCAAAGGGGCCATAGCGTCGAAATCGCAGGAGGTCATAGCCCCTCTCTATACTGCCTTGGTCAGGCCACACCTGGGTCTGTTTCAGCCTGGATTGGGGCCAAAACGGCACGGATCTGGAGGCCTCACTTCAAAAAGGATGTGGACAAAATCGAGAGGGTGCAGAGGAGAGCGACAAGAATGATCAGGGGTCTGGAGACTGAGCCCTACGAGGAAAGGCTGAGGGCCTTGGGAATGTTTAGTTTGGAGAAGAGGAGGTTGAGGGGGGACATGATTGCTCTCTTTAAATATTTGAAAGGCTGTCATTTGGAGGAGGGCAAAGAGCTGTTCCAGTTGGCAGCAGAGGGTAGGACGCGAAGCAATGGGCTAAAACTACATGCACAAAGGTACTGGCTGGATATTAGGAAAAACTTTTTCACGGTCAGAGTAGTTCAGAAGTGGAATCAGCTGCCTAGGGAGGTGGTGAGCTCCCCTTCACTGGCAGTTTTCAAGAAGAGGCTGGATGAATACTTGTCAGAGATGCTTTAGGCTGATCCTGCACTGGGCAGGGGGTTGGACTAGATGGTCTGTATGGCCCCTTACAACTCTATGATTCTATGATTCTATGATTCTACTTCCACCATTGGTCCATGTTGCTCCGTCCTGACTCCTCTGACTGGCAACCACTGTCTTGGGCCTCTGCCAGAAAAAGTTTTCCCAAAGCCACCACAGAGGAAAGCACCCAAATAAAAAAATGGCTCTATTAAATAATAAACAATATGATAATGTAAATGAGCATAGAAACACATTTAGAAAAATATAACATACACCATAAATATAAATAAGCTGGACAATAGATATAATCGTAATGTATATTGTAGTACAAATTAACATGTCATACTGGACATAACTTCTTCAGATATCCATGCCCAGGGCTCATTTCGAGGGGGAACATACAGGAACGCAGTTCTGGCAGTTCCCCAAAGAGGTCACATGTCAAGTGGCCCCACCTGACTCTCGGCCATTTTGGGTCCGTTTCAGCCTGGATTGGGGCCAAAACGGCATGGATCAGGCCTCTGACTAGGGATGTGCGTTTCGGCATTCAGAATGCCGAAAGAATGCCGAAACAAAAGTGTTTCGGCTTCTTTAGGGGAATGCCGAAACGTTTCGGGGAATGCCGAAACGTTTCGGGTAGCCGAAAGAAAAAAGCCGAAACGTTTCGGGATTCTTTCGGCTTTCTTTCGGCTTTTCAATGGGAAAATGCCTCCGTCTTCCCGGACGTCTGGGGGAGGCATTTTCCCACCGAATAAGCCCAAAATTGGTGGAGACCTTCCTCTAACCCTTCTCTAACAACCACCCAAGTTTCAGACAGATTGGACTTTGAGGGGCCATGTTATGGCCCCCCAAAGCAGGTCCCCCCATCCTCCCATAAGAAAGCGAAGGAGCAGCATATTGTTAGCATGCTGCTGCTCATCTTTCTTCATTATTTCCTATGGGGAAAAATGAAGAGGCAGGCTTCCTTTGCCAGGGGTGGCATTTTGCATGCAAAATGCCCCCTCACCCTCAGGGGCCCTTCTCCCACCCCTCCTCCCACCCCCCACCAAGGCTCAGCCTGCTCCCACTTGGGGGGGCCATTTCATGGCCTCCCCAAGTAGGTGCTCTAATCTCTACCACTGACAGCTGGGGGAGGCTTGTGTTGCCAGGGGTGGCATTTTGCATGCAAAATGCCCCCCAGCCCTCTGGGGCCCTTCTCCCACCCTTCCTCCCACCCCCCACCAAGGCTCAGACTGCTCCCACTTAGGGGGGGCATTTCATGGCCTCCCCAAGTAGGTCCTCTCAGCCCCTAAAGTCCACCCCTTACAGCCCCACACAAACCCAATTCCCCCCCAGCTGCCACACACAGACCCAAATCCCCACATTAGCCCCTCACAGACCCAAATCCACCCCCACCTGCCCCACACCCATAACCCCAGGAACAGGCTGGCAAAGGCCAGCCCTCTCCCTTTGTTCCCTATGCTGGGAACTTCTAAACTCTCTTTCCCTGGGCAATTCTGCACAGCCCAGGGGTGCCACAATGGTGGGCACACTTCTGAGTGCCAGCTGGTCCCTGTGAAAGAGCACCTGAACCACAGACACCCTCCCTCAAATTCCCCCACCACCTACAGAGATGGCTGGCCAGCCAGCCCCATTGTTCCCTATGATGGGAACCAACTGCACAACAAAGAATAAAACAAGAACAACACAAAATAAAGTTTTAAATTTTTTTTTCTCCCTTCCAAAGTACAAGTAGGCAAAGCATTATGACACATTACACCAGCAGTCCCCCACACAGAAAAATTAAAACAAAACTCACTTAACATCAGAGAATCACAAAGCACAATTCCTGTCAAAAACACTTTATTTCTTGAACAGCTTTAGGTTACACAGCAGGGGGGAACACCAAAGGGCATGGCAGCACTATCTTACACAAAAATAACACAACTCACTTAACATCAGAGAATCACAAAAACACAATTCCTGGCAAAAACACTTTATTTCTTGAACAGCTTTAGGTTACACAGTAGGAGGGCACAACAGGACATGATAGCAATGTACTACAAAAAATAATACAACCCACTTCACCGTTTTTGACAGCAATTGTGTTTGTGTGATTCTCTGATGTGAAGTGAGTTGTGTTATTTTTGTGTAGTACACTGCTTTCCTTCTCTGTGGTGCCTTCCTACTGTGTAACCTAAAGCAGTTACAGAAATAAAGTGCTTTTGACAGCAATTTTTTGGGGTGATTCTTTAATGTGAAGTGAGTTGTGTTATTTTTGTGTAAGATACTGCTTCCATGCCCTTTGGTGTTCCCCCCCTGCTGTGTAGCCTAAAGCTGTTCAAGAAATAAAGTGTTTTTGACAGGAATTGTGCTTTTGTGATTCTCTGATGTTAAGTGAGTTGTGTTATTTTTGTGTAAGATAGTGCTGCCATGCCCTTTGGTGTTCCCCCCTGCTGTGTAACCTAAAGCTGTTCAAGAAATAAAGTGTTTTTGACAGGAATTGTGCTTTGTGATTCTCTGATGTTAAGTGAGTTTTGTTTTAATTTTTCTGTGTGGGGGACTGCTGGTGTAATGTGTCATAATGCTTTGCCTACTTGTACTTTGGAAGGGAGAAAATAATTTTTTTAAAACTTTATTTTGTGTTGTTCTTGTTTTATTCTTTGTTGTGCAGTTGGTTCCCATCATAGGGAACAATGGGGCTGGCTGGCCAGCCATCTCTGTAGGTGGTGGGGGAATTTGAGGGAGGGTGTCTGTGGTTCAGGTGCTCTTTCACAGGGACCAGCTGGCACTCAGAAGTGTGCCCACCATTGTGGCACCCCTGGGCTGTGCAGAATTGCCCAGGGAAAGAGAGTTTAGAAGTTCCCAGCATAGGGAACAAAGGGAGAGGGCTGGCCTTTGCCAGCCTGTTCCTGGGGTTATGGGTGTGGGGCAGGTGGGGGTGGATTTGGGTCTGTGAGGGGCTAATGTGGGGATTTGGGTCTGTGTGTGGCAGCTGGGTGGGGGAATTGGGTTTGTGTGGGGCTGTAAGGGGTGGACTTTAGGGGCTGAGAGGACCTACTTGGGGAGGCCATGAAATGGCCCCCCCAAGTGGGAGCAGTCTGAGCCTTGGTGGGGGGTGGGAGGAAGGGTGGGAGAAGGGCCCCAGAGGGCTGGGGGGCATTTTGCATGCAAAATGCCACCCCTGGCAAGACAAGCCTCCCCCAGCTGTCAGTGGTAGAGATGAGAGCAGAGCACCTACTTGGGGAGGCCATGAAATGCCCCCCCAAGTGGGAGCAGGCTGAGCCTTGGTGGGGGGTGGGAGGAGGGGTGGGAGAAGGGCCCCTGAGGGTGAGGGGGCATTTTGCATGCAAAATGCCACCCCTGGCAAAGGAAGCCTGCCTCTTCATTTTTTCCCCATAGGAAATAATGAAGAAAGATGAGCAGCAGCATGCTAACAATATGCTGCTCCTTCGCTTTCTTATGGGAGGATGGGGGGACCTGCTTTGGGGGGCCATAACATGCCCCCCCAACGTCCAATCTGTCTGAAACTTGGGTGGTTGTTAGAGAAGGGTTAGAGGAAGGTCCCCACCAATTTTGGGCTTATTCGGTGGGAAAATGCCTCCCCCAGACGTCCGGGAAGACGGAGGCATTTTCCCATAGAAAAAAGCCGAAAGAATGCCGAAATAATGCCGAAAGAATCCCGAAAGTCGAAAGCCGAAAGAGATTCTTGTTTCGGCTTTCGGCTTTAACGATAGAGAATCTTCTTTCGGCTTTCTACTTTCGGCTATAGCCGAAAATTTTTGGCTTGCACACCCCTACCTCTGACGGGTGGTGGATCACTCTCCCACTCAGCAGTGGCCCGATCCTGACCATTTTGGGCCCCTTTTTGGCCATTTTCAGCCCCTTTTTGCCATTTTGGGCCCAATTTCGGCCCTGAATGGCCAGGATTGGGTCCAAAACAGCCAGGTTAGGTGATGTAAGGGGGTGTGGCATATGCAAATCAGTTATGCCAATGACACACTTCTGGTGATGGCAAGGGGCGTGGCATATGCTAATGGGTTATGCCAATGGGTTATGCTAATGAGTTCCTCCAGCTCTTTTTCTACGAAATGACCCCTGTCCATGCCCAATTATCAGTCATTTGTCCTTGAAAAGAAGATACTAGTAATATTCACTTCAGGCATATCATGGAGCTTGTCTCCATGTTTTCCAGTGTAAAGCATCCATTCTGCAAATTTCCTCTACAAACAAAGGAATCACTCAGAAAGGATGAAAGAAATTACTTGTACCAAAGGAGTCAAGAGCCTGGGGAACTTGTCAGTTACATTATTCATATTCATTGTTCAGTATATTCATATCCACAGTTCGATATGAAATGTTAATTTATTCTACAATATACTTACTGAACTGTTATAATTATATTTATATCTGTTGTTTGGCATATTTATATTTATTTCTCAGTATAAATTATAGTTAGAGCCAGTTTGGTGTGGTGGTTAAGAGTGTGGGACTCTAATCTGGAGAGCCGGGTTTGATTCCCCACTCTTCCCCTTGAAGCCAGCTGGGTGACCTTGGGTCAGTCACAGCTTCTAGGAGCTCTCTCAGCCCCACCCACCTCACAAGGTGATTGTTGTGAAGATAATATTAACATACTTTGTAAACTGCTCTGAGTGGGCATTAAGTTGTCCTGAAGGGTGATATATAAATTGAATGCTGTTGTTATTATATTTATTGTTTTATATGTATTTATGAGGTCATTTATTCCCATATTTCTTATTCTTTGATATAGCCAATTGTTTTTACTTGGGTCTTTTCCTCTGTAGTTGTTTTGATTTTCCAGAAAAAAGATCTCAGCACTTGCTAACAAGTGGAGATGGTAGAACTTGGAACCTTCTACATAAAAAGCAGATGTGAGACATAAGAAGAGCTGTCCTGGGTCAGACCAGTAGTCCATCTAATACGGCATCCTGTTTCAAGCAGTAAGCATGATCTCTTACCAGCATCTAATCTCTGATTCAGAACATTTGCAAAGCAGGAAGATAGAGATTAACAAAGAGGAAAACTTGGTTATGAATGAGCTCTCACATAAGCACTGCTTCATACCAAAGTTCTTATAACATCTAATAAAATATCTGTTCCTGTTTCTTCCAATATTGGCCTGTGATTGATGAGAAAGAGAGCTTTTCACTGCCGTTTATTAATAAGGTCACAGATACATGCTCTGTTTTGTTCAAGCAGCCCTCCTGCCAAATCCCAGCCATGCAGAGGAATATTAAATACCAGTCTAAGGAAGGCAGTTAAGATGTAAATTCTGGAGAATTAACCATTAATTACATTTGTAAGTTCAACAAAGTTACCGCTAAGATTAAGTCACTCTGTGAAAGCTCTGGGCATGACTTCAGGTTCTATGAGGTCCCCAACTCTAGATTTCCTGTACAAATCGTGAGAACTAAGTGTAGCCAATCATTAGAGGGGGAGGAGTTTTCCTACCATTCCATGGATTTTGATATATCGTTTCCTGATTTCTCGTCCTCTAACCCTTGAATATAATACATTATAGAAACAGAATTTGGAAAGGATTCTGTTGGAAAGGATTTGGAAAGGATACTGAAAACTATCTGAAAGCCTCCTTCTGCTCCACATAGGAAAATTTAGGCCCAAAGCATGCCAGACACGTTGTGGAATTTAGGAAATCAGTTATATTTGTCGAGAACTCAGCTGACCTGTAGGCTTATCTGGAAGGACTGAGTACATATGAAGCTGCTTAATACCGAAACCAGATGACCAGAAGCAGGGACATTGGGGGGGGGTGTCAACAATTCTGGGTGACCTTGTCATTCATGGGTTTGGAAAAACTAGGGAATTTATTTTCAGACAAATTTTTAGATTGAATCTGCATGAGGTGTGTGTGGGGGGAGCTAAAGGGAACCTTTGCCTGGAGGCCCAGGGCTACTTTTGGTAGACTTATTCAACACTAGAGATGGGCATGAACTGCAAGACGAACTAAAGTTCGTCACAAACTGGGCCAGGTTGTGCTTTGCGAACCAGTGATTCGCAACTGGTCTGCCAGTTCATTTGGTTTGTGTAAAAGTCCAATACCCCTTTCCGTGCCGCTGCAAAGTGGCATGGAAAGGGGCATTTAACCCCCTGCCCGATCAGCTGCTTGTCAGGGATCTCCCCGCTAAGCAGCTGATCTAAGCTGGTGGTGGGGGGGTGAAATGCCCCTTTTTGTGCCACTTTGCAGCAGCACAGAAAGGGGTACTTAAATCCCACGAACCGGTTCATGAACTGGGGCGAGTTCATGAAAGTTCATGGTTCGTGGTTCGTGAAGTGGGATGAACCACGAACCACAAGGTTTATTTTTCCCCCGGCTCATTCCCACCTCTACTCAACACTGACTGTTCTGACTGCCAATGTCCCCCCAGCTCTCAGGCAGAGAAAGATCTCTCCTTTCACCTGCTACCAAAAATCCTTTTTCAGTTGGAGATACCAGGGATTGAACAAGGAAACTTGATGTCACTTCTGGCATGACCCAGAAGTGATGTCATCATATGGGCAATGCTTTAGCATTCTCCCCAAACTCTCCAGTTTAATCATAGAGTTTGGGACAAATGCTAGAGTGAGAGACTAGAGGAGGTATTGGGGAGGCATGATGAGAGTCATCTATAGGAATTGCCAGAAACTCTTTGGTTTTACCATAGAGTTTTCAGTAATTCCTAGAGAGGTATGGCATCGATTCTGGGCTTTACATGGCGTTGAAGTCACACCATTGGCCCAGCAAACATTTTAATTTCACTTTTCTCCTGCCACTACTTAGAGCAACAGTGGGAAATAGGAGCTAGAGGGGGAGCATCCCTTGCTTCTACGCTATAGAGCGTACTGCCACTATGCACTTTGAAAATTGAGAAATGTGTTAAGCTACTGTTTTATTTATTGAGATTGCATCCATCAAAACTGTTTAGGTAACTGCTTTGAAAAAGGGGAATCTGGAACGGGAACCTCTTGCTGGCGACCCGTCAGCAGTTACTTTTATTGTATTTAAAATCTTATAGCACGGTAACATTTGTATGTACCCATGCATGTTATGAAGAATATTTGTGATGGATGATAAACCTCAGGCGTTGTGATATTGTATATACACTTTAATTCATTCAAGGTACAATTTGATTTATGAGAATCACTGATTAAAACTCATGATTATTACTTTATTGTTGTAGCATAGTTAGTTGGGTGCGGTTATACAGATTGTTGCTCTACCAGAGGACTGTCAATCTTAGTCCCAGGAGATAAAGTGGAGCAGGGACATGAGAGGTGACCATCAGCGATGGTGTGATGTCATTTCCAGGGAAAACTTGGAAGCGGTGCCATGCCTCTCTAGGAATAACTGGAAACTTTATGGTAAAGCCATAGAGTTTTTGACGATTCCTAGGCAGGCACAATGTCACTTTTGGGTTTTCCCAGGAGTTCTCTCAAATCCCAACAGCCATTTTTTTTTCTTTCTCCCACCGGCTGCTGGAGTACTGGTATGGCAACCCTAGTCCCAGGTCAAATGGCCTTCCTGCTCCATCCTCCAACTGGCCCTTACTTGTGGTCTAGGCAGAAAGTCTTTTCTTCTTATCCATCACCAACAGAAACAAGTCACACAGTCCTTTTCCCATTCAAAATCTCCAGTCTTTGGATCAGATTAATCAACTCTAGCTTGGGAAATTCCTAGATATTTAGGGGTGGAGCCTGGGAACGGTGCAATTTGGGGAGGGGAGGGACCTCAGTAGGAATGGGATGCCATCAAGTCTATCTTCCGAATCTCCAGGAATTTCTCAAGCCATAGTTGAAACCATAGCCCAAGAGCTCTTGGCCTTTGTCCCAAACCTAGGACATAAGTTTGGCTTGCTGGCAGTACCGTCACCATCTTGGGACATATTTGTGATTCATTTCCTGCTTGAAGTTTGCATTGGGGGACCTGCCACGGTATAGATGCAATTGTAAATTGTATTTTTAATGTTCATTTTGTAAGCCATTTTGAGTTCATGGTGTGGGAGAAAATTGGGATAAAAATATTCTAAACAAATAAATGTCTGGGTTGCATGAGAGACACATCTCAGCTATATGAAAGGCATGTTTAACATAGGAGAACACACAGTTTTGCACATTCTTAACATATCTGTTATGGGAATGAACAGTTGTTTGTTAAATGAGGCTTTTTGAATCCAGCATAGGTTTGGGGCCTTTCCATGTGTCGTGGCTTTGGAGGTTTTTTATGCTAGTCTAATCTCGGATCCTTATTCCCTATCACCATTTGTGTGTTAAAAAGATATGAGGAGTGGAGGATAGGACTGGATCCTTGTGGGTCTTCCCCCATCTGCCTGTAATTTGGCCATCTGACATGGTATGGTGGTGCCTTGGATGAGAGGTGAAGACCATAAGACCATAAGGTGAAGACCACACCTCATCCTCCTTCTTCAAAGCCCTCCTTCGCAGTCATGCTGTTGTGTCACCTGAGATGCAAGGACTCCTCCCAACATACGCTCAGCCTTTGTATAGGTGAGGACAGTTACTTTCATACACAATGAAACAATGGCTGATTCTGCACACGTTGGATAATGCACTTTCAATGCATTTTATCAATCATTTGAGGTGGATTTTTTGTTCTGCACACAAAAAAATCCATTCCAAATGATCTATAAAGAGGATTGGAAGTGCATTATTCAACGTGTGCGGAATCACTCCCCATGTGTCTGTGCACCAGAGGAAAATTCTACAGATATGTGAAATGAACGCCTTTGATTGCATTGTTGCTTATTTAAGTCTGAATCACTGGGTTGGATACAGCCAGGTCTTCCACTGGGTAAAAAGGGAGATCTTGCCTACCAAAGAGGCTGTACCAAAGAGGGGTCAGAGGACTCCATGGACAAAGGCCACGTAGGATGGGAACCGGCTTAAAACTGTGCTAAAGGCCGGCTGGATTCAATGCATGGTTTGGATCATAACAAAGAACAGCAGATCCAAATGAGTGGCTCCTCGTTCTAGACCATCATAGTCTGTCTTATAGTAGTTACCTTGTATTTCAACACAGCTACAACGAGTGTCTTACTTAAAAAAAAAAAAAACTTGGCACCAAGGCTGCCCAGGAACAGTTTCATTCATTTCAACAGGGTGAAATGCAGCCCACGGTTAATTGAATGTGGTTGGTGGTCTCCTCAAAACTTTCATAACGCTGGAGGGCTTCCAAGTTTACATGGGCTGACTTTGTAGGGGAATTTGACCAAAGATGACAGCAGCATGGCTTGAAAGCTAGGGTGGAGGAATCTTCAGACAGCTAAATATTGCTGGATCTTTTGGGAATCTCTGAGTGGGAATCTTTTGTACACAGCCTTGAGTTTCAAATAAGAAGGGAGGGGTGTAAATGAAATCAAGGGTGAAATCAAGGCCAGTTTGGTGTAGTGGTTAAGAGTGCAGGACTCTAATCTGGAGAGCCGGGTTTGATTCCCTACTCCTCCACTTGAAGCCAGCTGGGTGACCTTGGGCTAATCTCAGCTCTCTGGAGCTCTCTCAGCCCCACCCACCTCACAGAGTGTTCTGTTGTGGGGATAATAGTAGCATACTTTGTAAACTGCTCTGAGTGGGCGTTAAGTAAAGTCATCCTGAAGGGCGGTATATAAATTGAATGTTGTTGTTGTTATTATTATCCTTTTCAACATAGTGAGCTGTCAATCCTGAGTGAATTCACCTCTGTTATAATGCTAATAATTTGATAGGGGCCACATAACATCTTAGGGATTAAATTCCTAGGACGGCATTAGTTCTTTTTGGAATAGATAACAACAATGGCAGCTTTGCATGCATCTTTTTGTTTAAATTAGCCTTAAGACCTGAAATAAACCACAAATTTAATTTTATCGATGCCATCCATGTTTGTGGCTTGGTTTCTTTAGGGAAAACGGTAAGCCAGGAAATTCGTTCACCATGAATCTATAGGTGACTTTGTATACCGGCTCAGCTCTCAGTTGCAATTTGAGGACTACAATAATGACCTACTTTACAAGGCTGTTGTAAGGATGCTAACATAATGCATGAGAAGCATATCGAACAGACAAAAAGCAAAGGTAGATATTGATACTATGTGTAGGTTTGTTATATGAAGTTGGAGGAATTTTTAAAAAAGAAATAAGTGTTTCATTCTCCCTTCTCCATTCAAGTAGTAATGCTTTAATAAATTCCATCCAAGCGTCTTAGATGGCAGGGGGCAAAGGAATATTGTTTCCTAGCTTATAAAATGGGAAGTTCAAATTTTGTTCTGTTTGATCACATTGGTCACAGAAAGTGAGCAAAAGGGGTTTTTTTAAAAAAAATCTACTAAACATTGCTTTAAATCCTAGAAGCCACACTGTTAAATCCACACCTAAAAAATAAAACATAGATGAACTCCAAAGCAGAATGAGAAATTCAGAAATCCAAGGATTTGAGAAGGGTGAAAAGCTTTCCACTTGCATAGAATCAAGTTGCCAGACACTTACCGTTTTGCTGTCCTGAAGAGTACAGGCTGGTCTCCAAGGAGTCAGGGGACCGAGATTTAACAGTTCATCTGTTTGTTCTTGGTCATCCTCCTGGAATATAAACACTATTTTTACCCTCCACTAGCCAATCACCACTTTCTTTGTGTGATGTCAGCAGATGGATTCTTACCAGAAAATCTCCAAACTTCAACATTTTTTTCCTAGTCCCAGATTTTGTTTCTAAACATAATATGCCATTTTAGTGCCCAGAGTTTTGCATCATTCCACTTAATTGAAGGGTTGAGCCAGAGATGAATAGCTTTAGAGGTTGAGATGTATAATAATGGTCTAGATTTAAATTAAAACTAAATATTGGGAACATTAGTTGGGGTGTGTTTTTTTTAAAGGAGTTTTCTTTGGGGGTGGGGCAGAACGTCCAAGTGGAATTTCTCTCTTTTCTGCTGCAAGACTGTCTATAAACAAGAGAAGTTGGGGAAGTTTAATTTGTTCAAGAGGGGATTAAAGTGTGGACTCGGGTGTCAAATGTGCCATTTCACACACAACATTCTTCTGTGTGAAAACACTAACATGCAGGCAAAACGTACATAGCACATACTATTGGGTTAATAACAGGCAGCTGTTTATTTTTCAAAAGATGGCTAAAGTGGGCCCATTATTAGATTCCCCATATATGTTTTAAAGATAATAGCAGATATTAAAGTGGAGAGGGAAGAATTTGGATCAGAGCTCATCTGGAACAGAAGGAGTAATAACTGATAATCCTTTTTTCTTACACCGTTTCCCAATATAACTAGACCTGCTATTTGCTCCACGGGGTGGGGGGGCACACAAAATTCAGGTACCATATAAATACTTTATGTTTCCTTCCCTCAAGGCAAAAAGCAGTTCCAGAGGGGGTGATTTAAATCAGGAAAATGAGAAGATGCCACTGAGAGCAATGTATGAACTCCCCTGCAACCTGCAAATTTTAGCAACCTTATTAAAACTCTTTTTTCACTTCAATAATAATTGCTTGGAAGTTTTTCTTAACCAGGTCTCTCTATGGACATCTCAAAATTCCGCTTTCAGTGTCATTGGATGGAAGCTCTAGAATTTATCAACTCTGCCCCTTGCAAGAAACGTTTCTTCAGCTGCTCCAAACACCCAGCATGACATTTTAAACTAGTGAGAGACAGACAGCAACCTCCATTAATAGTTTTCTATTTAATCTCAGGTATGAATTTACAGAACTCTCATAAAGAATTTTACTACATTTGATGGGACATCTTTTTGCTTCCCTTAAACAGCTTGTGTTGTTTCCCACAGATGCCTGTTTTCACTGAGAGTTTTCAAATGGACCTCTAAATTCTGTTTTAGGGAAACTTTAGCCAGTGAAAACAAGACAAATGGACATTTTAAGCAGGAAATATAATAAGAATGGGGAGGACGAAGGAGATATATTCAGCCAAGCATACATTGTATGGCCAAGTCAGAGGGACAAAACTAGAGGACAGATATACACACTGAATTTTGGCCAGGACGCCAAAATTAGCAATCTAATCTTGGAGAATCTACTCTTTACCGCAAGTTATATGGACATTGGTTTTATGGTTCCTTTGAAGGGTTCCACATTCTGAAGCAGTGCCCTTCTAGCAGTCTGCTAGGTTTGGAATTCCATGCTGGTTCAGAAGGGAAATGGCCACCTACGGAATGTTCAGGACAACTTCTGGCGATCTTTATGTTCCTTGGTGGTCTAACACTTGGCTGGACAACTAATGAGAGGTCATTGGCATATATGAGCTGGGATGTAAAAGGGTTGTTAAACTGGAAATTTCTTGGACAGTGTTTGCATCTACCAAATTAGAAAATGCCATGCCAGTGCTATGCATGAAGTACTACAGTGAAAATCATCCTGGTGAAACTGCAAATCTGGAACAGACTCTGGGATACAACCTAGAAATTCTGCAAAATCTGGATGGGAAGTCCAACTCGAGCCAAAATAATTCCACAATAGAATCAAGAAGGCTTGTCTTTTTGGTGGTCAAAAGGGCCCCCCTCCTTCTGTTCTAATCAGCAGAAAAGCTGGTTGGATCCAACCCATTGACCATGCTGCTATGAACCACCACTTGAAAATGAAAAGAAGTCCAAGGAATGGTCTAAAAGTGCAGTGTTGTGACCCTACAGTTGAACAGGTATCAGTCTGGGCAGGATGGCTGACTGCCTGAAAAACAGCTCCCACTTTGGAGATCAAGATAAAAATTATAATACTAATCTTAGAGGTCTTTTTTTTGTAAAGTTTTTTATTTTTTAATATATAACATAAAAAACTACAGAAGACTACAAAAGTATAAAGGGGAAGGGAGAGGGGGAAAAAGGGGGGAAGGGAGAACTGGGGAAAGGGAAAATCAACATACAAACAACAAACACTACACTACATGTCTTGTATTCCCTTCATACTGCAATTTTTCTTAAAAATTAACTTTCTAATATGCTGTCAGATTGGTAGGTCTTATACAATACAGATTATATTCAGGATCAGAACTTCTCCCCCCCCCCCTTGCGTCTCGGTCTTAATTCTCTCTGCGCAGCTGGAGCAGCTGCGCCCGCTCTTTCCTCCCCCCCCACTTTCCCCTTCAGACTTTGAACTTTCTTCCTGCTGAAACTCCTGATGGTTGAACAAAAAGTCTGTCAGCTGCGCGTCCGATGTAATCTTGTAAGTTTGATCTTTATATCTGAACCAGACGCCTTCTGGAAACAGCCACTTATATTTTATATCACATTTCCTCAAGAAAGCCGCAAGTCCTTTATATTTGAGTCTTCTTTTACGAGCCAAAAATGGAACATCCTTCAATACTTTAACCTTATTGCCCAAATAGTCCAAGTCCACATTATACGAATTGTCTAAGATGGTGTCCCGAATCTTCTTAGATGAAAAGTCAATAATAATCTTGCGAGGCAGCTGCCGCTTCATTGCATACTTTGAAGATGTCCGCCGGACTTCCAAAATATCGTTTTTTATCTCTTCTTTAGTTGCCTTTGTGAATGGCGCCAAAAGTCCAGACACCAAATCTTTTAAATTTTCACTTTGCTCTTCTTTTACATTTTGAAGACGCAATACCGTTTGGGCACGGTCCACTTGTAATCCTATTATTTGATTCTCCAAAAGCTTCACTTCCTTACTTGTTGCTTTCATGAGTACTGCATTCTCGTGCGCAGACTGCTCTGCTCCGGTCGCTGTTTCTTTAATGGCTTTCACCTCGCTCTCCACTGAATCAACCTTTTGCCCCATTTCATTCAATTTCGCTACAAAGGGCTGCACAGCATCGAAAACTGCTCGTCTCACCAGCTCTTCCAACGTTTCCCCCTTCCCCTGTAACGTCGCCATCACCGATTTACTCATTGCTGGGCTCTGCTTTCTCGTCGCCATCTTAGGGGGGGGGCGCCAACTAAGTTCCGAAACTCGGTGCAGGGGAAGAAGTCTGCACCTTTTTAGCTTCAATTCCCACCGATCCTTCGCATACGCTTAAAAATCAGAAGGGATTCGCTTACTTACAGGTCTTCACCTTAAATCTGCTTATTGCCGTTCTCCATGGCCCGGCAGCACACGCGGTGCTGCGCAAGTCTGCCGGCCTCTGTTGGGGCAAGCGGGCAATTTACCCCCTGCATTACTTCCAGAGGGTTCTTCCCGCGGCACCCCGGATCCAGGCTCCCTCCCTGGGAGTCCTGGAGGTTAACCCTCGCGGGTCAACCGCCCAGTCAGCCTGCTCAGACAGTTCCCCCCGGACCTGCGGAGAGGAACGTCCGACATGGCCGGGAAAACGAAACCGAATCAATCTTAGAGGTCTTTAATTACTGGTGTGGAGAAATGCATTTTACACTGGAGGTTTGGACTGTACCAAAACCTTCTGTTTTAGTTTTATAAAATCTCTCTTTCTTAGCAGAGAACATGCAGGAGGGCAGAAGTAAAGTCAATTGCTCTCCAGCCAACCAGGCTGCATGCAAGAGGCAAGAGACAATGAAGTGTTCACACCTCCAACTAGAAGCTGACAACTGGCAGGGAACAGAAATTTGGGAGGTGAAAAATGAAAGAGGGTATATTCCTGGAGATTCAGGAAGCTTCTTTGACCCACAAAGGGAATGGTATAGGCATAAAGAGATAATAAACCCCCTGGGGTACAATGTCTCATTGGCTGATTCCATCTAGGGCGAAGGAGCTCTTATACTTGGGATCCTGCTGAAGGCCACCATTGCCATATGGAGGGTTGCAGGCCTGAACAAAGACTCCAAGGTAATGAGAAGCTTTTAGAGCACTGTAACTTCTAAGTTAAAGAGCCTGCCTTAGAATAAGAACTACTAGGGCATGTACAGAGCAAGGGGCAGAGGAACTGCAAGTTTACACAACTTTCTTTTGAGATTCATTGCTGTGCTGAGAGTAGGCTTGTGGACATTAACTTTTTAATGAATGTTTTTTTAATTTTTAAATGCTGGTAGCTCTGTACCACCTAGACCTCCACTGTTCAAACATGATATTTAAACAGGCATCAGGAGAAGGGCAAATTGCTAATCCTGCAGTGGAGAGCAAGTGTGGTAAGCAGATCCCAGACACTGGGTAGCGAGAGAATCAGAAAGAGGCAGGGCCTTAGAATGGCAACACAGGGAAGGTGAACTAGGAGTCTTGACCTTCTCAGTGGGCAATTTCTACAAAGGCTAGGTGATGGCAGCGGTGTACCAAAAGAGGGAGTGAAATCCCCTCTGAAAGGGGGTTGCAAAGCAGGACTTGGAGGGCCGCTGTGCCTAGATGCCTGGGAGAGCAAAATGGAACAGTGCCTGTGGGTTGGTGTGGCTCTTTCACCACATTTGTATATGCCCACATATCCCTAAGATGTCCTTGAAGATGGGGAGACATTGCAATGTTGTAGGAATTCATGCTGCAGCATAGATGGAGCCAAGGGATCCCACGTGCCCACCAGTGGTAGGCAATCTCCCGGCTGTTTGCATGCTTGCAGTTTCAAGCTGTCCGGTAACTGCCTGCCACCATCAGACACCCTGGGCACAAGCATGGTGCATGCACGCCTGACAGACATGGTGATGTCACTTCCAGAAGAAATATCATCACACTGGCCATGGGAGTGCTCCTGTGCTATGTTTGGGGCCAATTTTGGCCACAAAGGGGCTGATTCTCAAAGAATCAAATTGTCAAAGAATCAGCCCTGCCCAGAGTGCGGAAGCACTCCCATGAGTGGTGCGATGATGTCACTTCCAGAAGTGATGTCATCAAGTCTGCTGGAAATGCATGTGAGGAGTATCGTCCTGGTGAGTGCCAGATCCCCCCCTCACCAAGAGGGTATAGGGACCTAGCAACCTTAAAGCCCCAAGCTAAGTATTAAGCCACTGACGTAGAAAATCCACATGGTGTCCCCTTCTGGGAATTATGATAAATATATTGATATGCTGTCAATGATATGCTATATATTTACTAGATATCTAGACCATTTTTAATTGAAAAGGTGGCTTACAGAATTATAACCTAACAGCTGTAATTAAATAATTTCGAGCCATGAATATAAACAGTGCTTTAGCATAATAAAATACATAATACCATCAAATAAATCCACCAGCCAACATTAAACATAGGCATTAAAAGTATATATTAAAAGTCACTTAAAAGAGAAATGAGATACTTTTCCATGTTCCTGAAATAACAGAGAACCCTTCAGTATTGGAGAAATCTCCGAAAAGGGCCAGATCCTAATGGACACCCATCACTCCTCCTTTTATGATGGTTTTCTCAGTAGGGCCTCATTGCTAGATCTTAAGGAACTGGAAGGTCTGTATACAAGCATTGTTGCCATTGAGATATAATATCACAGAGTTCACTCTCCAGCCATTTTCTCCAAGGGAACTGAGCTGTGCAGTCCGGAGTTCAGTTGTAATTCTGGGAGATCTGGAGGTTGGCACCCTAAAATGGTATTGGAAGTGGAGAACTGATAATAATTTTAGGATGATAACTTGGTCCTCATGTTGTTCTAGTTATCTCCCCCAGTTGGCTGCTTCTGTTTTTTTTTTTTTCTATTTCCCCTCCCAATTGTCTGTGCTGACAATTCAGATTGGGGACTGGGATTTATCAGCCAGTTTAAACATTTTCAGTTCAGTTCACAGGATGAGGTGCAAACTAATGTTTTTGAATGGAACATTTTTATTCAAACGTATGTTCCAACCTACTAAAAAAAGAGAGCAGCTGCCAAGACACCTCCTCCACATTTTTGTTCTCCCTTTCCCTCTCCTCCTGAAACATAATGAAATAAGTCAGCTCAACCATAAATAAGGCAGCTCAAATCCCTTTAAAATTAGTCCTTAAATCAAGGACAATCCTAGTCATCGAAATTTGATTGGTAATCAATTCTTCATAATCTTTTCCCTATATTGCCTATATAACCAAGCAGAAAAACCAGAGGATTAAACGGTAAAGAAATACCTCAGCTGTCTGTCAGTAAAAAGAATATAGTAAGAAAATGACCTTTTCTTCTTTTGTTTCTTTCAAGTTAGTTATAAAATGAAGGCTGTGCTCTAACAGTGACTTATTCAAAGGCTTGTGTTCAGTCAGTGGGATTCCTGGTGCTTTTCCTTATAGCAACAGAACCTCCACCCCAAGCCCACTGCCCAAAAGCACGTTGTGAACTGCTTTTGAAATTTCTTTCAGATGTCAAAATGGTTCCCCGTGTAACAGAAAGCCTGACACTAGAGAAACACAATAAATAAAAGATAGTCTCCTCTTCAAGTGCCCTTGAGCGTTTCTGGATAGTTCCCCTTACCCCTCCAACCTGTGTGTAAAAACCCCCAGCAGGTTTGGAAGAGACAGAATGAAGGTGAGGGATGTAACATCTTGGTTTCTTTCTCTGGGGATATGACTAGGCACGAACAGAACATGGGCATGAACAGAAAAAAAACACAAACATGGTGTTTGTTGTTCATTACCATCCACGAACAATGAACATTGACGAACATGACCTGATCACAAACATGTTCGTTGTTCATTGTTCGTGGGGGCCAGCAGGCTCTCCTCCAGCCATCAAGATCCCTTCCACAGCACTCCCAGAAACCCTACCTGAGCAGGCAGCAGGAAAGGTACCAATAATAAATAATAGCTTGGCCCCAGAGTCTGGCAGCAGCCCTGGAACCTGAAGAGGTAGATCCCTATCCCACCACACACAAAGAAAATTCAAGCTTCAATGCACTCTCCCTGTCTCTCTCTCAAAATGCCAACAGCAACTGTCTCTCCTTCACTGTCTGCAAAACCAGAGCTGGGAGCCCCCCCTCCCCCCTGCTCTTTGCTTCCTTGTAAAAAATTTGAAGCTCCACACTTGAAAGGAAGACCTGCCTATCAAGCTAATTTGGGCTTAGATTGGGGTTTCCAGGGCAACAGCAGGAGTTCAGACAGAGTTCAGGCAGTCCCTGCCTCTGCTTGCCAAGGGAATTGATTGCAGGTGCCACATTGTCTGGCTTGACGAACAGCAACGAACGAGGCTTGCAATGACCACCTGTTCATTTAGAATGGGGCCTCACGAACAGCTTGCTTGCGAACAGCTGATTGGGCTGTTTGTGGCTTTTTTTAGTTTGTATTGCTGTTCATGCCTATCTCTAGATATGACTAGTGGATCTGTTGCCCTGGCCTGTTGGAGTGCTTATTTGATTCTGTTTGATTATGTGATCTCTGTATCTGATTACGAGAGTTCTCTCATGAAAAATGATGGGGGAATAAATCTTGTTAGTCATGATGATGCAAATAGACTTTGTCTCATTTTTCTGCAACAGCCTAACATGTCTATTGTTCTGTATTTATATTCTGCTTGAATATTTGTAGATAAAAAACCAAATCTCATCTCCCCCCCCCAATCCTAAAATCATGTATTCTCTTCTCCAAAGGGAAACAACCTACATAGTGCTACCTCTGGAATTAGCAGTAGAGAGAAAATTAATAGAAGTGGGCATGTGGAATTAGTTGCAATGTTCCTTAGAGCCTGGCTTCCCAAAGTATTTTATGTGGGAAATGTGCAGTACAGCCACAGGCTTTGCCTATGGCAAGATATGAATGATCTAAAGTCAGAGCATGAAGCAACAGAGAACCAATGTGATATTACAGTGGTCTAAAGTGTTGGTTTTAGAACAGGGTAGACCCAAGTTCAAATCCCAGTTTAGTCATAAAATTCACTGTGTGACCATTTGCCATTTACTCACAGGATCAAATGGGAAGGGGAAACAATGTCCACTTCCTTGAATTCCTTGACAGTACAGCTGGTTAAAAACTTGATAACATGATCTGGGGTGGATTTCTACCCCAATTGCACTGTTTTTGGCATAGTGTATAGAGAAGTGGCTCTACAACCTTCTGATTTTGATTTTGGGCCAGTTGCTCGCTCTCAGTCTAACCTACCTCACAGAAGTGCTATTATCAGGATAAAATGAAGGAAGGAAGAACAATGTTGTAAGCTACTTTGGGTCCCCTTTCAGAAGGAAAATGAGGTATAGATGTCTAATAAAAGAAATAAAAATAAACTGTGAAAGATATTTAGGGTTGCCAAACACACACATACAGAGAGAGAGTCATATATGCCTGTCTGTATATTTGCCATGAATGTATTCTGTGTTCATATCTGCCATGAATGTATGCTGTGTTATATACTGGTCCTCTGAGGGCATGAGAAGTTTCTTATTGATGTTAAGGCAGTAGGTTATCTCACAAGTATTTACGTTCTCTTTCCCCGCGGCCTTCAGAAGTGTCCTTGAAGGCTGCCTATGGCCAGCTCAAAATGTATCTTTCTTGGGAACTGAGACAATTTCATTCTTTGCTTTGTCTAGCCTAAGCCTAGCTTCTCCCTGACACACACACACACATGGCTCTTTTGCGCCCAAAAACTTTAACGGCCCTTATTCTGATGGCAGGAACGTTCCCTATAACTAACATCACCAGCCCCAGTTATGTCACTTCTGCCAATTCAGTTGTCTGAGCACCTTTAATTTAATTTAATTTATTACATTTATATTCCGCCCTCCCCGCTTCAGCAGGCTCAGCGGGCTTAAACTTGCTGGATCTCTAATAAAGTTACTTCAACCAATACACCTGCATGTTTGCTGTGGAGAACTGAGGGATTCTACCCGCCAAGGACTCTCTTGGACACTTGTCAGCTTACCTCAAGTTTTGATGGGAAATGTAGGCATCCTGGTCTTAAAGCTTGACTCTCAATTTAATTGAAGTTTACAGAACCCCCCCAACACCCAGTGGGGGTGCCCGGTGAGAGCCCGACATCTGCACTCCCCTCCCGACCGCATGTTCTCCCTTCCATAGACTGCCGCTCTGTAAACTTCAATTAAATGGAGAGCCAGGACGCCTACATTTCCCATCAAAACTGGAGGGAAGCTGACAAGTGTCCAACCTGTGTCAGGCATCACTTGTAGATTGGCTCTCTCTCTCTCTTTCTCTCTCTCTCTCTCTCTCTCTCTCACACACACACACACACACACACGCACACACGCACACACGCACACACAGACACAAATCTCCTGGAATTTCCCAACCCTAAGGTATTTCAGAGTATAGGAGCAGAAAATTTAATCAGTGAATAATACTGAATAAATCAGGAAATATCAATAATATTTCTGTCAGGGCATCAGGGAGAAGCTAGGTTTAGGCTAGACAGAAATCAGTAATATCAATAACTTCAACTGATTTTGCAAAAATAAACAGGAGACTTGTTGTACCTTAAAGACTAACAAAATTTTATTCCAGCATAAGGTTTTGTGGACTAAAGCCCACTTCCTCAGCCTGCTTAACTGGGAAGCCTCTCTAAAGGAACCAGTAGAATTTTAATTGGTTTTCCTAACAGCCAATGCTGACATAAAAGCAACTAGCAAACAAGTACTTATTTAATTAGTGACTTGGTCGCTGAGGCCAGTAATACAAATGAACCTAAAAATGGCTCAGTGCAGATTATGGTAATAGTCAAAGAATCCCACGACTGATATTTGACAAACCAGCAAAGCAAACAGAAAATCAAAAACTACCCACTGGTTTTAAGAAGAAGAGTGGGACTGAATGTCCTGTTTCCAAATCAAATAGGAAAACTCCCTAGGACAGGAAAACCAAGGTTATGTCATTGTAAATTCCTTATCCCTGGCTGGTTTTTACTGGAGCAATGGCTTATAAACACCTGGCTAGGAATCCAAGCATGAGTATAAAAATGGATTGCATTGCTTCAGGTTGGGAGATGGCTGCCACATGAGATTGGCTGTGAGAAAGGTCAAGGATAGAACCAGCAGACCCAAGTCAGTGCAAACTTGTGGAAACTTGACAGAATCAGAGAGAGGGCAGAATTGTGTCCAACCAGGGTGCAAAACAGAATCAAGTTCAACCCAAAGGAAAGAGGGGTTGGCTGGCAGAGTTCTGAGCATAGGGGCAGAAAGCCCTCAAGCATGACCGGGAAGGGAGGAAGATGGAAGGTTTTTTGTGAACCACCCTGTGACAGACCTTTAATAAACCTGAGGGGACTCATACCAGCTCTTAAGATTTTGAAGGATCGGGCTGTTTTAAATAAAAACCTTCCCCACAGTTTTCCCACTCAGGTAGAATAGTGTATAAAGGAGGACGGAAATGACAACTGATCGCCTACCGAGATCAGT
The DNA here is from genome assembly GCF_028583425.1 of Eublepharis macularius. NCBI lineage: Eukaryota > Metazoa > Chordata > Lepidosauria > Squamata > Eublepharidae > Eublepharis > Eublepharis macularius. The sequence continues at coordinate 19,150,079 of NC_072799.1, read as the reverse complement.
TCCTCTAGAGAAAATGGCTGCTTTGGACGGTGGACTCTATGGCATTATACCCCATTCAGGTCTTTTCCTTCCCCAAACTCTGCCTTCCCAAGGCTCCACCCCCAAATCTCCCGGAATTTCACAGTCCAGAACTGGCAACCCTATGCTGCAGTATGGCTGAAAGTCCCTGAGGGAAACTTATGTAAAAAGTAATGTCTAGGCTGGCTCACAGAACTACACACTAAAGTATTTGCTTCCAGAGGCAGACCTGCTGCCCCACCTTTAAATCGTCCTTCTCAAATGTTATTGGATGTTTGAGCAGCATTTAAATAGGCTCAGGCCCTAACAATTGATCAGTTGTTGCACTTTCAGGGGCTTGACAACCTCCTGTCTGTCACACTATACATTAGGGCTAGAACCTGTCAAATTCTGAGGTGGGTGAGAGAATCACAATTTGGCACTCATTGTTTGGGGTTCAAACCCCACTTACCAAGAAAATCTCTCTCAGCTTGACCAGCCTCACAGGACTGTTGTGAGGATAAAGTGGAGGAGGGGGAAGAATCATGCACACTGCCTTCAGCTCCTTAGAGGAAACTTTGGATAAGAATATACTAAATATAAACAATAGTATGTTTTATAATGTGTGTAAAACCAAGGCATGGTCATCTTTTGGAGGCTGCTGCCAAGTTGACTAGCATCTGTCATGCTAGTGTTAACAGTTATATAAACCACTTGTCTTTTTGAGGCACTGGCTTCAAAGCCAAGCTAAGGCCAATTGTGCTATTGCAGCGAGGGCTAATTACAAGGGAGATCTGAAACTCGGTTTGGGTTTCAACTGAAGCTGTAGGCCAAAAATATCCCACAAAATCCAAAAAAGACCTTGTTGCCTGATGCCAGCTCAGCACACGTCCAATGGAAAAGAGAAAGGAAGGACCAAAACACAGATTTTTGCCTTAACAATTTAACAAGCCTATGAATCGGACAAATGCCCAGTTAATGTCAGCATGGGGCTGTGTAGTGTGTACATGCTTTTGAGAAGAAACACTTTGTGGCCATCATAAGATGTGCTTATCATCAAATTGAAAAATTGCCCTAGGTGACAATGTATGGTTATTACCAGTGTACTATGATGCAGGAAAGTTACCCCACTAAAAACTGGTTTCAGCAGGCAATCTGAATCACATGTTGCAGGGTCAGTCCATGCAACTTATCTATGAAAGATGACCCTATCCTATGTATTGATTTGCTTAGTTTTTAAAATCCTTTGAACCTTTACCTTTGGACCTTAAATTCAGAGGCAGCAACGCTCCAGCCTCCCCGCCAGCCACCACGCTGCCCTGGAGAAGCCAGGTGCACTCACGCTGCTAGGCTGGGTGGGGGAAGAGGCAGCGATGCTCCAGCCTGCCCACCCGCCACTGCACCACCCCGGAGAAGCCAGGTGCACTCACTCTGCGAGGCTGGGTGGGGGAAGAGGCAGCGATGCTCCAGCCTGCCCACCCGCTACTGCACCACCCCGGAGAAGCCAGGTGCACTCACTCTGCGAGGCTGGGCAGGGGGAAGAGGGAGCGATGCTCCAGCCCGCCCGCTTGCCACTGCACCACCCCGGAGAAGCCAGGTGCACTCACTCTGTGAGGCTGGGCAGGGGGAAGAGGGAGCGATGCTCCAGCCCGCCCGCCTGCCACTGCGCCGCCCCGGAGAAACTGGGGGCCTCACTCTGCAGGGCTGGGCAGGGGAGGGTCAAGAAGAGACCATGAGCCAGAGATTGAACCTGGGACTTTTTGCACCCCTAAAAAGATCACTTCCTGCAAGGAAATTCTTTTGGAGGAGATACAGGGCCAATGAATTATGAAGAACCCAGGGAGGGGTGCGATCTTGTAGTAAAATGAAGAAGCAACATCACAGCGTTATAGCACATGCTCAAACTTTAAAAAAAGAGTGATGTTACATTCAAAGCCCGCAAAGGCCGTGACTGGACCAGTACATGATGTCAAGTGTAAAATGAAAGACCTGACGCACAATCGAATAGGCAGCGGACAGTGTAAAGCGCGTGGGTGCAAATCAGAAGCCACCGAGATCAGGGTGACTGCTCAGAAATAGTGATTTTGACCGTGAGTGTGAAAAGGGTCAGAAAGCAGATGAAGAGAAGGGGGCGCTAATGTTCAAAAGCTGTACAGATGTGCTCGTATTTTTGCAAATAAATCATATAAACATGCCTCCCTTAACCCAAACTTTTAAATCTTGGTACAAGCATTCTAATGTTTGGGAGGTTAAAGCAGAGACAGCCATGAGAATTTATCTTCTTTTATGTGAGGTCCTTATTCCTGGCAGTCCATACCTCCTCAGAAGGTGTGGCTCACATTTGGAGAAAGTTCTATTGAAGTTAATGGAACAAATAGAGGATCCGAATGTACTGTCCGGGGTCCACAGCCCAGCCCCCGGACTTACCTGGAGAAAAGGACGGGAGACCCCCAGGAGACAACTGCCCAGCTGCCTCAATAGCCAGTTGTCCAGGGTTGAGCAGTCAGGGCACCCCAGCAGTAGAGTCAGGGCGCCCAGAGGCTCCAGAGAAGGCAACACAGCCAGGAGCAAGTGTGGGAGGGGGAGAGCCAGAGGGGGAAGCCTGCCAGGGAAGGGCAGCTGCGCCCAGCATCAATGGACAGGCAGCCCAGATGCCAGCCGGGGCAGCACCTCAGGAGCAAGGCCAGGGAAATGCAGCCACGCCCAGCCCCAATGGACAGGCAGCAGAGATGCCGACTGGGGTGGCACCTCATGAGCAGAGGCAGAGATGGCCAAGGCACATCACCTGGAAAGGCCCTGCCAGCCCGGTTCTTCAGGAAAAACTGAAGGTGAAGGGAGGAGGAAGAAAAGGAGGCACACCTGGAGGAAGCCTCAGCTGGGACACATTCACATTCAGCCCCACCCTGCTAGAGAGGCCAGGAAGGCCAGGAGGAGTCAGTGAAAGAGAAGGAACACCTGAGAGCAGACACAGCTGGGCGGCATCAGGAGGGGGAAAGAGCTTGGAAGGAAGGGCGGGGGGGCAGCCAAAGGAAACCCTATAAAACCTGACCTAGAAGAGGGTTTGTGGTGGGTTATGTAGGAGTGGTGGAGTGGAGAGTAGTGAGGAGGAAAGTGGATGAAGGAGGAGAGTAAGAATGATGGGGTCAGGTTAAGCAGGCCAGTGAGTGGACTGAGAGGGAAACAAGGTGAGGTATACTGCCCCTCCTTCCACAGAGCAGGGTCCTGCAGTATCCCTGACACCCCTCTGAAGTCAGAGCCAGGCCTGCCACCACCCCGCCCTGTGGCGCCCACAGCAAACCCTGACATGTACATTGTAGTTTCTTGCCCCAGTTATGAACAGTACTCCATAGGGCATCCAAGTGTCCACAGATTCACTTTTAAAGTGGGGGTGGGAGTGGGGGGCTTTTTGTTACAGTGAATGGAGCATATGAATGAGGGTAGCTAAATTGTGCTCCTTCCTCTACCTTCCTCCTTCAGCATCTCCAGTGATTGTAAGGCTGGGTTTGTTCTGTGAAGTGCGGGGGGAGGGGGAAGCAGCTAATAAAACTCTCCACAACTTTTGTGTTACATGTTTTTTTAAAATGCTTGCAAATGTGGTAGAAAACAAAATTAAAACACTAGTATTCCAAACCTAACCATGTGGTCTTTTTTTCCAAAGAAAACATACTTAAGATTGTAACGCAAGGATCCTGAGCTAAACATGCTGGCTTTAAAGAAAATTATATTGGCATTTAGAAATGAATGTGCTTAAGATCAGAAGAATATAAAAGGAATGTGTATTTGTGTATCCAGTGAAATCTGGCGTATAGCTGATAACGAGTCAAGAGACATATTAACAAAAATTTTGCTTGGATTTTAAAAAATAATAGCTAAAGATGGGATGGTGCAAAAATACCCTGAAACCCAAAGGATGTGCCAAACCACTATGCCGCTGCTGAGACATCTTTCCCAGAAATCAAACTGTTTTTAGCTTCTAAAGTGCCTTCCTTTAAACTACCATCCAGCTGCTGCCCCCTGCATGTAACTGCATTCCAGTGTGGGGACATGCACACTCCAGGCAGCCTGACCCATTGGTGCCGTTCCAGTTCAAATCAGGGCCTGAGTTGTTCAGCAAAACCAGAGTCCCACTCTATATGCATGGAAGCAACTATGTCCCTTTTGACATCAAAATGCTCTTGAATGCCCATTTCCTAAGAGGAATTCTCTTTGCATCTACAGAAGATGCAGGCCAGCTTATGAGAGCGCTTTGGATCCCTTGTAGGTGGAGTCTGGCTGCCTTGCTTTCCTAAGTGCCTCGCCACATTTCTAAAAGTCCACTGTGCAGCAATGCCGGAGCATGCAAAGATTTGGAGGATGCATTCATGAAAAGAAGCATCAGCAGCTATTGGCAAAGAATGTGGACACTGTGGAATGCAGAACCCTTCACTGAGAATTTTTTTCTGTTCTCATGAAAACTCTTTTAGTTTTCCTTAAAATACCCTGGATATCCTCTCAAGAAGGAACCTCCTAGTTCATCACCACATTTTTAAGACACAGTTATAAAGATACAGGCCCATTTTCAATGGATACTATTGTCAGGGTAGTTTTAGAGCCAAACTACACATTATTGTTTTTTGGCGAGTTGGTTTGAGATCCTCAGACCTGGCTCGCTTTCCCTGTAGTCACATAACACCAGTGGGAAAAAGCATTTTTTAAAGTCCCCAGAAACCCAATTCTGTCCGGAACTGTGGCATGGCTAGAGGAGGGACTCCTGCCTTCCACTCCATGCCATTTTCCCAAGCCCAAATAACCCCTGCATGTGTGGCTCCAAAGTTATGCAAATAACTCCTTGCAGAGGCTGTTATTGGCTTCGGCAAGAAGTGAAAGGCAAGAGACCCTTCTCCTCCCAGGCCACCATTCTGAGTACAATTGGGCTCCTGGAGATCTCAGAAATGCCTTTCCCTGCAGCTGCTGTGTGACTTGTGGGAAAGTGAGGCAGATTCAAGGTGCTCAAATTGACTCGCCAAAAAAGTAACATCTAGTTTGACCCTTAGAGATTTAAGTGGGGTAGCCAGGGAGATCTTTGCTCAGGTGGTTTGTTGATTTCCTCTTCACCTCTTAGAAGGGGAGGTGAAACTGACAGACCCTTCTGGAGTCAAAGAGGAAATTAACAAACCCCCTGAGCAGCCATCTCCCTCGCTCTGTAGAGAGGGGAAATTAACAAAGCCTTCCAATTGCTTTTAAAACTCAGCTTCCCTGCTAACATTGCGACTCCCGTCACATGCTCCTCCTCGTGTAATTCGTCTCTTGTAGCTTGGCTCTCAGATCTACATATTGGGTTGCATCCGACTCTGGAGCACTCTCCCATTTTTTGCTAGGTGGAATGATGGGGAAAGCAGCTCTTTGCCTTTATTTAAAAACACTTTTTAGATTTACCCACAAAGATGGGACTGAAAGTACCAGAAAGTCACTCTCCATTTCCTGCAACATAGCCTCTAGTTGAGATTGGGCATGGAGAATGGAGCTGTAATTGAGGAGTGGGGAATGAAATGGACATCGATGAAAGGGTCACGAGATCCTCTGTGTATAAAACACCAGCCTCACTGCTTGGTGATGGCTTATATGAAGGCACATTATCAAAAATATTGGCAAACTTTACCAAATAATCATGATAACTTTTACAAGCTTTGCAAAGTAGAAGAGACACGTTTCAAAATTATATACGACCATGTGCAAGACATCATGTTGTATATTTAAGCACATTTTTTCCCACTGCTCCTCCCTTCATTGTCTATAAATACTTCGTTTTGCTGAAGGTAAGCATTTTTGTGAGAAAATTAGGGAGGGAAGGGAAGGAGACAATGGGCTGGGTTTTGTACTCATATACTATATGAATCCTGAGTGATGACTGTGATGGGAAACCAAAACTTGGTCAACTTTTATTGTCCCAAACCAATCTTGTCTCTTTTGAAGGAGGGTGTAAATGCTCAGGGCAAAATTACACGTGACGAAGAATATGGAGGTGCCACAAAAAAGGCAGCTCCGTGGAGAATTCCATCTTTCCTTTCCACAAAGTCTATTCATCATAGCCCATGTTCCAGCGGTTGCTGCTGCACTTTATTTTCTTCGGGTTCAAATGAACCCAGTTTCTGCAGGTTCACATGAAGTTGTCTTATGCCAAATCAGGCCACTAGTTCTTCTCGTTAAGTGTTCTCTGCTTGGAAAGACAGCAGCTCTCTAGGGTCTTTCCCAACACCTATAAGCTGGAGGGCCTGGCTGAACCTGGGATTCTCTGTATTAGAAGAGGAGCTGTGATTCTGGCTGTTTTAACACTGCTTACTGGGCACAGAACATTGCGCCAAGCTCCTGGAACGACAGCATCTTCTATTGGGTTTCAGTTAAGGCACATTAACTAACCAAACTGCGAGCTCTCGTCCAAGTTAGAGAACCAATCACTGTTTGTTTATTTAAAGAAATATATTTACATAAGTTTAGTGGAAAGAACTAGTAACTGATCTAACTAGCTAGGATGGCTTTAGACTGAAAGTAGGCCATCTGTCTCAGGAGGAGACACCATGCCTCTCCTGGTGCATTAGGGTTGCCAGACCCCTGGCGGGGGCTCCCTCCCCACCCCCCACCCCCACTTACCTAACCACCTTCCATGCGCGCCCCCCTGCGGTGCTGAGCACTTCCGTGTGCAGTAGCTGCCATGATCGGGCCCATTTTGGCCTGGATCAGGGCCACTGCGAAGCATGGGAGCACTCTTGTGCTCCACAGTGCCTCAAAACTACTGTGCTCCACAGTGCCCAAAATGGGCCCAATCCACGGCAAAACTGGCCCGTTTTTGGGTGCTGAGGAGCACAGCAGCGCTCCTGCACTCCACAGCACCTCAAAATGGGCACATTTCTGCGTGGATCGGGCCCATTTTGAGCCCCTGCAGAGCCGCATGATGATGTCACTCCCGAAGTGACGTCATTGCACTTGTGGAGGCACGCACCTCTCCCCCAAGGTAAGTGCCAGACACCTATCCCCCGTTGGGAGGTTGAGGGGACCTGGCAACCCTATGGTGCACTCAGGGAAGAAGAGAGAGAGAGGAGGGGGAGAGAAGGGAAGGAAGTTCCCCTGGCAGGAAGGAGACTGATAGCAGCCTATCTATCTAACTGACTCTATGGTTGTTGCCTTCCTTCTTCTCCGCTTGAAGTCCTAAAGGTCTGAGCAAGAGACATCGCCAGTCCCTTCTTCTAACATCTTCCTGGCATGATTTCATGTGAGAACTGCAGTTCTTGTGTGAAATCGTGTCAGGATGATGCTGTCATTCCGGGAGCTTGGCATGATGTTCTGTGGCCAGTAAGCAGTGTGAAAACGGCCTCTGTGTCAGAACATCGGCTCGGCATGCAGATGGTCCCAGGTCCAATCCTGGCATTTCCAATTAAAGGTAGTAAGTAGTAGGTGATGAGAAAGACCTCTCCCTAAGCCCCTGGAGAATGGATGCTAGTCTGAGTAGACAATACTGACCTTGATGGACGGAAGACCTGATTCAGTATAAAGCAACTTCATAGCGTCATGTGTGGATGCTCTATCATTAAGACCCAGTTCAGTTTTAGATGGAGAACATTAATTGACCCTTACCTTCCTTGATACTTTTAAAATATGTTTGCAGCCCTGGTTGTTTGGTGTTTGGAACAACTTTTTTTAAGGGATAATTTTTTCTCTAGGGATGTTGACATCATCATGTGGCCAATTAAATGTGTCTATATAACTATGCCGCCTAAGGGTGAACAAAAGTTAAGGACAATGTTCTCACTCTAATGAGCATTGTTTTCTCTTACTGATCCTCATTTAGCAAATAAGGTTGGCTTCATAAGGTTGACTCCGCTGATGGTAGAAAATCATTTTTTAAAAAAATACATAAGTAGCAGCTGATTGTGAACAGCCGTGAAACTGCACACACAGAATAGAGGTAAGATGTGATGCAAGTTAAATAGTAGAGGGGCCAGCACACGACCCTGTTTCACGCCTCTACTAATAGGGTTAATGAGCCAGAGGTTCCCACCCTGATTTGGGCAAAAGTATCTTTGTGCAGCTCACGGAGCAGAAATAGCAGTTGCTTATCACTGTTAAGTTTGGCAAGCTTGGACCATAAGCGGGACCTAAGGTGGTACTGAATGAGGCTGTTTCGTGACTCCTGGGATAGTTTGGTATACTGTATTGTTTTAATTAATTTTAGGAACCTATACATACTGTGATAAGGGATTTAATTGTTTATTAGTCAATGTTTGGTGAATTGTGAGGGCCTATGGCTATAGACAATAACCTCTTTTGATTTCCCCTATGAAGTAAAATGTGATGCACTGGATAAACTTTTTAGTTCTTTATTTTATTTCTCTTTAATATTCGTTTTTGTCAGTACTTTTGGTTCTCTTTTTCTCTTGGTTTTGTAGTTTTCTGTATGTTGTAAATTAAAAAAAATTTTTTTACACAGTATGTAATATGTACCATGATGCATATCATACATATAAAGTATCATTTTTATGTATTGATTTATGTAAATTTGTAAAAAATGTATCCCTTTTAATGGAAAAGATGCAGTTCAGGGAAACAGAAAATGGTAAGAGTCATGAGCTCCGTTTGCGCAAAAGGAGAGCAAAATCAACCTGGGATTTTCAGGTTCAAATGACAGAGATGAAAAAACAGAGATGAAAAATCTGAAGACATTTCTAATGGGGCAAAGTGAAGGTGGAGTGTGTAATTCTGCTGTAGGGCAAATGTTTCTCCATTTTTCATTTTCCACCTTTCAAAAATAGTGAAATGGGGACATGATTCTGAGGGCGAAGCTACAAGTGACGAATGACACTTGAACGGCAAGTGTATTTCTCCCTGTTCACTTGCACTCCACTCAATCCACTTGCCGTTCAAGTGTCATTCGTCACTTGTAGCTTGGCCCTCAGTGGAAGAAAATATTCACAAAACACGCATACACATCCCATTTTGACTCCACACCAGTCCTAATATCTATCATTGGTGGTGGTGGAAAGTGCCACCAAGTTGTTGCCGATTTATGGCAATCCCTGCTGGGGTTTTCAAGGCAAGAGACTGAGAACCAAGCTACAAGTGATGCCTGACACAGATTGGACACTTGTCAGCTTCCCTCAAGGTTTGATGGGAAATGTAGGCGTCCAGATCTTGCAGCTTGGCTCTCCATTTAATTGAAGTTTACAGAGCAGCAGCCTATAGGAGGGAGAACATGCGGTCAGGAGGGAAGTGCAGGTGTCGGGCTCTTGCCCCCCCTTCCCCTCCACTGGGTGTGGGGGGGGCAGGGTTCTGTAAACTTCAATTAAATGGAGAGCCAAGCTGTAAGACCAGGATGCCTACATTTCCCATCAAAACTTGAGGTAAGCTGACAAGTGTCCAACCTGTGTCAGGCGTCACTTGTAGCTTGGCTCTCAGAGGTGGTTTGCCATTGCCTGCCTCTGCATAGCGACCCTGATCTTCGGTGGAGGTCTCCCAGCTAAATACTAACCAAGGCCAACCCTGCTTAGCTTCTGAGATCTGGCTTGCCTGAGCTATCCAAGTCAGGGCCCTCATATCATTACTGCCTTCAATTCTTTATCACAGCTAGCAGTAGCCCCACTGTTCTTTGTAGCATGCATTTCTGTCTCTTGTCACTTTGGATAAAGCAACACTCAGTGCTTGGATGTTTTATTTAGCAGCAGCGTCTCATCTATGCAGGATTCTTATGGCTTTGTGATTTAAAAAGTGGTTGGAAATTACTCCCAGCCATAACTAGGCTGGCCGGTGCTTGGAATCGGCAAATTTGGCCCAATCTAGTATTTGATCTGATCGTTGTGCTTTGAAAAACACCACCACCACAAGTCTACAAAAGATCTTTGTTCACTGCACAGCTTGCAATCTGGCCATTCCATTTTTAATTATTACTTTTCCTAAGCACATTGAAAATGATTTTTTCCCCTCCCCGTTCTGCCAGGATATTTACAGTAGTGCCTGGGGATGTTCTTTTGACTGTTTCAACACACTAGCTTTGTTGTGTCATCAGGTCTCCATGCCCTAGTTCTAAAAGGAAGCCACAATTTCCAAAATAAGAAAATAAATGCAAAGCAAAACACTCCCCACCCAAAGAACACAAGGATGAAAGACTGGTCTAATTTTTCCACTGTGAACAGAAGAACCCCTTCCTTTTATCTATAGAGTTTCAAGAACATTGGTCTGCATCTAGACTCTGGTGAGAGTGGTGAGAGCATCCAACAGGGATGATATCAGTGTCCAATTACATATTTTCCATGCTGCCTGTGAACAGCGTCGTTCATCCTCAGTGTGGCCCCTTTTACGGTACAGTCTAATGATCCTCACTGAATGCCAGTATGGCTGAGCGAATACAGCTTGCACTGGGCCACACAGGGAAGCAGGAATCAGACTATGCTGATTTAATCAGCAGTCTGAATAAGACAAAGTATTGGCTGGTTGGAAGCTGCAAACACCATAAAGGAATTTTATACCAGTCTAAGAACACATTCCAAAGATGTAATTGTTCTTAAAGGGGTGGGGGGGATTTTCCACTGGTTGTCCCAGCCGCTGAGTCTCTTCACGTTTTGTTCATGAGAGGGTTAGTTTGCTCAGGAACAGCAAAGAGGCAATATGAAGGGCTGCAACAAAAAGGGGAAATTGGCAGAAATTGACTCGCCTTCTTAAGGTAAGTTTTAATTGTATATGGTCAAAGGCCGTCACAATACAAAGTTAAGAAGACTCTCCTTCTTAAGAAAACATAATTTCCCTTAAGCTTTGGTATGGTTGGATACAGGCCACCATTTTGGAAAGAATCCATTAATGTGGTCAGGTGAGATCAGCATCATGCCCGTAACTCCTTTTGTCCTTTTATCTAGTCCACTAGTGAGAGAACCAGCTGGGTTGGGTTCTTATCTGTGGAAGGCCTGCGAGCCCCTTCCATTAAGCAATAATTAGTACAACCACTCAGGGGCAAGTGACACTAACGCTGCAATCCTAAGAAGAGTTACTCCAGTCTAAGCAATGGGCTTAGATTGGAGTAAGTCTGCTTAAGATTGATTGATTTGACTTATAGTCCGCTTTGCCTGCAAATGAGCTCAGAGTGGATCACATCAGTATTGAAATTTACATTAGAATTTTACATTAAAACCATAAATAGACTACAATGTTACGTAATTTGTAACTGTGCACTTACAGTACAATAAATTATGTATGCACATGTATGATACTTATATCGGATTTCTACCACTCCCTGCCGTGGCTTCCTGCAGAGAATATGTTAGAAATTCTTAGCCCCACCCACAAACTGTAATTCTCACACTGCTCTAGGAAGAGGGAACTCACTGGTTTAAATAAGTAGAATAACTATGGCTTTGAGTGTCTTCCCATACTACAGATTCACAATACAGGTTGAAACCAGTTACTGTTTTGGTTTTTCCAATGAAATTGTTTGTATTATCAAAAGAATTCTGAGAAATGTAGTTTGATAAGGATGGTGAACATTCTTGTTAGAGATTTTCCAGCGCTTTTACTATAGCTATGTCTGTGAATTGCAGCTCTGAAAAGACGTAATTCTGGAATATCTGGGTGTTTCTAACAATGGTAACAACAGCTTCCTGGGGACCTGACTGGACTGGGGCCAGGATACAGGGGAAGAAGGGATTTAACCCTTACTCTTCCATGTGGTTTCATCCATTAAAACTGAGCCCTCCGCACAGGGCTTTTTTTCAGCTGGAATGCGGTGGAACGGAGTTCCAGCACCTCTTGAAAATGGTCACATGGCCGGTGGTCCTGCCCCCTGGTCTCCAGGCAGAGGGGAGTTGAAATTGCCCTCCGCGCCACTCAGCACAGAGGGCAATCTCAACTCCCCTCTGTCTGGAGATTAGGGGGCGGGGCCACCGGCCATGTGACCATTTTCTCCAAGGGTGATTTAAACTTTTAAAAACTCCCCCCTTGTTCCAGCTGACCTAAAGTGACATCATTGTGCAGCCCTGGGAGCATGCATACACTTTGTGTGCACGCATGTGTTACCGGGGGCACCACCTCCTGCCAGGAGTTGCCCACTGTGTTGGCAACCCACTGAGTTCCACCACCTCTTTTCCTAGAAAAAAATCCCTGCTGTTTTTAACCCTGAGATGAAAGAAAAAACAGGCAAAAAGAGGATACATGTCCCCCCCCCCTTCCAATAGTAACAACAACATAGAGGAGTCAGTTTTGATCAGTGAAATGGTGCATGAGAGAAGTTAAAACTCCTTCCTTTCCTCTGAACCATGGCCAGATTTATTGCTTGAGTTCCCCCAGGTTCATGCCTGCTTTGACCCAGGGTAACCGGAAATGATTAGGAATGAATGTTTGAACACAAACATTACATTTATCTTTCATTTATATTTGAATGATGTAGCCATCAAGTAAAAATTGAAATGTACTTCAGCACTCATGAAAAGTTGCTTCAATATTAATGAAAATCTGTCATTGTGCAGTAAGTAATTGCTCTCATTGTCTGCTTTAATATCATAGGTTTCCCCCAAGTTCTACTATTGTGTCTGCAGCTTTTTCTTCTTGGTATCCTCACTATGGTTTGTATTGTTTTGCCTTGATTTATTTGGAACTGTCTAAATCTTCAGAATCACTGGAATTACTGGATTCTCTGGACTTAGTATAATTGCTTGAATCAGTAGAATAAGCAGAACTGCTGGAATCACTAGTGTCACTAGAATCACTGGATTTGCTGGAGTCACTGGATTCACTGGAGCTGCTGGACTCACTGGAACTGTTTGTCTCACTGGATTCGCTGGAGCTGCGGGATTCACTGGACTCACTGGAACTGCTGGATTTTCTGGATGCACTGGAACTGCTGGACTCGCTGGTCTCACTGGAACTGCTGGCCTTACTGGAGCTGCTGGAATCACTGGAGCTGCTGGACTCACTGGAACTGCTGGACTCACTGGAATCACTGGAGCTGCTGGACTCACTGGAGCTGCTGGATTCACTAGACTCACTGGAGCTGCTGGACTCACTGGAGCTGCTGGACTCACTGGACTCACTGGAGCTGCTTGACTCACTGGAGCTGCTGGACTCACTGGACTCACTGGAGCTGCTTGACTCACTGGAGCTGCTGGACTCACTGGAGTTGCTGGATTCATTGGACTCACTGGAGCTGCTGGACTCACTGGACTCACTGGAGCTGCTGGACTCACTAGGACTGCTGGATTCGCTGGAGTCACTGGGGCTGCCAGACTTCCTTGAAGTGCTGGAATGTTCTGATTGTTCTTCATTTGAATCACTTGGACCGTTTGGTTCTCTGGGCTGCTGGCTAGAATTGCTCTGCTCCTCTACCTGCTGGCTGGAATCAGTGTGATCAGAATTACCTGGATCATCTCCTTGCATGCCTTCATCGTTGAAATAGTAGCTGTCAAAACGACGGTGAGGATCATTATCCCGGGCATCGGCATTTTGTCTTGCCTTAAAGTTATTCGTGATGTGGAATCCCTCGACATCCTGCCTGACGAAGCCTTTTGTTGCTGACACCAGACCACGGATGGCGTTTCTCTCCCTCCAAAGAGCCGTGCCTTTTTGCTCTGCGCCGCTGCTCTTTTTAACCAGATGATGGTTAAAATCTTTCCCTGCTGGGAACTCAACATATGCAGCCCTCCTTTCCTTTCCGGGACTTTGAGGATGGTGCTTGGCCGGTACAAGGCCAGTGTCCTTGTGGAACAACCAGCTGTCCGTTTTAAGCTGGTGGGCTCCTTGGGGACTGACAGGACCGGCTGTGGACTCTTCTTCAGCATTTCCTCTGCTCTGGTTATGAAATAACTCCTTGTCCCAACGTCCATCATTTGCATCCTGGTTGTTCTGTTTCTTATGAACAGAGATGGTTTTTAATACTCCCTTATTGGCAGTAATAGAAGTAATCTCCTCATAGCTGCTTCTGACTGGGATGTCGCTCCTTTTGATCTATCACAAAGGTATAACATTTTAAAAGAGGGTTTTTTATTAAATTTAAAAGAAATATAAGCATTTTCTTCCTGTTTGAATTTTCTTTATTTAAACAATAAACTATACACCATAACATAATAAACAATAAACACAGAGAATAAGAAAAAAAACACAATTCTAAACGTGACACACTAACAATACATATATCTATAAAATTAAGAGAAAAAGAAGAAAAAACCCTAAATTACACTACAGGTTGAGTTCCGATTTTCTCCGCAACAAGTATATATCATTTCTAGAGTCACAATTATTCCAGGTTAGTCACAAAACCCCTCTTTTTTCTATTGTTCCTGTTTCTTAATCCATAAATCCAGATGTCAACAAATCCTTGTTATCCATTTCATGCAAAAAGTCTATTAACGGTTTCCATTCAGTCAAGAAGTTAACTAATGTCCTTTCTCTAATTAATGCAGTAAGTTTTGCCATTAACGCAAACTCCAAAACTTTTGTCAACCATTCTTCCACTGTAGGCAATGTTGTAGTTTTCCACTTTTCCAAAATATAGGCATTTTCTTAAAGCAAAAAAAGTCTCCCTCTCCAGGGATTTCCCAGTCCAGAGTTGGCAAGCCTACTAATAGCTAGCACTGACCAGCAGTCTAGCAGCAGCATTCAGCACTACTGTAGCATCCAAACAGTCTTCAAATGTAGCCACAAGTAGCGGGAATTAAAATGTAACTAAGGCATGGATCACAGTGGCTAGATCTGATTGACCCAGAAATGGGATCCTTCATTACTGATTTTCTCAGGCAAGTGTCTAGAGAACCTCAAAACAGTAAAGAGTCCAGTAACACCTTTAAGACTAACCAACTTTATTGTAGCATAAGCTTTCGAGAGCCACAGGTCTCTTTGTCAGATGCATGAGAACCTCAGTGTTCCTCAAAATCACAGCACTACTCCATATCCTGCAAAGAATTTATACACCTGTACAGAAGACCCGGGCTACAGAGGCAGGCAATGGCAAACCACCTCTGTTAGTCTCATGCCATGAAAACCCCACCATAAGACAACTATGACTTGAGGGCAGGATTTCATTCTTCACAATCTTAAACATGCAACTATTCTGGTTAGCAGGAAAAAGAAAGAACTCTACAATTCTTAAACTGATTTTTTAAAGTCAGCTTTGCAACTCCATCCTATGTATGAGCTCAAAGGGGCTTAGAGTACTGACTAATGGCTCCAGGGCTACACCATCGCTGTACTACTGTGGCTACGCCATCCACATCAGGGTCTTTGGATGAGCCTGCGTGTTACAAAAGACCTGTCTTTGGGAGCTAAGAAACAGCATACTGTTTCAACTATTTCACGTTAATACTTTTCATATTGTTGCAACTTACCAGGGAAGGGACAGCTACACCAAGAATATTTATAAGCAAAAGCAGCGTCTTCATGCTTGGAATTGCTTCCTATGTATAAATAGAAAATATATTTCTCCAGTTACTTTGATTACTTCAATACCCAATAGTCAATATATGTTGACAGAGCTTATCCAGAAGCAAAACTAAGTTATCCCAGAAGAACCAAGTGCCTCAAAATGAGAACCAATGTTTTGGAGTGGTTGTCATGCTGACCAAAAACTGGGGAAGGCAAAGTTCAAGACCCTTCTCATTATGGAAATTGACTGGCTCTGTCAAATCAAATCAAAAGAGTTTATTGTCTATAGCCATAGGCCATCACAATTCACCAAACATTGACTAATAAACAATTAAATCCCTTATCACAGTTTGTATAGGTTACTAAAATTAATTAAAAAAAATACAGTATGCCAAACTATCCCAGGAGTCACGAAACAGCCTCATTCAGTACCACCTTAGATCTTAACGTATCCCATGAAGTTGTTGTGAAGATATAATGAGGGAAGAGAGAACTATGTAAACTGCCCTGAGCTAGGAGGAAGGAATAACATGTGATAGATAAAGAGCTGTGAGGAAAATAAACCAGTAATGAATAAAATACACACTTAAGCTCAAGATCAAATGATTCTGGTAGCTAAAATTCAAATGGTCCCCAAAACAAATGGTTCCTGATACAATTTAACAAGGGCTAAGATTCTGAAGATGGTTGGAAACGGGGCTTTTTTCTGGGAAATGAGGTGGTGGAACTCAGTGGGTTGCCCTCGGAGAAAATGGTCACATGGCTGGTGGCCCCGCCCCCTGATCTCCAGACAGAGGGGAGTTTAGATTGCCCTCCGTGCCGCCGAGCTGTGTGGAGGAAAATCTTAGCTCCTCTCTGTCTGGAGATCAGGGGGCGGGGCCACCAGCCATGTGACCATTTTCAAGAGGTTCTGGAACTCCATTCCCCCACATTTCTGCTGAAAAAAAGCCCTGGTTGGAAACCAATGCCTTCAGAGGTGAGATGCAGGTTGTTTTGATGAGCCGTGAGTGAGTGGTAGAGCATCTGCTTGGCATGTATAGGGTTCAGGATTCAAGCGATGGCACCTCCAATTAAAAGCATCAGGTAAGCAGGTGAGGTACTGGAGAATTGTTGCCGGCGAAAGTAGACAACACTGACCTTGATAGACCAAAAGTCTGACTCGGTATAGGGCTGCTTCAGGTGTTCAGTTAAGAGAAGACCATCTGAATTCCTCTTATGAGCCATTAGACCATTGCTCCAGTATTATCTATTCTGAATGACAGCAGTTCTCCAAACTCAAGGACAGGAGGTCCTTCGGCTCAAGGTGTGCTAGGGATTGGATCTGGGGCCTTCTTTATGCAAAGTGCTACCTATATTCTACCTGTGAATTATGCGTTCATTGTCTATCATGTGACACAGACACAAGACCAGGGGCATGGTTTCAACATGGTAGCACTATTCTGGAATAAGCCACAGACCCTCTGAAAATATAGGAGCCTCTACAAAGAAGCACAGAATTCTTAGAAAAGTAAAAGTAGGCTATTCATGAAATTAAATGCAATTACGAGTGATTGTTACACCACGTAGGACTGAACAGGGCTCTGTGGCATCAGGGTTCCTAAACCTAATCTTTTATTTTGTCTCTTGAGAACACTTTATGGGTATGTCAAAAGGTGTTTATTCAAAGGCCCATGAAAATCCCCTTGTCTTTTTGCCTGCTAGTTTCAGTACATCTATTGGAAAGGAAGTGTATTTAACGATATACAGAGCCTGTTACTGCTTCAATAATACCTTACTTTGCAAAGTTGAAAACCTGTGCTTCTCTTCGTATGTTCAAAAAGTTGATTAATCTAAACTTAAGATTGCTGGATCAGGTTAGTGGTCCATCTAGTCTGGAATCTTGTTTTACACAATGGCCAACCAACCCTGGCGGGCCAACCAGGGCATAGATGCCAAGGCCTCTCCCTGATATGGACTCCTACTGCTGGTATTCAGAAGTTAACTGCCTCTGGATGCAGATCCAGAGGAGTTAGCCATGTTAGTCTGTTGTTGCAAAATAGTAAGAGTCCAGTAGCTCCTTTAAGACTAACCAACTTTATTGTAGCATAAGCTTTCAAGAACCACAGCTCTCTTTGTCAGATGTATACAGATGCATGCATCTGATGAAGAGAGTTCTGATTCTCGAAAGCTTATGCTACAATAAAGTTGCTTAGTCTTAAAGGAGCTACTGGACTCTTTACTATTCTGGACACAGAGGTTCTCTATAGTCATCTTAGCTGTAGCTAGTAACTTTTAGACAGATTAATGGTCCCTGTCCGTTTCCCAAAGGTATAAGTTATTCTCAAAACATCTGTCAGTGATTACGGTAAACACCACAGCTGGCTTTGTTCTCAGAAGGCACAGCAGTAAATGTACACATGTAGGCCTCAATTACCAACACCAGGCCTGGGGCCCTATGTGCCACCCAAGACCAGAGAAGCCACATCAGTTTGTTAATCACGGCTTTTACAGCTGGCCAAGTGATTCTGTACTAAGCCAGGGCAGGTCATGTATATTTTGCAAGTTAACACAGGGTTCCTGGCTTTGTGAAACCACAGGGGAGGTAGAGAATGAGTAATAATGGGTTTCCCTCCCGTCATGAGAATGACATCCTAATTTAGGAAGAAAAAAAGAACCCCCTCCTTTTGTGGCTGAGGGAAAAGGCTGCAGGAGAAATCTACAGAAGAAGTCCACATGGGAAAGTCCAATCTCTCACATGGCAAAAAGGGAGGAGAAAACCAAGATTCTCTTTTTAAAAAAAATATACTTAAGAGTTAGTTATTGTACTTGGTTGAAACCAATGTATCTATTGAGAAATTCTTTTCAAACCATTTTGGTTTTAAGTTCTCCACAGATGGGGGAGCAATAACGTTCTCAGGCAATGGCCACGGGAATCCAAGTACGATCTCTAACAGCAAAACTCAATGTGATGCTAGAATTCCACTACTAGAACTCCATGCATGTTATTTGGACCTAACAAGAATTTGTAGATGAGGCCATGTGAATGTGGGTTGCAGTGCTGGACCGGGGGGTGGGGGGTAGGGAATAGAGTCCATTCTCTTCTCTTTAGACCATAGCCATGGGGAAGTAAATTATACTTTAGAGGTAAATAATTCTTGTGGTATTGTATACACTGATGTTTATTTTACAGAAGAATACGAATTTCCCGTGAAAAAGACGTGTGCTGAAACAGGAGAGTATCCGGAGTCCTGTTGGGAAATTTCGGAGGGGGATTCACCCGAGTTATTGCCTATGGGATTCCCCACGCTGCAAGTTATTCCTTTCTTGAAACTTCACATTGGGCTGAAGACAAGCCTTACATGGACTTTTTTGTAGTGGTTATACCACAAAGGAAGAACTGTAAATTCTTTTCCCTAAGAAGCTGGGTTACAACAGAGAATTGTTATTCGTGTACAACCTCCTACATGTTATGTTATACTATGTTATGTACTTTGTTCTGTATCTTTGCAGCTCCGATAAGCATTTAATACGTTGTGTCTAGGTTTTTCTGCCTGACACTAGAGGCATTCATAAATGGTTAGACTGTTGCATTTGCAGTGTAAATAACATTGAGTAGTATAACACTGGGTGAAGTGTTGTTACGGGGATTGTTGTTTTGGATGCTCAGAAATGTGGCTTCCCTGAGGCTGCCTTAAGCCTGGGCAAGGAAAAAAGGCAGGAACCTAAATTGTGTCTGTTGCGGAACTAGCACGGGGGAAGAGTTAATACCCTCCTTCCTCAGTACCATGGCCCTGATTCTGATCTCCTCTTCTGCTCTTCGTCTTGTAGTAGCAAACATACCAGTTCCCACACTATTTGTATGTTTGCCACATAAGGCTGTTGCAGGTCAGCACAATAGCATGAGGCGGATGGTTTAAACATTGCCTTCCCTCCAGGCTCATGCTGCCACTTGATGAATCAATGGCAGCAAAAAATGGGAGTGGGGGGGGGGGGGAAACACCATCATCAGGCAGCCCTGTGACATCGCTTTCAGTTGTACGTGACAAGCTAGGAATTTCCCAAATCTTTAAGGTAAAAACCATATAAACCTGAGGAATTCCTAGAATGTTGCTAATGCAATGATATCACTTTTGGGCACACAACTGAAAGCAATGCAATGGCATCACATGATACCAGTTTCAAGAGTTTCCATACTCCTGCTGATTCACCACACCCCATGCATTGACATGGCCATCTGAGAAATGGGTCACACTGCTTACACGTCCTTGTGTTTTTATGTGTTCTTGTGTTTTTATGCGGAGGGAAGCGCCATGAGGAGAAGGGCTGTGGCTTCTCTGCTTCTTCATGCTGGATGTCTCAGACTAAGTTTGTGGCATCTCCAGTTAACAGTTCTCAGGTAAATGGGTGTGGCTGAGAATATGACTTTAGAGAACAGCTGCTCATTAGAGCAGGTAATGCTGAGCTTGAAAGACCAATGGTCTAAGTCTCAAGGTGCCAGGTGCCTGCTGCTGGTTGGCAAACTCCCAGTGATTTACCTCTCTGCCCATTGGCAGTTGGCAAGAGGAGGCAGGCCACCTGGAGATCACCTCCCATTGTCAGGCAGCCCAAGTAAATGACCACAAGCACTCCCAAGTCTTGCATGATGACATCACTTCTGGTGTAACCGGAGGTGACATCATTGGTGATGTCGTTAAGAATCAGCCCGAAACGTGATGATATCACTTCTGGTCACACTGAAAATGATGTTATCACATGGGGTGCAGGAGGGCGCACACACTGAAGCGTGAGTTCAAAGAGAAGAACGGTAAGTAATCCATGCCCCTCTGTACCCCTGACCTCCCAACTATTCTTGATAGTAACAGTTTCCTTAAAAGGGAGGAGGAAGGGTAGTATTCTGGTAGCCACTTGTAGGTTTTCGAGAATGTAAATTCAAACACTTCTAATGAATTCTAGAGTTTGCGTTCATGATACCGTCAAGGAAGGACTAGCCGCACAACCAGATGGTTAAAGCTTCAGGTGGTAAATTTACTGCCAATAAATTTTAGTAGTTGTTGAAAGAATTTCCCCCTTACGCACACAACCCCAAGCATATATATTTACCCAGTTGCTGTAACCTCTACAGTTGAAGATTGCATAACAACTTTTGATTAGCTAAGAGTGCCACTTCTTGCAAGTTGTTTTGTGATATTTTGCTTTGTGTCAATAAAAAGTATTCTAGGGCTTTTGTGTTTAGATTGTGCTTTAGATGAATGCCAGTACCTGGTACCTCTCTCTTTATCAGTTGCATGATTGGCAGGAATCCAAAAAGCAACATTTCCCCATCACTGCTCCTTTCAGTTTTGATTAGCTGAACCTTTTGAATTTATGCCTATTGGCCAGAAAATGTCATAGAAATATGGGGATTATAAAGATACTGTGAATTCAGCAAATAACATCTCTGCCTCAGGTAACAACAGAAATCTAATTGCTGTTAATCTTTATCCACAAAACTGACTGTTTTTCCCCCTGAACTCAGTTTTGTTACCAGGCTAAACACAGACGGCTGCAAATAAATAATATCCTTTTATTAGAGGTAGAATAATCTGTACACATATCTTGTGTTTATTATTATTTTTTATTACAACATTTCTATTTTATTAAAACTTTTTAAATTAAAACATTTTCTATTCATTGTTTTTTATTAAAACATTTCTATTAAAAACTCCACATTTTAAAAAAGGAAGCATGTGTCACTTACCTCGTTTGCAGTACGGCAATGAATGATCTTAAAATCATTAGAGATGTTTTCTGTCTCCTTTGCACATCAGTTCTTCAAGATCTGAACCCAAAATGGTACCCAGCAAGAATTTAAACAGTGTTTTAGCTTCTAAGCAACCAATTGGAGCCTAGCAACTTAACTGTGACTTCACAAGGTCTTTAAACGAAAACCCACTAATCTCCCCTTTTGTCCTTGAAATGATGATGTGTCTTTGCACTAAATTGAAATTCTTCTTATTCAACACTCATGTAGAATACTAGATAAGTATATTTTATGGCTTGTTTTTGTGAGATAATATATGTTATGAATGCCAGGCAAGTCCCCAGTTCTATGATTATTGGATTCATTCCCCTACACTTTTCTTTTGAGATGTTCAGGTGCATTCTAGTGAAAACGTGAAATTTGGGTGACACCCTTGATCCGGTTGACTTATATTTCACGCTGCTCTTAATAACTATTTTTCTAGTGCTCTTAATGCGCACCTTGTTGCATAGCTATGGTCACAAACCTTCTATTTATTCAGACAACTAGAGGTTTTTTTTCCCCTTCAATGCTGCTAATTGTTGATTTATATATGGATGATTCTTCATCATTCCATCACTCAACAGAGGTAAGATAAGGGGAGCTTTTTGTACAAGTAGTTGACTGGATTTTGTTCCATTTTTTTCACTACATACTCAAACATGCTGACATTTTGGTATGCCACAGCTGACAAACTGCCAGAAAGCATAGTGGTGGCATGGCAAAATGTTGACATTTACTGGGAAATTGGGAGGTAGTTGGGCTTTGAAGCAATCCCATGTCCTCATTAACAGGGCGGGATGTACTAAAACACAGATGAAGTGGGTGCCTAAAACCTCCTAGATCTTTAGCAGCCTCAAAATCTTTAGAGGAAAAGAAATAGGCTAAACATTCAGTTTAATTTTTTAAAAACTCAATTGTAATGTAATTTTTTAAATAATAATACAGCATAGGAGATACCATGTTGGTGGATTTTGAATAGTTTAGACAGATATCAAAATAATTGGGAAGATACCCAATCTGGGCATTCTGATCAAATCAAGCCAGATCCCAAAATTGTGTGCGTGCATCGTAAAGCATAAAAATCTCTTTTTAGGTAGGTAGTTGTGTTAGTCTGCAATAGAACAGCAGGATTTGAGTCCAGTGTTTTAGAGATCAACAAGATTTTCAGGGTATAAGCTTTCAAGAGTCCAAGCTCCCTTCCTCAGAGCTAAAACAGGAGACGAATTACATGAGGATGCTCACGTGAAGGGAGACACAATGTTAGCCAGGAAGCCAAGTTCTAAAGACAGATTGGAAGGCTTTATCAATTTCCCCTCTGCACAGAGCCAGAATGAGAGGTGAAACTGACAGAGTCTTCAGGGAGGCAAAGATCCAAACTATTGCAATCATTAATTGTGCATAGCTCTTTTCAGTCACCATGATGTGTGAGTATACAGTTCTGTGACCTGACCTGACCTGACCATTAGATTTTTCATGATTCATGTTAATGCATACCAATGCTGCATGTGTAGGGTAAATACATGTGTTACTTCTTTTCGCACATCACAATGACTACGGGTATTAAAAGAATTTACACATTGCTAGTAGGCTCCCAGGACACCTGATTGTAATATCTGAAAAGAGCTATGCACAATTAAATGATTACAATAGTTTGAATCCAAAGTGAAGAGAACTTTCCTATCTCTGCCCTCCCACTGCAGCCCATGATGCTTCTGGAAATCCCCCCTGTTCCCTAGGCTCAAATGAATCAATTGTTTCTGTTGAAATGTGGTGCTGGAAGAGAGTTTTGCAGATACCATGGACAGTCAAAAAGACAAATAAGTGGATACTAGACCAAATCAAGCACGAATCCTCCCTAGAAGCTAAAATGACAAAACTAAAGCTATCGTACTTTGGTCACATCATGAGAAGACAAGATGCCCTGGAAAAGTCAATAATGCTAGGAAAAGTAGAAGGCAGTAGGAAAAGAGGAAGACCTAAAAAGAGATGGCTTGACTCAATAAAAGAAGCCACGTCCTCCAGTCTGCAGGATCTGAGCAAGTCTGTTAAAGATAGGAACTTTGGGAGGTCTTTCCTTCATAGGGTCGCCAGAGGTCAGAGGCGACTTGACAGCACATAACACACACATACCCTAAGCTAGGGTTGCCAACTCTGATTTGGGGACCAATGTACAATCTTCTCCATACACGTGGTGCCAAAATGGGAAAAACAACCCCTGGAGTCATTTCCGCTCAGGAAAACAGTGTGGGAGGGATAGCAGGAGCTTCCCTTCTCCCAGTCCTGAGCCAAACAGAGTGTTTGCATACTTTTAAAACATTCTCTGCAGCTGCTGTGTGGCCATTGGGAAAGCAAGTCAAGTCCGTACCTGGCTCATTAAAGAACGCCTTGTGTCGTTTGGCCCAATAGTGTTCACTATTTGCAATTTTTCTCTCCCAGCAGGAAGCAGACCTGTTATTGGAGCTACCAGATTCTCCTGTGTACTCTGTAGCAGGAATAAAGGGTGAAAAAAGAGACATGCTTACCCCTACCTACCCACCACACTTTAGAGGCTACTACCTGCAAAATATTGTTCCTCATTTGCCTGTTGGCAGAAATGTCTTCTGCCAGCATAGGATCTAAGCCAGTGTGCTTAGAATGTTTGCATTAAAGTGAATGGAGCCTACATAGTCAGACCAGAAGTAGCCGCAGTGTCATTGGTGTTAGGATAAAAAAGTCACAGTGCAATGATGTGACATCACACATTTTGGCTTACTAATCATTACATGGAAGAAAACAGGAGGAAACGCAAGAGAGCTACTGCTTTGGACAGCGGTCATACCTCGGCCATCATATGGCATCTGAGCCAGAGAAGACTGGGCTTGTCTAAATGCCTCTCTTTCAGATTTTAACAAGGTTCTGCTTTGTTTGGAATGTAAACCCTTCTAGGGAGGGCATAGTTACTTAAAACAGTATTTCCTATTGCAAGAGATCTAAACAAGGATTGAAAAATCAGGCTATAGGTTTACCCTCAAATATTTTAAGTTCTGTCTTATGTGTGTGAGGGGGAGGTTCCTATCTTGAATTAATAGTTCCTAAGAACAACAGCTAAAAGGTTACAAAAATACCCCAATGCATACATAGAACCAGCAAAGTCTTTTAAAATACCAGGTGCTTTGTGCCAGGTAAATTTTGTGCAGAAATTCACCATCTTCAGTGCAAACATTTCATTCAGATAGAGCCACAAGCAAATATGACAGGGTACGTCAAACAACATAGGTACAAATACTTCAATGTAATGCTGGGAGCATAGTGCTATAAAGGAAATAACATCCCATAAGCAAATAGACAGGGAAACCTGGAAGCTTGTTTACAACATTTGATTAAAATACGCTGACTTTAGCAGCTATGCCTACGAGATATTGCATTAGAATTGTGAATTGCTCAGGGTTTACATCTTCCTTATGCAAGCAAGCATTCCAAGGGAAATACTCTGATGTGTTTATTGCCACATCTTTAACAGTCAACAACTGCACTTCATAATTCATTCAGGTGCTTAATGAAAACTTCTGCTTTCCCTCAGCCAGCTAAAATTGCTAAGGAATGCAACTTAGGCCTTGCAGTAGTCAACTGGAGATCCCACTTTACCCATATTATAGTTCCACAAATCGTTTGCTCAGTCAGTGTACATGATATGAGAAAGCAAATCCCACAGAGGTCAACAAATATCTGTTGCAATCATGGAAGAGATTTGAGTAGGATTTTGAGTGGACTTGCTTAGGACTGCTCTATATGACTGCTGATGGTGACTGTATCTTTAGCTCTGGCAAACATGCCTCCAAACCCTGTACAAAATGAGAGGATTCCTTTATGCCACAAAGAACTGGAAGCAGGAGAAATCTTTAAATTCATGATTGATATGATAGGCAAGACCCCTTTACTGTCCTTGGGTGTGGTAGATGAATTGGGTATTGTTTCCATTTCTGTTTGTTTTTGAAGAGAATCCAAGAACAGCCAATCTTTTGCTGTTTTCTGTCTCTGTTCACAGCGTAGCATAAAGCAATACACAAGACTTTGCCACTCTCCGAATTCCTCAGGGTAGGATTGCCTATTCTGGCCTGGGAAATTTCTGGAGATTTGGGGGCCTTACCTGGGGTGGGCAGAATTTGTGGAAGAGAGGGAGCTCAGGAGGGATGTAATACCATAGAGTCCACCTTTCAAAGCTGCCATTTTGTCCAGAGGACGAGATCTCTGTGGTCTGGAGAGCAGTTGTAATCCTGGAAGGATTCCAGGTCCCACCTGGAGTCTGGCAACCCTACTTCAGCAGCGCCACAGGATGGAGAAGAGGGCTCTTGAAAGCTGTATACTGAGTCTGACCATGAGTCCATCTAGCTCAGTGTCATTTACACTGACCAACTGTGGCTTTCAAGAGCCTCAAGAAGAAACAGCTTGTTCCCAGTGCTTGAATCCTTCCAGCTGGGAGACATAGGGTCAAGCTACAAGTGACGATGAATGACACAGGTTGGACACTTGTCAGCTTCCCTCAAGTTTTGATGGGAAATGTAGGCGTCCTGGTCTTGCAGCTTGGCTCTCCGGTGGCTGTCCAGTGGACTTTTCAACTGTCACTTGTCCAACATTCCGCCAAGCTGCCTACATTTCCCATCAAAACTTGAGGGAAGCTGACAAGTGTCCAACCTGTGTCATTCGTCACTTGTAGTTTGGCTCCCAGATCAGATGTGCATCAAATGGCAGGCAGATCATTCAGTACTGTGGATCTGTGCCCTATGCTGTGCCAATACTCCAATGGCTGTAATCAATAAAGTTGTGACCTATCTCACCCAAGTTCTGTGTGTTCGTATGTTTATGTCAGGTTCTGCCATGTAGATCTCAATAACTTCCACTGCATGAGTTAAAGCTTTATTGATAACCTACGAGTTCAGCAATCCTTTACAGGGTCGTTGCCAGGAATGAAATTCTATGCCAAGCTCCAAATCTATATTGAAGTCAGCCAAGCTACAAGTGACGAATGACACAGGTTGGACACTTGTCAGCTTCCCTCAAGTTTTGATGGGAAATGTAGGCGTCCTGGTCTTGCAGCTTGGCTCTCCGGTGGCTGTCCAGTGGACTTTTCAACTGTCACTTGTCCAACATTCCGCCAAGCTGCCTACATTTCCCATCAAAACTTGAGGGAAGTTGACAAGTGTCCAACCTGTGTCATTCGTCACTTGTAGTTTGGCCCTAAAAGTACAGCCCAGTTCCCACCTCCCTAGCTGCCAGCCCAGCCCAGATCCCCACTCCCCCTCCCCAATAGCTACAGTATATTTAAACAAAAGCAAAGCGAAGCAACTAAGGATGAGAGCACAGGGGTTGTTTTAGAAAGTTCAGGAGTTCCAAGGTTATGTATCTATGACAATGGCAGATAAGCGTAGGAGGACAGAGACAGAAGACAGAGGCAGAAGAGACAGCCATAGCTGTCTCTAACCTAAGAGCACAATGTCCATTAGAGTTCAGTCCTTGGCCCAGGCCAAGGGGGTTGTCAAGCCCCTGAAGTATGGCATGGGATGCCATGACATTTTATTGCCCGGAACACCAGCCTCATACAGAGCCAACAGAGCTGCAGCAAATATTCACTGCTGGTGGATGTAATGACGGCCATAAGCATGGATGGGCTTGAAAGGGGGTTAAACAGATTCATGGAGGGAGTGTCCATCAATGGTTACTAGTCATGGTGAGTAAAGGGAACCTCCATATTCAGAGGCAGCAAACCTCTAAATATGGTTTTGGGAGGCAGCAGCAGGGGAGGTCCTCAGCCTCTGCCGGTTACTTGTTGGCCCTGCAGGACAGCTAGTCGGCCACTGCATGAGACAGGATGCTGGACTAGATGGACCACAAGCCTGATCCAGCAGGGCTTCTCTTATGTTCTTATAGCACAACAGCAATTGCCAGTTTTTTTAAAAAAAATCTGCTGTGGGGGAACAGCAGCTGCAAGGGGGGGGGTCAAGACAGGGGAAGTCCAGGGGAAACGGCCGTGAGGACGCTGTGTTACTGCTGCCAATGCATCTGAATTCACAGTGTCAACAAGAGTTACAGGCGCAGTGGCCATCTACTCTTCAGGTGCAGCAGCAAGGACAGCGCTCAAGAAAAAAAAAACTTTTTTAAAAACTCCAGCAGGCTGCATTCCTGTGGTATTCCAAAAATACAGTCCTTGCTGAAAGACAAAATGAGAGAGTGATCTTGTGTAAAGAACACTTTTAAAACCTTTTCCTTTTTTTTCTGTTGGTGTTATGCTATTATAGTAGGGGGGGGGGGAATTCCAGGCAACGGGAAACATTTCTGTGCAGAAATAGTTTGAAAGCTCTAATATTGCCATGCCATGTTCTTGCATCCTAAAAATACAGGAACAGCAAAAACGGGAAAGGTGGCTGTAGCCACCCCCAGCTCGAAAACTTACAAAAACAAAAAAACCTGACCACGACCCTGTGGTAAAACTAGAAACATATTTAGAAAGCTGAAAAACTTTTAAGGGGCAGATGCATCAATGCGAGTCTGTCGTACTACTTTCCATGGCGAACGGTGCAGGATTTTTAAAAGCATTTTGATACGAAAACAGTAAGCCAAGAGAGGAGACGAGAAACAAGGTTGAATTGGAAGTGAAACAAATGCGATGTGAGATTTTGGAAAAACCAAATTTACAATCTCAAAGTTTGCTTTTTAATAATTGGATGCACCTCAGAAAAACTGGTTCGTATGGACTGGATCCTAGACATCCTTTTCTCCCAGGCAAAGAGCCTTTCTCAGGGGAGAGGCTCCACATATGAAAGAGGTAGGGGGCATTCCCTTCTCATATTTAATTGGATACAGGGCCAAGCTACACATGACGAATGACACTTGAACAGCAAGTGTATTTCTCCCTGTTCACTTGCCCTCCACTCAATCCACTTGCCATTCAAGTGTCATTCGTCAGGTGTAGCTTGGCCCTCAGTATCGCCCTCAAGCACCCGCAGGTGACTACTGAGGGAAGGGGAAAACAGGGAAATTCCATTTCTGCTAAGGCCTTCCATTGGTGTTAAATAGGATTCAACTTACTGGCTTTAATATAGATGGAAATGCAATCCTGTTAAAACTAACTTTGCCAAACCAATATTTCCTGCAATAAAACCAAGCAATCTTCCTGCCCCCCTTTTTAATCTCTGCTCCAACCTAACAATAAAATAAAGACCATCATCTGCTTTGTCAACAGCTGATGTCAACCCCATCAAAATAGAGGAAGAACATATAATTTGGCATGTGAGCAAAATATATATTGTGCTTTAATTGCCATGTAGTAAGGGAAGGGGTTTGTTCCTATCCATTAACAGACACCCCCCTCCCCCGGAAGACTTCAGTTTTAAGAAATGGACCCTTTATCCCAGTTGCTTTTTTTCCTTACAAGATGGACTACTTTGGTTTCTTTTATTAACCCATATGTGATTGTAATTGTTAAAATGGAAAAGACAGTGTGGTTTTCTAAGATTCATTCATTCATCAAATTGCTGTATCCTCTTTCCAGGCCACAAGTACAGAACTCTTACCTCCAGCACTCAGCACATTGTTTATGTACCTTCACACCTAGCCCTAATGCTTAAAGTGCTTCTTTTTTTCAATCAACTTTGTCACAGAAATTTAAAGCTAGAAAGGTCTCTTTGTGTTTGCATTACGCATGCGTCTAACATTCTGAATACTAATCAAAGCAGAGATTGGCAGTGCAATCCTACACAGAGTACTCCCTTCGAAATCCAAAGAAGTCAATGGGCTTTGAAGGTGTTACTCTGCTTAAGGCTGCACCGTCAATGTCACCAGGAGAGGCAGTATCAACATTTTCTACATTAATTAATTAATGAAATAATCCAGCAACAGGTGAAAACTCTGTAAGCCAAGAGAAGATTCATACATTACAATGAAAGAAGGAGAGTGATAGTAAATTGCACTTTCTTAATTAGCTTACATCTGGTGTCTAAAGTATAACAGGGAAGTTTTCCTAGCAAACATCAAATATAAAAACAGCTAGGCGACATTGGAAATACACTGGTGTGTATTCCACTACTTTGCCTAACAAAGTCCAAAGTCTTCTCCGTGCCAAGGGGCCCTCCTTCATGAGAAGTGGCTCAGGAGAACAGACACTTTGACATCCTCTTTCTCCATCTTCACTCTAAGATGTGAAGTCACTAGGATGGCCTCTTGATGCACTTTTTTTGCCGTTTTCAAGAGCTAGAGGGAGTGTCCTGTACTCACATGAGCAGGCCACGTGACTTGGTTCATTGGATTACTGTGTCCGACCTTGACGAGTTGCGGCTGTATGTGTTGAGTAGTATCTGCAGAAAAGCATTGCATTTCAATTCCTACAAAAGTGCTATCTAGGCGGCCTGTTTACACATATGAATTGTCTCTTCAGGTTGCAATCAACAAGCATTGAATTGGCACACATGTAAACCAAATCTCCTACGAAGTATTTCATGTGGTCCTGAAGTTCAGTTTCTGAAAGCAGGCAAATCCACCCACTGCTTCTGAAAGATGAACCAAGTTACTACAAGAATCCCCTCTTCTAATGTTACACTACGTCCATTTCGACATTAAACTATTTGCAAGAATTCATAAAGGTGCAATTTAAAAACCCAAAAGAACATTAAGTACCATATCTAGGATATTACAATGCTAGCTTCTCTAAGTACCAGGGAGGTAGCCATGTCAGTCTGTTGCAGGAAAAAAAGTCTAGCGACTAGAAGTGGGCACAACCCAAAATAGGAACCGAAGTTCATCACAAACCGGGCCGTTTTGTGGTTCACGAACCAGTGGTTCGTTGAGGGCATTTCTGACAAACCACAATGAACCACGATGATTTTTAGGCCAGTTTGTTTGGTTCATTTTTCAGTTCGTCACTGCAGACAGTCTGGTGCTGATCAATCAGTTTCCTAGGCAATGGGGGGGATGGGCTTTCTACAGACCTTCTTCTGCCCCAGAAGTGACATATTCATGAACCAAACAAACTGGTTCATGAACCGGGCAATTTCATACTGGTTCATGGTTTGTGAAATGTGATGAACCACAAACCGCAACCAACTGCCATTTTCCCAGTTCGTGCCCATCTCTACCAGTGACAATTGAAGAGTAAGATTTTTTGTCACAACAACTTCTGTGACCTGTATCCCACTTCATCAAATGCACAAAGTGCAAATGCAGGTGTAACCCTCAATGAATGAAAGGGTGGGTGAGTTCAGTCTTTTTAGACAGTGAAACTCCCGTCTGTGGCTACCAAGACATATAATGGATATAAGTTTTTCTGTGTTAACTGTACCAGCTTCAAACTTAAACATACCATCAAGAAAGGAAATAGAAGATGCACTAAAGGCAGTTAGCACTAAAATAATGTCTTTATATATGCAAAAGGATTGAGATAATAATAACCTTCAGTAACAATGCTGCACTCTGCTTGTTATTACTTTGCAGCATAGCCCTTACTTAGTATATCATAAAGAAAATTACAAATCTCTTCAGCTCCTACGAGGGTGCATAAAACAGTAATGTGCGTGCATGCGTGCACTCCTTGTACATAAACCACTAGAATCTAAGTCCTCTAAAAGTCAGCCCAGGGTAGAAAGGGCTCAGAGACATTTGAACTGCAGAGAAAATATCCTGGCAGTATTTGGGAGATTTAAAAAGGCTTTCTTCTCAAGCCCTTGAATCCTGCAATTATTCCAAGCAAGTCTGTGAAACAACAAAATCTGTGCAGGCCATTCCCATCTTTCCGATTCTGTTCCTCCTTTCCAATGATAGAAAGAGTGCCTTAAGAAAGGCATGCTCTCAGTGGCTGTTGCTAAGCAACCACAACAATATTGCCAGCCTTCAAGCCTTGGTTTCTGTCAGAAGGAGGGGCCAGGTGGATTGTTTTGGCCTTTGATGAAAGACTTATCAGGTCAAGGCCCACCAGCATCTCAGTGAATTAACATGCTGAACTACTTGGACCTCGGATGCAGCTACGATTAACAGAAGTGTGCGTGTAGTACCATCAAGGAGCAGCCAACTTATGGTGACCCCATGAGGTTTTCAAGGCAAGAGATGATCAGAGGTAGTGTGCCATTGCCTGCCTCTGCAAAGTGACCCTGGACTTTCCTGGTGGTCTCCCATCCAAGTACTAAAGAGGGCCGACCCTGTTTAGCTTCTGAGATCTGACAAGAGCCGTCTAGCTTGGGACATACAGGTCAGGGCCCATGAACACATACCATGCTAATAAACAGTTACTGCAATTGTCTTTAACAAGAGCAGTAACTTCAGAATTCTATGGTCACATTGCCCAAATCTTGGGTATAACCAGCCTCTTTTGGGGGTGCATTGAACATGCTCCAGTTTATTAAGTATAGAAAGGGAGTACATGCAGACATAGAACTTGTGGTATATTTATTGTATATATTACAATGGATTGGTCTGCTTCCCCTCTGAGATTTGGGTGGGTTGGTTTAGTCTCATGGGGTGGAATTCCTGCTTATTTAGTTGCGTTGGTTAGCTAGAAGAATAGACTGCATGAGCTCCCTCGATCTGAAACCTATTGCCCCCATCCCTATATCTCCTTGTTAATAAATGGATGTTGTTTTGAACACACCTACCTCTGCTATATGAATCTAGGAGCTGGAGCCTGAATGGCTACCCTAATCCTGTTTTACAGGCAGAACATAACATACTTTGTAAACTGCTCTGAGTGGGTGTTAAGTTGTCCTGAAGAGTAGTATATAAATCGAATGTAAAAGAAAAAGAAAGGAACATTTCAGAAATATCATTGGCCCATGATGCCAGGTGGATACTGCTGAGATACAGAGATTGGAGCCATGGACTAACAGGACAGAGCTTGCTACAAATCCAAGAAAAGCCCCAGGGTTGCAGAAAAATCTAAAATCTTTTTAAAATGGGGGTTAGCCCCCCTCCCCAATGATAGAAAAAGTGCTTGTTGCTTTAAGAAAGGCATGTTCTCAGTGGCTGTTGCTAAGTAACCACAACAATATTGCCAGCCTTCAAGCCTTGGTTTCTGTCAGAGGGAGGAGCCAGGTGGGTTGTTTTGGCCTTTGCTGAAGGACTTATCAGGTCAAGGCCCACCAGCATCTCAGTGAATTAACATGTGGTGCACAGTGATGTCACTGTGGCACATATTCACTAACACCAAATACAAGCCATCAGGGACATCTCGGGTACCACATTCCTAAAAATATATTGGAGCCACAGTATAGTGCACACATACAAGCCACAGAGAGCTGAACTGGGATACATGGAATGGATTGTACCCTCTGTAATGTGATCAGGACACATACTAACCATTCCTACATTTAAGTATGTGCTAAAATTTTTGCTAAATATTATTAACAGAATAGTAACCAAAACTACACTGAAATTTTTAGCAAAGGGTTTTGGAACACCCGTAATGGAAACTAGCTTTATTTGAGGGAGGGGGTCAGCAGGGGAGGGCTGAAGTGCTTTTGAAACAGGTTGAAAGGCACCTTTTCCAGAACTTACAAAAGGGCTCTTCTTCGGTCTTTAACGATCTGTTTAGATTGTCAGGACAGGCAGGCAAACCACCCTAACCTCAGTCGTCCAGGAAGGATGCCTGAAGGTATAAATACTCCAGCCCACAACGTCCAGATGTAGTTCACCTTCTGTGATCCCCAAAACAGGTGGAAAACAAAGCTGGCTTTTAAGGCTCCTCCTTAAAAGTTTCTTTGACTGAGGAAGTCATAACTCCTTGCATAACTCTATTCCGACTGGCAGCATTTTTGCTATGCAAACTCTAGGGTCCCCACCCCACCCCACCCCCAGTATAGCTACCCAAAATCCTTGGGAGTGCAAATGGCTTTTAAGTCTACAGCATCACAGCACTAGATATAGTCAGCTTGGGAAGGGATAGTGATGAGGGATTGTGGTGCAGTGTTAAAGCATCCACTTGGCATGCAGAAGGTCCCAGGTTCAATCTCTGGCATCTCCAGGTAGTAGTTGGTGTGAAAAACCTCCCCTTGAGACCCTGGAGAGTGGCTGTCAGTCAGAAGAAACAATACTGACCTTGATGAACCAAAGGTCAGATTCAGTATAAGGCAGCTTCACGTATATGTTCAAGATCTGTTCAAGACCTGGATCCATGCTACGGTAACGTCAAGACTATTGTAATGCACTATACATAGGTCTCCCATCCAAATTAGCAAGGAGACCCCAATTGGTGCAAAACACTGCCATGCGACTGCTATCACGAGTGAGCAGGAGCACGAACATCACCCCATTCTGCAATCACTCCATTGGCTACCTATCAGCTACCATGCTCAGCTCAAGGTATTGGTTATCACTGAGTGATTCCATACACGTTGGATAATGCACTTCCAATCCTCTTTACAGATCATTTGGAACAGATTTTTTTGTGTGCGGAACAAAAAATCCACCTCAAATGATTGATAAAGTGCATTGAAGTGCATTATCCAACATTTATTTATTTATTTATTTATTTATTTATTTATTTATTTATTTATTTATTTATTTATTTATTTATTTATTTATTTATTTATTTAATCATATTTATATTCTGCCCACCCCACAAGCAGGCTCAGGGCAGATAACAGCATTAAAAACATTTAAAACATTTCATTAAACATTATCATAAAACATTAAAAGCATTGTATAAAGATATTAAAAATAGCAGCACTCTTTTTTTTTTTTAGTGGCGATTACAGAAAGTGCAGCAGTGCAATTGAAACATGGCAGCAGCTTCAGAACAGTGGTGGGCAGCTCTCATAGGGAGGGGAGTAGATGTTATATCCTCCAGCCAGTGGAGGCCCAGCCTCAGCCATAAACCTGGCGGAACAACTCTGTCTTACAGGCCCAGAGGAAAGATAGTAGATCCTGCCGGGCCCTGGTCTCGGTAGACAGAGTGTCCCACCAGGTAGGAGCCAAGACTGAGAAAGCTCTTGCTCTAGTCGAGGCCAGGCGGGCCTCCTTGGAGCCAGGGACTGATAGTAATTTCTTTTCTCCTGATCGGAGGGTCCTCTGGGGAATATACGGGGAGAGACGGTCCCTCAGATACGCTGGCCCCAGTCCGCACAGGGCCTTATAGGTCAATACCAAAACCTTGAACCTGATCCGATACTCCACTGGCAACCAATGCAGCTCGCGCAATATTGGTGTAATATGCACCCTATTTGGTGCTTTCATAATGATGCGTGCCGCTGCATTTTGCACCAGCTGTAATCTTCGGGTCAGGCACAAGGGTAGGTCCGCGTACAGCACATTACAGTAATCCAACCTAGAGATGACCGTTGCCTGGATCACTGTAGTTAAGTCACAGGTAGACAGGTAAGGGACAAGTTGTCTGGTCTGCCGCAGATGGAAAAAAGAAGACCTGACAACCAGGTCCGCTGTGACCTGTGCCTCCATTTTCAGGGAGGCATCTAGGAACACCCCAGGCTCTTAACCCTTGGAACAGGCACAAGTTGTGCCCCATCGAGGGTCGGGAGCCGGAGTCCCGAATCCAGTCCCCCATGTCTCAAGTATAGGACCTCCGTCTTTGTTGGGTTCAGTTTCAGTCGACTCTGTTTCAACCAATCAGTCACGGCTGCAAATGCATGTTCCAGGACATCTGGGGCTGAGCCGGGCCGGCCATCCATCATCAGATACAGCTGGGTGTCATCTGCATATTGATGGCACCCAAGCCCAAAACTTTGCACCAGCTGGGCAAGGGGGCACATATAGATGTTAAACAGTAAAGGGGAGAGTATTGCCCCCTGTGGGACCCCACACACCAATGGGTGACGGGGTGACAATTTCTCCCCAAGCACCACCCTCTGTCCCTGACTGTGGAGAAAAGAGACAAGCCACTGTAAGGCAGTCCCTCGTATCACCACATCGGCGAGGCAGTGAGTCAGAAGATCGTAATCGACTGTGTCATGTGCGGAACATACAAAGCTCTTCATGGCCTTGGCCCGGCATACCTATGAGACCTCTTCCCTCCCTATGTTCCTCTACAGCAGCTTCACTCATATGAACAGGGTCTCTTGCAGGTGCCACTCTGCACATGCGCGAAATCAACAGTAGCCCGCACACAGGCTTTCTCAGTGGTCGCCCCTACTCTGTGGAACAGCCTGCCTGGGGCAGTCAGGGGAGCCCCCACTCTCCTAGCTTTCCATATACGATGCTAAACCAAATTATTCAAAAAGGCTTTTGTATTGTAGGGAGGGGCTCTCAGATGCTTCGCTTATGAGTTAAGGACCACAGACTTCACCACTATATTGCCTCATGTACTACCTGTTGTCTTAAATAGGTGCTCCTATGAGCTGCTTGTGCTTCATGGGGTCTAATGTCAGCCCTAGAATTGCTTATGTTCTGTTTCAGCATTTCTTCAACTCTGTATTGGATTCTTACTAATGCTGTGTCTTTTGTAAACTTGCATTTACTTACCCTGTGGCATTGTTTATTGAAATGTCCTTGATACTGACTGTGCTGATCTCACACTGTGCAATCTGCCTTGAGTCTCAGTGAGAAAGGCGGACTATAAATGACATAAATACATGACAAATAAATAAATAAATAAATAAATAAATAAATAAATAAATAAATAAATAAATAAATAAATAAATAAAACCACTGTCCATCCTAGATGGGAGGGAGAAGGAGCAATTACAATGACTAACCTCCACATGTGGCCATCCATTTTTGTTCCATGACCTGGTCTGAATCCAGACTGAAAAGGGTCCAGAGCAATGAACGTATCCAAGAAGACCTGGAGTTGGTCAGATACTCCTCTCTCAATCACTTTGTCTGGGGTCTGATGTCCGACATCCAGGGAACAAGGAGCAGCCTAGAGCAGCTGGTGTGGCTGGCCCCACTGCCAGCAAAGATCCCTGCCGGGGGGAGGGCCAACACATTAATACTGGAACTGGGGCCGGAGAAGGGTCAGACAGTGAGACTGCATCCTGAGCCGCAGAGAACAGCATGGGTGTGCAGGTGAAGGATGAGCCACGACACCCAAGCCCCAGTGAGTCAGATGGGGCAGATGGAAGCCAACCAGCCCCACCTTCCATGGAGAGGCAAGGCGCCCAGGACAGGCAGGTGAGGACAGCCAACCAGGAGAGGCAGCTGAAGGGCGGAGGCAGGCACCTGTCAGGCCAGAAGAGTGAGGTGCAATCGAGGAATTGGCCAAGCCCGGAGGAGGGGGCGGGAGACCCACTTGAGAAGACGGGCTAAAAGGACAGAGAAAGGGGGAGACGGGGTGGAAGGTTTAGGAGAGTGTGTGAGTGGGGAAGAGGGAGAGAGAAAGGGGGGGGAGAAAGGGATATTTTAGGAGCCTGTGCGAGCAGAGGGAGGGAGGGAGAGGGAGAGATAGGAGAGGAGGGAGAGGGTTGGAGGTGGCAAGCAGAGTCGGTGGGAAGTTTGGCAGGTTGAGCAGGCCCCCGAGTGGCTGAGAGGGAGCAAGGGTGATGTATACCTCCCCTCCTTCCACAGAGCAGGAACCTGCGCTGGCCCTGTCCGTGTCCAGGAGCCGAAGTTCAGGCCCAGTGGCGCCCTACCTGCGCTGGCCCTGTCCGTGTCCAGGAGCACCCTACATAGCTGCACCCACGGTGAATCATGACACACTTTGCCCAGAAAGGGCAGATTAGAGACTGGCGATAATAGGCTGCATCAGTTTTGTCTAGGGATGTTTTTTTAATTAGTTGATGGATAACCGCATGTTTGAGTGGGCAAGCAAAGGTGCCCTGAGTTAGGGATTGATTTACAATACACCTCAGTGGTTCATTTATGTGGTCCTTACTGGATTTTAACAGCCAAGATGGGCAAGGATCCAGTGCACGAGTAGTGCTTTCCCAAACGTCAGGGTCCTCTCATTGTAACTGGTTCGAAGCAGTCCATACGTGAGCCAGATGGTGTATTAAGCATTTTTAAAATCTTGTCTATATTACAGGCAGCATCCAGATCAGAACATATTCATGCCATTTTATCGGCAAAAAACTTTACAAAGGCCTCACAGCTAATTGTCTGTTCCTGAAACTGTAAAGTTTCAGATTTAGGGGTTAGAAGATGACAAGATACCTTGAACAACTGGGATGGTCATAAACTAGCTGACGCAATGGTTGCTGAGAAATAACATTTCTTTACCACTTTCATTTCCACTTTGTAGGTCCTCCAACAGGTTCTGTAGCACACTCTTATCAGTTTCAGCATGAGTTTTCCACCACCATCTTTCTAGGCATCTTCCAACCTTCTTTAGGTCACCCAGCTCTATGGTACACAATGGGGCTGTCTTTCTTCCCAAGGGCTGAAGTGGTTGACAAGGAGCAATGGAGTCAATAGCTTCAAGGAGCTTCACGTTCCAAGCTCTTACAGCAAGCTCAATAAAACATGTGTCTGGAATTCTAAAATCTCCCAAGTTTTTTTGGAATCTAGAAGGATCTGTCAGCCTTTGAGGGTGAATCATTTTAACTGGTCCCCCCTTATGGCTGGATGTTGGGGCTATATTCACTTTTGTCTTCAGCAGATGATAGTCTGACCACAATTCAGGTCAAATCTCCAGCAATGAAATAAGACTTTCCCTCAATGGCTCAGTGAAAATGTTAAGTCCAACCCATGGCTTCTTTCATGCATAGGGTCTGTCACTATTAGAGAGTGACCTAGGGTAGCCAGGAAAGCTATAAAACCTGACCTGGCCCACTCAGCATGGACGCTGAAGTCCCCCAGAACAATCAGTCTACATGTTGCCAAATCATATCCGCAATTAGCTCTGCCAGCTTAGAAAGGGTACTTACTGGGGGGCTGGACGTCAATAAACAAGCAGAGTATGTGGGAAACATCCAGGAACATTTTATCACATGTGGTGGACTTGTCAAAATATACATAAATTTTGGGTAACGGCGCATACAATGGTCCGAACAATTCTACAAATCCCAATACCCTTTAAACCTGAGTTATTTTTGTTGATTTGCATTCCAAATGAATTTAGTAAGGATCAGAAATATTTCATAAGACATGCAGTAAGGGCAGCGAGAATTCTATTAGCATATTATTGGAAACGCCAAATAATGCCTACTCAAGAAGGACTAGTGGCAAAGATTATGGAGAGTGCAGAAATGGACAAATTGACCTCAATGTTGAAAGGGCAAATGGAAGAGGGCTTTGCTGGGCCCCGGACTTCATTCTGTGATTGGGTTAAAAATAAGCACAAAGACATGAGTATATTAAGGATATAAAGGCTTGAATATAATTTGTGTTAATCATCACTGTCTACCTATTCCTTGTTTCAAATGATATGTAGAGTAATGTTGTAAGCAGGCTACTTAACGTGGTTGTTGATTTCCCCCTTCTATCCCCCCTTTCCCTTTCCTATGCTCCTCCCTGTCCTGACCTTGTTAAAATTCAATAAAATGTGTATATATATATATATATATATATATATATATATATATATATATATATATATATATATATATATATATATATATAAAACAAACAAGCAGCGTACCTAATGTTTCGTTAGTTTCCAAAGACAGGAGCAAATAGTCAGTACCAACTATAGCTTGGACTGGAAGTCTGCAAACATTGAAGGACTCACAAAGAATAATAGCAACCCCCCTCCCCCCCGTTCCATCTACCATTGCAATAAGGGGGGGGACTATACTACTGTATAGTCAGGTAGAGTTACTTGGGATAGATACACCGCATCTTTTTCATGCTGCCACGTCTCTGTTATGCAAGCCACATCTATTTCCTCTTCTTGCAACCTCCCAGCAATGCATGCAACTGTGTTCCTAACAGACCTGGTATTGCATAGTATTAGTATAGCTGGGGGGTGGGCGGGTGGGGAGCATCCCCTACATTATCAACACTTGGGTTGTTAGAGAGGTTAGATGCTGGTGTATGTAGTGCCTTGTATAAATTTCTACAAAGGCTCAATTTTTGGATTCCCCAATTTCCTAGCTTTTTTTCCTCTTCAAACATATGAATGTAAGGCAGCTGCCTGACAAACTTGTTTGGAATGTTTGCACCACAGATCCTCAAAGTAACCTTAAAGTAGCCAGAGCCTTATGGTGCATTATATTGAACAGTAGCGCCACTTGCTGGCTATGTTGAAGAATCACAGCATATTTTCATAGTAGTTTTGGAGCAAACCTGAGGAGAATGAAAGCAAGCTGGTCCGTAAGGTTTCGTACTGGAGTCTTACATTTTCTTGATAAATATATAGAATACAAGTTTTCTTTTTTGAGGGGGAGAAATATGCAAAACCATCTGATGTCTAACCTAACTTTGGTAATGTCTGATTATAATAATTTGTTCTCAAACCCATAACCTTTCTGCTCATGGACAGCTCATTGACCTTTTCTGTGTTAAGCATGGTTATCTAAACCTTTCTTAATCTTTTGTTTTTGTGTTTTGAAGTGTTTGTGAAGATTCAGATGCACCACCCAACAGATAATATACTAAGAAATGGTTGTGAATATAAAGCAAAGGTTTACACTGACTGCTGAAATATACAGCAAATGAAATCTTAAAGTGGTTGTGGTTGGTTTCAATAAAGATGAGTCCCAAAAGTTCTTGGTATTAGGTTTAAACTCTAGTGCTGAAGAGTTAACTGTAATTTGTTTTATATAATGCCTTCAATGTGCATGGCATTGCGCAGGCCTCTGCTCCAAGGATCTTACAATTAAAATATGAGACAAGAAAGATGCCAAAAAAGAGATAGAAGCGGATGGAAGAAACAGTAGGGAAATATACAATTAATTTCAATTATATATATGTAGGTGGAGTAATGTGTATGAAGCAAATTGAAATGTCCTATTTATTTGTTTTCAAGGTCAGCTATGAAAAAACTTTTAAGGCATTTCATATGGATGCAGAGAGAGGAATGAGGTATTATATTATTGTAGAAAAAAACAAGAAGATCTAGGAAGGGAGTAATTTTGAATTTCTCATTCCTGGTATTTGACCCACAAATCCCAATTTTGATTATGCTTGTGTGAATCAGTACTGGGTTTAAATCCTCACTTCAACAACTAGATCCAAATGTTTTACTCTCTGATCCGCAACCTACCAGAAGAGGGAGCAGCTAGCTTCTTCTTTTCTGTCACTTGGGTGCCACCACTGTCCAGGAAGTGGTACTGCAGCTACTAGTTTAACAATTGTCAGGTGATGCAAGGGACCAATTGGGTGCCAGCTGGTTGTATGTCTCAGATTCTAGCCCTTCAACATGTAGCCTGAGTAAAGACAAACCTAGTTGCCTGTCCAGTGCTGGTGTTGCTTCTATATGGTCAACTGTGACACCTGATATAAGGCATATTCTTCCCCCACATCATATTACAATATAAGTCTATCTCAAGCAGGAATTACATTCGGGATCTTCTCCAGTAGTTCACATAGCATGATACTAACACTATCTCCACTACTGTTGTGGGGATAATAATAGCGTGCTTTGTAAATCACTTTGTAAATCATGGGAGGTAAATCGTCATCCTGAAGGGCAGTATATAAATCAAATTTTATTATTATTTATTATTATTATGCGAGGCAGTGGTTTGTCATTCATGGTCCGAACCTATACTTAATTTCTCCCAAATTTGCCTGTATTCTCAAGCTTGCAAATTGGCATTGGGACTCTGTCCTTCATATAACCCTTCTTTTCATACACATTTGCAACAACACAGGCAAATCTGAACCCAAGTAGCGACACATAAAAGAAACTGGTTTCAAAACCTATAAAATAAACCAGATGATCAATTTTGTTTATTTTAAAATCTTTATTATGAAATACAAACAGCATTGTTTTTTATTTTAACTTAAGATCTCTTTTTTTATAAAAGAGAGGGTACAAAACCTCCCACAATATTTCCAAAATACAACTATACATTTGTTACAAAATATTACAATACCTCCCATGTTAATACCTCCAAGACTGCAAAACCAGCTAAGGTTCAAATGCGACTGAAATGTGGCAACTTCTTTCTTTTGCTCTCTGCATACAGCAGTTGCAGTGAGTAGATTGGTCTGGATTCTCACACATTACCTTAAAGTAACTGCTTACTATATGGCTGATTCCGCACACGTTGAATAATGCACTTTCAATGCACTTTATCAATCGTTTGAGATGGATTTTTTGTTCCGCACATTAAAAAATCCATTCCAAATGATCTATAAAGAGGATTGGAAGTGCATTATCCAAAGTGTGCGGAATCACTCAATATCAGGAAACCTCATCTGCCCTAGTGTGTGCCCAGGTGCTAATATTTTGGAAGCTGCAGAAGCTATTCCCATGACTCAAGGACCAATCTTTCATGTGTATTGCAACCATTATCCAGGTTAAAAAGGACGGGAGAGGAGTCACATAGTACGGGAGAAAGCTTTACTACAGGGGAAAATTTGCACCATCTGTTCCCTTTAAAAATGGATGATGTATGTGAAAGCATACATGAAAGGGCACATCTAGCCAAGCAAGATTCTATACAGATGGAGCATTCATGTCGGGGAAGGAGAGAGCCTCGTGTGCAATTTGCCTCTTCTAAAAGACTGAAGGAGCGATTGTACTTTA
Source organism: Eublepharis macularius (assembly GCF_028583425.1). Taxonomy (NCBI): domain Eukaryota; kingdom Metazoa; phylum Chordata; class Lepidosauria; order Squamata; family Eublepharidae; genus Eublepharis; species Eublepharis macularius. The sequence continues at coordinate 19,108,413 of NC_072799.1, read as the reverse complement.
GAGCAACGATGCATTTATCCTGAAAAGAACTTATTTTTAAAGAATGGAAAACAATCCTTCTGCAAATGCAAAAATTGCTCAGAAAGGGGGGAAAGGGAGGAAGAATATGTTTGTCTTTTTGGTAGCGATGTCACAGGTACTGTTCAATAGACGTCTACATGACCCAGCCCGCTAATACAGAGAAATATTAATGCATGGAATTCTACAGTTGTGGACCAATGACTGGAAAATCTCTACTAACTTAATTTCTTGAATCAAGGACTCATCAAAGCTAGTGAGTTTTGTAGAGGGGAAGACATTCCCTTAAGTGTTTTAAGTTTTTGGAAGTTGTTTGCAAATGGAACAGACGTCAGTGACCAGAGTGGTAATCCACTTGTTCCACAATTTTTTTCCTGTTGCTAATGGTATATTGTTTCCTGCGGGGTTTATACAAAACACATGCCACTCCTGGTAAAGTTCACCCAAACTCATCAGTACTCTTTCAGTCTCCCTGAAAATTCCTTGGATTTTTACTGGGGAAGGAACAGCCCAATTTTGCCTCAAATTTTGCACCAGCTAATTTTACCTCAGTCAGTAGCAAATAAAAGTACTATGAAACTCTTTAAATGAGCTAGAACCTGCAGAGGATTTCCACTCATGGAAGCGGGGCAATTTTTGCTGATATCCCCTTCCTGCTGCAGATCGCCAAGCCCACCTTCATGCTGTTCGTGAGACCTCCCTGTCCCTAGGAGTAACATTTGGGGGGTTAATTTGGGCTGCAATGGGGAATGAGGTGGTGTGAAAATCCTGTTCTGCTGAGGGAAATCCCTCCTATCAACAGGGACTTCCCATGGGATCTAAGTCATCTCGTTCTTCTAGTCGCCTTAGAACTCTGTCCTCCTCCCTCAAACAGGTATATTTTGGCCATGCAGGAATGTCCCAATCCACCCCATTTTTGTTTTACATGCAATTTGGTGGCAATGCTACTTCCCAGCAGTCAATATGCACATTGCCAAAATGATAAAATAAATTAAAAGACCACTTCCCATCTCCCAAACGTTATTAAATTTGCCTTTCAAAATGCATTTAATATCCATCCTGACAGTCATTATCTTCATAATCTCTATAAGGTTTGTTATGGTAAATGTCAAGCATTAACTTGCGGCTTTCAAGCTCATTGCTTCTCGACCAACTATCATCTTCTACACTGTCAGACCTGCTCAGTGTGTCCTCCCTGGATTTGCTGTCCCTTTCTACAGAGTGGCTGTTTCCCTCTTTGGATTCACTGGTATCCGCTGATCGGCTGTGCTGATGTTGCCCTTCTCCAGATTTCAAGTCACTTGAATCACTTTCATTGCTGTCTTCACTACCAGTACTTTCTTGGGAAACTTTATCGCTCTCGGATGATTCGCTTTGAGACAATCTGCTGTCATCGTGGACGGATTCATCGGTGTCTTCGTTTGATTCTTCACTCTCCTCTGTGGATGAACTCATTTCACTTGACCTGCTGTGGTGCCGTTTAACCTGTCTGGATTCACTGCTCCTTGGTGACACATTTTCTGCCTTTTCAGTAGAAGAACTCTCACGTTCTTTAGATTTGCTGGCACTGTCTTTCTCTGATTTATTGGTTCTCTCTTTATACTTTTTCACAGGTTTTTCTTGGGACTCCCTGCTATTTTCAGAGGATTCACTTTTTATGTCTTCCACAGATACTGTATCATCATCCTCTTTAGATTGGCTGTTCTCATCTTCTCTAGACTGACTAGCTATGCGTTCTCTAGACCGGCTGTGCACATCTTCCCTGGACTGAATGTGCACATCTTCCCTGGACTGACTGTGCATATCTTCCCTGGATCTGCTGTGCTTGCCTTCCCCGGACTGGCTGTGCACATCTTCCTTGGACTGGCTGTGCTTTTCTTCCTTGGACCTGCTATGCTTATCTTCCCTGGACCGACTACGCACATCTTCCCTGGACTGGCTGTGCTTGTCTTCCCTGGATCTGCTGTGCTTGCCTTCCCTGGACTGGCTGTGCACATCTTCCTTGGACTGGCTGTGCTTGTCTTCCCTGGATCTGCTATGCTTGTCTTCCCTGGACCGACTATGGACATCTTCCCTGGATCGACTGTTGATGTTCTCTATAGACTGGCTTTGACTGCGCCTTCTAGATGAGCTCTCTACAGCTTCTCTGGAATGGCTAGCTGCATGTTCCCTGGATCTACCAGGGACATTTTCTGTTGATTGACCGACATCTTCTAGGGATCGGCTGTCCTCTTTAGAGTCGGCATCATCCTCTTGCAGGTATGTGCTCTCGTCATGCTCAGGACTGTGATCCTCCTCGGAGTCACCGTCCACATAGTGGTACACTTCCCTGGCAAAATGTTCCATGGATTTGCTGTGATGTTTGCCTTTGCCTTTCACTGTGCCAATTTCCTGGCTGCTTTCTTTTGAGACGACATCTCCTTGAAGCATGCTAGAGTCACTGTCATCACTCTTAAAGACTTGGGGGTCATCACCTTGCATTCCTTCATCATCAAAATCGTACCTGTCCTCTTGGCTACTGCTGTAACTCTCAACTCCATGCCCTGTGCTATAATGAATAATGCGATTATCCTCTAGATCAAGACTTCTGCTCTCACTGCTGCTGCTGCTACTGCTGCTGCTATCATCGTGGTGTCGACCAACAGTGTTGTCACCATCTCCCTCTGAATGATGCTGCTCGTCCCCTTTGTTTGGGGGTACAGTGGGCCCAGCACCTTTCCCGTAAGTGCCTTCATCATTATTTCCATCCAAAGAACCGTCGCCACTGACATCTTCATCATTTATCAGATCACTCCCTCCTTTTCCAGTGAATGTATATGATACTTGGTCAGGAATATAGAGCATTCCGTCGTTTTCACCATCATGTCGTTCTTCGGAATTTCGGATATCACTGTAAGGGAACTCTTCTTGGTCAGAGCCCTGAATCTCATTTTCATCTTCCTGTGCAAGAAGACAAAAGAAGGAGGGAAATCCAATCATTAATTATATTCCATATGATAAACTGTTCTCAGCATTTCATCGGCCCAAGTAGAGCTCTTCCTTCTACTCATCCTATGCCACAAAATTGCAATGCATGGGTACTGTAGTCACTCCATTGGATTACAATGAGTGATTCCGCACACGTTGGATAATGCACTTTCAATGCACTTTATCAATCATTTGAGGTGGATTTTTTGTTCCACACATGAAAAAATCCATTCCAAATGTCTATAAAGAGGATTGGAAGTGCATTATCCCACGTGTGCGGAATCACTCAATGTAAGGGAAGGCTTCTAATTCTTATTTCTGCTTCTTCGCTCAAAGTGTGAAAAGCTCCCGGCACTCCTCCTTCCTTATACTGAACTATTTGGGGAGTGTATGATACTATTTTTTATTTCATTGTTTTCTAATAGTGACATCTAGTTTATTAGATTTTTGTTCTCATATTGTGATATCCAGTTTATTGCATTGTTCACTGTGCACATTATACTGGTCTTTATGGCATTACTTTTATAGCTCTATAGCCTTGACTCTCAACAAGAAAGCCGGACAATAAATGAACTAAGGAATTAATTAATTAAAAGAGGAGGATTGGCCTCTGTGTCCTCCTTTTGGGGACATTTAGTTGGTCAAACAGGAAGTTGAACTAGAGGGACCATTAATACAGCCCCGCTGGTCTCCTGTGTCCTCATTCCGTTTATCACTTCCAAGGATCCTGATCTCATCTTTGTGTTATTTATTTTTCACGTTTCGTTTCTACTTTTCAGAATGAAAGTTGTCTTGATAGTAGCTAACACATATGAAATGCATTTTTAAATTATTTAAAGACGTGTTTTAAAAAATCAAAAAATATGAACTATAATAAAAAAAGTTAAAACCATCTGCAGCTTGACCGTAAGAATAGCGTTTAGAAAGATGATCTACTTTCGATTTCAAAAGGGCAGCAAATTTTTATTTTAAAAAGATCTATTCACTTGCCTTATAATGGCAAAACTAGATCCAGCAGATAGACCTCACAGGGGAGTGTATTCCACAATGAAGATGTCTTTTACAGAAAAAGTAGGTCAGTCAACGGTTAGTTGTCACAGTAGCTAGGGCTGCTTCCATATGGGGATGATACCCCACCGTGCTTTCATTGCTGCCATGAATCTTTTACAAATGATGGGAGCCTTTTCAATTGGTATAATTTTGCTGTTTGAACTTTGTGTATGGGGAGAACACACGACCCACAATTCTCACCAATATGCACGGTGGCTCTTTTGTGTGACTCAGAGCCAAACTACAAGTGACACCTTACACAGGTTGGACACTTGTCAGCTTCCCTCAAGTTTTGATGGGAAAAGTAGGCATCTTGGTCTTGCAGCTGTAACGGACAGCCAAGCTGTAAAACCAGGATGCCTACATTTCCCATCAAAACTTGAGGGAAGTTGACAAGTGTCCAACCTGTGTAAGACGTCACTTGTAGCTTGGCTCTTACAGTGCAATCCTAAGCAGAGTTACTCCAGGCTAAGACCATTGAAATTAATGGGCTTAGAACGGCCTAACTCTGCCTAGGATTGCATTGTAAGTCAACCAGACTATTTTTCCAGCTTTAGTACATGTGGACATATACCCTCAATAAATCTGAGTAGCCCCTCATATGCATTCTCTGTGATGGCTTCCACCTTCTGGTATTGCCTTCCTGAGGAAATCAGAGAAGTTTCCACTTTCCTGGCTTTCCACAAACTGCAAAACTAAACTATTCAGGAGGGTTTTTTTTTTTTACACAGGCAAGAGGAGTGTGCTGTAAAGAAATGCTCCACAGAGACGCTTTGGTAAAGGTACAGGGACTGTAGACTATAATACTGGGTACTGCCTTTTGCTGTAAGTATGCTCCTACTGCGTAGTATGTGCATCGTTTTACATGTCATGCCAAATTGTTTATGTTTTGTTTCAGCTCTGTATTTGGATTTACGTTTTTTTTTAAATTTCTGCAATCCATACCCTATTGTATTATTCATTGACTGCCCCAGCCTTTTGTTGTATTGACTTATACTATGTAATCCACCTTGAGTCTCAGTGGGAAAGACGATCTATAAATAAATAAATTCCTACCACAGAAATTCTGTCGGAAGAATGGTCATCGGAACCATCCTCATCCATGTCTTCCATGCCATGCCGAGAATCCTTGCTTTCTACCCATTTCCTGTGCACTGCCTGGTGGATCCTGAAATAGCCACCCTCGTCATTGTCCTGAGTGCTCCATTCGCTGACATCTTCCACAAAGTTTTCCAAGCTGTCACTGGAAGCTTTTCTCTTTCCTTCACTGCTCTCGTGGCTAGTGGTTTTGTGTTCATTACCAGCAGAGTCTTCTCTGCTTTCCAGGCTTATGTCAAGCCTGCTCCCAGGTTCTTGATCACTGGTGTCTACAGAATCTGCTACAGAATCTTCACTTGCAGTAGCCTGTACAAAAGATGGAAGGAAGGACAGTGTCATTTTAGGGAGGTTATCTTGCATATGTTTCCATCAGTGTGATTGCGGAAAAAGAATACTGACAATCCTTTTGTGAATACCTGGAGATAGAGACAGAAATGCACACCATAATTTAAATACAATAATCAATGTTTGACATTATTTTTTAATGGCCCCAAACAAATGGGTCCAAGAAGGGGTGCTTGTGAAATTGTGGGGCAGGGATTTCAAGCAGCTGGGCTTTCCCCTTCCCTAGCAAAAATGTTTCCCTTCCTCCCCTCCCTGACAATCACCATTTGCCTTTGTGTGCCTTCCCTCCCAAATTCCCTTCTCCTTTGCCCTCTATGCCTTCCTACCAGACACCCTTCCCCTTTCGATCCCACTTCCCTTCAAACATCCAAGGCCTTGTCCCCCCGAAGATCCTTGCCCTTTCCTGTCTTCCCTCTAAAAACCATTCTCCTCCCCCTGTTCCTTATTTTGGGCTGTCCTCCCCATGGTGAGCCTGGGCCCACTGTGGGGTTCAGCCCTCACCAGGGCAGGCCTGGGCTGCCACGTAGGGTTGCCAGCTCCAAGTTGGGAAATTCCTGGAGATCTTGGGGGTGAAACCTGGAGAAACCTGGAGAAACCTGGAGAAAGTGGTGTTTGGGGAAGGAAAAGACCTTGGCATGGCATAAGTCCATAGAGTTCACCTCCCAAGGTAGCCATTTTCTCCAGGTGAACTGATCTCTTTGGCTTGGAGACCAGTTGTAATTCCGGGAGATCTCCAGCCACTACTTGGAGGATGGCAACCCTAGTGCCACGGCCTAGTGTTCCCCAGAGACAGAGGTGCCTTCCATGCAGCAGCTCTGCTTTTGGCTGCGGGAGTTAAATAGAGATGGGCACGAACAGCAATACGAACTAAAAAAAGCCATGAACAGCCCAATCAGCTGTTCGCAAACAAACTGTTCGCGAGGCCCCATTCTAAATGAACAGGTGGTCGTTGCAAGCCTCGTTCGTTGCTGTTCGTCAAGCCAGACAATGTGGCACTTGCAATCAATTCCCTTGGCAATGTAGGCAGGGATTGTCTGAACTCTGTCTGAACTCCTGCTGTTGCCCTGGAAACCCCAATCTAAGCCCAATTTAGCTTGATAGGCAGGTCTTCTTTTCAAGTGTGGAGCTTCAAATTTGTTACAAGGAAGCAAAGAGCAGAGGGGTGGGGGGCTCCCAGCTCTGGTTTCGCAGACAGTGAGGGAGAGACAGTTGCTGTTGGCATTTTGAGAGAGAGACAGGGAGAGTGCATTGGAGCTTGGATTTTCTTTGTGCGTGGTGGGATAGGGATCTACCTCTTCAAGTTCCAGGGCTGCTACCAGGCTCTGGGCCAAGCTATTATTTATTACTGGTACCTTTCCTGCTGCCTGCTCAAGGTAATGTTTCTGGGAGTGGTGCGGTAGGGATCTTGATGGCTGGAGGAGAGCCTACTGGCCCCCACGAACAACAAACATGTTCGTGAACAGGTCATGTTTGTCAATGTTCATTGTTCATTGTTTGTGGATGGCAATGAACAACGAACACCATGTTCATTTTTTTCCTGTTCATGCCCATGTCTAGAGTTAAATGGTTAGTGTTAAGTGTTTGGGTTTGGGAAAGTTAACCCCTCAATGTACTTGTTCAATATTTAAGATTTTTCTGCAAGCCCGGGGGTTGCCTCCAGTTTGCAGAAAGAACTGTTCTGTTCCCCAGTGGGCCCAATATGTGAGTTTAAGGATCTGCATGCAGGGGGCGGGATTCCCAATTAGATATGACAGGGTTGCATCAAACCAGATTTTTCATCAGTGAAAAGGGAGGAGGGGGCCCTGACTGAGAGGGTATGTCTGGTCCAAGCAAGCTCCCAAATTGTGATTCAAACCTGGGTCTCCAAGATCAAATTACCAACCTGGTAATTTGATAGGAAAATTCTACCTTCAGTGAAAACAAAATAAAGATGATCTACTTACCCATGACTCTTCTGAGCTTCTGTGATGTGCTCTTTGGTGTCTGGCTACCTACATAAATTGGAAGAAGAAACCACAGGTGAATGCTTTATAGACACTTAAAAATATTATACAATTACCCAACAAATGCACATAACGATCCATTAACAAAATATAACAAGCAAGAAAAAAAACCCAAAAGTGAATACAAAACAAAATAAAATATTAAGAAACAAATATATAAAATGTTTACAATTATTGTTATAAATTTTGGTTTTAGTTTTTATGATTTTATTGTATTGTTTTTATTTGGTGAGCCTCCTCGAGCAAGGCTCTACAAACATGGCATACAAATGCTCTAAATAAATAAAATAATCCTTGAAAAACACAAAGAGTGCAATCCACCATAACTAAGCTCTTTTAAGCCCCATAGATTTCAGTGGGAATGTTGACCATGTGCTTAATATATTGTAGGTTGTAATGCTATTTTAAAATATATATACTTACAGGATGAGAACATGATAGAGCCCACAGGGAGATCAATAAGAGCGCAGTTCCCTTCATATTCATTCAACAATCTGTAAAGAAAACATCAAAACAATTGTGTTAAAGCACAGAATTTATACTAGAGATCAATAATCAAGTGGCCATTTTAGGGCAATGAAGAAAAGACCCTTCACCAAGTTGTATGTGTGTGAGAGAGACTGATGAGGAAAGATCTGGCAACTTGCAAAGGCTAACACTTTTTTATATACAAAAAGGTATAAGGTAAGTGATGAGCCAACTGGTGAATTTTTATTGGCCATATCTGGCCCACGAGCTGCCTGCAGTTGATGACATTCACATTGTGCGTGCTTATGATGATGTTCCAGGGCTTCCTAAAGGAATATACAGTAATGCACAGCAACGACCTTTATTGGCATAAATAATACAGACAGAACAAGAGAAATGTTGTAGAATAAGTTCGTAGGGCAGCACAATCGTGTCCCCAGACAGCAAAATTATCTCGAGATACAGCACAGTCGTAGGAGGCTTTATAAAATATTACCCTTGACTTCCACACATAAGCCAAGAATTCAGCCACAGATAGAGTTATTGCTGGACTCTTGTCTGCTAAGAAAAATTTTAGATCCTTATCCAAAAAATCCTTCTGCACAGGAAAAAGGGGACGAATCAATAAACTACGCATAACAGAATATTTGGGGCAGCGAAAAAGAATATGTGAGATTGAATCGGGTTCCCTCAGAGCACAGTCCCACAGCCTATCCCTATATACAGTAATATACAGCAAGCAATGAAGAAACTATAGTGGAAAATCTCAAGAGGAATAGATAATTTTGTTCCAGGCAACTATTTACCAATAAGTTCTCTGAAGACCATATCTGCAGTTTAAAACATACTGTATTGGATCCCCTTGAGGGTGTTTTTCCTCCCATCTATGGAGCTTGACTTGCCTGCCTCCCCTTTCCTGCAGCAGCCTGAAAAGCCCTTTGCCAATCCTACTCTTGGCCCCCTGGTAGAACTCCAGTGGATCCAAGCCACTTATATATACAAATGAAAACAAAATTGTTTTTTGTTGACTGAACATGCAGTGGCTCAGTGGCCGATTATCGGCTTGGCATGCGGAAGATCGCCACCTGAGACCCTGAAGAGCTGTTGCCAGTCTAAAGAGACAATACTGACCTTGATAAATCAATGGCCTGAATCAATAAACAACAGCTTCACGTGTTTATACTTGGTCGGGACTATGATTTATTGTGTCTGTGTATAGACACTTGGGAAAAGCATTATAGACACAACTCTGTCTGCAGCACACAAATCTGCTTTGTGGTCGCTGTGGGTTTTGGTCAAACCAGTTTTGCAGATTTCATAACATTTCAAGCTATATTTCTAAATTAACACCATCCCAAAGCATGACAGTCACCAATGACAGAGGATGTGTCTATTTTGGTTTGACTGTCCCTGATGTCTTCTAGACTCTTCCATGATGAGTAACACAACCACCAGCACCACCCTGAACTCTGTGTGTGTGTGTGTGTGTGCTGGCAAGTCACAACCAGCAAGGGGCTGTCGAAGCAAGTGAGAAGCAGAGGTGGTTTGCCACTGGCTCCTTCGACAGAGCCTTCTTGGTTGTCACCCATCCAAGTCCCAACCCTGCTTAGCTTCTGAGATCTGACAAGATTGGGCTATACCTTGTCACCTTCCCTCCTGAACTATTATTACAGCAATGCAAGAATTTAATAAGATTTTTAAAGTATATGAAAAAATGGATGCATATTGCCCTTAAGCATTCAGGTAGCTTTTTAGTGCTTAAACGCAGTCTGATGTGGAGTGAAATTGACTAGACCAGAAGTTGCTAATTATGAGAGCTAGTAACTTTCACTGCTGAACTGTATGGGAACTAGGCAATCGGAGAAATGGAAAAACAGAGTTTCCCCCTTATTTTACATTTCTTTAGCTTTTTTCAGGGTGTATGCACTGGTATGGTGTACCAGCACCTCTTGGGTATTTGGGACTTAGGGGAGAGGGAGAACATCAAAGCACCTCTTTTTTTGTTGGGGGAGGGAGCACCGGACCTGACGAGGCACTGATCAGGGCTAGTGTGATAGAGCAATCCCTGATATTGCTCAAAATAAATCGATCATTTGTACGCAGTGGTTTCAAATTTGCCTTGGGACTTCATTGTTGGGGAGGGAGGTTACATGTTCCCTTGCAGTATGGTTTGGTGTTTCTCCTGCAGTGGCAGGTGAAGGTATTTTGCTGCCTAAGGTTGATAACCTGTGCTTGTACCCCGATGGCATCACTGTCCCCTTCTGGGAACTGGCTCTCCCAGCTTTCTTCAAAACCAGTATGGCAAGTTGTTCATGCCCTACTTCCTGAACTCTTGTGAGAGAACGAAATCCAGAGGGACATATATAGGTTTAGACAGACTTGGAGGCACAAAGAGATGAGAAGCATTACTTCCTTTGGCTCTCAGGGGGTGACAGTGAAGTAGGGTGAAAGGTAGAGGTTGGCAGAAATCGAGCGAGGTGGCTATCCCTTCTATAACCCAGTGTCAGAGGCACCACTTGTTCATGGATGAGCTAACCCTGGCACATAAACAAACATATGAAGCTGCCTAATACTGAACTATATCTTTGGTCTACCATGGTCAGCATTGTCTACTGACTGGCAGTGGCTCTCCAGGGTCACAGGCAGAAGTCTTTCACGTCACCTACTACGTGCGCCTTTTAGCTGGAGATGCAGGGAATTGAACCTGGAACTTCTGCATGCAAAGCTGATGCTCTACCACTGAACCATGGGCCTGGCTCTTACAACACGCTCAGGTAGCAACTTTTCAACCATTCTTTTAGAATTCCCTCCAGTCAAAGGTCACTAAACAGTATAATGAACCCATGAAGACATTTCTTTCCTGCTTTGCAATTCCGGGCCTTGTTAGCATAAGAAGTTCCAAACAGCCACATGGAAATACATCAAAGTGCTTAAGAAATCAAGGGCTATTTCATGAGGGCCACACGTGGCATCTGCTTTGTTAATGGCTCGTTCACGAATGCGTATTTCTCATTCATTGACCAGAGCATCAGTTGATGTTTTGCGGGTGTGGATGTGCCAACACAGATTAATCATCACAGCTAAAGCTTTTGCATCAGCTAACAACTACTGGAACACGTGTGGCTGAACAACATCAAGTGATATGTTAATCAATGCTCAATATGTGTGTGTGTGTGTGTGACTCAGCAGTAAGTCCATTGATCTATTCAGCTAGTGGAACAACACACAATTAAACAAAAATCAGAAAAGTAAAGACAAGGGAACCCGTATCCTATCCAGTGGAGGGGCTGTAACTCAGGGCCAAGCTACAAGTGACGAATGACACTTGAATGGCAAGTGAACAGACTCACGTGTATTCCTCCCTGTTCACTTGCACTCCACTTGCACTCCACTTGATCACAAAGTAGAGAGCAAGTGAACAGGGAGGAATACACGTGAGTCTGTTCACTTGCCTTTCAAGTGTCATTCGTCACTTGTCGCTTGGCCCTCAGTGTTAAAGTACTTGTTAGGCATGCACAAGTTCTTAGATTCAAGTCTCGATGTCTCCCCGTAGGAGATCACAGATAACAATTGAGAAAGATTCAGGCCCTGGAGATTTGCTGCTAGTGAAAGTAAATGCACTGAGATAGATAAGCCCATGATCTGACTCACTGTAAAGCAGGTTCATAGTTTCATTATATATAACACCCGACACATACATAGACGCACACATTCAAAGCGGCAATTAATTTGGGAGTTAAATTTTCTTTGTATAATTCTTTTCTTTGCAAAAAGAACACCCCACCATTGCACATTTCCTTTAGATTTGTTTCAACACTTCCACGCGGATGCTCTCAATATCAACACCCTTACTGTATAAACAGCCTGTAAAATCTCTCTTGCTCTCTTTTACCTTTAAATATGTGCAGGATCAGGTAACAAGATCCTTTAACATTTTCTTTCTACAGCCTTCAGACACCTTTTTCTAAGTCTCTGTGATACTCTGAGACACAACATTTACCCCATGCCACCAGGTGTGGGCATACATTCTTAACAACATTAGAACAAGGAAAAACTTTGGAAGTATTTACCTTTTGTGCGTGTCTCAAGGGGGTTGGCTCCAGGAATTTTTTTTAATGGCTTCACTGCAGCAGAGAAGGGCTATGTTTCTCAAGTTTCACTGATTTTGGGTTATCTTGCATGACGGTGCATGAATTTAAACTCTGCTTCAGCGATAAGGGGACCAATCACCAGCCTTGAGGAAGAGGATGATGTCATCAGGTGTCACCAGGCATCCAGCACTCCCCCGCTTCCCTTTCTGCCTCCAGATGGATATTTCCCCTAAAAATAAGCTGTGGTTCTCAAATGACTAGACTAGTTTACATTTAATGAGAGTTCTCGCTAAGGGTTCATTTGGATTTCTAAATTTATGCCATTTCACATGCGTGCAGGTTTATGAGCATAAACAATTGCAGGAGGCTGTCGTTCCCAAGAGGGAGTTTGTTTCCGGCTAATATATGTATTTTCAGATTATACAAGCAGACCGATGGTACTGAGATGCTTCAAGAAGTGTGACTTCAGCAACATTCTTTATGGGCTGTCATCTTTTCTGACCTTGAAATCCACACTGTGGGAGGATGGCTGGGATGGCTTCCCAATCAGAAATGGCTGAATTTGCCCTTTGTGGATGTGATCTAGCTAACATGCAGACAGCAAGATTTTTCTTGGGCAGTTCCATTGCAGCTACTTGTGTGCCACCAAAGAGCCAAGCTGCTTTTCTGTTTCAGTATGAAAGTGGGTTGCTTCTTCAACACAGAGTGAAAACCTCAAAGAAATTTTCAGTATTTTCCTTTGTTATTTTCTAAACCACAGTTTAAGCACCAGTGCTATGATCAGTAAACTATAAACTACACTAGCTGTTGTACTGTGCAAAGTGCCATTTTATTGGTTTTCTTCGCCATTATCTCCCCAATTCCTGAAAAGTCCAGTCTTGCTCTAATAAATGCACTCTGACTACTGAAGTGATGTGTTGGGGACACTCACACAGCCTGCTGCATCCAGCTAGGGACTGAAAATAAAACTTTGCCACATCCTGTTGGTGAGACATGAGGAACTGGAGGCAGGGAAAGCTTATTCAAGCCGAAGAAGAGCCGTGATAGGAACAGTTAACGTCCCTACTTCCCCACACACGGCTCAGCCACTTCCTCCTAACACCCACAAGAAATGTTAGGAATAGATGCTCAGAAAGGGCTTCTCCGAACCATGTTGGAAAAACCAAGTTTTATGAAGCACTGAGAAGTTTTTTTTTTAAATCTTGTTGCAGACATAAAGGGAGCACATATGTCCAAAAAGGCTCCACCTCAGGGCCAGGAAGTGGCATGTCTTTCACAGGTAGATAGGTCACTTGAGGCCAGGTAGCCAGGTTGAAACCGAGATTCTGAGAGTGCCTTTGCCTTCCCAGTGGTTTCTTCCCCCTATTCTTCCCTCACTCTGGTCCCTCATACTCTCCGCAACGTGCTGTACTGAGCAAGATTCCAGACATGCCTCACAGCAAGTGTTACCCAAATAGGAGGTCTCCTTAATTAGTTGGGGGAATTAGCTTCAAAGAGACAAGCGAGAGGGGATAACTGGGATTCTCCACCTATGTCTATGAGGATTATTCCCTTAGAAAACTCTCAAATAAATCAGGCAGATGTTCAACTGGAAAGGGTTTTTTTATTAAAGAGAAATAAAAGGCAGATGTGCAGAAAATCACACACAGCATGCATACAAGTCTAACTAGAAAAAGCAGGGAGGAAAGCGGGAGAAAGCAATTTCCGAGAGGACAATAATTGCCAGTCTTGAAGAGCAGAGATCCACGAAGGCAACAAAATGACCAGCGTTTCACAGTGAGAAGCAAACTTGAAGGTGGGTGTATGGAAGCGAGAAGCAAACTTGAGGGTGGGTGTATGGATCCACAACACATGGCTGGGGAACCCACTTGTAGGCCAAAATGTTCCCTGAGGCAAGCTTGACGTCTTGCTCTCAAAAACAATGGCTTAATGGTTTGTCTGGAGGTAGAACAATATGTTGGGAGAGGTTTGATGGATCCTATCTGGGATAGACTATAGGTCAATATTACCTGATGACCTGGTTTTCTCAGGGAACCTCATGATCTCTGTATCTCTCCAGAGCATGGAGGGGCCATCAGTCTGTCAACCGCTTCTGACTCATGTTCTGGTAGTTTTCCAGGCTCCCACCCAGTTGGCATCCTGTCATGTATGTCTGTACCCATTCATCCATGCCAATGTTAATTCTGGTGCTTATGTTCTAATGCCAGTTATTGTAACCATGATCCTGGTATAACTCAATTTCCTGTTGCTAGTATTCTAACAGTTTCTCGGGCTTTCACAGGCGGCTATCTGTTGAGCTCTACTATTTACGACCTTGGACTTCCCCTCGGACTATGATATGTCTTTCTTCTTAGTGGCGCAGCATGATAGCACAAATATGCAAAATGTTCTCACACCGAAAAAGCAGCAAGGGATTGTTTGGGAATTGAGAGGGGGAAGAAAAGCAGGGTAGAAAACAGATGTATTTTTCCCATGTTGCCATTCTTGTCAAACTCCTAGTCAAGCTACTTAGATGCTTACCTTACTCCTAAGTAGACCTTTGAACCTGAATATGGAAAAGATCTGATTTCTGGATAAAAGTCATTTAACCAAGGACCTGTGTCTTGCTAGAATGATCTAGGGATCTGTCTGCAATATACTGGCATCCAGAGCCTGACACATCCACTCTGGTGCAGGCAGTGCCTTGGACTTATGAGGGGCATTTATGATGTTCCATCCATAAACTGCCTTCTTAGTGTGAGGAAGGTGTCTGCTACAAGCAGGGGAGGAGGCAAACAACTGGCCAAGGAGGATGAAACAGATAAGAGAAGCTTGCATGCCAATACATCAGGGACCAAAGGTACACAGGAATCTGAGGGTAATAATAGGGATGCCATACGCCATATGAGGTTGGGGGATCCCCCACTCCCAGCTCACATTTACTATTGCCATTCATAGTGGTGGCAGGAGAATTATTTTTAGAAAAGGTTGTCAGGCGTATGGCATGATGTCATTTCTGAGAAATCCTGGAAGTGATGTCACGCATCTCTAGGAATCAATGGAAACTCTATGGTTTTACTATAGAGTTGCCAGTGATTCCCACAGAGGCAATCCTAGAGAGGAAAATCCAGAAATGTCACACCATCATTGATGGCTGCCCCTCATGGCTCTGCCCTCTGGGTCTCCTGCTGGTTGCCTGGCAGGACCAGCCAGTCCTAGGCTCTAAACAGGTAGCTAATGACCTTTAAAGTCCTTCACAATTGGGCCTTGTAAATGTCTCAAGGACCATCTCCTCCCATACGCTCTTGTGTGCCACCTGTTGGCTGTTCCCCTACTCAGGATGGCCCTCCTGCAATATTTTTCCATCTCCTGGGCAGAATAGGCTCCCTGAATAAGTGAGGGGATTCTTTTTGTTGGAGGTCTTTAGAATGCACTGTAAGGCTTGCTTGTTTGGCAGGGCGTTTCATGGGATACGAGCAGCCAGCATCTTTTAACGGGGGACAGTGATACCTGGAGTTTTTAATTTTATTTGGTTTTTAACATGTAACATTTTAATTACTGCTTGTAAGTTGCTTTGAGCCAAGAGGAAAGGCGAGTATAAATAGTTTAATAAATAAATAAATAAACTGATCCTAAATAATCTATCCCTCCAAAACTGTGGTGCTGGCATACTGGAGAGTAAACACATATGTGGTTCTGGTCTAACACGGGGCCAACCTGTCTAACAACTGGATTTTTATCCTATGCTTCCTCCAAGGATCTCAGTACAGAATACATTTTATCCTCACAACATCTCTATGAGGTAGGTTACACCGAGTGTCTTAAAGTCACCAGTAGAAAAGAACAAAAGTCCAGTAGCACCTATAAGACTAACAAAATTTGCAGTAGGACGTGAACTTTTGTGAGCCACAGCTCACTTCTTCAGATATCTGAGGTATCTATGACTCACAAAAACTCATGTCCTACCACAAATTTTATTAATCTTATATGGGCTACTGATCTCTTGCTCTTTTCTGCTGCTACAGACAGATTAACATGGCTACCCATCTTAAAATTACCAGCGAATTACCAGAGTGGGTCTTTGAAGTGTCCCAGATCCTGGTGTGACACTCTAAACAATGCACTCTATTGGCTTTTCTATTCTTGGCTGATGTTTTCAGAGGTGCTAATTTGGGAGACTATGCTGGGGGCTATTCTCTCTCTCTCTCTCTCTCTCTCTCTCTCTCTCTCTCTCTCTCTCTCTCTCTCTCTCTCAAGCCACATATGATTATCCACAAGAACACCAATATCTGTCCCCAGCTCACAGGCTTTACATTTACATTCGGACTCTCCCTTCTTTGCTTCACCCCTCTCACCTCCTGACTGGGATAAAAAAGCTCAAGGATTTCCATTCTTCTCTTTATCTAGAAAAAGGAGCTTTGGCTTGAAAGCTTATGCCCTGGAAATCTGGCTGGTCTCTAAGGTGCCACTGGATTGAAATCATGCTGAAAAGGAAGACTTAGCGGAAGAGAGTCTGTGGCCCCACCCCGGTTTATATCAAATAGAAGTTACTTTGGGATCCCAGCTGCTGGATTTAGGACAACCAGTATTTCTTCTTGTCCTCCCATATATTTCTATGTCTTAATACCATCCCTTTATGGGATGTACTTTTGAAACAATAGCCAAAACTGGAGAAACCCATTCCTAAGAAAAATGCATTGGACAAAGTGAAAAATAATGTTTATTTTACAGTTTACGCTCAAGGCAAGGGTAATTTCTAAGAGTGCAGTTCTAGAGTCATGACATTGACCTAGTACACCAAGAAGATCAGACCAATATATGTTTACCTGGTGATTTTTAGCCATAATGGCTCATTCATTCATATGAGCCATCGCTTCATGTGGTGATGAAGTGAAGGACATGGGAACTCACTGTAAATCCTTCGAGGTAGTAACATTTATATCTGGACATGTCGTTTGCCATTTACCAACAATCAGATATCCATTGTGTGAAGATGAGGTATAATTTATTGCAACATTAGCACCATATTTTAAAGCATTCAATGAACACAACATATCCTTTCTTCATGTCTGACCGAACTGGATAGTGCTTCTTGTCCTAGGGCCAAGCTAGACGTGACGAATTACACTTGAATGGCAAGTGAACAGACTCACATGTATTCCTCCCTGTTC
Source organism: Eublepharis macularius (assembly GCF_028583425.1). Classification (NCBI taxonomy): domain Eukaryota; kingdom Metazoa; phylum Chordata; class Lepidosauria; order Squamata; family Eublepharidae; genus Eublepharis; species Eublepharis macularius. The sequence goes on along the minus strand of NC_072799.1, from coordinate 19,091,223 downwards.
ACTTGCGCTCCACGTAGAGCACAAGTGAACAGGGAGGAATACGTGAGGGCCAAGCTACAAGTGACGAATGACACTTGAATGGCAAGTGTATTTCTCCCTGTTCACTTGCACTCCACTCGATCCACTTGCCGTTCAAGTGTCATTCGTCACTTGTAGCTTGGCCCTCAGTCTGTTCACTTGCCATTCAAGTGTAATTTGTCACGTCTAGCTTGGCTCTTAGAATCACTCCGATGTGACTTGGAGCCCATCCTAAATATACTTCCTTGGAATTCCCATTTATTTCAAAGGCTGCTACTCCCAGATAAACATGCTTAGGACTGCTCTCCCTGCCAAGACCATTAATACTTGGCCCCAGATGCAAGGTGGACGATGTCCTTTATCTCCCTCTTGGTGCACCCCACTTTTCCAGAACAAGAGGCCAGCCATGCAGTGATTTAACATGTAACAGGTCCAAATCCAATGTGTATAGATGTTATACATATGGAGACTACAAACTGGATTTGGCAAAATATGCACATGATGCCACTGCATGGCTGGCCAGTGGCATTTGGGCCAGCATGGCAAGCTAAGGGATACATAACATGCCCTCCCCACGGTGTGTAAGTCTATGAATTAGCTGAGTTGGCTCTTTGCTTCTATAACTTTGTTCATGTTTTCTTTCATAGCCATTGCCATTTCCCATAAGTTTATTTCCAGTTGGTTCTGTTCACTTTGGATTAATAATCACTGGTTGAGTCATTGCTCTCACTGCCTTCACTTATGGATTCGCTTTCACTGTCCACAGTGCCTGAAGGTGAGCCACCATTGCTGTCCTTGTTCTCTGCAGAATCACTGTCACTTGTGTTTTCTGTTGTTTCTGCCACATCGCTGCCATCAGTATCACTTTCGTCACTCATAGAGGCTGTCCCACTGTCAGAATGATTTGCTGATTGGCTGTTGCTTTCATTGCTCTTTGACTCATTATCACTAGCATCATTATCAGTGCCTGATCGGCTGTCATTTTCACTGCTAACAGCTTGACTTTTGCTTTCACTGCTCTCTGAGTCATTGCTCTCACTGCTGCTGTCAGATTTGCTTTCACTGCTGCTGTCAGATTTGCCCTCACTGCTGCTGCTAGATTTGCCCTCACTGCTGCTGTCAGATTTGCCCTCACTGCTGCTGTCAGATTTGCTTTCACTGCTGCTGTCAGATTTGCCCTCACTGCTGCTGCTAGATTTGCCCTCACTGCTGCTGTCAGATTTGCCCTCACTGCTGCTGTCAGATTTGCTTTCACTGCTGCTGTCAGATTTGCCCTCACTGCTGCTGTCAGATTTGCTTTCACTGCTGCTGTCAGATTTGCCTTCACTGCTGCTGTCAGATTTGCCTTCACTGCTGTCAGATTTGCCCTCACTGCTGCTGTCAGATTTGCCCTCACTGCTGCTGTCAGATTTGCTTTCACTGCTGCTGTCAGATTTGCCCTCACTGCTGCTGTCAGATTTGCTTTCACTGCTGCTGTCAGATTTGCCTTCACTGCTGTCAGATTTGCTCTCACTGCTGCTGTCAGATTTGCCCTCACTGCTGCTGTCAGATTTGCTTTCACTGCTGCTGTCAGATTTGCCCTCACTGCTGCTGTTAGGTTTGCTCTCACTGCTGCTGTTAGGTTTGCCTTCACTGCTGCTATCAGATTTGCTTTCACTGCTGTCAGATTTGCTCTCACTGCTGCTGTCAGATTTGCTCTCACTGCTGCTGTCAGATTTGCCCTCACTGCTGCTGTCAGATTTGCCCTCACTGCTGCTGTCAGATTTGCCCTCACTGCTCTCAGATTTGCTCTCACTGCTGCTGTCAGATTTGCTCTCACTGCTGCTGTCAGATTTGCTTTCACTGCTGCTGTCAGAGTTGCTTTGACTGCTACCAGATTTGCTATCACTCTCACTGCTGCTGTCAGATCTGGCATCACTGCTATCAGATTTGCTAGCACTACTTGCTGATTGACTGCCACTCTCAGTCTCCTTGCTGTGTGGTTGACTGCCACTGTCTTCATCATTGCTGTCTGAGTGGTCATTGCTCTTGTCCTCACTGTTACTCTCTTCTTCATCTTTTTCACTGTTCTCAGAGTCTTCGGCTGCATGGCTTGCATTGGGGTCATCTCCTTGCATAAGTTCATTACTAAAACTATAACCATCATTGTTCTCATCTTCTTTGCTGATGTCACTGGAGTCTCTAGGTTTGTTCCTATGTTTTCTGGCATCTTGAGAGCTGTTCATCTTAGTAAGCCCTCCTATGACTTTCCTTTCATCACGGAGGATCTTCCTCCTTTTACCGTCCAAGATACCATCTGCGATGCCATGGTTCCCAGCGATTCCTTCCTTTTTGTGGCTGCTATTGCCCTGAAGACAGAGAGGAAAGAGGAGCATAAATGAAAGCAAATCAAGGAGCACAAAGCCTTTGAAAGCAAACTGAAAACATAAAAAAACACGCAATATTCAATGTAGTTTTCATTTGTAGATTTATGAGAGCAATCAGAACATTACTGAAGCTGTTTTGTTTGCATTCAGCTAGATTTGATGCCACTAAAGAACATGGGCTGTGCTAGAATATTATACAGCAGTGTAGTGCAGCAGAGCTGAGAGCGTGAAGTGACAGAAGAGTCCATCCTCCCATTCACTGCCTCCTTGCTTGAACATTACTGTACGCCCCCTGCTGCTTTACAGCATTTGGGTGAGATCAGGGGTCATGTCGTAGAAAAAGAGCTTGAGGAACTCATTAGCATAACACATTAGCATAACTCATTAGCATATGCCACGTCCCTTGACATTACCAGAAATGTGTCATTAGCATAACTGATTTGCATATGCCACACCCCCTGACATCACGTATCCTGGCTGTTTTGGGCCCAATCCTGGCCATTCAGGGCCGAAATTGGGCCCAAAATGGCAAAAAGGGGCTGAAAATGGTCGAAAAGGGGCCCAAAATGGTCAGGACTGGGCTGCTGCTGAACAGGAGAGTGATCCACCACCCGTCAGAGGCCCAATCTGGGCCATTTTGGCCCCAATCCAGGATGAAATGGGCCCAAAATGGCTGAGTGTCAGGTGGGTGGGGCCACTTGACATGTGACCTCTTTGGGGAACTGCCGGAACTGCATTCCTGTGTGTTCCCCCTCGAAATAAGCCCTGGGTGAGATACTAGGCCTTTTCAGATGTTAGATCCACAGTACAATGACACTGAATGTATTTTGCATATGCCTACAGCTTTGGTACATATGAACTGACCACTGGATTTATCAGGGGTTTGGGTAATGTGTCCAAAAGCTGCATGTGCATAGAAAATTTCACATCACACAAACTGGAAACCATGCCTATCAGGAGCACTGTGGACAGCACATCCTCTCACAAGTGGGCTCCTGGAACACATAGTTGTAATGACAGGAAATGTTGCCACATTCTAGTAAATAGGAGCACCAGCACAACAGGTAAGCAGACCTTCTAAAATAAGCTCACCTGAGAAGTGCACCACTGTGCATGGTGAAAGAGGATTGTGCCCATATGTTATGGCTGAGGTGTGTCTTCCATGTGGTGGTACATATGAATACCTGATTGACGTGGTTCCTTCCCTTCAGAGGGAAAAGGAATGCACAAACCAGGCCACCATGAATACCACCTCTACATGGAGAGCCCAGCTCAACTTGAAATTTGACATTATGTGAACAGTGAATATCTGGTACTGCTCCTCTTCCCCATAGACTTCAGCATCAGCCACTGAGTACATACAAAGACATAGAAATCTAACGAGACAGTATAATGTACATTGTGTGGAAGTAGGTCCCAGCCCTATGAATGGAATTCATTTCCACAAAGTGTACTATGGACAAAGAGGATACGGAATTTCAGTGCTGTATGACTGGTATAACTTGTTTGGGTTCACATGGCTTAAAAAAATTACTGATTCTAAAACACGATTGGAAGTAAGGTCTATTGGAATCAGACAAAATTGCTTATAAATCATGTTCTGATGCTGAAATGTAGATGATGTTTCTATAATTAAGAAGGGAATCATGACCTTGATTCAGATCCACTGATTGGCCTCCCTGCCTCTCTCCTATTCGGGGGGGGGGCCTATATGAGTAATCTGCCCCATGTAGGAATGGTGGCAAATCACTCACCAACTCCTGCCTCCTCCCCTCTCTTCCCCTTATGGTTGACAGGGAAGGGTGAAGTGAATCCCGCCCTGGGATATTAGGAACATGGTACAGAGTTTGTTTTTATGCCCCTAAATCTGGCTTTTATCATTATACTGTTTTATCAATGTGTTTTTATTTGTATGCTGTGATCCACTCTGAGCCCATTTGTGGGGAGGGCGGACTATAAATCTAATAAATAATAATAATAATAATAATAATAATTCCCACAGAATAACACAGATGCACAAAATAGCTGTCAAAGACAGAGGGTTGTTTCCAGCCAGCATTTTCGCTCAATCTCACTCAATTCCTTTCTTTATTACAACCTTCACAACTACATAGCTTTTGTTCATGCAGGTCCATTATAGCCTTTTTGGTGGTCAAAGGGGACTCCTCATCCTTTTTCACCAGTGGAAAAGCTTGTTAGATCCAATCTAGAGAACTAGATCCAAGGACTAGTTTCCCCTAAGTCTTCTTCAGACAGCGAAAGACTTCTTCTGGCTGAGAATGACTTAGCAGAAGGGAAACATTGGCTCCAACACAGAGTTCATATGTCACATAAAGATCGTTCTGCTTATATAAGCAGCGATATAAAAATCACTAAGTCCTCCCAAGATCCTGTCCAAAGCTAGCAATGAGCTCACAAAAATAGACCAAAATAATAATTCTATGTCTAACTCACTTTACCAGTGCCCTTCCAACGCAGAACTCGATTCCTTCTCTTTTGAAAGTTGCTATGTTCATTCTTCTTTGCTTTGTGACACAGCTCCACAGTTTCGCTATTTTCAGCACTCCTGCTCTTATGTTCTTCGGAACTGTCTTCCTCGCTGGTGCTGAGAGAATCATCTAAGTCATCTCGGTCACCATCTCCTCCCCTGTTAGAATCGGTTGTTCCTGTACCATCAAGAGTCTGACTTTTGCTCCCATTATCGTGAATTTCTGTCTTATCCTTAGTTTCTTCAGAGTTTCCATCCCCCCAACCATCAGTAGACCCTTCTTCAGATGTATCTCCACCATGACCACTGGCACCTTCATTCATGTCTGTCCATTGCACATTTTCTCCATAGATCTTGCTTCCCATAGCTTTTAGACTTGTATTTTCTTCAGGCTCACTACTTTCAGGCACACCTACGTTTTTACTAGTTAGGTTTTGAACTTGGTTGCTACGGCTGCTTGCAGTATCATCATGTCTGTCTCCAGCTATATTTCTAGAACTGGCATTCTCTCCATCTGTGCTATTCTCATCATTTTGATCAAGTCTAGAAAATTCTGTTTTGCTTGCATAATGAACATTTCCTCCTCCAGTGCCATTGGGTGAGTAGCTAAAGATCTCATCTTCCGTATTACCATTAGTACTTTTCCTTCCAGCACCTTTTCCATCGGCAACTTTGTTTGTCTTACTTGAAGGTGTTTTAACATTGTTAAGGCTGGTTTCAGCTTTTCCATCCCCATTTTCATTGGCCTCAACAAAATCAGCAGCTCCATCAACTGGGCTTGCACTAGTGTAGGATTTTTTTATTCCGCTTTCTTCACTTTTAGCATCACTGTGTCCTTCACTGATGGGACTGGTATTTCCATTGACTTTCCTTGAAATTTGGAGTTCGTAACTTTCCTTGTTATTCTTCACAACATAATGTTCACTGATGCTACTTGCAATTGATACATCCTTTAAAGAGATACACAGTCATGAGGCCTTTCAAATAGAAACAAAAATATGAAAAAACTTAATATATGATATTTCGTTAAAAATTCCCCTCTGCGTGAACCATGCTACAATTGACTAAGGGTTGAGCTACAAGTGACGAATGACACTTGCCTGGCAAGTGAACAGACTCACATGTATTCCTCCCTGTTCACTTGCCCTCCACTTGCATTCCACTTGATCACATAGTAGAGAGCAAGTGAACAGGGAGGAATACACGTGAGGGCCAAGCTACACATAACGAATGACACTTGAACGGCAAGTGTATTTCTCCCTGTTCACTTGCTCTCCACTCAATCCACTTGCCATTCAAGTGTCATTCGTCATGTGTAGCTTGGCTCTGAGTCTGTTTACTTGCCAGGCAAGTGTCAGTTGTCACTTGTAGCTTGACCCTAAGAGCTGCTTTGCATGCTTTAGATTCTATGGGGAAACCACTCTAAATTACTCTGGTTGCAATTTTAAGAAAACTTCCATGGGCGTAATCCTTCCTGAATAACATGGGACTCACTTCTGAGCAGATATTCTTAGGATTGTTCTCTTACTGTTGTAACAGTGCCATCAAAATTTATTTATTTGGAAAATGTATATGCGGCTTCTCCAAGTAAAACTCCAAGCAGCTCTCCAAGTAAAACAATACAATAAAACAAAACAAGTAAAACAATACAAGTAAAACAATGCAATGAAATTATAAAAACAGCAAAAAATTATCATTAAAATTAACAAGCCATAAAAAACAAGTTTGCAGTGAGCTTTGATCCTGACACTTGGGAAATATCAGCCATATCAGCCCGTGCTCCACTACCACCACCCAAAGTATGGAACTGGAGGGAGATTAACAGCACAGTTCCAAGCAGAGTTGCATCCGCCTAAGCCCATTGACTTCTTAGGATTGCACTGTATACCAGCAAAAAAAAAGATTTTAATATCTTCAGGCCAGCATGTCTGATGGTACCTCCTCACCCTTATAAAAGCTTGCAAGACCCTTCTTATTCTTTATATTGGCACAACAAGCTCACGGTTTCTAGCAATTAAGAAAATGATATCTTTCAAATCAGAGTTTCACAGGGGACTCCTCAACAGGGTGAGATCGGTGGGCTTAGAATGTGGTAACTGTGCTTACAAACACGGTTAATCTTTTATTTGATTACCATTTCTAACAAAACAAGCACCCATGTCGACCTATCTGCCTTATTCTGTTAGCTCTCAGTCTAGCAATTGAATGTTTCTTGTGCCAGGAACACTACTTTTAACGTGCAGTAATTTATTTGCTAACACATTCATATTATGCACACATACAGTCCCCATTGACTAATCTAGGAGAGCTGATGTTTGGCTGGTGTTCACTGTTGATTTTTCTGAACCTGATGTGTCGAAGACAATTGCCAATGGGTGGGCTGTTTTCAGGCTTCACATTATGTGCTAGAACTTGTGACAAGAGCTAAAACAGGAGTTTAATTTGGCACAGACAGGAAAACCACTGTTCTTTAAATATTAGTTTTTCAGGAAGTACCAAATTAGGCCTGGGTGGACTCTGAATTGCTGAACGTCATTTTTCAAAGGAAGGCATGATCAAAACGACACAGTTGGGTGTAAAGATAACATCACCTGACCTTTTTTTGTTTACTCCATCAGGGATAGATGCCTGAGGAGGAGCCTAATGAGTGTGTTGTTCCCTTTTGCCTCCCCCCTTCAATTTTAAAGGCCAGCTTAATCCAATGCAATTTGAGAATGTGGAGCATCAAATACATCCAGAAAAAGAGGGTCATGCCTCTGAAAGATCAAGAGAATCTCTCTACATGAGACATCTTACACGAGGATGCTCAAGTGAAGAGAGACGCAATGTTAGCCAGGAAGAGTAGTTTTAAAAGACAGAGCTGGAGGCAGAGATTGCTCCTCAAAGGGTTTGTTAATTTCATCTTCTCCCCAAAGGGGAGGCAAAGATGAAATTAACAAACCCTCTGAGGAACAATCTCTGCCTTCTGCTCTGTCTTTTTAAATTACTCTTCCCGGCTAACATTGCGTCTCCCTTCTCTTGAGCATCTTGGTGTAAGATGTCTTGTGTGTGTAGAGAGACTTTCAGAGGATCTTGAATCCATCACAGGAAAACTAACACTGGCAGAATCAGTTCATACCCCAAGAAATTTTGAAGAGATAAGCTTACCTTATTTTCTCCAGTGGCACTATGTTCATTGTGAGAGAGCTGTTAAAATCAGAGAATATAGCTGAAATAGCAGTTTGATCTCACTGGGGGAAAAAAACCCCTAACACACAGTAATAGTCTGAGGCAATTTTTCTGATTTTTAAAGATTACATTTGGGAATGTATGGAATGAAGTGGAAGCATTTGTAAAATTGGGGGAAAGGACAGATACTAGAAATTCCATAAAACATAAAAGTCACCAATTTTAATTTGGGTAATTATTCTTCCAATCAGGCCAAACTAAACATGAGCCAAGAGATCCATGACTAGGAAGTTTTGGTTTTAAAAAAAATTAAGGCAGATGGAGGTGAATCCAATTGAGGCCATTGAGCTGAAGGAAAGTGGTAACACGTGTCCCTGAGCCATTCCATGTACCTTTAAACTAGTATAAAGCACTCAGAGAGGCTCTTGCACATGAACCATTGCCTTCGCATGAGAATTTCTTCATTTCGTTCTATGCTCAGACTTCATTGCTAATTTGCATCAGTGAATAATTCTGATATTTACTAAAGCAAACCATTAGGAATGACTTACTGGGGCTGCCCAGGCTATTGCCACGAGGCAAAGAAACACAATTGTTCTGTTCATCTTCATCAGCAGGTCTGGTCTATAACACATAAAGGGACTAAAAGTAAGTACATAATTATAAATCCAACCACAATAAAACTACAGCCGTAAGGACCAGAGCAATCCTATGCAGTCATTTCTGTCTAAGAGATTGGGCTTAGACAACTCTATACAGCTCTGCACAGCTTTGTAAACTACCTCATTCCTCTCGAAACTTGGTAAGTAGTTCATTGTTAATCATTTAATGTTCCTGTATGATTCTTGTTTTAAAATCCTGGAATACTAATAGACATCTCTTGGGGTCCAAAAGACCACAAACATGGAGTCCATGTGTTGAACTGAATGGGGTAAAAAATCCTGTTTGTAAGATTGTTGGTTTGTGACAGATTTTCTCAGAGGTAGCTGATAGAAAAGAAAACCTCTGAGGTTTGTTCCAGGGAAGCCATGGGCCCCTGTGAAGTGGAGGAAAATGCCCGCCAACGGACGCAATGATGTCACTTAAGGAAGTGCCATCATTGAGGCAGGGAGGAGCGTGCCCACTGAGCACTGGCCCAGGAGGTTTTTGGGCTCCCAGGCCCATTCCCCAGGCTTCCCACCCCACACTGCCAGCCAGGTGAGTGGCAGCAGGGGGCAAAGGCTAGGAGCAGGGGATCCTCCACCCACAGCAGAGAACCTGGTACCCCCACCTGGTCTGCGTTATTGCTAGTGTGGAAATAATAAAACTGAACTGTAATTCAGAGCCAGTTTGGTGTAGTAGTAAGCGCGCAGGACTGTAATCTGGAGAACCGGGTTTGATTCCCCGCTCCTCTGCTTGAAGCCAGCTGGGTGACCTTGGGTGAGTCACAGCTTCTAGGAGCTCTCTCAGCCCCACCCACCTCACAGGGTGTTTGTTGTAGAGATAATAATGGCATACTTTATAAACCGCTCTGAGTGGGCATTAAGTTGTCCTGAAGGGTGGTATATAAATCGAATGTTATTATTATTTATTATTATTATTAAAATGTCCCAAATTTCCATCTCAGCATATCAGCATCCAATGGTAGACACGCCTTATGTTCCCCATTAGGTGTTGATTCTAACTGCTGGGGAAACCAGTGTGGTGTGGTGGTTAGAGTGTCAGACTAGGATATGACAGACCCAGGTTTGACCCCCACTCTGCCAAGGAAGCTTACTGGGTGACCTTGGGCCAGCCGCACACTCCCAGCCTAACCTACTCACAAGGTTGTTGTAAGGCTAAAATGGAAGAAAGGAGAATGATGTAAGCTGCATTGCATTTCCATTGGGAAGAAAGGCAAGATATACATGACGTAAATAAATGAACAAATCTCTGTTGCAGATTACGGTTGGTCTTTTAGCCCCACCCTTCCTTCAAACAAAGATTGACTGCCTAAACTGTATTTACAAAAGTTCCATTTTTATGTTGCCTTTCCCAAACAATTAGAAAAACTGACCTGAAATTCAAGGCCCTTCAATTACAGTAATAGTACGAGCACACTGAAAGATTACCAGCCCACTCAATCTTTCTAATTGCCATTTGAATACAACTTTTAAACAGAAAATGACTAGGAATCGTTTTCAAGAGAAAAAAAATCTGAATATAGGATTTATATCTGATTTTTACAATCAAAATTTGATAAGCAAATATTATGATCACATTGACTGCCATCTATTTCTTGCAGCTCTTTGACTCATGAGCAGCCTCACCGACTACTGTGAAGAAATCCTTCATTCCTAAGTGCACTATCTCAATTGCAGTTATCGTAGCAATGCCTACTGGGGCTCAGTCTGATTTGAATGGTGTAAAGATTCCCAAGATATGAGATGCATAGTCTAGCAATCTTATTGAAGAAGCTAAGTAGGACTGAATCTAGTCAACACATAAGAATCCTATTATCTTGAAATCCATGGAAGAAAACTGGACATAATTTTAACTAATGAAATAGCTAATCAACATGACAGCTGGTGATTATGTTCAATAATCTCCTACCTTGACTTCCAAGGAAGGCACAACCTTCAGGATCTTGGATTTCTCCACCATATCACTGCAACTACTCCAGTCGAAGCTCTGCTTGTCACCTTTGAACTTGCTGGGCTTTAAACTCTACTTGAAGGCTATACTATCCAATCATTGCTCTTGGGGTGCTTTACGACACAACGTTGGTGGTGAAGTACATATTAACCACCCACATTTCCTTAAGAGGACAGCCACCCTCCTAGGCTCAAGAATCAACTCGGTTCCAGAGTGACTAGACCGTTTATGCTTTTTCTTTCCACTTAATTAGAAAGCTCCTGTGATGCCAGTTTAGCATCTCTTAAATATATAGAATCAGCTTGCTGAAGTAACCAGCAGTGCCTCTAAACACGGTTACCCAGACGTTTCTTTTCCTAACGTGGTCATCGAACTTTATAATCTGCCGCTTTCCCCCCACGGAATTTTCTTTCTTGGTGAAACTAATGCTTTGCTTTTAACAGGCATTAATTACTTGGATGATAAGGAATTCCCCTTTAATGGATCATGATACATCAACTTTTCCTCCCAAAGATCATTTTAAAAGGTGTAAAAATGCAAGAGCAGTTATCGTTCAATGGATTACCCAGCAATCCTAATTATAGAGGGTAATAGATTAGGGCTCATCAGTGCATCCTAAGCAGAGGTACATCTTTCTATTGGGTTTAGAAGAGTGTAAGACCACTTAGAATAGTTTCAGGTATCTTAGAAAGGAGCTTGGATTCTCAAAAGCTTATGCCTTTGACAAATCTTGTTGGTCTCTAAGGTGCCACTGGACTCAAATCCTGCTGTTCTAACTGCTTAGAGTGGCATTTGATTTGATTTGATTTGATTTGATTTGATTTGATTTGATTTGATTTGATTTGATTTGATTTGATTTGATTTGATTTGATTTGATTTGATTTGATTTGATTTGATTTGATTTGATTTGATTTGATTTGATTTATACCCCGCCCTTCCCACAGATGGGCTCAGGGCGGCTAACAACATTTAAAAAATACATTAAAAGTAAAAAAACCATAAAATCAATAATTTTTAAAAAGTCATTAAAATAGTCCAGGAGCAGGCTTTTTAAACAAATATTTAAACAGATATTTTAAGCTTCTGACTGAGGGTAGAAATACACGTTACTAAGTACCTAGGGATACTCAAGTGCAGGATTTTATATGTGGTCTTCAATTCACGTGCAGGCTGTTCTTGCTTGGTGCACGTGCATGTCGCTTTCACAAGAGCTCCCTTTGTGTGATCACATCTGCAAGTGATCCCAGAGGGCTAAGTGCTGGTTCAGCTCTGTTTTTGCTGCAAGAACAAGTACTGTAGGCTCCTCTGAACTGCCAATTTGCATTTCTTTAAGGTGTGAGAAAGTGTCAAGATCTGCACTTCAATGAATAGATGTGAGTGAAACTGGAATAATTTTAGCAGTTGAGGGGGAACTGATATCGAACACGTGAATGTATTCACACGGAGCGAATTGAAGTTTGACTGTGAGTACATAGGAAGTTGGAGGGGGGACATGTGAAATGAGGTTCACTTGAGCATCCTTAGGCAGTTAGTATTGTGTTCTTCCACCCTGACTCTGCTTGATCAATCCAAAGGTTCATCAAGTCTGGCATCTTGGATGCTTCTGGAAAGATCAGAGCCAAGCCATGAAGGACAAATCTTCCTCCTTAGACTTTGTGTAAAGCATCTCTTTGTATATTTAAACTGGAACAAAATCAACAGTAGGTTTCAGTCTCTAAGTCCTAGGTTTGATTCCTCCTCTCCAGTTCTAGTTGCTTTGGGGAAACCTAAAACCAGGGCATGAAGTCAATGGTCCTTTGGCATCTGGTACTAAAAGGTATGTTCCAAATTATACAGGGAGTCCTTGTACAACATCTCTTTGTATCATTAATAATAAGTGTGTGTGTCTTTTCCCCCAAGAGACAAATTGCTGTTCTGGGGGAGATTTGAACTGAGAAAATGTCATGCAGGGGAAAGGATAGCCCTCCTGCCTCCTGTGGTACAGTTCTGCAGGGCACTCCAAGCTGGTATTAACTTTTTAAAAGAAAAATTTAAAAAGGCCATCCATAAGAGATCCAAGAACAAGATTTCTCACACCCAACATGGCTTGAGCCATGTTGATGTGTCTGCTGAAGACTTACTAAATAAGTATCATGTAGAGGATTATAGACAGTATTCTAAAATCCTTTTAGCCATTATTTGACTGGAACATACACCTTAAAATATACCCAACATTCCCCCTGCAGCTACACATTGCAATAGATGGTCATTAACTGGAGACAAGCTGATCTGTCATTACGGATCTTCTCAAAGAGAAACTAAAACTTCCAAGTAACCCAAACGTGACCTAGAACACAGGTGATGCAGGGGGGAAAATTGAGTTACTCAGAATTCTTAGGGTAAGCTTTGGCATTACTTGGCATCCTCATGTACAAAAAAGTGTACCTGCAACAATGAAGAAAATACCAGGACCTCCAAAACAAGCATTTAGTAGCTAGTGCAATGGCTCATTTTCTGATATGTGTATTGCTGTCAAAACACACTCATGCTGACACTTACACTGTTTTACATTATTGATTTTCTATATCTGAATGTGTAATGAAAATATCAGCTCTCGATTAAGCAAAATAGAAAGGCAATGTTGTCCCCTCTCTATACAGAAAAGAAACTTATTTGTAATTATTTCTAACACTAGGGATGAGCCCAAACTACATACTTTTAAAAACATAGTTCATTTTCACAATGTTGAAAAGCTTCTCTAATCTTCTAGTGATTTCCACCAGTTGTGCACAAACATGCTGTTCTTTTCAGAGCTATTTCCCTCACTGTCCTTAATTATATTTGCCCTTGCTGACCTTTAATTCTATTGGCTGTGACAACTCACTTTATTCATTGGGGCATACTGCCAGAAAAAATAATGTTCTTAGGGTTGCAGCCTTAGTGGCAATGTGGGCAAATGAGGGCAAGAAACTCAGGGCAAAGAAAGTGGCACCAGAAAGACACAACCTCTGGGGAAGCAAAGGGCATTGAACACTGAAACACTTTTTGTGTGTGTTTATAATTTGGTTGGCTGCATATAACATGCTACTTTGAACTAGAGATGGGCACAAGATGGGAAAAACCGAAACGAGAGTTTCGTGTTTCATCTTTTTCCACGAATCACAAAACACGAACTTCCACTAAATTGTCCCATTTCGCAATACAATTCATTAGCTTCATGATTTGTCAGAACCTGGGGCAGTTCAATGGCCCCCTTCATACCCAAAGATGCCAAACTCACAGGGAGACTTCAGTAGGCTCTCTTCCACCCACTCTCCTAGTTTGGCCAAGATTGCAAAATGTTGACCAGAACCCACAAAGCTGGGCCCCAGAGCCAGGCAGTGGCCCTGAGACTGGGCTTGGGGGGAGGGCCCCAAAACCACCACATAGACACCTGCCCAGGGGGGAGAGGGGCACAAAATAAAACCAAAGGAAACAACAAACATGTGAGCCCTCAAAAGAGCAGAGAAAGAATTAAGAAGAAACAAAGACAAGCAAAGGAAAAATAAGAGACGCCTCAGTCAAGCTAGGCCCTAGAGCCAGGCAAAGCCCTGAGATTAGGGTGGGGTGGGGTGGAGGAAAAAAGGCACCTTCACCCAAAGACTTTCCCAGCAAGGACAAGTGAGGAAAATAGGAAAGAGGCTTTTCAGTCTCTTTTGAAGCAGCAGCAAGTCCATCCCCAAACTCCCAACTCCACTCTCTCACTCCAAATCCCAGCGACAGATCCTCCCTCTCTCTCTGTCTACTGGAACTAAAAGCACGAGGCAGAGAGAGGTGCCTTATATAATAAATGCTCACATAGAGCAGAACAGGAGGTCTGTGGTTGGCAGACAGAGCTACCTAACAGGGTGTGGAGGGATGAGATTGGTGTTACCGTGGCTACAGAAGGCCCATCTCCTCAGTTGCCTAGGGGATTAACACCCCCCCCTCCTTGCTGCATAGGGCAGAATGGAAGCTCTCCAGTTGGCAAGGACAGCTGCCTATCAAAGTTATGTGGGCTATGATTGGGGTTTCCAATGGCAACAAAAGGTTTGCAGACATTCTGGACCTATGTTGCCTAGGGAATCAATGGATCGGTGCCAGCCTGTCAGGCATCACAAATTGTTCAGGAATCGAACGAATCAGGCCAAAAAGTCATGAATTTTGTGAAAACCGCAGCCCCACAAACCGCGTTTTGCAAAACACAAATCGGCTCAATTCGTCATGAAATTTGATTCGTATTTCGATTCGTGCCCGTGTCTACTTTGAACACGCTAATAATGAAGTGTGGCAGTGTCCACACAGATTTTTACCCACAGCATTACCCCCCCCCACATACCTCATTTGGGAGTTTTCACACGATGCTGCGTTCTTTCCAAGCACGGCTTGTGAGGCTCCAGAGCTTTCCCTTTTATGCTGGAGCAAAGAAAAACCTCCTTGGCTCCAACCGAAAGTGGAAAGGGTGTTGCCACTGCAAGCAGATCTTCCATGTCAAAATTCTTCTGTTAGCCAGTCTGGGGGAGAGCAGAGCTTAGGGCTGTCTTGAAAATGGAAGCAACAAGCTCCAGCATCCCCTTCCTGCCTTTTAACAGGGCTTCTCCCCCCTCTTAAAAACTGAACTGATGCTCATCTGTTGGAGGGAGAGAGGATTGCTGAGCTGCAAGATTGTTGCCCAGTAAGTTCTTCTGTGCTGATGCGACAAGCCACAAGATGGTGGGGAGGCGTGGTGCCAGAAGTGAGTGACAAGAGGATGGGGCTTGTGGATGCTATCCCTGTGTGCCCCCATCTTGCTCATTGCTTTTTCTATATCAGGAGCCATTTTTCTCACTGCTGTATGGACGCAGTCCATCTTTAAAACATAATATGAGAAACTACCCTTATTAACAGACACTTTCATCTCCAGCTCTCCCCACTAAAGAGTAGAAAACGGAAAGTGTGCCATTCATTTCCACAAAACTCTACACTGTACTATTCTTTGTAGCAACCTAATTAAAGAAAACAGTGTGGCCAAACCTCAGGTATCAACCATGTGTTTATTGTGCAGTTTATGGGTGTAGTTAGGTCAAGCACACAACAATCACTGGACCACACCATTCTTCGGCTGGAAACCAAAATAATGCCTAGCAGAATCCAAGGTGAGAAAGAAAAGCACTCAAGGGCCCACCAAAACACTTACATTGTGGGCCTCAGTGGTCATCTATTGGCTCAGAAGGTTTCATTCTGCAAAGCATAGCTTCTTCCGTTACAGCCCATTATCTATCTCCATTCATACTTGTGTCTGAAGAAGGGAGCTCTGACTCTCGAAAGCTCATACTCTGAAAATCTGGTTGGTCTGGACAAAAACGCTGCAGCCCATTATCTGTAAACACTAATATCAGGGTGACAATGGCTGCAAGAAAATACAGTTGAAAGATACCAAGTTGTTAAAAATATGTACATACTTTTGAATGCTCAGCCATATAACTTGAAGCGTACATATAAAGTTGCCTTATGCCAAGTAAGAGTGTCAGGGCCAAACTACAAGTGACGAATGACACTTGAACAGCAAGTGTATTCCTCCCTGTTCACTTGCCCTCCACTTGCTCTCCACTCGATCCACTTGCCGTTCAAGTGTCATTCGTCACTTGTAGCTTGACCCTTAGTCTATCTAGGGGGCAGTGACTTTTCAGGTTCTGGGGCAGAGAAAAGTCATTCCCAACATTTGCTGCCTGAGTTCTTCAAAAATTGAAGCTGGCTAGTATCATCTGTAAGCAAAGTATGTGTTCTAGTCAGTCACTAAGAGCCAAGCTACAAGTGACGAATGACACTTGAACGGCAAGTGAACAGACTCACGTGTATTCCTCCCTGTTCACTTGCCGTTCACTTGCACTCCACTTGATCAAGTGGAGCACAAATGAAAGGTAAGTGAATGGGGGAATACACGTGAGTCTGTTCACTTGCCAGGCAAGTGTCACTTGTAGCTTGGCTCTAAGCCACTGTCCCTCCTCAATGGCATCCAATTCAAGTACATTCATATTTTGAAATTCGGCTTCATGCACTTATGAATTCAAAAGGCATTAATTTGAGAAGACGCTGGTTTCTTTCCTGTTTGGGCAAATCACCTAATTTATGAAGTGAAGCAGAAAGAATACTGAGGACAAAATCAGAATTAGATACCACCATAAACATGGGGAGAAATGGAAATTAGGTCATTTTAAGGTTTCCAGTTACTTTTAGCAACCCTTCTAAATATATTGCTATACCTGAATATAGGAAGGAGTTTTCCTCCGGGTTTGATTGGCCAGAGATCCTGGAAAGTTTTTTTTTTTTTTGGCCTTCCTATGAGTATAAAGCATAGGGTCACTGACAGAGTGGGGGGGGAATAGCTGTGAATTTCCTGCATTGTGCCAGGAGCGGACTAGATGATCCTTGGGTTTCTCTCCGCTTTATGTTTCTATGCTTCTAATATGAAGTAACTTACAATTTGCAACTTGATCACCTCTGATTACTCAAGGATAACTCCAGACGAGTAGCCATGTGATTGCAGCAGTATACAAAACAGAAGTCCTGTGGCACCTTAAAGAGTAACAAAATTTTATTCCAAAATCAGTTTTCATGGGCTGGAGCCCCACTTCTTCTTGCATCTGAAGAACTGGGTTCTAGTCCATGAAAATTTCTGGTGGAACACATTTTTGAGAGCTGTTAAGTTGCCAGGAGACACTCACTAAGAAAATCTTTTTTACGTAGCCTCCGGAAAGGGCTACAGCTTGAGTTTTTTTATGCCTCTCCAGAGTTCATTCTTACAGAGAGGAGATCACATGCGGGAAGTTATTCTAGATTGTGTCTCTTAGAACTAAAGTAGGGAAGTTGGTAGATATGTCAAATATGCCCTTTTTCGTTTGTTAGGGTTTTATATGTTATTGTGAACCTTTTAGTTTTATCCAACTTTTTCCCGGTATATCCTATTTGTTTGTTTCAATACTACTTTTGCACCATTTATATGTTACATGTTTCAATTGATTCAAAAAAATGCTTAAAACTGTGTATGTTTAATGAGAGAAATTGAATGAAAGTAGAAACACTCAGGTTCCATTCACACAAGGAAGAAATGAAAGCAATGTTTTCCATTTGAAACAGTGAGTCTGGAAAATGTGTTAGCATTTCCTAGAAGATGAAGGCCTGTATGATCCCTCTCCCAAAAGATTATTTCACATAGAAAGCTAGCACATCAAGGTGAAGGCTACATGAGAAGTTTTCTTACTGACATGCTCATTTTCAATGTGGAAGGATTTTTTTTTTACATGGGAAAGCAGTCAGTCATGCAACCTCCCCATCTGAAATATGAAGTGGTACAGTCCAAGACCATTGTAGCATGTGATCTGCTGATTCTATAGTCTAGTTCATAGACAAAAAGAACTACTGTGACAAATGGGAAGCAACAAATAGACCACAACATATGGGAAATTTAAGTCAAGCAGATGTCGGACATGAAGGATAGGAAAAGAGAAAAACATGGGAGCTTCCAGAGGGTATGGAACAATAATATAAGATGCCTAAAAGTGTTCCCATAAAAGGAAGTCAGTATCCTTGTGGGTATTTTGTATACTATAATTACATCTCTAATTTATCTAAATATATGAGTTCTGCGTGCAGTGGGTCAGGAAGTAATACCGCACTCTGCTTCAAAGCTTGGGAAAGTGGTGCACCTAAAGTCAACAACTTGTTCAAGCTACTTAGCTTGGGCTTTGCACGATGCAATTCAGTTTATACTTCTACCTTGTGCTTTGAAATATCTGCTTGCAGTAATTCTGAAAACAACAGAATTTTGTAGTATAGCGATTTATAAAAATTGTATCCATGTGAAAGTGCAGCATTATTGGACAACAAACCATTTATGAGATTTCAGGTCTGCCCAAGCAATCAATAGATGCTAATGATGCTAAAAAATTCCATATTTTGAGCATCGCATGCAAAATAGGAACTTGATTTCACAATTCCACATTCAAAACCCATGTGGAGATTTTGCAGGTTTGTGGGATTTGGGTGTTTAAAGGGCCCTGCCGCTTGCAAGCGGCAGGTCCCTTTAAACTATCAGCTGGCAGGTGGCGAGGGGGGATCCCCCCTGCTGCCTGCCAGCTGATAGTTTAAAGGGACCTGCCGCTTGCACACAGCAGGAAAAGTTTAAATGGCCATTTCCCTGGGGAAATGGCCATTTAAACTGCCCTTTAATACCAACCAAACGAACCAGTAGACCAGTTCGTGGAAGTTTGTGGAAATGAGCTTCCACGAACCACTGGTTCACGAACCATGAACCAGGCTGGTTCGTGATTTTTTTTGGTTCGTATTCAGGTTCGTGCCCATCTCTAATCGTGTTCAGTTCTCAGATCTCCTTTATATACACAGTTGACCAGATTCTTTTTTTAAAATTATCAATTTAGAAAGGGTAGATTCTGTCTTATAGACAGTGAGCTGCTCTATCACAACAGGCCTTGTAGAGTGAGACCTTCCCACTTCTTTCTCCCATTGCAGCCCACTGAGCCCCTGAAATTTGTTCTGCGGGTTGGGTGTGGGGCATCAGCAGGCTCCCAAAACCACACAGGAGTTCACTGGAGGGCCACAGTAGGAGGGAAAATGGCAGAAATTATACCCACCTCTCCCAAAGGTAGGAGTACCCTTCCATCTTCAGACCCAAGTGGCACAATTCTAGGCTCTGTGTTGGCCTCATCACTTTTGATACTTTTGAAGATCCCTTTCTTTCCCTACCATCTTCCAAGCCATTTCAGGCATTGCAGAGGGCAGTAGGGGAAGGAGGCAGAAACTGTCAAAGGGTCACTTGGGGGCAAAAATCTTGGCCCCTATTGCCGCTCAAAATGACCCTCCATAGCATCACTTTAAACTAGATCTAGTTCACACAAACAACAGATGAAGAGCTAAAATGCATCTCACATGACTGAACTTCCTTTATATAAAAACTGCCTGCTTCTTAAAAAAATATGAGTCAAGATAAGAATCCTAGCCTTGTTTTCTTCCTGATAAGCTGGTTTTCCATGTCAGGGGACATTTTTAATGGCAAAACATTCAAGCATACAGTCCTCCACATGTAATCTGAAGATGTACAGTCCGGGAACCATTTTACCACCTCATCTACTGTTGACATGACACGAAATAGGCCATGGCGGCTGAGCAAAGAAAGGGTGAAAAGCTGAAAACAATGAGCTGTTTTACAAAGTTACCTTTTTGGCACTCATCAAGGTTGAAGAAGGTGTGTAGTCTAAATAACTGTGTTTCTTCCCAGTCATTATCTGTCTGGGAAAACAGTATTCTTGTGGGAAGCGGCTGTGTGCATGTCTGCCTTTAAATAGATAAACCACAGTATATTAAACACAAAAGGGGAAGTTTCTTCTACAGATCTTTTTGAAAATGGCACACAACAGCTTTAACCGCAGAGGAATTTTTTTATGTCTTCAAAAAAAAAAGGCAGAGTATTAGAAGACAATGGCTGATTTAGTTCATCTTCCTAACTAAACTCTCAGGTATCCTTTTTGAATTGTACTTGTTTATCTTGTCACTAAAGACTTAAGTTTAATCAAAATATACCTCACTTATATTAGATTGGACTCAGTAAGAAATCTTGAATTGAAGGACGTGGAACAGTGGAAGAGAACTACTGAATTCAGCTCATTAATATAATATTAAAATATTCACATGACAAGTTTTGTTTATTTATTTAAGACATTTCTATACACCTTCTGCAGAACCCCCCCCCCTATTTAAAGTAGTTTACAGATCATCACGAAATACAACTGAGGTATGAATAAACAATATAACCGATATCATTATAGCAAACCTTGAGCTGGACTCCCATATGTTGATGACTGTCAGGAAATGATCTTTCTTTTGGTTGGGTTGCCCTGGGACAATTCACAGGGAAGGCAAGGGACAGGCAGGCAGGCAGGCAGAGTGGGGGGCTTTTTTCAGATGGAACATGGTGGAACAGAGTTCCGGAACCTCTTGAAAATGGTCACATGGCTGATGGCCCCGCCCCCTGATCTCCAGACAGAGGGGAGTTTAGGTTGCCTGCTGCAGTGGCACGGAGGGCAATCTAAACTCCCCTCTGTCTGGAGATCAGGGGGCGGGGCCACCAGCCATGTGACCATTTTCTCCAAGTGCAACCCACTGAGTTCCACCACCTCTTTTCCCAGAAAAAAAAGCCCTGGATGGACGGACGGACAGTCAGTCAGTCAGCCTTGGGGCCTCTCTAGATATGCAGGTTATTCTGCGGGTTTCTGCAGCCATACAACAGTTAAAAAGTAAAGGGCTGTTAAAAATTAAAGGAGAGCCCAAATGGCCTCAGAATGCCTCCACAGGAGGTGAAGGGGCTCCTCCTTCCAGCTGCTTGCCCTGGTCAAAATAGCACAGGGGGAGCTTTTCCTCCCTGTTTTTACTGCTCCACGTGCACAGAATTCTCCATGTGGAGCAGAAAAACAGGGAAACCCCCTCTCTCACATACTGTTTTGACACAGGGAAACGACTTGAGGGGAGAGGGTGGAACCCCCCCCCAGGAGGCGTTCCACAGCTGTTTGGGTTCTCCTTTATTTTTAACAGCTATTCCCCAAAGCTGCTGTATAGCTTCAGAGAGCTTGAGTTCCCCAGACCCAACCCTTTCAAAACTTGCATGTTTACCTTGGCCCTCAATATAGCTGATCTAGGGATGCCACAGATTTCCCCATGAACATGTTTGACAGCTGAAAGGAGTGTTTGTATATGATGATCAGGCATGAATCGACCACTTGGTCAGTTCATTGAACATTTGCTGAACAGGTTTGGAAATTTTTTTTACCACAATTGCAGATGCATGAAAATGCTGCCCATCCAAAAAGATTAGCAACTATTAATGTTGCTAACAGTTACTTAAACCAATGCCAAATGGAAGAACTCTTTTGTTAAAAAACTCAGCATCTATTCATGACTGATTGATATGATTTGCAAATTATTAACTGTTAAAACAATTTCCAGCCGATTGGACCAGCAGCATAGAGTGGGGGAAGAGCAGAACTCTTTTAGGCAGCGTGAGAGCAGGAACAAAAAGCCAATTGTACTTTACACTGGTGTTAGGAAGTAATACAATGAAGCCGCCTGTTGAATGGCCACGAACGGGTCGACAAACATTTGCCGAACATTCTGAGAAAAAATTGGCCTCCCATTTATGGCTGGTGAACATGGCATGAGCCAAGCTGGTGAGTTTTTGAGCATCCTCTAATCTGATCTCTCTCACACACACAGAGAGAGGCTTGACAATATCACCAGGCTTCACTGCCATTCCACTTCCAGTGCCAACTGTTATCAGAACTGCTTTGGATCAGGTCTTGGAAGCAAAACTGCATTGATACCTGTCCATTACCTGAGCCCTCTTTCAAACTAAGTGCATCAGCCCGGGTGGGGGGGGGACTTCCTTTAGAATCAAAACTTTGTTCATCTTCTACGGAAATACGAAAAATGCCACACACCTTTTACTGTGCTTGCAAGTTTGTGTACCACCTTTTACTAGCTTCTGGAGCTGTCTGTGCTGGGCTTGAAAGTAATTGCACCCTACTCATTGTGGTTGCCTTTAAGGAAATTGAGTAAATACCACTTTCTTTGGAGACATTCCTTATGCAAGAATAACAGCGGGGAATGCTGCCCCATATAAGGGCTTCCTGTCTTAACCTGGATCCCTTGTCCCAGTAATAGAAGCTGACCTCATCCACAGGACTGTAAGGTGAGAACTGGGATACAATCCTCACGTAACAAAGCCATCCTCATTTTATTGCTGCCTGAACATCGTGATGTATGCCATATGCATTCATTGCGCAGATCAAAATTGGCCCCCATATACTGTCCTTGAAGCCATTAGAGTGTATTGGAAATGCGCTGTGTGAATATTACCATCAGCATCAGAAAAAGCATGTCAGTAGTTGCTTGTGTTTTGTGGAAATTTTGTACTTTGAAACCTACGCATAAACACCCATGCTGCCTGTGACAAACACCCCTGAGAGAAGCATCCAAAGAAACCCTGGGCAGCAGTTTGCGTTAATGGCAAAACTTACTGCATTAATTAGAGAAAGGACATTAGTTAACTTCTTGACTGAATGGAAACCGTTAATAAACTTTTTGCATGAAATGGATAACAAGGATTTGATGACATCTGGATTTATGGATTAAGAAACAGGAACAATAGGAAAAAGAGGGGGTTTGTGACTAACTTAGAATAAGTGGGAATCTAGAAATGATATATACTTGTTGCGGAGAAAATCGGAACTCAACTTGTAGTGTAATTTAGGTGTGTGTTTTTTTCTTTTCCTCTCAATTTTATAGATATATGTATTGTTAGTGTGTTATGTTTAGAATTGTGTGTTTTTTCTTGTTCTCTATGTTTGTTGTTTATTGTGTTGTGGCGTGTAGTTTGTAGTTTAGATAAAGAACATTTTAATACAAAGAAACCCTGGCCAGCATACGCAGCTGGGAGCAGAGGCGACAAAGCACTTGCAAGCAGGCAGTGGGAGGGTGTGAGTGCAGGCAGCAGAGGAGATGCCTGAGGAGGGAGTCAGCAGCAGCGCGCCCTACCAGAAGCCACGGGCCCTGGCAACTGTTCCCCCTCGCCATGTGCAGATGCTGGCCCTGGTGTGAACATCTGGATCTGTTCCAACAGGAGAGGCAAGATGACATCTGACTTCTTGTGATATTGGGGGTGGGTTGCCTTGACAGGGATTTCACAGAGAGCACACTTGCGAGATTTCTTGGCAGCTCTAGCATTGATTCACTCGGGGAGCTGATGCTATCCCAAAAAATGAGCTGCTCTGAACCAGGACATGAAAATGAACCACAAACATAAGACAACGCTGTAGAACAGAGCTGATATGATCTGCTCTTGGGATTTAAATGAAAACTCTGACCTCCACTGCACAATCTTAAACAGATTTTAAATGCAAGGTTCTGTTTGGGGTTTCTGGCAAACCACCAACTCAAAGGAAAACAGTTGTGTGCCTGCCTCAACTTCATTGGAAATCGGCCTTTTCACACTACAGAGAAAAGGGTACCCACTCCAAGGGCATTTCCTACCTTGGCATAAAACACTGGCATTTTATGCTCAAACAGCAAGAGTGCCATATTCTGTGGGGGGACTGATAGAATTAGATGAGCCTATATGCTGGGGAAAGCTGTACTTTGAATTCCTTTCCTTTTGAAAAACCTGGCTGAATGAATACACCCACAGAAAATAATGGTGTGTACAACTTTCAAAGCTTTTTTTTATCACACAAAGGAGTACAGCAAAACCAAAACCTTATTCACACAATGTCACAGCAATGAAGCGGGTAGCATTTCTTATGTGAATGAATGCTCCAAGGCTGAGGTTATATGCAGCCAGCAAAGATTAAAAGAAAAGAAAATCAAGATTTTCAGAGTTGTGAGCGTTCAAAAGTCAGAGCTCCCTTCAGACATTAGTTGATAATTTCATGCATCTGAAGGAGGTGCCTTCTATGAGGATAGCTTTAGATGGGTAGCTGTGTTAGTCTGCAGTAGAACAGTAGGATTTGAGTCCAGTAGCACCTTAGAGAGCAACAAGATTTTTAGTGTATAAACTTTTGAGAGTCAGAGCTCCCTTCTTCAGATGCTGCAGACCAGCATGGCTACCTAACCTGAAACTATCTTCATGGAAAGTACCACATTCAGCCACATGGAGTGGAAACTTATATAAGTAGAAGGCCAAATTGCACAATGCTGGACACAACTGGCTCTCCAGATGTGTCACTTGGCCATGAAAAGCAGCTGTGGGGCCTGATCTGTAACAGGATTGTGTTGTTATGAAGGGGTACGTGTGGCTTCTTCCACTGCACAGTTTCCCAGTAAAAATGACCCTCCTGAGTTGCTTTAAGCCTCAGTAGAGGGGAAAGACTTGACACATTATGGACAGCTGCCAATTTCTCCCTTCCAATCTACTTCTTTTTAGTGGGGCTGCTCAGATACCCACTGGTTTACTTCAGATGCTACAGGACTGTCCCAAGCAGGCAGGCAATTTTTTTTGTCCGCAGTTCAGCTGTTCA
Organism: Eublepharis macularius; assembly: GCF_028583425.1. Taxonomy (NCBI): domain Eukaryota; kingdom Metazoa; phylum Chordata; class Lepidosauria; order Squamata; family Eublepharidae; genus Eublepharis; species Eublepharis macularius. The sequence goes on along the minus strand of NC_072799.1, from coordinate 19,066,513 downwards.
TGAGCAGTTCAAGTCTTTACAGTGGGTTCCTTTACACTTATTCAAACACAAGCACAACTAATAGCATTTCACACATGTGTCTTCTCACAGCCTGATGGGAAATTCCCACCCCCCTTCACTGAGTACCACTTCACAGCCAATTGGAGAAATTAAGTGAGCACAGTAGTCAGTTATTTAAAAATAAATACCATGGTGCTTAAAAAAAATATATTGGTATTCCTCTATGTTCGTGTTGTTTCATACGTACATGTTTCCACACAGCCTTATGGGAGTCATAGGCTACTTTCACACATGTTGGGTAACGTCCTTTCAATGCACTTTTGCAATAGTTTGCTGGTTGATTTTTCTGTTTTGCACAGGAAAATCCATTTGCAGACGATTGCTAATGGCTGCTTCCACACACGTTGGATAATCCACTTTCAATACTCTTTAGTGAACATTTGAAACTGCTTTTCCATGTGTGGAACAAAAAATCCACTTCCAAAGGATTGCTAAAGTGCATTGAAAGTGCATTATTCAACGTGTGTGGAAATGGCCAATGTGTATTGAAAGTGCATTATCTAATGTGTGTGAAAGCAGCCATAGTATCCTCCATGCATCAGCACCCTCCTGACCCAGCTATCCATGATCCTGCAAGAGCATCCATTTCATACAGATGCAAAAAACAGCCACAAAGCAAAAGTAAAGCTCAACCAGCTCTTCTTCAAGTTCTTCACCATGCTGCTCGGAGAGAAGAGAGGTAAGCAGATCCATAGCTTGGCTCACAAGTGATCGGGGCTGTAAAAAAATGGTGTGTTTGCCTGCAAAACAAATTTGCTGAGAAGTTCAGAGCATCCTTCATTTAGAGAGCAATCCTAAGCAAGTCTACTCAGAAGAATGTCCCATTTCATACACAGGGCTTTATTCCCAGAAAAGTGTTCTCGAGGATTGCACTGTTATAGGGCCAGGTTGCAAGTTGTATGAAACTTTTGCATCACGTACAATTTGGCCTTAAGAGCTGACACACACACACACCACAATGTTGCTTTGGTAGCATCACAATTCACGCAAATAACTGGCCTTGCATGTGCCCTATAAACTGTGCTGCCCCAGATAGCCACTTGGTTTGCCCGTACAGTAAGCCCAATCCTGCCCATGCAGGGAGTACACTAGTAACAAATGTACCATCAAGGGGAGGTACTTAATTTTCCTAACACTTTATCCCCTCATTTTCCCTGCAAAAGAAGTTCAACATTCAGGGAAGACATGCAGACGTCCAATTGCACATACCAATTGAGCAATTAATTGGTTATACAAATAAAATCTACTGACCGTGTGTTGGGGGGACTTTTGTGTGCCATGTTATTTCTATGCAAGTCACAAGCACATGTAATTTGTTGTGATAACTAAACAGAGCTTCTAGGTACTGCGGCTAGAATATCACTGCTCGAATGGGAACCTCAGACAAGGTCTACTGCTTTCATGGCTTGCCTGTGAGAGTCTCTCTACACGGTACTAAGTACCTAGGGCTGCTCAAGTGAACTTCATTTCATGTGTCCCCCTCCAACTTTCCATACACTCAATTGCACAGTCACACTTCAATTTGCTCCGCGTCACGTGTTTGATGCCAATTCCTCCTCAACTGCTAAAAGTATCCCAGTTTCCCCCACTTCTCACTTCCATTCATTGAAATGCAGATCTTGATATTTTCTCACACCTTAAAGAAATGCAAATTGGCAGTTCAAAGGAGCCTACAGTACTTGTTCTCACAGGGAAAACAGAACCGAATTGGTGCTTTTCCCTCCGGAATCACTTGCAGATGCAGTCACACAAAGGGAACTCACGTGAAGTCAGCATTCATGTGCATTGAGCAAGAATAGCCTGCACGTGAATTGAGGACTAGACATCAGGGCCGGATCGAGGGGGGGCAGGGGGGTAGCCTGCTCCCGGTGCCGCCAAAGAGGGGGTGCTGGGCGCAGCTGCCAGCTACTGGGAGCACGCCGGTGGCAGCGCAGGCAGCTGAGTGGCCACCCGCTCCATTCGCCTGCCCAGCAGGACAAGGAGCACGTGGCAAGCTGGCCTCCCTCTCAGCCGGGCAGGCGAATGGCACGGAGGGCTGGGAGGCTGCCCGCACCATTTGCCTGCCCGGCTGAGAGGGCAGCCAACTTGCCAAGTGCCTCCTGTCTTGCTGGGCAAGCGAGTGGCACGGAGGGCTGGGAGGCTGCTCATGCCGTTTGCCTGCCCACAGGACAGGGAGCATGTAGCAAGCCGGCCGCCCCCTCAGCAGGGCAGGCGAGTGGCGCAGGTGGCCTCCCAGCTACCCGCGCTGCTGCTGCTCTGCTGGCAGCACGCCCTCCCTGCGTTATGACATCACAGAAGTGATGTCATCATGCAGTGCTGGGAGCGTGCGTGCACTGCGCATGTGCACGAGGGCAGCCAGACTTGGGTTGTCCGGGTGCCGGCAACCCTAGATCCGGCCCTGCTAGACATACAATCCTGCACTTGAGCATTCCTAGGTAATTAGTAATGTGTAGAAAGACTCTGAGTTTCCCAGCTGGAGGTGTCTGGTTGGCCACTGTGAGACAGGAGGAGAAATTCTGGACTAGATGAAACTCTGGCTGCACCCAGCAGGGCTCTTGTGTTCCTAATTTTCATCTACGTTTATAGATATTTTTAGCAAAGCCTAGCGAAGAGGTGGGTGAATTTGGTGTGCCTTCACACAAAGTGATGAGCTTTCTAGACAGACATCCTGTTGACAAAGCCGAAAGATCCTTTCTTTAAGCCCCTTGTATTTATATTAGGTTAGGATTTTCAGGCAGTAGACCCTAAACATCTAATTTTCTGCACAAAGGGAAAATAATGTTCATGCCTTTTCCAGCGTGATGCTTATGTAGCAAGTTCTTTTTTTGGTACTTTCTTCCCTCAAGGCATATAGATACGAAACGCTTAACCCGTGCGGGATGAAAAAAGGGTGTATCTTTCCATAAGCTGGTTCCTGTTCCCACCACCACATTCCATAGTAAAACTATAATTTGATCCAAAGTCCTTTCCTCTCCCTGCAGCTATTTTTTTTTAAGGCAGTGACCAAAGTGTGGACATCAATACGGGTTCTCTCAGGAACAGAACATTCTGTCTAATATGGGTGATCCACACACACACCTTTTTCCCTCTTTGTTCTTCAAAAGATGCTTTACGTTATCCCAGGATAGAGAACAGAGACCGTTCCTGCCCTGCTCCCAATTTAACTGCACTGCCCCAGATTCGTACAGACATGTCAATAGAGCTGGATCCTTTACATTCTTTGGGAATTTGACTTTGCTAGCAACTTAGAGCTACATTATTCTGGGCATGTGCAACTCTAAAATGGAGCAAATAACTTCCCTACCCTGGGCTGTTTCAGCTCAGAGAAATGGCACAGGGGGAGACAGTCCCGTTCTCCCCTTGCCATGACCCAAAGCCGAATCAGAGCGTCAGGGTTGATCCAGGGAGGACTGATCCAGGGAGCTGGGTATGATTCCCCACTCCTCCACTTGAAGCCTACTGGGTGACCGTGGATGAGTCACAGCTCTCTCAGAGCTCTCTCAGCCCCACCCACCTCACAGGGTGACTGTCGTGAGGATAATAATAACACACTTTGTAAACCGTTCTACGTGGGAGTTGTTCTGAAGGGCAGTATATAAATCAAATGTTGTTGTGTTGTTGTTGTTGTTGTCATTATTTAAATGCTGACCCCCAAAGTGGTGTGTGGCTGCAGAGAAATGGAGATGGATCCAGGTCCCATGTTGGGTCTGGTACTCAACTTTTTTATTTTTTATTTCTATCCTGCCTTTCTCCCAAATGTGAATCCAGAGCAGCTTGCATCATTCTCCTTGTCTCCATTTTTTCTCTCACAACAGCCCTGTGAGGTGGGTTAATTTTGTGATCACACTGTGGTGGTGCAAAAAATCACTGTACTCACAGGAGCTGCTGAATGTAACACTACTTTATTCTCCACCAACAACAAACTAACACTGAAAAGGAAAGTAAGTAAGAGAACAGTCTAGGGGTGGAGCTTTCCTCCATCCCATAATCAGGTTCCAGTTAATCTTTAATATCTATTTTACTACAGTTAGGCTGTAGCATAACATATCACTGTGAATCAGCACTCTGCTGGTTTGAATCCCGTTACTACCACGAGCTCAGCAGGTGGCCTTGGGTAAGCCCCTCCTTTCAGCCCCTGCTCACCAGCTGTACGGTGTAGATAATAATACTCTGACCTTGTTCACCATTCTGAGTGGGGCACTAATCTGTCTAGAAGAGTGGTATATAAGCACATGGCAGTGCATGGAATCAAAACCAAAACCAAGAGGGAAAATCTCCAAACAACATCTAACAACAAGGGGAACCCAATCCAAGGAGACTAAACACAATATACACACTATTAACAATAGTAACAATTTTTATAGCTTTTTAAAAATAAAGTGCAGGTGCTCTACGTGCAAGATATATAAAGATATATTGTTACAGCTAAATTCCTTCTATCACCACGGTAAACATCCCTAACAGTCTACTTATTGTCTAATAGTCTGATTATTGTCCAAACCAATGCAAAGACTACAAGGTAAGAATCCAAGGTAAGTTTCTAAAGCTTTATTCCTTTTAACCAATATAATCCTTTTCCTTTCTTTCTTTGCAGGCAAGCAGCCGCTGAAGAGAACCCAGTCTCATCCGATGTAGCTCCAGCGGGAAGCAAATTTGGGAGAGGTGGCAACGGGTGTGCTAGCAACTAAAGCATCCCGTTTTGCAAAGTTTCTTCAAAAGCCATAATAAAACTGCCTGAAGAGTAGAGATGGGCACGAACCGAAATACAAACCAAAGTTCGGCACGAATCGGGCCAGTTTGTGGTTCACGAACCAGCGGTTTGTCAGAGCCCATTTCTGTCGAACCACCACAAACTTTAGGCTGGTTCATTTGGTTCATTTGTTTTGGTTCATCACTGCAGACAGCCTGGTGCCAATCAATCAGCTAGGCAACAGGGGATGGGATTTCTGCAGATCTTCTGCTGACCCAGAAGTGGCCTTCTGCTGACCTGGAAGTGACAATTTGCTGACCCGGAAGTAGCATTTTCACAAACTAGAAGAACTGGTTCACAAACCGGGGCAGGTTCATGAAAGTTCGTGGTTCGTGGTTCATGAAACGTGACGAACCACGAACTGCATGGTTCATTTTTTCCCCGGTTCGTGCCCATCTCTACTGAAGAGTATAAAAGATTCTTACAAACAAGATCTCAATAAATGCACAATAAATATTATACAATTATGTGTCTATAATTCTTTATAAATATTAATAAATATTTTAAAATTACTTAACTTGATCATACATAACAATCAATTTAGATGCACTGGTAATGTTCCAAGTAAGTTCATACCGTAATAGAGCCAGGATGGGATTTAAATATAAAACGCTGGTCAATTACAGAAAAGTTAAAGGGAAGTTAAAGCGACATTGCTCAAAAAGATCCACAGATATTTAAAGGTACATACACTATTTTATAAAAATACAGAGAAGTCAATTTCCTGATTTAAGTCTTTGGGGTAAGACTATCAAGTCTGAAAATCCATTGTGCCTCCAGTTGTAATAACAATGGTTGGACATTAGCATGTTGTTTAGAGTCTGCCGAGAACAGAGTATCTAAGGTCACGTTCATGGCAATCGTATTGGGGAAAATGTTGTACTAAAGGAGCTTCACTGATCTAATTCCTTAGTTTGTAGAGATGTTCCTGAATCCTGACTTTGATGGGACGCGTGGTACTTCCTACATGGCACATGTTCCCACATGAACATTCAGTAACATATATCACGTGGGATGTAGCACATGTAGAGAAACATTCTGTATACAGAGTTCTACTTGTTCTAGGATGTTTCAGGGCGTTGATGTTTATTGTTAGGGTGCCAACATTACAGTGGCCACATGCAAAATAGCCCTGTGGAAGCTATTGTTCTACAGTGCCCTACCTAAAGTCTGAATGTGTCTTTTAAGCTACTGGACGGTTCTTCGATACCCCACCATAGGGAGGGGTATAGCAGAACCAGGGGTGCGGGGAATCAAACCTGGGTGTCCCAGATCTTAGTCTGCCTGTCTAGCCACTACACCATACTGGCTCTCGTCAAAAAACGTTAACGTGTAATTTGACCCCTAACAGCTTCAAGGGGTGATTGGGATCATGACAATGACTCTGGGGGAGAAAAGTGCAACTCTTTACCCCATGCTATTTTCCTGCGGCAAACCACAAATACACCAGCTTCTGTTTCCTCAACAGGGAAATGGGAAGGTACAGCTACTACGTCAATACCTGTAATTTACACCCTGCGGCACAAATAGCAGGTCTTAAGAGTATGATTGGCCCAGACCTAGATAGCCCAGGCAAGTTTGATCTCAACAGATCTCAGAAGCTAAGCTGGATCAGCCTTGGTTAGTAATTGGATGGGAGAACTCTAAGAAAAACCCGGATTGTGGAGGCAAACCACCTCTGTGAGTCTCTTGCCTTGAAAACCCCAGCAGAGGTTGCCATAAGTCAACTATGATTTGGTAGCATTTTCCACCACCAGAGTACAATTGAAATGGGGGAAATAGTATGGAGTAGAGGGTTTGTTACCACATTGCTGTGTCCACCATCTCATTGGTGCTTGCATGGATGAGGGGTGTCTGCAAAGTGCTTGACTGAGTTGGCTCAGAGCGGGTCCCGTTTTTTCTGTGATGATGACTTGGAGGTGTTGTTGCTGGGCAGAATTCCTGAAAGCACTTAGGAGTGGGCTGTTTTAGCCCTAACCGATCTGCATGTATAAAATAGAGAACTACAGTCCTCAGTATAACTGGGGCCTGCCTACACAAGGGCTTCGGTGGAACCAATCCATTTGCAAAATCAGAGGAAACTTCTATCTTTGTTCCCTCCCTTTGTTAAGTCCAATCTTTGTTCCCTCCCTTTGTCCAAGTCCCAAAGTATGATATAACATAATTTTCCAAATTATAACCCACAAGTACTCTCTAGAGTTAACATTTTTTCAGAGATTCTTTGAAGACAAATACAATATAATTTAAAGCATGTGTGAGTAACACAGAGAGAGACACAAAAATATACTCAGACTAAAACTGATCTTTAGGAAGATCCAGAGGAGTTAGCCATGTTAGTCTGTAGTAGCAAAATCGAAAAGAGTCCAGTAGCACCTTTAAGACTAACCAACTTTACTGTAGCATAAGCTTTTGACAATCACAGTTCTCTTCGTCGGATGCGTCTCGCATCTGACGAAGAGAACCGTTAATTAGTGTTAAAGGTGTTACTGGACTCTTTTCAATCTTTAGGAAGAGGCTCAGAAATGTTTTACAATATAAATATGCAAATATTGATATTTGGTTTATTTCTTTAAGCGTTATCTGTGTTTTCAATTTAAGTCTGTAATCAAATTAAGGGTTATGTTTTGTTTTTTGCAAATCCTATAAGCACAGCAAAGAGCTGTAAGATCAGAAACTGAAGTTGTTCAAAGTTTTAAATGTTAATGATGGTTCTGTGAGTGTTGATATGGCTCTATACTTCCCTCTAGTGGCTATATATTATATGGCAATATTCAATAGAGTTGCCAAATCTGAGTTGGTAAATTCTGGAAGATTTGTGGGTGGATCCTGAGGAGGACAGGGAGTTAGAAAGAGGAGGGACCTCAGAGGGGTAGAATGCCATATATTCCACATTCCAAAGCAGCCATTTTCTCCAGGGGAAGTGATTTCTATCGTCTGGACATCAGTTGTGATTCCAGGAGATGTCCAGGCTCCACCTGGAGGCTAGCAACCCAAATTAGAGGTTTCATTAACCTGACCGCTGTGGATGAGTGTGATGAATCAGACTAGAGCCTGGAATACCCGGTTTCAAAACCCCACTCCACTATGATGCTCTCTGGGTGATGCTGCGCCAGTCTGCCTAACCTAATTCACAGGCTTGTGAGGCCAAAATTACGGGGGAGGAGCACATATACAGACTGAAGCTCCTTGCAGGTGAGGGTGGGGATAGACAGAGAGGGGTGTGGCTCAGGGCACTTGACCAAAGATTCTTAGTATTTCTTAATGGGAAAATTAAGTCCTGGGGTCACAAAGATCCAGCCGCATGGATTAATAGCCATGTGGGTTAGGGGGCTACAATGAACAAGGGGAACGGGTGATATCTCCCACTCCACCCACTTCATTCAGCACACCTCCACTGATGGAAGAGGCAATAGATGTGATTTTGTCTTCTTTAACCTCCACACTGCAACCGTCCTAATCACCCTGAGAATCAGCTTTTCCAGGGTCGGAGGGAACCGCTCACGGGAATGGAACACAGGAAAGATCCATTACCATCAACACCTTCTGCAGATAGATGACTCGATCTTTGGGGTTTCCGGGTGACCTTGGGCCAGACACACTCTCTCAAACTAACCTACCTCTCAGGGTTGTTGTGAGGATAAAATGAAGGAGAGGTGGATGGTGTGAAACTGCAGGTACCTTTTCCCCATCTGTACTAAAAAAAAAAAGTCAATAGAACATTTTTTTTGCCCTGATTGCACATAAACGGCATAAAAATGGCATAAAAGTAACAAATGAATTGGGGACACCAGCGACAGAAATGAGCAAAACGGGAAGGCTTGCAAAGATAACAGAAGAAAACAGTAAGAAATGGGAAAGGAATTATGCATCCCTAGATTTGAACTGGGAACCAGTTCAGCTCCTTAGCCAGTACTGACTCTTACTGACTCTTAGCATCCATCAGTTCTTGTAAAAGAACACCAGATACCTGTGTGCTCTTGCAAGAAGGAACAGAGCAATGGACTGTGCAGCTCCATAGCTTTAAATTTCCTTGGAAGTCTGGAATTTTAAAAGGCACAGATACTATGCATAAGTGATGGCCTGGCAACGCTACCTGTGCCTTAATATTAGCTTTACTGAGCCAGCTTTGATCTTCAGAGTTCTGTCTTCTGGTTGTTTTCTCATTAAAGATGGCCCACCTGGCAACAATGCGGATGCTTTTTCTGTTGTTGCTCTCATTCTACGGAATGGGTTCTCCAAGTAGGTGAAGGAAATGCTGCCCTTGGAAACACTGAGAGGTGTTGGAAGCTGTTTTATTCACCAGAGCTTTTAATGGATGGTAGATTGCAGGTATTTTAATAGTTATTATTATTGTTGCTGTTGTTTTTAACAAGATTTTTATCCCACCTTTCTGCCCTCACAGGGCTGCTAAGGCGATTAACAAATTTAAATCATATGGATTAAAATCACGTCTTAAAAGCCATTAAAACCAACACACAAATACATCCCTAAAATAATTTAAGACCCGAATTCAGAATAAATACAAAAGATAAAAACAACAATTAAAAACATTGGGCAGGAGATGACCAAGGGACTACCAAGCAGAACAAAAAAGTCTTTACCTGCTGGCAAAAGATGGTAACAGAAGGAGATGGGCCAATCTCCCGGGGGAAGACAGATCCAGATTTTGATGTCACTACGAGAAGGCCCTCTCCCAGGTTGTCACCTACCTAATTTTAGAAGGTTTTGTGGGGTTTTAATGTTTCTTTATGTCTTGTACACCACGTTGAGCCATGGGGAAAGGCAGGAGATAAATGCTTTAATGAATATAAATGAAATAAAATGCATTCACTTATTCATCTCTTTGCCAATCATCTTGGCTTAAATAAGCATGAAGGCTACACAGTTGCTGCTAAAAGTGGGTTCCTCTGGAAAAGATCAAGAACAAAGGACACAGGCAGGGGGATACTTCTAGCCAGGGCTCATTTCGAGGGGGAATGCACAGGAACGCAGTTCCAGCAGTTCCCCAAAGAGGTCACATGCCAGGTGGCCCCACCCACCTGACTCTCGGCCATTTTGGGCCCGTTTCGGCCTGGATTGGGGCTGAAACGGCCTGGATCGGGCCTCTGATGGGTGGTGGACCACTCTCTTGCTCATCAGCAGCCTGATCCTGACCATTTTGGGCCCCTTTTCAGCCGTTTTCAGCCCCTTTTTGCCGTTTTGGACCCAATTTCGGTGCTGAATGACCAGGATTGGGTCCAAAACAGGCAGAATAGGTGATGTCAGGGGGTGTGGCATATGCAAATCAGTTATACTAATGACACACTTCCTGTGATGGCAAGAGGCGTGGCATATGCCAATGAGTTATGCTAATGAGTTATGCTAATGAGTTCCTCCAGCTCTTTTTCTACAAAATGACCCCTGCTTCTAGCGTATTAAGATATATGAAGGAACAACAAAGAAAGCAATGGAGGAAATTAGTCCGATATATTTATCCTTGTTCCTGTTGACACTGGAGCCAGATGGTTCAGATCTTAGTGTAAGACAGATCTCACATCATATTGGCAAGACAAGTTCAGATCTGGAGGAACTATCAAGCTAACTAGGTTCAAGAAAAGAAGCAGTGTTGCTGTGTGTGATAGGGGAGACATAGACACTCAATACATGTGTCAACGTGAATATGGACCACTTTTCAATTTGACCCAAATCCATGCTGAAATAATAGAACCCTTCCTTCTACTGCCTCTCTGTCATCTTCAAAGAAGATACTTGCAACTTGCTTGACTTTTATAATCTGCTTAAATGATGCCCTCCATCTGAGAAGAAGACAAAACAAGATGGAGTCTTGATGGCAACTGATTTAGGGATAGATTGCTGGTATTATGAAGAGCTGTTCAGAAAAGCAGCCATGGCTACAGGGACACCACAAAAGCTGTTCTGGAGAAATATTTCCACCTCAGAGTTCAGGCAACTACTGAAGGGCAACTGGCTCTTCCTGAAGTATTAGTAGGACTAGCTGTACCTAAGTCTAGTCTCCCTTCTCATGAACTGAGCACTCTGTCTTCTGGTATGTGCTTCAGCTTGGGCCTACCACTCTGTTCTTGGCCACACAGGGCGATCGCAAGGGATGCTGTGCTGGGGGTCTGAGCAGAGGAGATATCTCTGATTCTCAGGATTGAGTAGAACCCATGGCTGCTGCCTCCTAGGTGGGTTGCTCCATGCTGTCTGAAGAGATTTCTGACTTGTCCTTATCCAGAAGCCTTCAGTAGAGTCCTCTCTAGGATTCAAGATGCCTGGTGATACTGCCTCTACCTCAGAGGATGAAACATTTCTGACAGGGTCTGGGAGGTTATGGGACATAATGGTCTCTGCACGGAGCACTGCCATACAAAAAAAAAAACCCCTAGGATCTTCCCAGGCGTAGACCTTCATAGAAGATGCCCTTTTGAAGAATACTATCTTGGCAGACAAACCTCTCAGAAAACCAAAGAATGTTCTACCCAAGCAAAGCCTGCCTAGTCAAACTTCCCCATGTCCTTTCACCCCACACATTTGTTCATTCTTTAGATGGAAACAAACAGTGCAGTTACAACGGCATGTGAAGGACTTGTGTTTTAATTAAGCTGTCTTGCTCAGGGCCGCTAATCATGTAAGAAAAAATTGCCCCGAAAGAGTAAGAGAAATAGGATGCCAAGCAGTGATAAGAAGATTCAGAGATTCTTGACATAATTTGCAAATACTCACACAAAGGGGGCTAACGCCCAAGGGCAAATATCCCAGCCCCCCCCCCCCATGAAAACGGTACAAGTTTGCTGCAAAAACTAATTAGTCCAACCTTTGCTGAAGGGGAAATAATCATGTAAAACTCTTGAATACTTGCCTCCGACTCGGCCTGGATGACAGGCTAGCGGAATTTCAGCTTCAATGGGCTTGAATCAGTTTCCAGGCAAGCAAGCAGAGATAAAGGAGGAAGGGGTTTAAAAAGCTGGGCAAGGGACTCTGTCGAGCTTTTCTTCTCCGGCAGTTCTTGGGAAAAAAAGGATCCGCGATGAGTTCGGCCTCTGATGTTCTGTAAGCTGTGTTGCTTAGATATACGTTCCAGACTCAGACAAACAAATCCAGGTAAATTTATGGCTATTTAATCATTACTCTTCTTTGTTAGAGTGGTTTGCAATGGTGAATTAGGTCTCCCAGCATGAAAGTACATCCAGATGGGTCGAGATCATCCTGTCTTTTTAAAAAATGCTCCTTTCCCTCCCTCCTTCCTTTCTTTTGTATATGTGCTCACCAAACTATTTTTGAAAAATAAAAAATGCTTGTATTTTATATGTTCATGAAACTGTGCTCAGTCAATACCTGTAAAAATGTCCATAAAATGACCAAGCAGTGAATAATATACCTGTCATGATCATAATCCTTTCTCAGCTATGAACTAATTAAGTGGTCTTGGTCAAGCCATCACCTTCTCCCTCACAGGGCTGTTGTGAGAAAAAGGTGGGATAAAATCTTGAATGCCATCCTCAGTCCTTATAAGAAGGCAGATATTAAAATGTGGTAGATAAATGGTTTGAGAAGGAAGACTTGAATTGCACAAATGTGCACATGATAGAAGCCCATCAATAAAAAATATATTGACAACATCTGGTTCATACGAAGTACTGATAGACGTGAGATTTTCAAAAATTGTGGAAAATAGAATATTTTAAGGGTTTGTTTATTAATCTGACGTTGTCATAATTTAGCCATGAAATGAACTATCTTTTAAAAGCTGTGTGAATTGATTTATGTGGGGTTTTTTTCAAGGCAACATATTCTCCCTTTTATCTGCCTCTCATAGGTAGATAGCACGTTTTCCCCCATGGAGTTCACAGGCTGCTTGTGAGTTCTATCAGTTGCCTTTTGGTAGCTGAGAATGCCATGTCTTCAAACTTTTTTAAAGAAATGAATCTCAAATCTTTGCTTACATGATTTTTGAGGTACTGAAAAAGTTAGTATTTTGGAAGTGAAATGTTTTAGGACTGCTTAGTATGAACATGTGCTTTCTAGGGATAGTATAATGAAATGTTGAAGTTAATATTATAAAAATGATTTAGAAACAATGCCCTGAGATCACATGGAAATTATATGGTCTCTTGGATTGCAGATTAAGTAATTATAATTAAGGTTACATGAGCCCCTCATCGACAATGCAAACCCAATGTAGCAATTTTCCTCAGTCAGATTTCAGGGTATGATACAAATGGATTATCTCACTACCTACACTTGTCTTCTCCTTCCACCTCTCCTTTTCCATTTCCTTGCCACTGTAGCTATCAGCCCAAACTCAAAAGACCTCAGAACAAACTGGTCCTAAGATGAGCTATACATTACATAGACTTAAGTGGTAAACCAATGGCTAGTCAACAATGAGGAGATTAAGACCTAAAGTGGTAGAATGGGCTGTAGTTCTTCAGGCTGCAGGTGAGAAACAGTTTTGAATATTCCCCTTACCAAAACAAACAAACCCTCACTCCCAAGAAGCAGAAACTTGTACAGAAAGAAGACCGAGCCAGTCTTGTCGCTAATGTTACCATTTATTACTTGCAGATTTTTTTCAGATATGTGGGAGGGGGGATATTAAAAATACAATTCTGAAGCGACACTCTTCCACTTCAGGACTCAGAACTTTGGATCTAGTAGTACATTATTTTATTTATTTGTCTTTATTAAAATACAACAATATATAATCAGAACCAGTATCCATTTCTGACAGTTTAAGTGTTTTTTTTTAAATGCAGCCAATTGTTGCCAATTTTGGCCATCTCAAATCTTCTTAGAATTTTAAATTGCTGTCAGTTTGATTGTTGATAACAATTCCTGTATCTTTAAGAAACATTTTAATTTGACACACAACGCCTGTTGTTTTCAATAATATGCCAACACCATCCTTGCAGATGGTATTTCAAGGCAGAACACATGATTCTCTCTTCCTCTTTTATCCTCACAACAACCTTGTGATGTAGAATAGGCTGAGAGAGAATGAAGGCACCCAGTGAATTTCATAGCACGTGGGGATTTGAACACCTGTCTCCCCACACATAAGCCATCGCCCTAATTATTATACAACACTGGTTCTCTTACTGAAAGTGGTCCTCATTTTTTTTTTTAAAAAAAGCCCTACCAGGAGTAAAATAGCACATTAAAGGAAAGAAGAGGAACAATCCGATATTCTACCACCTCATGTGTGAATTGGTGCTGTCAACTCCAGCTTGGAAATTCCTTAAAATTGGGGGGTGGAACCTAGGGGAGGATGGTGTTTGGGGGAGGGGTGGGACCTCAGTGGGATATAATGTTGTAGAGTTCATCCTCCAAAGCAGCCATTTTCTCTGGAAGAACTGATCCCTGTTGCCTGGAGATGTTGATTCTGGGCTTTCTTCAGGCCCCGTTTGAAGTTTGGCAACTCTAGTATGAAGCAACTCCCCCGTTGCTCATGAGATCATTTGAATCTGTTAGGATAGTGCTGGACTCCTATGCCACACAACGAGTGATTCCGCACACGCTGGATAATGCGCTTCCAATCCTCTTTATAGATCATTTGGAATGGATTTTTTCATGTGCGGAACAAAAAATCCACCTCAAACGATTGATAAAGTGCATTGAAAGTGCAGTATCCAACATGTGCGGCATCAGCCAGTGTCTGGTTTGATGTATATAACTTTTGTGGCCTCTTGCTTCCACAAGCATACCCTTACGCCATTTCCTCTAGCTACTAGACAACACAGCCACTCCAAGAGAGGCAAGAGACAAGCATGATCATTTCTGGTTTTTGAGAAAAGTCTCGATGGAAACTGATGTGGAATTTTCTGTCCTCCTTAGAATTTAAACAAGGTCAGGCCAGCCTGCTTCCCATTTACTTAACCAGCAGAGGTTGCCAGTTTCTCTCTGAGCCCTTTGTCAACTAATCACCAGCACTTAGCATTTCAATGTGAGGCAGGCCCGCTCTCTCAACCTACTGCGTGGGATGGGAGATAGGGCAGGAAACAGACAAAAAGGCCTCACCAAGCAACAGAATATGAGGAAGAGGGAGCAAAAGAGGCGGCCATTTAGACCGATTCTGACCCATGTTCAAAATTTTCATAGCCTCATTAAAATGTTCAGCTCTCTAATTACGAGCGGATGAAAAGAGTCAAAAAACAGATAGCAAATGAATAGAATGAAACACCTCAGAAGGCGGCTCAACAGATGGTCCCTTTCCTTGTTACAATTTGTTTCTGTGAGTGCTGTGCATTTATGGGTCCTGGATTTGGGCAATTACATGAGTACAATAGCAAAAAAAAAAAATGTGGTGATTAATCTATGATGACTGACTTGTACGTGCAAGTGAACACATTATGCTGGTCTGAAGAAGGGAGCTCTGACTCTCAAAGCTCATACTCTCAAAATCTAGTTGGTATTTAAGGTGCTGCTGAACCTGAATGTTGCTCTTCTACTACAGACCAACATGTCTGCCCACTGTATGATGAAAACCCATGTATGAGCCGGAATGAATGCAGGACACCCTCATGGGACACCGTGAGCACAGGGCCATGGAACTGCAAGCATATGAGAGGAAGTCACATGATTAAGGTTGCTAGCCTCCAGATTAGGGATCCCAGACCCCCGGTGGGGGCAGGGGATCCCCCGCCACCCACTCCCCCACCCGCCCTCACTTACCTAACCGGCGGGGGGCACGCACCTTCCCTGTGGGCTCCCCCATGGCACTGCACACTCCTGTGCACAGCAGCCACAAAGACTGGGCCCATTGTGGCCCGGATCGGGGCCTCTGCGGAGCACGGGAGTGCTCCTGCGCTCCTGAAAACGGGCCCATTCTGTGGCAAAATGGGCTTGGTTTTGGACGCTGTGGACCGTAGGAGAGCTCCTGTGTGCCATAGAGCCCCAAAATGGGCCCATTTCAGTGCAGATTGGGCCTGTTTTGAGCCCCTGTGGAGCCTGGACGTGTTCCCAGGGGCTGCGCGATGTCGTCACTTCTGAAGTGACATCATTGCGCCTGTGGGGGCGCGCACCTGCACGCACTTTGCACGCGCACCCCCTCTCCCCCAAGGTAAGTGCCAGGCCCCTATCCCCTGCCCAGAGGTTGAGGGGGCCTGACAGCCCTACTCCAGATGGCAGCTGGAGATCTCCCGGAGTTATAGCTGATCTCCAGGCACCAGAGACCAGTTCCCCTGGAGAAAATGGCTGCTCTGAAGGGTGAACTCTATGGCATTATACCCCATTGAGGCCTCTCCCCTCCCCAAATCCCACCCTCTCCAGGCTCCCCCCCCCCAAAATCTCCAGGAATTTCCCAACCTAGACCTGGCAACCCTACACATGACGGGAAAAGCAGGAGTCCCACCTTTCTTTCAAAATAATCCTCTCCCCCATACAGACTTGCAGGAATTATCTAGTCTTCAGAATTCTCCCACATCTAATGAAATAACATTTATGTTGTAAGAACTGTAAGGTAGGCCAGAATCATCACCCCCACCCCCACTGCAAATGAGTGACTGAGGAAGCACTAAAGCCCCTTGGAATCTTGTAGCTGAGAGCCGGATTATATCACAATAGATTAGAATCATTGCAGTACCCCAAGGAGCCGCTTGGATTGCATGGACTCCCTTCACCTAAGAGAAGTCACCTTCTCCAAGCTCTGATGTGTGTTTTAAAAGAGCTAGGAAGAGGCCATCTCATAAGGATTCCCACCTACTGAGAAATAACAACGACAACAACTGAGCTTATATACTGCTCTTCTAGACAGATTTGCGCCTCACCCAAAGTGGTGAACAAGTTAGTGTATATTATTATCTCCACAAAACAGCTGGGGACTTGGGGCTGAGAGGAGTGGCTTACCCAAGGTCACCTACTGAGCTCATGGCAGACGTGGGATTCGAACCAGCAGAGTGCTGATTCACTACACAACCACTTAACCACTGTGCTTCAGCACACATCTGTGATTCCTGTCCCCTTAGCCCACACCATAGTGATAAAACGATTCATACAAACCAGACAGCAATTTCACAACAATATTGTTGATGATGGGGCAACTGCTCAAGTATTTTGGCCGAATTTTAGCTTAGCACCTAATCCAGCAGGACTCTGATGTCAGAGGAGCCTCTCCCAGTGATATTCACCGGCTTGACATAAGACATTTAATACACACAGCTTAACACCACTCTTTCTTTAGGTCAATGTTGTGACTGGGCTGTCTGGAGTGACAAGAAAGGTGTTATGTAACATCCCTGACCCAAGCTGCCTCTCTGGCCAACGGTGCAAATCACTCATCCCTAGCAAAACTTTTGTCTCTGAAGCAGTTGTAATGCCAAAACTCAACAAGCAGTTTCTCAGTAATATTACCTTAGAGCTGCTTGAACAGATAAGCCTCAAATCACAGAAGTGAACAGAGTGAAGATAATGACCACTTATTGAAAAAGTTGTGCCCAAAAGGCAGTACCTCTTTAAATACTAAGGGAACGAACTGAACTGTAAAATGTTTAGCAATCAACAGCTGCCTGTACATGCGCATTCTCTGTGGTGGCCCCTGCCCTGTGGAACGGCCTGCCTGAGGAGATCAGGAGAGCCCCCACTCTCCTGGTTTTCCACAAACGATGTCAAACCAAATTATTCAAAAGGGCTTTTTTACTCAGATAGGAGGGTTTTATGTATGGAGGTGGTCTCAAAGAGATGCTTCACTAACAAGATAGGGACCAGAGACTTCACTGCTATGTTGCCTTACGTCCTATCTGTTGCTTTAAGTATGTGCTCCTGTGCTTCAAGTATGATCCTACTGGGTATTTCTATGTTGCCTAATGTCAGTCCTAGAATTACTTATGCTCTGTTTCAACATTTCTTCAGCTCTGTATCGGATTCTTGCTAATGCTATGTGTCTTTGTAAACTTGCATTTATTTCCCTTATGGCATTGCTTATGAAAATGTCCTTGATATTGATTGTATTCATCTCACACTATGTAATCCACCTTGAGTCTCAATGAGAAAGGTAGACTATAAATGACATAAATATAATTTTTAAAAAATGTAAACCAGTCTTATTATTTATGTATTCATTTAATTCAGGTTTTTACCATAGAGTTTAGACAGAATTCTAGAGTGTTGCACCTATGTGCTGGTATTGTTCTGCAATCTGCAGGCCAGGTCTAGGCTCTTCAGGAGTAAGGTCTCAGGCTCGGCTGGTTAGACTTTGGACCATAGATTGGAGCTGGAAGCAAGGAGGTTGGAGCTTGCACCTAGTAGAGTGGTTGATCCAACAATGCAGCCTTCCCACTCTTCAGCGTAAATAGAGTAGTAGTAAATTTGGCTTAGCTGCAATTGCTGGCAGGTGTGGAGGCTCCTGAGATGGGGATGGCCAGGGCCAGGACCCTCAAAGCAGTACTACATACCTTGTCTCCATCCCCCTGTCCCTTGTTTTGGCCTCTTGGCAGCCCTGAGGGAGCTCAGGGAAGGGTATGTGGGCTCCCCCCTCTCAATTTTATCCTCACAACCCTGTGAGGTAATTTAGGCTGAGTGACCGTGAGGTAATTTAGGCTGAGTGACTGTGAGGTAATTTAGGCTGAGTGACTGGCCCAAGTTCACACTATCCTCCTTCCCTTTCCCTCAGTAAATAGACCAGTGAATACATAGTTATACATGAGAGGCACATTGTCCAACTCCTCAAATTCCCATTCACCTCTGTTCCCACCTCCCGTTGGTAATATAGGCCTAAAAACTGCATAAAACACAAGAAGTTTCCAGTGTCTCCCTGGGTCCCCTTCTGTATGTGTCTGTGGGGTACCTATTATTAAAATAAAATACAATCAAGAACTTTCATTCTGTCATCAGTTGCATGAAATGGGTTCCTGATGTACTTGTCCCCCAAGAATTTGATGAATAACACTCTTATACTCCACAAGTCTGCCAGGCAGAATGTCATTGATATTCCTGACCCAAATGACTACAGCTGCCTTGTTGAAATGCCAAATTCCAGCTGACTGAATTGAAAGGGTTGTTTGGCTTAATTAAAAAAAATAGAGCAGTAAAAGATTTTATTTATAATGACAATGGGGAGTCAAGCCAAAGAGAACGTAGTGGCTGCTTCTACACTAGGGTGGTTTTCTGCAATGGTCTCACAATGGTGTGTGAAATTGCCCTTGCAACAGATCTAGAAGGCAGAGGGCAAATCCATTTTCTATCCATTGTTAGCTGTGGTTTCCCTTTCAAGCCCCTTGTGCATTGAAGCCCTCTCCCCGCCTCCCGATAGGTTCTCACATGACCCTCAGGATCTTCTACACACCCTGTTTAATTTTTTTCTTTAATTTCTGAGGAATGATTCCCTTCCCTCCTCATTGTCCCAAAAGTAGGCTGAGGTGTGGCAAGTTTTTATCAGTTTTTTTTAAATAGAATGCCTAAGACTGCATAGGAATAATATAATACCATTATAAAATTTCTCTTTAAATAGGAACCATGCATTTACAGATATACTTGTGGACATTCCCTCTTCCTGTTTAAAAGGCAGGAGATTCTCTTCTGTTATGCTAATTGTTGCCAGGAACTGGCCCCTTGAAGTCATCAAGTGAAAAGAGTAACTGACTAGCATGGAAGCCCTGCAATTACACTGTTTTCCCTTCAGACATAAAGAACTGTTCATGCTAGTAGCCTCCTCTTCAGGAAAGACCAGTATTTTATAGTGTTACTGCCCTCTTTATTTTTCAGTTAGATTTTGCCTTTAACCCTCTTCTTACACCCTCTGGGTAGATTGCTGCCACCAGGAATTATATTCCAAAATAGTTAATTTAAATTTCCCCTTTAATAACATGCCCAAGCATCAGGCTCCTTCATGGGACTATGTGGCCCTGAGGAAAGGAATGGGATATTGGAATAACATATACTCTGGGATGGAAAAAATAAACTTTTATTTTTACAAGAAGCCTATCGGTTTCACGCTATTACTTAAACTTGGAGGTTTCAAAAATAGTTCTCTCAGTTCTTAAAGTTTCTTTACATAGGCTCAGTCACACAGATATACATAAACTTTCTCTGTCAGGCACACACACAGTTTGCCTGTCTAAACCAGAATCAATATATCTCTCAGAAATGCATAGACACCCTCAGGCAACACACAGCTTGCCTGTCTAAACCAGAAAGCCTCTTTTTCTCTCTGCTCAGTAACTAAAAACAGCAGTTCACTGGTCCCACACTCTCAGTCATCAACCAAACATATTACTCACTCATCCTTCTCTTTCATCTCCATTCTTCATCCGTACCACACCAAGCATTTAAAGAAATACACACACACACTTAAATATCATCACGTATATGTTTAAAATTAAGTGTGGAAGGAAAAGTCTGCTAAAGGTCTGTGGATAAACAGAGGAAGACATCGTGTGGAAACGTGGGGTGGGGGGAACAGTCGAGTGGCTGAAACATGGGAAATCCTAACAACAACAGTATGCTTATATACTGTTCTTCTAGACAGATTAGTGCCCCACTCAAGCTCATGGCAGTAGTGGGAGTCGAACCAACAGAGGGCTAACTTGCAACCCAACCACTTAACCACTATGCTACAGCAGCACAGTGTGAAAGCTGCCCTGGACACATTAAACATTTCATGAGGAATATGGCATACGGGAATAATGTAACCAGAACAACCAGTAGATATTATTGACATACTTGAAAGACTGGATTCAAAACCCTGTTCAGCCACAAAGATCACTAGATGGTCTTGGGCAAACCACATGATGTTGGACAGGAATTGGTGGTGTCTCCAAAAGGGAAGGGGGCTTCACCCTCATAAATCACTCCCACTGTATCGTCCTTCATTTCCACCCATCCAAAGCTCCTCTTAGCTGCTCCACCTCAGTTCTGCCCATGGAAAATCCTCAACACACAATGTACTGAAGTTAGTGGTGATTATTAGCATGGAAGGCTTTTTAAAGGATTTGACAAGTGGATGGAGGGACAGGTCTACAGTTGCCTACAACAGGTAAAGAGAACCTCCATGATCAGAGGCAGTATACCTCTGAATACTAGCTACAAGGACAAGCAACACGGAAAAACCTTCGCTTATTAATTTCCAAAGGCATTTGGCTAGGCCACACTCCTTGATTCATTTTCCTCTCATAAGCCCCACTAAAATCTATTCCCTCAGATTTTTTACTATGCAAAGAGATTCTTTGCATACTGCACATGCAAGACATTTTAAGATTCTACCTAGAAATGTAAACACTGAAGGCCTCATCCTCTATGCCTGGTTTGTTGGCCCTTCAGGGTACCTGATTGGCTACTGGTGAAACAGGATGTTGGACTAGTCAGGCCACTGGCTTGATCCTGCAGATCAGGAAACTAGAACTGGTCGCTCCTCCTTGACAAATGTGCAATAAGTGAGATTCTCAGGCTCTCCCTGGAGATTTTTGGTACTCAGTGGGTGAAGCCTGAATAAGTCTGCTATTTCTGAGTGCATAGCGTGGCAAATCAGGATGTGTGGAGCAAAAGAAAGAACTCAGAGGCTATAAATATTCATAGTCCACAGATGTGACTACTAGCTGCACAAGTAGCCTTTCAAATGTCTCAGGAAGCAAGCCAGCCTCATATTTTTATTAAATATTTAAGGTATATCTCCCTTTTCTTGCCACTGGGGACTGAAAAGTGGTTTACGAAAATAAAAAAACCTATAATTTAGACAAACAAATCAAGAAAATCTATAACAGCAACTCCTGGTTGGTCCTGGCTCCATTGGGCATGGTTTGTGAACCACAGGCTAAGAGCCAGCACTCTCTGTCCATGGCTAGGCTTAATACCTGCAACAGACAAGGAACACGAACTCTGCTGAGATCTCGTAGAGTTGGCACAACGATATTTCCAGTCATCCTCCCTGTCAGACAGGGCATATTCGAAAGTAACTATGTTTTAGATGAAGACATGACCCGTTTGCCTCAAATCATCCAAGCCACTCAACAAAATTGTTAAAGTTGGGGATTTATTTTTCGTAACGAAAGCCTGGAACCTTTGGCACTATAGAATGGGGCAATGACGGGGATTTTTCTTACAGGCCCGGTCAGCATGAAGACTGTGATCTTCCTCCTCTATTTCACGGGGTCAGCAGTTGCCATCCCGGTGAGCTCTCTTCAACTTATCATTATTGCACATCAATACTGGGGATGCTTCCATAAAAAAGTGATTCTCCATTTTTCTCTGATCACCGCTATAAATTCAGAGTCATTCACAGCGACAAATGAATCTTTCTCAGGGGGATTTTCCTAGGCTTGCACTTGCCTGCTGGCATTAGGAAATGAGATTAAAGATCTTCCACAGAACTGAAAACAATAGATAATATATCAGGTAATTACCACCTGATATATTTCATGCACCTTGCACTTTAGTAATATAAATACATATTATTTAATCTCGTGTATTAATTGCCTTTACATGGTGCACTTTAAGTGTTATCTATTGTTTTCAGTTCTGTGGAAGATCTTTTTATATTGTCGAAGGCTTTCATGGCCGGAGAACATTAGTTGTTGTAGATTTTCCGGGCTGGATGGCCGTGGTCTTTGATCTTTTTCCTGCCTGCTTATTCCGCGGCTTCCCCTTCAGGTGTTGTTTTAGCATTAGGAAATGCCCTGCCCTCAATCTTCCACCAGTGAAAATGTAAGGAGCAGGAGAAAAATGGGGTGGTAGTGTTGATGGTGACACTGTAGCAATTTCCCCTAGTTTCTATAAACTTTATCATAGAGATTAGGTGAAATTCCTACATCATCACCTGGAAGTGATATTATTTCCTCCAGGAAGTCCACTGTCCCCAGGCACCACCTCCCAAATCTCCCAGCATTTGCCAGTGCTTCCTTGTGCCTGCCATTTTCATCCCCTTACCTCTGGTAGGGTTTTAACCTTTTTAAAAAATGTAGTAAGAATATTGCTATAATGTTAAGACACTATAGTAATATACTTGCTACTGGCAAAAAAAGTGAGGAAGGGGAATAGAAGGCACAAGCGGAAATAGCACCAAAAATGGTGCCAAATGTGGGCATGGAGGTATGGAAATCTGCAGTTTTTCACCCATAAATTCCCCCCGTCTTTGGGTGCAGTCTTATAGGACAGATGGTACCAAAGCAAGTTTGGAGAAACCTGCAGTGGAGATGGGGAAATTGTAGAAAGGGGATGACTGCTTGATGATGTCATGCGGAAGCCCCCAAAAGTACTGTTGCAGTTTGGGAGACAAGGCAGAGCAAGAGTTCTGTTTGGAAGCAACCTCTGTTTAAAGCCTGGCTCCTTTCTGTTTTATGTGGGAGGAGATGCAGTGAGAGGGCATGCCTTTTTAAAACAGGAATGAGAGACCGAGCTATTCCCAGATACCACCGAACATGCCCAGTCCTACACATACCTTACCCAAGTCCTGATGTGACCAGAAGGATGGGGGTTGTCATGGATCCTACAGTAAAAGGGATACTGGTTAAGACTGCAGCCCCCATTTAGATGTATGGATTGCACCAGTTTCCCATGCATTAGCCCTGAATAAAATTCAATTCATGGCTTTCTTTAGTAACATCATCGAAAATCTCTGCCACTCTTCGTTCATGCACAAGTTAATCTATTGTTTTTTTTTCTTGCAGACCTATTCTTTAATGTACAAACTTGGAATCCGAGGACGAAAAAATGCAGAAAAGGTATTTCTAATCATCTTATTCCAAGTAGAAATAACGTTTATAAAAATATAAAGGATATTCTAAGAATACTGAAAGCAAGACTATTTTTGTATACATAATGGCATCCTTCTAAGTTCCCCTGGAGAAAGTAGCTTTGGAGGGTGGACTCTGGCACAGTGGCTGTTTCCACACGGCTTACCACTGCTTATAACAACCCGGAAGATCACGCAAAAAACACAGAAGATCGCATTTTCTTGCCGAGATTTGCGTGATGTCACGAGACATCGCGCAAATCTTGCATTGTTACGAGCAGCGGTAAGCTGTGTGGAAACGGCCAGTGTCTGAGCTCCCTCCCTTCCCCCAAACTGCACCCTCCCCAGACACCATCCCTAAATCTCCAGGAATTTCCCAAGCTGGAGTTGGCAATCCTAATATATTGATTCTGTTCCTCTAACAATTAAAAAGTCATGTAGCCAATACTATTCATCTACTTGCCGAAGATGCTGTTTCATTTGCTAACTAAATCTCAGTGTCTATGGGATAGTTTTATAGTTTGCAAAAAGGAAGCTTTGCAAAGAAAAAATATTGCCAACTCAGAGGATTTTGCATAGAGTGCTACTGCCACTCAAAGGGAGGGGATTGCTGCTACTGTTGCCTAAGAGGAACTGGGAACAAAATGCTTTTCTTTGGAAGAAGAGTAAACTTGCATGGCTGCAAAAAAAATATTTTGAGAATACACAAACCTTTTTTTGCCCCTTTCCAGCCTCCCTCCCCTACAAATGAGCACCAAAAAGTGTGCACAATTCACGGGTGAGAAGTTTTTCTTTTCAAAACATGCCCCTCTCAATTTATCTCCGCCCTAACGGAAAAGTCTGCCACACTAAAGAACATTAGCACGTTTCCATGTAGGTAGTCAGCTGCCATTCACTCCCTAGAGGATGCTGCTTTGCTTGGAGAATCTCATATGCTGGGAACTGAACACAGGACTTTCTGCATGCAAAGCACACAGTCTGCCACTAAGCCACATCCCCTTCCCTCCAGCTGCTCTATTCCATCTGAATAATAGCCGAGCCCAGACCTGCTAAGCTTTAGAGATGGCACCACATTTCCAGATCATTATCTGGGATTTGTTAGTCTTCCAGGTGGACCACAAAAGTACAGGGACAGTACAAGTAATGCAGCCCAGACGAGGAAGATTTTGCTGCAGTAACCACAAGAGCCACAAAAACAGAAAAGCATAATTTGGGGCAGGTGTTTTCTTGTTGGTGTTTCCAGTTTAGTGCCAACATGCTTCTCCAGCGGTTCATGGACATGACCCTCTTCTCTAGGAATACATTGGAAATAACCTTTCATAAGCACACTCCACCAGGAAGTTTGCTTTCATAGAGGAAAAAAGAATTTGTGAGAGAGCACCTATGTATGTACATACACATAAGTGCTCTTGCACAAGCTCAGTTCATTTCAAAAATGCTGCACTGTAAAACTGAGGCCAAATAAAATGGATCTGTACCAATGTCTCTCTTTCAAGAAAAATACCTTCCATATTTCCTAACTCTCATAGCAGCCCAAGTATTCCTCCTTGTAATATACAAGGCTTAACTAAGAGTGTTTATGTTCATCAGCCAAATTTCAGATTCCTGCAAGACAATTCCCACCCAACGGTTGTCCCCCAAGTACAACATACCGAGAAGACATTGACAGAGAAGCAGACTTCCAAACCATGGGACGACATACAACTTCCAAAAAGAGATGTCAATTTTTCAGAAGGCCAGTTGAAGCTCAACCATAGCCAACCACAGGTAAATCATTGGCTAATCTAATCCTATATTCTTGCTCGGATATGATCACAGGCCCACCAAACTGCCTTTTGGGCCACGTGCTTCTCCCTCCATGCCCTTTTGAAGATGCTGCATAACTAGGCTTACTGTTTGCCTGCTGGTGGGCAATAAACCCAGTCCTTAGCCACAATAAGCTGCCCTCAAGAAATTGAGGAGTGGGAGCAAAAAAAGGCCAGAAAATGTTTTCTATAATGATGCTCTACAAATTTCCCCATGTTTCTATGATTTACCATAGAGATTTGGGGAATTCCTAGAACATCATTAGGAAGTGCCATCACATCAGCCCCAAATTCTACCCTATCTGGGCACAGCCCTCAAAATTTCCTGTTCTTTGCACGGCAGTGCTCCCTACTGTCTGCGTAACTCTGGTATTGCTGAGGGTTGAATAGATCCTCCCATGCTCTTGTGCAGCAGCACAAGTACTCTTTCAATTCATAGGAATTGTCTGCAATCAAAAACTGGTAACCACAAGCCTAGAAGGCCTTTTAAACTAGTTCAGGGAGGGGGAGAATTTCTCTTCAATACCCATGATGGCTTAGCTAGAGAAATCTCTATGTTCAAAGAGAGTAAATCTCTGTGTACTAGGGTTCTTGAGACAAACCATTGGGAATGGCTGTCACCTTCATCAAGCCCTAGTTACAGATTTCCCAGAAATGTATCTGATCATCACCGCTGGTGAAGTACAGTCAATGAAATGTGGTAGCCTCCCAGTATTATTCTATTGTTGTCCTTTCTATCACTATGTCTTGAAAGTATGTGTTGTTCTTCACAAGGAACACAATACTTCCTTGGGAGATCTCAAGATGGAAAATGCTGACTCTGCAGATCATCGAAACCGTCAAGAGGAGTCACTCAAGGCATTGAGGGATGATGAGCTGCAAGAAATCAATTCTGAAGAAGTCAATTCTGTTACCGGTTCAAAAATAAATAGCAAGGATCACTCAAGAAACAGAAGTCGAGCAAGTAGTAACATTTTGATTCAGCAAAGTGGTCCAGTTGGGGCACCCAACAGCATGGAAACAGATATTGGAGGTAATGTTAACCCACACCGCTCTAACCATGGGCACTATCAGGTTAAGCGAAGAGATATCATTGGCTATTACCAAGACAGCCAGGAGGATCCAGACATGGCATTGCATAAGGGATGGGAGGAAGATGGGTGGAAATACAACAAAAATGCCATTGAGATGTTTGCAAGAAGTAAAATGGTGGAACAGATTGTGATGGAGGAGGAAACAGAAGAGGAAGAGGAGGGGGAAGAGGGAGAAGAATGGGGTGGAATGAACTACCGAGACAGAACACAAATAGCCCGGCTGAATATTCCAGAAGATCTCCGAAGTAGTGATCACGAGGAAAACAAACAATCTGGTGACACTCTAAAGCACGCCATTCACCCCTTTCATCTAACCACAAGGCAGGAGAAAGATACTGAACAAATAGAAGGCAATGAAAAACACACTCCAGCAGAACTCCTTAAAGGGGGGCAGTTGAATAATTCAAGAGTGATAAATGAAAATAATCCAGATGCTGAAAGGCTGAGAGGAGGTGATGAAGGTAGTTTCCAGAATTCTAGTGATCACAAGGGACAAGTGGCAAGGGAATACTCCCAGAAGGTCATCGGAGCTGGTAGTCAAATTCACAGGCAGGATGGGTCTAGAAGTTATTTTCAGGTGGGCAGTGAGGACCATGACGACTCCTACAGACGTCGGCAAGAAGCGATGTACCAAGAGGGGGAAAGAATACAAAGTAATGGACAAGGAAGTATTAACCAGGAGGAGGAACAAGGAGAGATGAAAAGAGGTGGAACCATTGCCCCAAGTGGAACTGGGGCCCCCAAAACCAGCATTAAAGGGCTGATTGAGCCTGATTATAATAATGAAGATGTGCTGGATGGTTCTGACAACAGAGAGCACAACAAATCAACAACCCTGAAGCACAACATTGGGAAGACGGCTGACTTAGAAAACAGTGTAAGTGCTTCCAAGATCACACAGATTCCAGATGAGCCATATCAATTTTCACTGAGGTCACTGTAGCGCATGCAGTGTTTTGCATGCTCTGTGCTATATAAACAAGAGAAGCTAGGATTCTGTTCTAAGGTCGTGCAAAAATCTAAGATTATGCAAATTCGGTATATTTGCATATAATTCTTTTTTTGCATAAGCCACCTGAGATTTGAAGCAGAGCTGCGGCAGATGGAGTTTGAGGAGGGGAGGGAGCTGCGGTTGCTAACCTCCAGGTTAGGGCTGCCAAGTCCCCTGGTAAGGATAGGGGATCCCTCGCTCCCAGTTGCTGCCCCCTGCCACAACTTCCTTAAGTGATGTTATTGGTGGGCATGCTCCCACGCTTCACAGGTGACGGGTGCGATAACATCACTTCTGGAAGTGATGTCATCATGAGGAGATAGACTAGGGTAAGTACCAGGTCCACCCTCTCCCGCCCCGCCGGGAAGGTAAGGGGACCTGGCAACCCTATTCCAGGTGGGTCCTGGAGTTCTCCCAGGATTACACTTTCCAAATGACAGATATCAGTTCCCCTGGAGAAAATGGCTGCTTTGGAGGTGGACTGTGTGGCATGATACCCTGCTGAGATCCCTCTCCTCCTCAAACCCCACCCTCCCCAGGTTTTACCTCAATATCTCCAGGAGTTTCCCAAACCAGAGTTGGCAACCCTAGAGGGACCTCGGCAAGGATGTGATGCGATAGAGTCCCACCTCCAAAAGTTGCCATTTTCTCCAGGGGAACCGATCTGTAGTCTGGAGATCAGTTGTAGTTCAGAAAGACTCCAGGACCCTGGTGGGGTGGAGGATCACCTGCTCTGAGCAGCTGTAAAACCATAATTTCTGGCAATTCCTAGAGCGGTTGATGTCACTTGCTGGTTTTCCCTGCAAATGATGTCATTGTGCATCTGATGCCACCCACCATGTCCCCACCTCCAACCCTCCCAGCAGATGCCAGGCTTAGTTGCACAACCCTAGCCCCACCTGAAGCTTAGCAACCCTAAGTCACATCTTTCTGGGCCCATGGATTTAGAAGGGTGTAACCAGGGCTTTTTTTTCTGGGAAAAGAGGTGGTGGAACTCAGTGGGTTGCCGTCGGAGAAAATGGTCACATGTGTATTGGCCCCGCCCCCTGATCTCCAGACAGAGGGGAGTTGAGATTGCCCTCCGCACTGCTGGAGTGGCACAGAGGGCAATCTAAACTCCCCTGTGTCTGGAGATCAGTGGGCGGGGCCAACAGACATGTGACCATTTTCAAGAGGTTCCGGAACTCCGTTCCACCGCGTTCCAGCTGAAAAAAAGCCCTGTGTGTAACTCTGCTGAAGACTGAACTGTAAATGTCAGCCATATTTCCGGTGGGGCACAGGGGCGCGGGGATTGACTTCTATCATTTAAGTGAAATACTGAAGTGACTTTGAGTGGGGTGAGCTCTACAGGCGCCTTCTTTAATAGTATTTTTACCAGTTGCTTTTTTACTTATGCTTTGGAAGATCAAAACTACAAGCAAGCCCTACAGTGATGGAAAGCCAAATGAAGGAAGTACAAAAGCTCCCATTCCCGGTGAGTCTCATACAAAGCTATGTCCAAGTGTGGGGGACTTTTAATCTGCAATTACATAATTTCCTTACAAAACAGGTATTGCACTTACACATTTTCCTATTACAAGGCTTGTGCAAAGAGCATTCAGCTCTTTGCACCCCCTGCCCCCAACTTCTGGTATTAGAAAAAGACAGATTAGGAGGAGAGGGGAGACTTCAATCAGCAGACTGTATGGAGTAGATAGTAGTAGAATGGTGCAAGAAAAATTTCTCATACTTGTGTACTCTGCCAGCTCCAGTTTGGGAAATTCCTAGAGATTTGGGGGGTGGAGTCTGAAGACAGAGGGGTTTGGGGAGGGGAGGAACCTCAGAGGGGTATAATGCCATAGAATCCACCTCCCAAAGCAACCATTTTCTCTAGGGAATCTGATCTCTATGGCCTTGTGATCAGTTGTAATTCTGGGAGCTGCCCAGCTATCACCTGGATGTTGGCAATCCCATCTCCTCCTCCAAAAGCTAGGCACTATTCTCCCTCCAGATAATGTGACTGAGGGCCAAGCTACAAGTGACGAATGACACTTGCCTGGCAAGTGAACAGACTTGCGTGTATTCCTCCCTGTTCACTTGCGCTCTGCTTGATCAAGTGGAGCGCAAGTGAATGGCAAGTGAACAGGGAGGAAAACACGTGAGTCTGTTCACTTGCTAGGCAAGTGTCATTCGTCACTTGTAGCTTGGCCCTGAGCCTACTTGGAACAAAAAAACAAGATTGCCTGTCGTCAGTTCTCCCTTGTCCAATGCCATGGCTCTAACCCAAATCAGCTAAACACGCCCCCCTCGCCAAGCTTTTTCATTAAAATTTTAAACATCAAATGTTCTTAGATCTTCACCTGGAGGATGCTATGGATTGCATCTCTCTTGTACATCATTCCATCAGCAATCTTCTGTTATCTGATAGGCGAGGAAGCAAGGCACAGCTCCTTTGCACTTCTCTGGAACCCCTTGGCTGCCAACAGGGACTAAAGGAGAGTGAAAGAGTCAGAGCTTAGCTCCCTCCAGCCCTGCACCCAGCAAGAAATAAGAGATTGTCCCTAAGAGCCAGGGGCCTCTGGCTGGGGTGAGCCCCCCTTTCTTGAGCAGCAAGGGATGCTGGGTGGACAGAGACTCCCTCTGTTTCTAACCCTGGAGAGGTAGGTGGGGTGGGACTGGCCCTGGATAGTGCTGCTGCAATAGTGTGCAAAGATGGAATTTCAATATATGTACCTGTCATTCCAGCATCAAAGACATGTTGCCCTGCTGAGATTCCTTTTTCTACCCCATATAAGGCTGCTGTAGAGTTGCTAACATCTATTTGGAAAATTCTTGGAGATTTGGGAGTGGAGCCTGGAGATGACAGGGTTTGGAGAAGGGAGGGACCTCAGTGAGGTATAATGCCGTAGACTCCACACTCCAAAGCAGTTATTTTCTTCCAGGGGAACTGATCTCCATAGCCAGGACATCAGCTGTAATTCAAGGATATCTCCAGCCCCCACCTGGATGTTGGCAACCCTAGGCTGCTGTCCTACATATACATTCAAAAGGACATACTTTTGAGCGAACACGTATAGGATTGAGTTGCACATATATAGGAGCCTATCCATCTTTGGTACTGATCTTACTGTGTGTACTATTTATCTCATTCATAAACATATGTTGACTTCACGGTTCATGTCTCATATCGCCTGTCGTAGCCTTGACTCTTACACTACCCATTCCATTTGGGGGAAAAATTACTTTTATTTCCCATCCCAGATCCTTGTAGAGATTTCTATTGTAAGACTGGGAAGGTCTGCCGAGCAGATGAAGAAGGAAAACTCAGCTGTGTTTGCCAGGATCCTGACACTTGTCCTTCCACAAAAAAATATGTAAGTAATTTGGGGAATAAAACTGCTACGCTTTAAAGCTTAGAGGGCCTTATTTAACAATAATATGCATTATTTACATAGCGATTTAGTATGTCCAAAGCAATTCACATTAATTAATAGAAGAACTCTTATAAGAAACATTAATCATATGATTGGAGATTAGTTTATTTCAATAATACTTATTTTTTTTCATCCCAGTCTTCTCCCGAGGAGCTCGTGGCAGTATGCATGAATCTGGTCAGGGGAGAGTTAAGTAGGAAAGTGATGCGGGAGAGTCCATCATGTTGAAGTCACCATTTCCTAAAGGGAAATTGATCTCTGCAGTCTGAAGATCACTTGTAATTACAGTTGCCAGTCCCCCACTAGGGGTGAGGGATCCCCCGCTCCCATCCTCCACCCCCACTTACCTGGCCAGTGGAGGGAACATGCCTCCTGGGGCGCACTCCCAGGTGGTGCAATGTGCTCCCACACCCTGATTTGACCCAATTTGGGCCAAATCAGTCTGGATTTGAGCCAAATCAGGCTGCTGCGGCACCCGGGGGGTTTGGATACGTGGCAACTATACTTGTAATTCTGGGAGAACTCCAGGCCCTACCCGGAGGTTTGATAAACCCTACCCATTTCTAAGATCTCTGCCTGGGCAAGGCAGAGAGCCATGCTTTGTTGATTTCCCCACACACCTCTCCCATCAGGAAATAAGAGACTGACCCAAATGCCCCTGCGTCAGTCCCTCAATTTATGGTCAATGAAAGGCTGCGGAGACCAGAGCTGAGACTCTGGCCGTTTGCACACGTCCTTAAAGGGACGGTCCCCTCACTG
Source organism: Eublepharis macularius (assembly GCF_028583425.1). Classification (NCBI taxonomy): domain Eukaryota; kingdom Metazoa; phylum Chordata; class Lepidosauria; order Squamata; family Eublepharidae; genus Eublepharis; species Eublepharis macularius. Next base: position 19,034,983 of record NC_072799.1, on the reverse strand, counting down.
AACGCTGGTGGTTTATCTCCTTCACTATGCACACCTCTGATATCAAAGCGGCAGCAGGCTGTTTGGCTTCTGATTTTTCGGTGCCTTTTTGGCAATACAGGAAAATGCAGGAAATTGCATTCTCAGAAAAGGCACCAAAAAAACCGAAAGCCAAACAGCCTGCTGCTGCTTTGATATCGGAGGCGTGTGGAGTGAAGGAGAAAAGCTGCCAGCATTCAGTGAGAGGGCCGTCCCTTTAAGGGCATGTGGAAACATCCTCTCTCTGGCCCCCTTTAAGCACAGAGATGGAGAGACTGGAGAACATCTTGCCCAGGACTCTCCAATAGGAACAAATATCACCTACTGGGGCGAGCATCAGCATACTTTGAGGAGAGGCAGTTGCCAAGGCCCAGGGCTTCTAGTGGGGCCTACTGCTGCCACACCTCACCTGTGTACCTCCCCTGCCCACCTGTGTTTCTCCCATATGCTCATTTGTTAACAACCTTCTTGCCACCCAGGGTTCCAAATCCTACCACATGCGCTTCCCAGCACAGTTGGGGTAAGGGTGCATGTCTGTTACACAGTGGTGGCACTCCTAACAGTGGTGCTCCCACCACATACACCACCCAGTGCCATCTAGGAACAGTGTGCACGTGGTATGTGGGCTGTGGCAGGACTCACAAGCAAGGAAAGGATGGATGGGCCGATGGGGGGGGGGCATTCTCGTGAGCAGGGAGAGAGGCAGAGTGGGGTGCTGCAGCAAGGAGGAACAGACCCAGGAATTCTTTGCCTGGCCCCCAAACCTGAAACCATCCTGGTCGCTTGCACTTCAAGAAGTTGTAAGTAACATGCACAACTAACAGAGGCTTATTGAAAGTCTGGAATCTTGTGGGCCCTGTGCAGAACTCCTCCATGACAGTAAAGGCTGTGCCTCTGCCTGTTCTTTTAAAGGCCAGTGCATTTGAACATTAGTTGTGTGTTTTTGTTTTCCTGGAGATCGCTTGTCTACTCTGCTTGTTTGTCAATATGCAAACAATGCTACAAAAGCACTTTTTAATGGGTCCTTCCTTCCTTCCTTCCGTAAGGTTTGTGGTACAGATAATAAGACGTATGAGGACACCTGTCAACTGTTCGGCACAAAGTGTAATCTCGAAGGGACGAAAGTGGGGCACCAGCTGCACCTGGATTATGTGGGAGCCTGCAAATGTAAGGTTCTGCTTTTATACAGTTCTCTCCAATAGAAAAAAAAAGTGCCAAGTTTCTTGCATAACTGTGTTCCAATGCGTTCCTTCCCAGTATAAATCCAGGAATATTTATGGTCTCCCTTGTACAAACACAAATGCCTCTCAAAAGACCCATTCATATGCTAGAGATCCAAACACTCCCATTTTCCTGCTAGGTGCGAGGGACTTTGCTTGATGTATCTCCTCTTAACTTTCCGGGACACTGAGGCAGGATGGGCTAGCACTTGCTGATACCCAGGGCCCAGATAGCCAAAGATGCTCCTCCCACCCTATGGCACTTGGAAACGGGACCTCTCCCCGCCAGACTCCTATAACATTATGCAGGGCTTTTTTTCTGGGAAAAGAGGTGGTGGAACTCAGAGGGTTGCCCTCAGAGAAAATGGTCACATGGCTGGTGGCCCCGCCCCCTGATCTCCAGACAGAGGGGAGCTTAGATTGCCCTCCGTGCCGCTCAGCGGCATGGAGGGCAATCTAAGCTCCCCTCTGTCTGGCGATCAGGGGGCGGGGCCACCAGCCATGTGACCATTTTCAAGAGGTTCCGGAACTCCATTCCCCGGTGTTCCCCCTGAAAAAAAGCTCTGACATTATGGGATTTCCCATTCCTCATAAGGCAAGCGCTTAAGGGGGGCATCAGAATGCAGCTTTCCCAAGGGACTTGGGAGCCATGCTCTGCTACAGGCCCTAGGTGTCTGTCGCACGGGGTCAGATCAAGATAGGCTGAGGCTAGATGGATCACTGGTCTGATATTTATTTACTACAGAGCTCTTCTTATGTTCTTATTGTATGATAATAGAAGTTAATTGCCTGAAATTTATGAATTCACCTTGTGGAGATGCATTATATGAATATCAAATGCAGAAGCGATTTTTAAAATATATTTAACCTTCGTGGTCAGAAATCCAGCGGTCAATATATGTCTGAGCTTACCCAGAGCCTGTAGCTTGCTATGTGTTGCTTACTGGCAAGAAATGGCTTTCTGGACCAAGAATTTGACCCGGAATAAGATTTATTCCTTCATTTTGGAACTGGAGATGCTAGGAATGAGCAGAATCTCGCTTTTGTGCTTTGGAACAGACATCCCACCTTGTACTGATCATGAAGTGGAACAGTTTCCTGTCCGGATGAGAGATTGGCTCAAGAACGCCCTCATGCAGTTCTATAAACAGGATTTGGACAAAGGTGGATTTCTCACAGACAAGCAGAGGAACAAAGTGAGTCGTCATAAACCAGGAAAAAATGCCTTGTTATTACTAGAAAAAGAGCGAGGAGAGGGCACCACATATAATTGGCGGTCATAGAAGGGCATATCTACACTACAAATAATGTTTGACACCCAAAGAATCCTGGTAATTGTAGCTTGGTGGAAAATTCTCTGTCGAGGTGCTTTAGACCCATTGCTGAGCTACACTTGGCAGCATTCCTTGGCAAGAGGGAATGATTGTTAAACCACTTGATGTCTGGGTGTTGGCATGCAAGGTTTTGCTCAGGATTTGCTCACCTTCCCCTCCCCCCATTACTAAAATAGCTATTTAAATGATGAACTGCATATAATAATTAATTACGAGTTATGTATAAATCAAAGGTTGTCATGTGCAGAATATTGCACAGGATCAAAAATATGGGATATACAGATAATCCCTGTTTGTAGTGCCATTTGGTTAAGCTACATTTTATCGGGCATGCTGGGAACCTTGTCAAGAATGTGATCACTAGGCACCCCTACCTTGCTTTGCTTGATGCTTTTGTTTGCATGCCAAGCGAGCTCCTGATTGGATCACCGTGACGATTGTTGCAAAGTTCATCTTGAGCAGTTTTGCAGCTATGCCGTAGCTGCTTGGGCTACAGGGAAAAGATATTGCAGCTTGCAGCTGCTTTTGCCCAATCTGAGAACGTGCCTCAAGTGACAATTGAGTCACGCATCACAGAATCACAGAGTAGGAAGGGGCCATACAGACCTTCTAGTCCAAGCCCCTGCCCAGTGCAGGATGAGCCTAAAGCATCCCTGACAAATATTCATCCAACCTCTTCTTGAAAACTGCCAGTGAGGGGGAGCTCACCGCCTCCCTAGGCAGCTGATCCCACCTTTGAACTACTCTGACCATGAAAAAGTTTTTCCTAATATCCAGCCGGTACCTTTCTGCATGTAATTTAAGCCCATTGCTTCGAGTCCTATCCTCTGCTGCCAACTGGAACAGCTCCTTGCCCTCTTCCAAATGACAGCCTTTCAAATATTTAAAGAGAACAATCATGTCCCCCCTCAATCTCCTCTTCTCCAAACTAAACATTCCCAATAATATCAATGTTACACAAGAGGAGATGTTTCAGCCGGAAATGAAATAAAGGAAACTGATTGAAATTCCATCTGCTGCTATTTTGTTGTCCCCCAATACCGATTTCACTCACGTGCTGTCTAGGTGAAAAAAATTTACTTGGATGAAAAGCGGCTGCTGGCTGGTGATCATCCCATTGAAATTCTGCTGCGTGACTTTAAGAAAAACTACCGCACATACACCTATCCCGTGCATTGGCACTTTAACCGGCTGGATCAGCATCCCATGGACAGGTATGAGCGAATTTTGCCTTTTTGTGTGCTGTCTCCTATACAGGGGATAACTGATGAACCTTATGTTTTTATCACATTTTGTTTTGTAAGCTGCCTCAGGCAGGTTCCCCAGAGAGGCGGCGTAGAAATTTTCCTAATAAATAAACAGATATTGGGATGAGCAAGAAGGAAGATGGTAGGATGAACCGTGGTACGGACAAATGATAGAGATTTAGGTTTGTCCGCTTGAAACCTAATTCATTGCAAGAGAGGATTAGGAAATGCTTGATAATGTTCAGGATTCTTGTAGCCTTAAAAGTGTATGGCCTGGTTTATCTGCTTACATGAGCTGAGAACAAAGGCTTGGATCCAGCCAGCTTTTCCACTGAGTCCCACACAATTCTCCTCCTTGCCACAACTCCCATTGCACATGGCTTTTGTCCATGCAGGTCCCGTGATCCACAGCATAGCCTTTCTGGTAGTCAATGGGGAGCCTATGGTCTTTTTTTTCAACAGTGGAAAAATATGGTTGGATCCACCCAGATGCACAGCACGATCAGTGGAGGCGCTGGAGGCTCACCTGGCCAGCCTTCACTGGCACGCTTACCTGGACAGGGCTCTCCTGCCCTCGGCACCACCCATCCTACAATGGAGAGAAGGAGGGACAGAAAGCAGGATTCTTCCGGCTTTGTGCCACTCAGATAGCGGCATCAGTGGTGGCTCCACATGTGCCAGGATCATTGGGGGAGGGGTCCAAAAACATGGATGATCCAAAGCATTAAAAATCCTTGGACCAGCCCTGTTTCTGGTTTCAAAGTGCAGCTTACATTTACATGTGATGTAAATGAGCATGGATGTGACATCCATTCACAAGTTAATCAGAGAATTTTATGCCAGTCGAAATTGGTTTCCTTGGTCTACAAGACAGTCTATTCAGTGCACCTAATGGCAAAAATAGCTACTGTGCCTATCAAATAATCACAACAGGAAGGAATTCTACTGCATCCGACATTTCTATAACACATTTTTCTTTCCGTACTGCCTCTTTCATGCCTGCCAAGGATTTGGCATGAATGGACTACAGGACTTTTGTGAGTGAGGCTTCTGCTAATTCTGCTCATATGGTTTCTAACTCCAGAGACTGTATAATACCTGTGGTGGTTATGTGGGATTAAGCTGCAAGTACAGGAGAATGTTTCTGAGCCTTCTCCACCTGAGCTGGTATTTTCTGTTTCAGCCCAAACCTGTTATTATCCTCTTACCGATCCTTGTGGAACACATTTGAACTGTATTTGAACTGTACTAACAGGGCTTTTTTTCTGGGAAAAGAGGTGGTGGAACTCAGTGGGTTGCCCTCAGAGAAAATGGTCACATGACTGGTGGCCCCGCCCCCTGATCTCCAGACAGAGGGGAGTTTAGATTCTAAACTCCCCTCTGTCTGGAGATCAGGGGGCGGGGCCACAGCCATGTGACCATTTTGAAGAGGTTCCGGAACTCCGTTCCACTGTGTTCCAGCTGAAAAAAAGCCCTGTGTACCAACATTCTATTATTATTTTTTTTACTAGAGGAGGATAGAATAAAAAGACAGACTATATGGTATTCTTCCTAGATAACAGGCATTTCGGCTCGTTTCTATTTTGTCCATTGTAAAGACCAACCAGGGATGTACTGGGAGTTCTGTATCTAGAACAGACAGAATTTTTTTAAACTGAGTTCTCTGGTGTGCAAAGATCCCACGTGCATAAGAACCAAGTTTAAAAAATCGTGGAACTTTCAGTGCATGTCTGGTTTGGCTGTAAAAGGTAGGTGCTACGAGAACTAGGTTTAATCACTATCATCATATCATTACCAGATATGATGTCCAGAATAAGCAGCTGACTGTTTTGAGTATGTATGGTGTGGTGTAAGTGAACTGATATAAGGAAAGAAAACTGGATAGCTGGATTTATATGCACCTAAACATCTTCAGTGTGTGATACTAGGCTGCTACTTTGATAAAAATAAACATTATGTGTAACACGGGCCGCTGTCAATAACTGCTGCCTTAAGTCTAGTTCTTCCCTTTGGGATGTATAAAACTTACACCATGCTCTCATGTTCGCATATCATGCAGCCTCATGTGCCCAGGTAGAAATACCTGGCCCCAGTAACTGGTGTTGTGGCAGTGAATTATACAACATGATGAGCCCTTTTCAGTTATTATGGTCAGCTGTGCATAACGGCAGGATTTGAGTCCAGTGGCACCTTAGAGACCAACCTGATTTTCTGGGCAGAAGCTTTCAAGAGTCAAAGCTCCCTTCTTCAGAAACAAAGAGGAGTAGCGTTCCTTGAGCCTTTATATCCCAGTCAGGAGATGGGTGTGATGGATAAGGTTGCCAGGTCCCCTTATTGTCCTAGTAGGGGGAGACCCAGTACTTACTTTCTGCCTTGCTCATGATCCTTTTCACTCTCTCACAAAGCGTGCACACACTTCCAGCACTTCTGCAATGATGTCACTTCCTGGAAGTAACATCATCAAATTGGCCATGGGCGTGCCCCCACACTTTGCATGGGGATAATTCTCGCCTGTTTGGGGCCAGAATTGGCCCCAACAAAGCACAGGAGCATGCCCACAGCAAGCACAATGATGTCACTTCAGGATATCCCATTGCTGACCTAAATGTGGTTGTTCTCAAAGAAGCTTCAAGGGCAGATTAAGTTTGCTGAACTTGAGTTCATTCACAAGTTCAGAACAATGGAACCTCCAGGACTGAATAGAGATACAGGATTCTTATCTCACAACAGAAGTTAATTTCTGCTCTAATCAAGCGCACTGTACCTGACTCCCTGCTTTGCTTCACCCTGGCTGCCTCCATTTCGATCTAAAGGCTCAGGGATCTCCACTGTTCTTCAGATCTGAAAAAGAGAGCTTTGACTCTCAGAAGCTCAGACTCTGACAATCTTGTTGGTCTCTAAGGTGCCACTACTCAATTCTGGCTGTTCTACTGCACACCAACACAGCTACCTACCTGTAATTGTGTATAAGGGGACATTGCATGTAGCACTGTCCTCTTGATTTGTGTGGTCACCTCTTTGTGTAAACAGAGCAACACATGCATTTTCCAACTTTAGTACATGTAAATGGGTACCCTCAAAAATCTGGGTTTTCTGATAGCAGAAACAGAAAAATATGCATGTTGCCCTGTTCACACAACATGGCGACCACATGTATCAAGAAGATTGCCCTGTGCACGATCCCTCTTTATGCTCTATTTATTGTAGTGACTGAAAGGGCTAAGGTTTCAGAGCACAAGGCTACACTGCACATTACAGCTGAGGAGGGAGAACACTCAACGGGAGATGCTATTTAAGTTATAAGCCCCCTATTTCTCTTTAACGTAGATCTGCCTTTTATAATTTCAGGAAGTTAACACACTCTGAGCTTGCTCCTTTACGTGCCCCTCTTGTTCCCATGGAGCACTGTGTAACTCGCTTCTTCCACGGGTGTGACAGCGACAAAGACAAGCATATCTCTCTGCAGGAGTGGTGCCGTTGCTTTGGGATTAAAGAAGGTAAATCTCTCTACATTGCTGGAGAACTTTGCATGACCCAGCTCAACAGAGGGGTGGGGGGAGCATATATTTAGGAAATGAATCATGGTTATATAGGAGCATCCTCATTATGGCCAGAATTGGACAACCAGTCCCACGTGCCCAGTGACACCAGGAGGAGGGCAGGGACATGGGGGAAGAGCTATAACATCACGTGTCCTGTTATGCCACTTCTGGGGGAAACCTGAAAGTGACAGAAAGCAGCTGTAGGAATTGCCAGAAACTCTATGGTAAAACTATAGTTTCCGGGGAGTCCTAGAGCTACCCTCTGTCACTTTCAGGTTTTTCCTGGAACCTGTTCATATAGAAATAAGTTGTGGGCTGGGGTGGGGATTAACTTTTCTTCCAAATAAAGCACACAGTTCTCATTCTAAGTTCCTTCCAGGGGCCTCTTTGATTTTATATTATATTTCCTAAATTCTTCATCAGTTTCTTCCATTCACTTCTTTAGTCTGCCTACCTGTCCTTAACCCAGTCTGCTGTTTAGTGGGGATGGATTTTATACTAATATACAATGCCCAAGAACTGCAAAGTTCAGGAGAATAGTTTCCTCACAATAATTAGCTCACAATACTTTTGTGAGTAAACAAACATTTTGCTGCACAGATAAGCAAGGATGGGAGCGACTGCAGGAGAGAATACTTGAAGGCTGCAAAAAAAAATGAGAAGAGTTCAATTCTGTCTCCAGAAACATTTGTGGAAGGAAGAAAGGTGTGTGGATTCTAATCCCAGGGCGCTGCCTATCTGCACCCATTTTTTTAATGCTTGGCGGCACTATTACAGGGCGCTGCAGGGAGAGTAATCAACTTTGCATTTTCTCAACGACTATCACAGGGCCACAGAAGCCTGGCTTGTATATTCACAATGTGTGGCTGTATTATAGATTTCATAGTTAAGCTGTAACAAATAGTTTTAAGTTTGTCCACTTAGCAACATAATAAAAGGAGACAAAATTGATTGTTCTTTAAGTAGACACTGGAGTTTTAGCCAAAACAGTTTATCAACGTATTTTATTCATTTTACTCATTTCTCTTTGGGGCAGGTCTTTTTCTTCTCTTGATGGACACTAAATAAACACAAGCCAGGCTATCAGTCATTACTTATTGTTGAGCATAACTGTGTCTTCATTTTGCATGGATTTCTAAAGGATCACTCGTTTTGTAAAGGACACGGAAATTGTTATTATTATTTTTATTTATTTATTTGTTGTAAGAATGTTCATTTTAATAGCAAGGAATTTGAAGTGGTCTAGTAATTAGATTAATCTTATTTGCATATGCCACATGGTATGGCATATGATTTCTTGCCATGTCTTCTTGACCACAATTCATACTGAGACACTGATCTGTCTTCAAAGTTTTTGAATATGCATAATTCTTGGATGACCTGAGGTTGGAAGTTTTTTGTAGAACATTTGAGACAGCTGTAGCTTTAGCAAGCTGTAAGTAAATTGGTTTTCATCAATCAGCCAAGTCTGCAATGAGGCCAGAAAGGAATCCAAGAGGTCAGGAATAGATGGATGGGTGGTAAAAATAGATGGATGGGTGGGGATTGGTTGAGAGGACTGGCTCCATTTTTTGTCGTACGACTTGTCTAGGTGCTGTAAGCTAAACACCCATGCCCACTGCTTGTTTTTTGGACTTCTCAGTGATTGTGATGAAAGTCACCTTGCTATCTTCCTTAGCTTTCAACCCATTATGTTCATCAATTGAAATTTTGAGTGACTGGCTCTAGCACAGAAAAACACTCATGAGTGAGTAGTCAACAAGGGATTCTCTCTGTAGTGTATAAAATCTCTTATCTCCTTCTAGATATCCAAGTTAGGAGATTATACTTCTATAATTTTCTGCAAACTTGCAGACGCACTCATATTTTTGAGTCTATCATGTTTCACGTAGTACTGGTATGCTGGTCACCAGGGCTTTTTTTCTGGGAAAAGAGGTGGTGGAACTCAGTGGGTTGCCCTTGGAGAAAATGGTCACATGGCTGGTGGCCCTGCCCCCTGATCTCCAGACAGGCGGGAGTTTAGATTGCCCTCCGTGCCGGTCAGTGGAGATCAGGGGGCAGGGCCACCAGCCATGTGACCATTTTCAAGAGGTTCCGGAACTCCGTTCTACCGCGTTCCAGATGAAAAAAAGCCCTGCTGGTCACCAGGTATCTTTGGATACTCTCCAGAAAAATCTTTATTATAGCTTCAACTACATTAGATTAATTATTTACACCATTCTGAACATTGACTGTGAGATTGTCTACAAAATGAACAGTGAACAATGAGGGAAGAGATTCAAATATGAGTAATGCTCAGATCGCACCCTCTTTTCTTGCCACGGTTGGACAAATATCACATCGTTGACAAGATTGATCAAGATCTAATCCAGAATCAAAACAAGTAGATAAATTTCATTGTTCTGAAATTAAAACAAACTCAAGGAATTCCTCATGTATTCCCATAACTCTCTTTTTAAAAGACACAGAGGTGGTTGTTCTCATGCAGAAATAACAGCGGTTTCAACAACTGAACTGAGAATCTCATAGAAACATTCAGTTTTACAGCAATCCCTAATAATTTGTCCTGACGGCTCATTTTCCTGTCTTGCAGATATGAGTTTAGCATTGTCTGATTTTAATATCTTATTATTATCATTGTCTGAGTTTTAATATCTTATCCTCTGTAAAATTATGCAATTGGGGAGTGCAGTTTTCACTGATTTGTTGCTGTAATTCTTAAATATTCTGTGTGAACTTGTTAGGGACAGCTTTTCTCTGTTTATAGTAGAAAGAAAGTCAATAGCATTTTCATGTAAACTTCAATGCCAATGGCTTTTCATATGCACGCTCACAGCTTCACTGGAATCTTTGCACCTGTTACAAGCTTAGGTAACAAATGTTTCCTGTGCTGCTTGCAATCCTAGCTGGTGAAATAAAATGCAATAATGATACTGGGCCTTTCAAAACAGTAGAGTGTGCTAACCAAGGACGATATTTTGAAAGTCATATGTGGTGAAATGCTGTTGGATTATCATCAGCAGATTTTCTGCACAAAACCCTCAAATTTTAACACATCTGATAAAGGATTTACTTGAGATATATAATACCCCATAGTCAACTTTTTCTCCGGTTCTTGTGATCACTGTAGAACCTTGGTATTTTCATTTGGGATCTTTCATATTCTTCTTATACTGGCACATTTTCTGCTTCTCTTGAGGCTCTCTGGAAAATACAGTAATGCTAGGAAAAGTTGAAGGCAGTAGGAAAATAGGAAGATCTCACATGAGATGAATTGACTCAATAAAGGAAGGCAGGGTCTTCGATCTGCAAGACCTATGCAAGGCTGCCAATGACAGGATGTTTGGGGGTGGTCATTAAGTTGGAAGCGACTTGACGGCACGTAACACACACTTGAGGTAGATATATCACAGGTGAGGGCAGGGCCAGCAAACTCTGTCCTCCTTTCCCATCTATGCAGGTTGTCCCATATTCATCATAGTATGTGTAAATAGGGTTCTCCAATCCCTATACCTTCCTGGCAGGACGGGAGATAGGTAGGACCCTGTACTTACCAGGAGTCTGCTCCTTGTTTGCATGCTTTGCACACGCATGCTCCTGGCACCATCATGATGACATCACTTCCAGAAATGATGTCATCATACCGGCCACGGAAGTGCTCCTGCACTCCACATGGGGCCGATTCTTTGGGAACTGCCCATTTGGGGCCAAAATTGGCCTCAAACAAAGTGTGCGAGCACTCCCGCGGCCAGCAAAATGATATCACTTCCAGAAGTGACGTTGTTGCATCTGCCGGGAGCATACACATTGCACATGTTCCTGGGATGCCTGCCAGTACTGGGTGATCTCCAGGTGGCCCAAAGCCTCCTGCTGGTCACACCAGTGACTGACAAGCAAGCAGGTAAACCACCAAGAGATTGCCCACCACCAGCAGGCACCTGGGATCCCTACGCGTAAAAGACTCGAAATCATGCTGTGAGATAACTGTAGCCGGTATGAAGGTACTGTTTCTACCATTACTTGGTCCCTGATTTGCTGTTCTCCAGCAGTCAACTTCCAGAATAAAGGACTAGCTCTAGAGACACCTGGCAGCCAAGATGAAATATTCAGATGATATCTCACAGCTCAATCCCACCCCAGCAGCAAAACTCTTTTCATTGCGCCCCCTGGATCTACAGTTTGTTCCTTGAGCGTTCTCTTCTCCTTTTTTTATACCTGCTAAACGTATCCAAAGCTAGCATTATTGACAGTACTGGCTAACACAACAATCAAACAGCCACAATTCCAGGCAGAGACATAAGGATGACTGAATGAGAACAATAATTAGCAGTGGTGTGATACTACTGATGATTTACTGTAGGTTATTGTGTTAAAGCACAAAGATTAAGGAATAACAAACAGAAAATAAGATTTCAAAAGCTAACCCTGGGTAAGTTCAGTGCTGGCTGTGGAATGTGCCCACAGATGGAATTCTGCAGAGCTTTGTTCCACAGCTACCACACACTGGGATGAGTGAGGCATGTCATAGAACTGTTGAAACCATGTTTGTTCTCCTTGAGGGTAAAAAAAAGGTACGGGGCCCCTTCCCCGCCTTTCCACACCCAGGACTGCCATATCCCCTAGCTGCTGCCCTCCACCATCTCTCACCTGGCCAGTGGAAGGGAAACAAAGGGGGACTCGCCGGCCAGTGTGCGTGTTCACAGTTGACATAATGACATTGCCAGCAGACATATTGAGGTCACTTCCTTTGCACCTGGAGGTGACATCAGCCTGTCGCCAGTGAAGCATTGTTTAGGGGCAAAAAAGATAAAGAGTTTTTGCGTCAAAATTAGAGCACTTCTCCCAGGCCAGCAAAGTATTGATGTCACTTCCAAAAGTGATATCATTACACCTCCAGCAAGCATGGGTAGCAGCTGGTAAATCTTCCCCTCTGCCCCTCCATCAGTTGCCAGTGGGGACCTAGCAACCTCCACACCCACTGGGTTACAGTTCAGGCTGAAGCTGCCCACCGCCACTGATTTTCATGATAAAAAGAAAGTGTCCAGAAAAACAACCATGTAACATGTAATCCAACCCTTAATCATGATTAATTTGACTTGTTTGGGCAGAGGCCTAAAATTATTAGGTAATTTATTAGTAATATGACTGCAGCCACTGGGATAATGGTGTAGGTTGGGTTGCAAACCCAACACTAGGATACGCAACAAAGCTTGCAATTCCCTTTCAGTCTAAGGATTGTAACAATTTTTCTCCTCTTTTTTGCAGAAGACATCGATGAGAATCTTCTGTTCTGAACAAGCTGAATGGCATTGCAACTCCCTGAAATAGCTTTCTTGAAGACAACATTTCAACAGGATATCAGTAGTTAAAACGTTTTTTAGTTGCTGGACTAACGGTGCCATCCTAAGAGAAGTGACACCTTTCTAAGTTCATTTGACTTCAATGAATTTAAGAAGGGTGTAACTCCACTTTGGATGGTATTCCAAGTATATTAAATGTGGAGACGGGGAATAACAGTAGTAAAATCAGAAATTTTCTAAGGTGTTATGTATAAAAAGAAAGTTGCTTTTCCTGTTTTCTCCTTTGTCCAAGAATCTACTTGACAGAATCTTGGCCTCTTCCAAATTCTAAAGCTTTGTTCACAGTGCATGCACATTGCATGTGTCACTTGCTTTTCGTTTGTTGAGTGTGTCTACTGTTAAATGTGCAAGCTGCTTCCATTGAACACGTGTCGTGTTTGTGGTGGTAAGAGATAGCATGAATGTTTGCTCTCTGGTGCTTGATCTTCGATGAATCTTTCACCCAGGCATGTCATCAAGTAGTTGACGCCTCCATTAATGAGCTTACCCTAAGAAAATCCATTTTAATCACACACACATACACACCGCTGAGATAATTTTTCTGCATTTTGCAATAGTGGGTTTTAAAAACTGGAAAATGGTACCTACTTGTTCTACATTCTATGACAAACAATTCCAAATGCCACATTTCGGAACCAACTTCAAGTATATTCATTAAGCACCTTTGAGTTATTTATTCTGACTGTGTGATTTGTTCGCTGCAGAAATGGAAGAAGTTCAGAAGATTCCTTAGAGACTCCAGTGAGTTTTATTGTGTATATCGTATGCACAAAAAAGTCCCCACAAAATGCTTGGGATATGAAATTCCTTGGAGCCTAAATTCTGCATTCCAGGCATATACATTTCTGCACACAAAATATATGCAATACAATTCTTCAGAATACAGTTTGTTATGTAGATGCATAAGATATTATCATCATATGTACTGCAGAAAATATTAGGTGTTTCAAAATCAGGACTGCTTCTCGTGTTTATTTGCTCCACCTTTATTACTAAAGTCATGTAAAATGTTTTTAAAATATAATTTATCTAGGCTAATCACTTCCTGGAAATAATTTCTCCAAGCTTATTTGAAGATAAACATATATTTTAAAGTAATCATAAAGTCAGATAGTGTGCACGTGTTTCTCTGTAGAACGATTGTTCCTTTTCATTGTTTTCTTAATAAAAATTACACGTTCAGTAAAAGACCAACAAATGCCAATGAACTGGGAATACGAATTTCACACCCCCAGACACACACCCTGACACGTGTATGTATGTGTGTGTGCAATATTACCGTTAACAAATATTTCTTTACATGTGAATCTTGACAAGTGACCACAACAGGGAAACATTGCTCACAAAGTAAAATCAGAAGTAAAATTTTCAAAAATCTTATGTTGATAGGAAGAGTTGTGGACATTAATGATGCTTTCTTATAAACCTGGAAAATACCATCTCACACACACAACCCATTTGTACAGTGTAGTGTCATTGGTGCCACCTGGTACAACACCAGAGCTCTGGTCAGGTTAGGTCTTCTAGGCCCACACCCCTGAATCCTGGGCTCTGGGAAGGTGGAGTCTAAGAGGGGGAAACAATGTCATGGATGACATCACTTCCTGGTGATCACACAGAAGTGACATCTCTAGGGTTGCCAGGCCAAGCCTGGCCAAGTGAGAGGATTGAGGGTGGGGACATGTTGGTGGACAGCATCACAGGAATGATGATGTCACTTCGGTGGAACTCAGAAGTGACATCGTAACACTAGTAACAATACCAGGTGTCCCCCCATCCCCCACTCCTGCTTGGAGCAATGGTTGGTAACGGCAGTTTTTTGTGGGGGGAGGGGGCGTCCGTTTTTTCCATTATGATGTTGCTTAGGGCAGCCAATCCTCTGGCTCCAGCTCCAGTTTTCTGCTGCAACTTGAAGTGGCAGCAGGAGAAAAAAATGGCCAAAAAATGCCTATATATCGGTCTCTAGCAATTGCCAAAAATCTATAGTTTTACACTGACAGCACCCCCTATGTCTCCCCCTGCCCCGTGTCTCTCACTAGTTGCCAGCTAGTGTTGTTTAAAACTTAATCTGAGCTCTTCTGGACCCAGTCACGAGAACCATCCCTCCACCCCAGTTTTAGCACTGCCAAAGGCCTGGTCCTTCTTCCCTTCCCAAGCAGAGTTGAGAGGAAGGTCAGCAGCCATTTTAGCACCATTGATACCCCATTCCTGTCACCAGGTTAATACTAGAAGAAAAGAAAACAGTGGCCATTATTGTGAGCCTAGTTAGGCAAGACTTTTCCTGTGGTGAAACAGGGAACCCTTTATTATTTACAAAACTCTCTGGAGCAATATCCAGGTCAAGAGAGGTTATAATTCTTCCTTAGGAATTAGCACTTCACTATCTGTGTAGGTCATCGCTTGATGCCTGCTGATTCTTTAGGGTTCAGGCAAGGCCTGGCAACCAACAGGAGATCAGTGGGACATGGACATTTCTAGAGAAGACTGGTGTCACTTCTGGGTTTTCTTTGGAAGTGATGTCCTATCATCACCCAGTGGTGATTTTTTTAGATTATTTTTTTCTCCCATTAGCCACAGCAGGAGCCGCAGAAAATGGGAGATGGGGAAGAGATCCTCTGCCCTGGGGGGAGGGGCTTGGCAGCCATAAGAATTTAAGAAGCTTGCTGGATCAGATGAGTGGTCCATCTAAGTCCTGAATCTTATCTCACACAGTGGCCAACCGTTACTACGGAGGGTTAACAACAGGGCTTAGAAGTCAAGGCCTTCCCCTGAAGTTGCTTCTTTGCCTCTTCAGGCCTCTGCGCCTCTTTAACTGAGAGCAGAACCACAAGTGACAAAAGGCACAGATTGGACACTTGTCAGCTTCCCTCAAGTTTTGATGGGAAATGTAGGCAGCTTGGCGGAATGTTGGACAAGTGACAGTTGAAAAGTCCATTGGACAGCAGTCAGAGAGAGAAGCTGCGAGACCAGGATGCCTACATTTCCCATCAAAACTTGAGGGAAGCTGACAAGTGTCCAATCTGTGCCTTTTGTCACTTGTGGTTCTGCTCTGAGTCCAGCCTAGTTTAGGCCAGGCTGCATTCTATTTCATAAATCTGGCTTTGCTTTTGCCCAATGCCTGTTGGAGATGCTGTCTATCTCTATGACAGTGAAGCCATTTTTCAGTCATTGCATTTCTGGTGTTCCTACTTTGCATACTGGGGACAATGTGCAATCCTCTTGATGTGCATTATCGTGATTTTGCCTGAACAGGGCAGCATACGCATGACTTGAAGGAACCCAGGTTTGTTGCAGGTATGCATTCACATTTACAAAAGCTTGAAAATGCATGCATTATCCTATACACACAAAATGCAGACTGTGCATATTGGCAGGATCACAGGAAGTCTGCTTTCTCAGTGTGAGTACCAGAAACGTAACTGAAAAGGACCCTTGTACTTAACTGAACTGCTGGTGACAGTCAAGATAACTAGTATCTTTTGTTAAATCTTCTGGACATTTGTCATAATGCAATATTAGACGACACGCTACATTTGCTGCTTCCACACACATTGGATAATGCACTTTCAATGCTCTTTAATGATCGTTTGGAACTGGGTTTTTGTATGTGAAACAAAAAATCCACTTCCAAAGGATTTCTAAAGTATATTGAAAGTGCATTATTCAATGTGTGTGGAATTGGCCATTGTCGTGGAACAGCCAGGCCCTGGAGACAGCTCTTGATTGTGATGAACAGCTGTGCCTATCAGCCACCAGCCAGCTGATCAGACGAGGAGTCATAATTAGGAGGCAATGAGGTGTGTGTTTCATCCCCCCATCCAGAGACGACGGTTCAGGGTCAGCCAGCTGCTCTATCTCCTCCAGGATCTTCAGCTCCACAAAAGCAACATCAGCGCAGGTGTAGGGGGGACTTACAGGCCCGTTGCAAGTCAGCACACCTCATAGCTCAGCACCAGCAATCAGTTGCAGAGGAAGGAGGAACATCACCAGAGGAGACTTGAAGCAGCTGTCGCAGGCGTGACGTAGGACTCGCAGCGTATGAAAGTATGAGGAAGTAGCCCTTCAGCATGGCTTCAGTGTGTTCCCTGAGACTTGCTGCTATCGGACTTGCTTTCTTGGAAGACTGACCTTGGCCTGCTTAGACAACTTTTGAGCAATTTACTGACTCTGTTTATACAAGTCTGGCATCCTGCCACTGATAAGCTGGCTCTCGTTATCTGCAGGAGTTAACTCTGCGGACACCGGCACCTGCCTGAAGCAGAACATGCATGCATGCATGCATGCATACACACATACATATATATAGGTCAAAGTATGCAACAATACAGTAAACTTAATGTCACAATAAATGGGAAGGCAATTACAAATATGGAAAACAAAACAATGGCCCACAGAAACTTTCAGTCTTCATTCCAATCCAAAAAAGGGGGATGCCAAAGAGTGCAGCAACTATGGGACAATTGTGTTAATTTCCCATGCAAGCAAAGTGATCTCCAAATTCTACAGCAAAGACTCTTACCATATTTGGAACAAGAAATGCCAGATGTTCAAGCTGGATTCAGAAAAGAGGCACTAGAAATCACATTGCAAATGTATAATGGCTAATAGAGCATACCAGGGAATTTCAGAAGAAAATCAGCCGGTGCTTCATAGATTACAGCAAAGGTTTTGATGGTGTGGATCATGAAAAGCTCTGAATTGTGTTAAAAGAAATGAGGGTGCCACAACATCTGATTGTTTTGATGCACAATCTGTACTCTGGACAAGAGGTTACTGTTAGAACAAGGGGAATTAGAATGGTTTCCAGTTGACAAAGATGTCAGAAAAGGATGTATATTATCTTCCTATCTGTTCAACCTATATGCAGACCCTATAATAAGAAAAGATGGATTAGATTTAGAAGAAGGCGAAGTGAAAATTGGTGGAAGGAATATTAACAATTTGAGATACACAGATGACACCACACGCTACTGGCAGAAAATAGTGACGATTTGAAACAACTACTGAGGAAGGTTAAAGGAGAAAGTGCCAATGCTGGATTACAGCTAAACATTAAGAAGAAGAAAAGTAATGACTCTTGACGAATTACACAGTTTTAAGGATGATGATGAAGAAACTGAAATTGTTCAAGATTTTCTATTCCTTGGCTCAATCATCAACCAAAAAGGAGACTGCAACCAAGAAATCAGAAGGAGACTGAGACTTGGAAGAGTAGTCATGAGGAACCTGGAAAAGATCTTTAAGCAGGGCTTTTTTTCAGCTGGAACGTGGTGGAACAGAGTTCCGGAACCTCTTGAAAATGGTCACATGGCTGGTGGCCCCGCCCCCTGATCTCCAGACTGAGGGGAGCTTAGATTTCCCTCCGCGCCGCTGAGTGCTGTGCACTGAGCGGCGCGGAGGGCAATCTAAACTCCCCTCTGTCTGGAGATCAGGGGGCAGGGCCACCAGCCATGTGACCATTTTCTCCAAGGGCAACCCACTGAGTTTCACCACCTCTTTTCCCAGAAAAAAAGCCCTGTCCTTAAGGATGTCTCTCTGGGGACCAAGATAATCCACACTATGCTATTCCTCATTACTATGTAGGGATATGAAAGTTGGACAGTGCAGAAAGGTGACAGGTAACAACACACAATGCACCTTCCTAAAGAAAAAAATGTGAATACAAGAAGAACACAAGACAATCCCAAATGCGAATACCAAGGATTTACAGCAATTGCAATATTTAGAACAAGACGAAAAGTTGATATAGGGCATTATATATGTCAAACAAAACCTTTGATCATGTGTCACATTTTAAGCTGTTTATGAAACGTGTGGCTTTCTAAATAGTCTTAAAGGTTAGCACACACTGTGTGTAATTCGTTATTGCATTTTATTGCCCCACAGGAAGCATCGATTATCAAACCTTGTACTGAGTACAAAAGATTCCAAGGAAACTGTGAGGGACCATGCAAAAAACAGTGGCATTGAAGTTTGCGTGAGAAGAATGTTAACTTTTTCTGTTTTATAAACAGGGAAATGCTGTTTCTTAAGCAACTGGTTCACACATGCTATTTAAGAACTAAAGAGAAAAGTCAATGAGAATTGCTCTCCATGATTTTAGTCCTTGCTAAATGTTGATGCCATGATATTGCTCTTAACAGTAAGACCCATATCTTGGGCAACTAGATAGATATTTTAAGGTACAGCCCAACTCAGTATTCTGTTCAAGTTTATCCAATAGAGCTTAGTCACAGGAAAGTGCTGTTAGGATGGCACTGTTAGGGACTCTCTACATGAGACGTCTAACACGGGGATGTTAAAGTGTAGGGAGACGCAATGTTAGCTGGGAAGCATAGTTTTAAAAGACAGAGCCAAAGGCTCTGTCAATTTCCCCTTTCTACACAAGGGTAATTTAAAAAAATAGAGCCAGCAAAGATCGCTCCTCAGAGGGTTTGTTAATTTTATCTTTGCCTCTCCGAAGGCTCTGTCAATTTCACCTCCCCTTTGGAAGGCTTCATAGCCCACTTTTGGGTCCTGAGACCCACAGGCTGGGAAAGACTAGTTTAGCAGTCTGTACAGGATGAAGATTTGATTATCTGCTCAACCATGAGAAATCATTGGGTGCTGTCCACCTTGCATCACTTGAGCTTCAATCAAAAGAAGAGAAACATCTGCACCAAGAAGAAATTTAAAGAACAACTGTTTTGGCTAAAAGAATAATCCATTTTTGTCTCCTTTTACAGTGTTACTATGTGCAAATTAAAAGCAATTTGTTACAGCATAATACTGTAACCACACATTATGTAGAAACAGTCAAGGCCATGTAGCTCTCTGATGGCTGCTGACCAATCATTGTTTTGTTTCCGTGTTGACTCTGTTCAGGGAACTAGAGAACGTGGTGCAAATAATGATCAGGCCCGTACCCCGTAATTAGCATTTATCCATCATGTCCCCTGTGCCCAAGAATTATTTCAGCAGATGCCTTTGCAAGAAAACAGCATTTTTTCTGACTATAACATGACCTTGCTGAAAAGTTCATGCACCATCATTTAGATGCAATTTCTTTCAAAATTGGTTTCCAGCATTACTGATGATTGGGCTGGGAGATTTCTGCAAGGTAACACAGAGAGAGAGAGACACACACACAAAATGAACCTTAATCTGATGGGTATTAACCAGTTGTGACTCATGGATTTTTAAAAATAATTATGATCCATATCCTCAGGAAAGTATTTAAAAGCAAGCTGTTTCCCCAGATCTTACTGGGTGAAGTTGACTTCTTGGTTCATGTTCAGCTCACCACAGTGCAAAGCAGAGGTAAGTGAAGGATTCTTGTACAATTTAGAGGGGTTTTCTGCACAGGGCTTTCCCACCGGTTCTGGCCCCATACAGCTTCGATTTGCCCGGAGTTCTGCATGCACAGTCAAAATACTTCCGTTTAAGCTTCAGATTGCTCCCCATATTCTTTTGTGTTCTGCATGGTGAAGGGCTGCGTTTGACACAGCATCTGATGCAGATTCGATTTTTCCTCTGGTTTTCTGTGGCTTTTCTTTCTGTCCAAGTACCCTGATTTCCGTTTACAGTGAAGCTAAAAGATGGCTTTTTTGAATTGCAGGAAGTTTCCTTCGGTGTAAGTCCTGCCTTTCATTCTCCCTTCATCCCCCTGCACCTTGACTGGTTAAACAGCAACGTGTTGTTAGCTTTGCTCTTTAGCCAACAGTTTACCATGCGAGAGGGGGGGAATCTTTGATATATCTCCAACTGAATCAGAGTTTCCCAAATGAGAAGAGAGCAAGGATACAACACAGGCCTGGACATAAATTTCAGTAAGTTTTATTTAAATCATTCTGCATAGGTTACATAGACTCTAAGTATCATGGTACGGCATGGTCTTAGCATTGCAATAGCTTGATCAACAATACAGCAAGAACAAGACATAGTGAATCATCTTACCAATCCTGGAGATGTCCCAGAGATTCTCATTGATGGAAAGAATGGGTGAGCACCTTGCCAACCTGAAAGGAAAAGGAGAGAGATAGCAAGGAGGTGTTCCTTCCTTTCTCTCCTCCTAGCTTCTTAGACTCCATGGTTTTCTTGCTCATTTTTATACTGTTTTGGCTCACATCAACCCATTCAAATTCACCAATGAGATTCTTCAGAGTCATTCCTGGCACTGGAAATCACCTAAAAATTGCAGCATTTGCAGATTTTGCGCTGAGATCGTGACATCTGTAAAACGGTCAGGTCACTCTGATCCCTTAGTATTTGCTATCATTACTCATATGAATATCATGTATCAGCGAAAATCCCCTGGATCTTAACTTATTGCCACGTCTCCATTCAAAGTTCATTTAGACTCCATTTTGTTTGGTTCAGTATATCCTTGGTTCCTTATGATTGAGGCCTATGTGATTGATATATGCATAATGATTGCTGAGTTATTTCATGTAGAGATATAGTGAGATTGATTGAGCTGTGAATATATGAATATATGCATGCATGTGTGTTTTCCAGTAATGCAATCATGTGATTAGTGTCAGCGTGACGTTACAGCCAAGACAGTGTCTCTGAGTGTCTCTGAACGGTTTGAGCTAAGTCTGAAATTGGTCAGTCAGTGATTCTTTTTCTAAAACCAAAAACTCTTTAAAAGAATCTCTCTTGCTGTGGATTTTCCTCATGTTCCTTTCTTTAAGTGTGTTCTCATGATTGTTAGTGTGTGCATAGTGTCTTCCTTCTTTAGGCATAAGAATAAATGTATGAATTACTGTGTTTCAACGTCTTTGAATCTTAAAAGAGGGAAAAAAGCTGAAATAAGCCTCTGAGTTTCTTTGGTCTTTCAGCCCCTCCTTTTCTGCTAGGTTTCTGTGACACTGAGCATGATCAGGTTCTGGCCGACTGACAAGATACTGACCTGCTATCGATTTTTGCTTCTGTACACTAGCTAATGCAAACAGCAAAAGCAAACACTTTGCCCCTTCCCGTTCAGAATATGTCATCAAGCAAAATAGTCTGGCTCTTTCTATACTTAAAGAAAATGGATTCCAGGATAGAAAAATAGGCTGGTCTCACTTATACAGGAATACAACAGTGTAACCACACCCTTCCCTCTCTTTCTTCCTCACCACTCTCCGCCTTCACCCTTCAAAAAATAAAATCTCATCGTTTGTTATGTGATGTGTGCACACTAACCTCAGTAGTGTGAAGTAAATCATTTTCTTACCAACTCAAGCTGTTTAGCATAACATTTTGTACAGGTGCCTCTGTGTTGCCTATATTTTTTAGTCATTTCCCACCCACCCCAAATTAAATAATATCCTCTGGAAGTCAGCTCCACATGTTAATCACTTGTTGAGTAAAGAAGTACTTCCTTTTGTCCATCCTTCATCATTGCCCCTCAGCTTGAGCAGGTGCCTTCAAGTTTTAGTAATTGGGGAGAGGGAGAGAAATTTCTCTTGCCCACTTTCTGTATCCCATGCATAATTTTATAAACCTCTTTCATCTTCCCCCCTTAGTTGCCCCTTTTCTAAACTGAAAAATCCCACACTCTTCAGCCTTTCTGAATAAGAAAAGCACTCCAAACCCTTAGTCAGGGTGGTTGTACTTTCTTCCAGCTCTGCAATGTCCTTTTTGAGATATGGCAACTAAGACTGCTGCACCAAATGAAGCTGCACAGACGATCTTCACAGGGGCTAAAAGATACTACATTATCTTAACACGTTCAGCCTGCTTTGCTCGTTTTCATACAGCGGGGATCTTTATGTAATGTTTACCACATGAGATTTTTTTTTTAATTGTTTGAACTATCCGTGGATCTCTGTTTCTCCTTCAGAATACCCTTCCTGGGACAGGATGTGTGGGAAGGATTAGACCTAAGTGCGGGAAGAACATTATACATTCTTTATCTGCTAGAATTTCTATTGAAGCATTGAACGATTGCTTCACTAACAGTGAAATTCTAAGCAGAGTTACTCCGGTCTAAGCCCATTGAAATCAATGGGTGTAGACAGACACAACTCTGGTTAGGATTGCACTGTATGTTGTCTGCCTTTAAGGTTAGTATAGACCTCCTTAAATTGAAGAGGGGAAGAAAGGAGAGTACTTGAATCCAGGAGGGAGTAAGAGGGTTGCTGAAAGAGGAAGTGGTGGGAACAGACTATGATTGACAGGAGGGGGGCAGGACAATACATCTCACAAGGAGAATAAAATTAGTAAGCAGATGAGAGTGCTCTAGACTGCATATAACTTCACAGAAAGTGAGTCCCGGATCTCCTGGAAAAGGTGAGATCAGAAATGGAGGCATCCTTGCTCAGAGCAAGGATGCCAGATCCCAACGGAACGTTAAGTTTTGCTGATAAAAAAAGACCAAAATGGAAATCATTTAGGCCTATAATTTTTAGCCTTGATTCCCCAAATCCAGAATTTTATATCCCATTTGGGGGTGCAGCACTTCAGGGGCACGCTAAAGTCATGAGAGCGAGGTTTTTGTTCTTTATTGCATATGTGATTTATTGTTTTCATGGCTTGTATAAGCCATCTTCAAGGAGATATAAGATATAATTTGAGGGGGTTAACCTTTTTTAAACAAAATAAATACATGTTCTCCAATGTGGCATCCTAAGTAATGCTTATATACATACAAGTAAGTTCCATTGAATGCAGCTGTGCTGATTTCCAAGTAAATGAGTCTTTGAATATAATCTCTTTAGGGAAGGGACTAATCTCTGCTATTTTCCACAATGGTACCATATAAATAATAAATATCTGCAGACAAAGACTATAAATCAAATAGCAGCAGGAATGCTGTAAAATAATCTTGGTGGGAGCATAAAGTTGGAACCAACTACTTTTTTCACTTCTGATGATGGGATGGTTCTCTTTGACTATCCTTTACTTCTGATGAAGGGATGGTTCTCTTTGACTATCCTTTACTTCTGATGAAGGGATGGTTCTCTTTGACTATCCTTTACTTCTGATGAAGGGATGGTTCTCTTTGACTATCCTGGGGATTAAGGGACCTTTATGGACAAAAGCTATGAGGAGCAGGCAGTGTAGCAAGGCAGGAAATGAGGTGCGATTGCTTGGGAAAGCTGGCTGGATCCAACCCCAAAATCTGACTATCTTGCCATCAAATCCAAATTAATAGATTCTCACTCTTCAGTCTGTCGGTCGAGTCCTGGTATCACCTTCCACCTGAATGCCTTAACAGGTCGATCCTGGGTTGAAATGACTGATAAATTTCTGTAGAACTTGTATCCAGGTAAGCATGCTCACAGCTTGAACAACCCTCGGGGAAACTGCCTGAACTGTTTCTCAACTCTGTTGCTGCAGATTCCTCTACCACCATGAAACTGCTGGTTCTTCTTTGCTGTTTTCTGAGCACAGTAGTTGCTGTCCCAGTCCGTGTAAGTAACATTGATACAGTACTTCCAACCAAATGCAGAATGTCTTACGGCTTGAACAGACAATATAATTGCTTCTTTCTTTTTAAACTCTTTTTGCTGCTTTCCACCAACCTCTGTCTTAATTTAGACTGTATGATCTTTGGTACAGAGATCTGTGATTTGGTCATGAAACCTTTATGAAAAACAGTGCACATAGATGATGCCTAGAAATAATTAGTACTCTCACCTGATTAAAGGCATCTTAGTTGATTAATAATACGGTTTTTATTGATTAATGAAGTGGTTCAATCTGCAAACTTTTGCATGTGATCAAGTCAAAACTCAAAAGAAAACAGTGTATTCTGTTTAGGAATGACAACCACACATTGTAACAGGCACCACCCTAGAAGAGGCATGCCGTTCTGTCTGAGAGATGAGGGAGAATGCCTCTTCTAAAATGACATGTACTCTTCACAGTGATTTTGCCAGTGAATGTATTAAAAACAATAGTTTTTCTTTTAATAACATTGCTGCCTGATTTATTCAGGGCAGCTTCTGAATTGGTCAAAAAAGTTCAATGAAATGGTGGCAGCAATAATAAATAACAATTATAATAATTTACAGATCTTTGATTTGCATCCAAAAATCATGAGCAGAGCTCTGCTCATAGAGCACAGCTTCATAGTTCCTCTCTGTTTTGTCCCCTGCATTCTCCTCCCCACTTACAACATGGGTTCTGAGATCTGGCGAACCAGCCAGGCAGCTGCAGAACAACCCTGGATAGGAATCACACATATACAACAGCCCTGCTTGTAGTACATGCAGGGCTTTTTTTCTGGGAAATGAGGTGGTGGAACTCAGTGGGTTGCCCTTGGAGAAAATGGTCACATGGCTGGTGGCCCCGCCCCCTGATCTCCAGACAGAGGGGAGTTTAGATTGCCGAGGGCAAACTCCCCTCTGTCTGGAGATCAGGGGGCGGGGCCACCAGCCACGTGACCATTTTCAAGAGGTTCTGGAACTCTGTTCCACTGCGTTCCTGCTGAAAAAAAGCCCTGAGTTCATGCAAGGACAGGTTTGGATGCCAGCTCTTGTTGTGCCCAGTCTGCTGTGGTTGGTATCATCTTTTTGGCAACCTTGGTCCACTGCCTTCTTCAGCTGGATCTTGATGCCACGATCATTAACAAAATCACAGAGTATTTTTGCTAAGCTCATTGAGACCCAAGCAGTTCCCATGGGTAATGACAGGAACCCCGAAAAACAGAGGGAAGTGATAGCACAGAACATGTAATTGAATGTTTTGCAAAAACCTTTAAAGGTTTTCTTACATTTTAAGGATAAAGTGTATTCCAT
Organism: Eublepharis macularius; assembly: GCF_028583425.1. NCBI lineage: Eukaryota > Metazoa > Chordata > Lepidosauria > Squamata > Eublepharidae > Eublepharis > Eublepharis macularius. The sequence continues at coordinate 19,009,549 of NC_072799.1, read as the reverse complement.
AATCATGTGAACTCTAACCTCATTCTATCTTTTCTGACAGCGGTCAGTTGGACTTTCCAGCGAAGAGGTAAGTCACCTTATAATTGTTCATCTTGACTGAGTGTATGAGTTAGCTTTACTGGGGTTTCAGCAGTTTGAACACACATTCCAGGATGGGTTTTCAGTTTCTAAAATGTATTTTCAGGGTAGCAAATCCTATAGCATACGTTATATTTTCTTCTACCCACTGTGTCTGGTTTCAATCAATTCTCAAACAGCTTAAGAATCCCAGTTCCCATAGATAACATTACTTTGTATTTCCACAGCGTCGACCCATTTTGATTTCTCAGGGGCCTCCTGTATTTCCTCCGTTACCAGGATTTGCACAATTACCTCAGTTACCAGGATCTATGCCATTTACTCAAGTAGCAGTACCTCAGCAAGCAGCACAGGTAATACCAGCATTTATATTAAAGGAGGAGAACATTTTTCAGATCGACTGTGGCAAGTATTATTTTCATCACTTCATTTACACAAGTGTATGAAAACAAAACACAATAGGTTGGATCCAGTGGTTTCCTTCCAGCAAAGGAACGTGGTTCTTACCAGAGAAAGACCTCTCAGTTAAGACAAGGAAATCACTGGATTTGTTCACTGCTCTGAGTGGCGCACTAATCAGTCTAGAAGAGAGGGAGATAAGAGCTGTTATTATGTGCAGTTATTAAATATTATAGTAATATAGCTGCCATATCTTCCCTCACAAACATGCACATGTAATAGCTGCCAGCTTTGGACTGAGATCGTAAAGATGTCTGTGTGTGTGTAGGTGTGTGTGTGTGTGTGTGTGTGATACTTCTCTGCCATTATGATACAATTAACATGATACAATCTGCACATCCCTGTCCGGTACCTGATTGTTTGCACAGCCTTTGGAGACAAAAGCCAATGCAGCAGAACCGATGCATACCTTGGCACCTTCTTATAACATAGAGAATTGTTTTCTCAAAGTGGTATCTGGGGAGCCTTGGGGGTCCAGTAGGATAATCCTGGTAATGGGCAGAGCATGGGCTCCTCTTGTGCCCATCTGGCTAATGTGTAGCAGAGCACTGGGGGCAAGGATCCTTCACTTCATGGGAAGTGAACAAAGGGGACAGAATTTGAACACACACCCCTTCAAAGCGTAGGAGTTCTTAGTTATCTATCTTTCAGGTCTTCCCAGAACATAAGCTAGAAAGTGCAATGCTTAGATGTTGCAAACCAGTAGCTCAACCCTGGGGATCTCCAAGAAAGTTAGTCCTAATGCAATCATTAGTTTGTGGGTTTCGCTCTATTTTCCTGTGTGAAGGATTTCAGCATATAGATAGAAAGACTGTCATCTGCAACAATGGCCAATCTTAGGTTTCAGCTGAATACTGTAAATTCAGGGTTGCCGTTTTTCTGGGTCTTTTTTGCCACACATCTACTTGCCGCACACACTTTAGAAAGGGGCTTTTTGGTGTGTGGTGAGTGTTTGTCAAGGAAGGAAGAGGTGGCGGGGGGGGGGGAACCAAATTTTATTACTGAAAACGGAGGTCCTTAGGTTAAGTTTGAGAGCCACTGATATACTGTATTTAATGACACAGAAAGGGGGAGTCTAATTAATATGCTTCAAAGTATCCCTCTGTAGGTTTAAGGAACTCTGGTGTGCAATTTCATTGTGTTAAAATCAGGGCTTTTTTTCAGCAGGAACGCAGTGGAACGGAGTTCCGGCACCTCTCGTGTCCGGTGGACCCGCCCCCTGATCTCTAGACAGAGATCAGTTTCCCTGGAGGAAATGGTTGTTTTGTAAGGGGGCCCATGTGTTTCTCCCTCATTTCCTTCTTGAGAGTTCCACCACCTCTTTTCCAAGAAGAAAAGCCCTGATTAAAATTATTCTCTCTTTCTCTCTCTTTCCAGTATGCTCCCTGGAACAGATTCCCTGAACTTTACAATGTAAGATTCTTCATTCACCCTATGTCAATGGCGGGCAAACCAAAAACCCTATAATGATCTGATTGCATAAGTATAATTTACTTATCATAAGTATGATTTACTTATAAGTATGATTTACTTATGATTTACTGATTGCATAAGTATGATTTACTTTAATGGAGTTCTGGCACCTCTCGTGTCCGGTGGACCCAAAGCAATTTACATCGTTCTCCTCTCTTCTACTTTATCCTCACAACAACACAGGGAGTAGGTTAGGCGGAGAGTGTGTGGCTGGCCCAAAGTCACTCAGTGGGTTTCCAAGCCAGAGTGAGGTTGCTCAGATCCTAGTCCAGTACTCTAACCACTATACTACACTTGCTGTGGTAGGATTATACTTTTACATTTGATGAGGAAAAGATGGCTGATTCCGCACACGTTGGATAATGCACTTTCAATGCACTTTATCAATCATTTGAGGTGGATTTTTTGTTCCACACACAAAAAAATCCATTCCAAATGATGTATAAAGAGGATTGGAAGTGCATTATCCAACGTGTGTGGAATCACTCGATGTTTCATTAGTGTGAAAAAAGAGAGCTGGAGGAAAGAGAGAAGAGCTGATCCCATAGTATACTGAGAACTGATCTTGCGCATGAATTTTGGGGCTTATTTTTACTAGCGCTGGCATGGAAGCCACTTTCCTGGGACGTCCATGCTGCTCTGGTCATGTGCACAAAGGAACCAGCACAGGCAGGATCAGTTATGTGGTCCTCTTCCTATATGAGCAACACATTTCTGTTGTGATAATCCACATGCCCAGTCTGAGACCCTTCCGCATGCTTAACTATTTATTTGTTCTCCCTTTTTGGCCATAAATGCTGCTGCTGGAAAATCTACTACAGCAAAATTGCCTGGCAGGGGAGACAGTAATGTGGGAAAGGGCTGCTACATCAGCTTTGCTGGCATGCATACATTTCTGGAATGGCAAGGGAAGAAGGTGCAGATCCCTCTACCACTAGAGCTACCACATTCCCACTGGTGGTACAAGATCCCCTGCCCCTCCCCCAGCTGCTGCCCACCACCACTGATTTGGAAAACGGCCGGCAAAAGGGGATTCCCCAGAGTGATGATACAACTTCCTGCATGACCCAGAAGTGATGTCACCGCATTGGGTGATGCTTTAGCATCTGCCAAAAGGTTTAGCCATAGAGTTTTGTGCAAGTGCTAGAGCATCACACACACCTCAGCATGATGACATCATTTCTGGGTTGCCCTAGAAGTTGCATCATGATGCCAGGGATACCAGTTGTGCTCTCCTATAGTTTAAGTCCCTGCTTCCACCATCACCTGCCAATTGCCAAGCTGTGCTTACTAGTCCTCCTGATCCTCCAGTGGCTGTGACTGCTGCTGCAGCTGTGGAAAACCCTTTCGTTTGGATAAGAGAAGCCAGTAACAAGTCCTGCCTTGCAATGGCCCCAGCCACTTTCTGAAAAGCTCAGTGGGTGCCAGGGGAAGTACTGGTGGGTGCCACAGTGCCCATGAGCTAAGAAGCTAAGAACCCTGAGCTAAGGAGTCAGAATAGCACAGTAGTTAAAAATATCAGACTAGGGCTGCAGTCTTAAGAACATTTTCCTTAAAGTAAGCACCACTGAATAAAATAGGATTTACTTCTGAGTAGACCTACTTCGGTAATAAAAATCCAGTACAATATAGTTATGAAATGTGTATTCATCTAGATAAAAAAATTCATCATATGAGTTGTAATTGATTAACAATGCAACCCTATGCAGAGTTAATTCCAGTCTAAATGGACTAAAATGGACTAACTTTGCATATATTTGCATATCGTGAATTTATTTAAAGGGGGAAAGCAGGCATACTGTACTAGGAGGCATCACAGGAAACACTGTCCTAAAAGAGGCATTCCCTCCTATTTGAGACAGAAGTGAGAATGCTTCTTTTAAGACAGTGACCGCAGTCTGAAGCTTTAATAAATACTTGCATTTAAAAACAGCATTTTGTAAAAGAAATATGTTAAACATTTAATAAGGAGCATAATTAATTATTTTAAAAGATTAATTGACTACGTTTCCATCAAAATTACAACATATTGTGTTCATAGAAGCTGTATAATTTGTTTTAAATTTAAAACTAGTTTTTTCAAATGTCTAATGATTTGTGTCTTTTTAGAATTTCTATGGATTCCCTATAGGGGTAAGAACTTTATATTTCTGCCTTTCAATTGATGCAATGATATTCATTATATGTTGGAGCTGTTCCAGTTGGCAGCAGAGGGTAGGACCCGAAGCAATGGGCTTAAATTACATGCACAAAGGTACCAGTTGGATATTAGGAAAAACTTTTTCACAGTCAGAGTAATTCAAAAGTGGCATCAGCTGCCTAGGGAGGTGGTGAGCTCCCCCTCACTGGCAGTTTTCAGAAGAGGCTGGATGAATACTTGTCAGAGATGCTTTAGGCTGATCCTGCACTGGGCAGGGGGTTGGACTAGATGGTCTGTATGGCCCCTTCCAACTCTATGATTCTATGATATTTGTTTTAACTGATTCATTGATTGAATCTGCATTGATTTGAATATTGCAGTGGCTTGGAGAAAGAACACTTAATTTTCTAATAAGCATTTTAAGAAATGACTCAATATTTTTAATCAAGCCTTGGGGTTTTTTTGCTTTCAAATATCTATATATGCTGTTCTATACATTTTTAGGGTATGCCACCACCTGTCGGGGTAAGTATTTTTATTCAAATCTCCACGTAAATATTAATAGGGTGCATTAAGACATTTCAATTAATTGTATGAGTTTAAAATGTTACAGGCCACAATCCTAAGGATACTTCCCAAGGAGTAAGCCCTATGAATGACATGAGAATTACGTCTTAGTAGACCTGCTTAACCCCCTAAATCTGCATAAGCAATGATGGAAGAGGGAAGAATGTTAATTCCCCAGTGCAGTCTACTAACCTGCATGGCTAATGGAGGTTCAATGGCCATTGGAATCAACTTTCTTGGGGTTGGAAGGGACTGCTTGGGAACAATCCGCACTATTAGCCATCAGCACTTTCTGCAGATTGATCACTGAATCCAACCCAATGTGATGTTTTCACAAAAACTGTGTTATTTGCCTTAATGTTTCCTTCCCCTATTTAAATTTACTGTTTTGTGCATTTGTAGGACAACCCACCTTTTAATACTAATAGTGCAATTAGCCCTATAATGAATAGAGATGGGCATGAACTGAAATACGAACCAAAGTTTGCGATGAACCAGGCCTGTTTGTGGTTCATGAACCGGCAGTTTGTCAGAGCCCATTTCTGATGAACTGCCACGAACTTTAGGCTGGTTCGTTTGGTTCATTTTTTTAAAAAATAATTTTTTTTATTTTTAATATCTAACATAAAAAACTACAAAAGACTACAAAAGTATAAAGGGGGAAAAAAGGGAAGGGGGGGCTGGGAAAAAAGGAAAAACAACATACAAACAACAAACGCTACACTACATATCTTGTATTCCCTTCATGGTGCAATTTTTCTCAAAAATTAACTTTCTAATATGCTATCAGATTGGTAGATCTTATACAATACAGACTATATTCAGGATCAGGTTTTCCTCCCCCCCCCCTTCGTCTCGGTCTCAGTTCTCTCTGCGCAGCTGGAGCAGCTGCGCCCGCTCTCTCCTCCCCCCCACTTTCCCCTTCAGACTTTGGGCTTTCTTCTTGCTGGAACTCCTGATGGTTAAACAAAAAGTCTGTCAGCTGCGCTTCCGATGTAATCTTGTAGGTTTGATCCTTATATCTAAACCAGACGCCTTCTGGAAACAACCATTTATATTTTACATCACATTTCCTCAAGAAAGCCGCAAGTCCTTTATACTTAAATCTTCTTTTACGAGCCAAAAATGGAACATCCTTCAATATTTTAACCTTGTTGCCCAAATAATCCAAGTCCACATTGTACGAATTATATAAGATGGTGTCCCGAGTCTTCTTAGATGAAAAGTCAATAATAATCTCGCGAGGCAGCTGACGCTTCATTACATACTTTGAAGATGTCCGCCGGACTTCCAAAATATCGCTTTTTAACTCTTCTTTAGTTGTCTTTGCGAATGGCGCCAAAAGTCCAGATACCAAATCTTTTCAATTTTCACTTTGCTCCTCTTTTACATTCTGAAGACGCAATACCGTTTGGGCACGGTCCACTTGCAATCCTATTATTTGATTCTCCAAAAGCTTCACTTCCTTACTTGTTGCTTTCATGAGTACTACGTACTCGTGTGCAGACTGCTCTGCTCCGGTCGCTGTTTCTTTAATGGTTTTCACTTCGCTTTCCACTGAATCAACCTTTTGCCCCATTTCATTCAGTTTTGCTACAAAAGGCTGCACAGCATCAAAGACTGCTCGTCTCACCATCTCTTCCAAAGTTTCCCCCTTCCCCTGTAACGTCGCCATCGCCGATTTACTCATTGCTGGGCTCTGTTTTTTCGTCACCATCTTAGGGGGGGGGCACAGCTAAGTTCCGAAACTCCATGAAGGGGAAGAAATCCGCACCTTCTTAGCTTCAACTCCCACCAATCCTTCGCATATGCTTAGAAATCAGAAGGGATTCGCTTACTTACAGGTTTTCACCTTAAATCTGCTTATTGCTGTTCTCCATGGCCCGGCTGCACACGATGTGCTGCGCAAGTCTGCCAGCCTCCGTTGGAGCAAACAGGCAATTTACCCCCTGCATTGCTTTCAGAGGGTTCTTCCCGACGCGCCCCGGACCCTGTCTCCCTCACTGGGAGTCCTGGGGGTTAACCCTCGCGGGTCAACCGCCCGGTCAGGCTGCTCGGACGTTTGCTCCCGGACCTGCGGAGAGGAGCGTCCGACATGGCCGGGAAAACGAAACCGAATCCGTTTGGTTCATTTTTTGGTTCATCACTGCAGACAGCCTGGGGCTGATCAATCAGTTTCCTAGGCAACAGGGGATAGGCCTTCTGCTGGCCTGGAAGTGACCTGCTGGCCCGGAAGTGATGATTTGCTGACCTGGATGTGACATTTTCACGAACCAAATGAACCGGTTCGTGAACCGGGGCAGGTTAGTGAAAATTCGTGGTTTGTGAAATGCGACGAACCACAAATCGCACAGTTTATTTTTTCCAGTTCGTGCCCATCTCTAGTAATGAACACAACCCAATTAATCTTACAATGCAATCCTTTGTGGAGTTACTCTAGTCTAAGTCCATTAGACTGTTTAGACTGGAATAACTTTGCACAAGAACCTATTTGTATTAAAAATAACGTTTTTCTAAAATCACTTGTTGCTTAACTAATAATGGGCTTCTTTATGACACATCATTCAGTTTTAAATCAGTTCAACTGGCCAATTCACTGATAGAACATTTCTGCTCCAATGCAATGTTTTCATTCCAGTCTTCCCCCCTCCCTTTCCTTTCAAATATCTTCATATATTGTTTTGTACATTTTAGGGCATGCCACCTCCTGTCGGGGTAAGTAATTTACACATATGTCTATGTAAATAATAGTAGTGTGCATTAGCACAATTCAGTTAATTGCATGAGTGTGGAATGATTAAATCTACATAATACATTTGCACTGGAGTAGCACAATAGCTTGAAGGTGGAAATAAATCTCATTTTTTAAAGGCATTATCTTAGAACAAGGTTCCAAGACCCCCTCCCCCCCAGATAAAAATGAAGGGAGGAGTACAGGGCTCGGTAGGCAACCATTATTCATCTGTAGTAAAGAGCCCAGTAGCACCTTTAAGACTAACCAACTTTATTGTAGCATAAGCTTTCGAGAGCCACATCTTTCCTTATCAGATGCATATGACAAAGAGAGCTGTGGCTCTCAAAAGCTTATGCTACAATAAAGTTGGTTAGTCTTAAAGGTGCTGCTGGACTCTTTACTATTTTGCTACTACAGACTAACACGGCTAACTCCTCTGGATTATTCATCTATGTGCATGTACAAAGTGCATGCACCTGTATCTCTGGACATTATTTCTGGCACAGAACTGAACCAATGGGTCACACCATGACTGATTTAGTAAAAATCATTGACCAGGAATTTGGACAGACAGACCTGCACTCCTGGTCTGCATCCTGGCCTGCCTCTCCTGTTTCCTCTTTGTTTCCCCCTACTGGCTAGGTGAGCAGCAGCAGGGGCAGAGGCTGGGGGTACGGGACCTGGCAGCCCTGTCTTAGAAGAGGCATTCCCTTCCTTGGGACATAGAAAAAGGAATGCTTCCTCTAATATGGTGGCTTCCAGCTGCATTTTTAAAAGATTTGTTTTCAAAATAACCAAGTGGTGGATCCCTGAGAACTCATGGTTGTGGAGCACTGTCAACCGTAGCTGGCGTATGGAGACCCCTGCTGGAGTTTTTAAAGTGAGAGACTAACAGAGGTGGTTTGCCATCACCTGCCTCTACAACCCTGGTCTTCTCTGAAGGTTTCCCATTCAATTACTAACCAAGGCTGGCCCTGCTTAGCTTTTGAGATCGAATTTACCTGGGCTATCCAGGTCATAGGAAAAAAACTCATGAGGGCATCTCATATCCTCCTGTATCCCCCCTCCCCACACTATTTCCATTTTCCTTCCCCTTGGACCCCATAGCCTGCCCTTGCTTCCTTCTCTCTCATATTCCCACAAGCCAACCTACCTTTATCTGCTCCCTCATTCCCCGCAATGTTCAGCTTTCCCTCATTCCCTCCCTCTGGTAGTCACCCCACTTTCTTCTCTCCTACCCACCTATCTTTTTCTGTTCTTCCTTCCCTCTCTTCCATCTTTTACCTTCTTCAGTATCTCTTCTCTCCACATCATCTTTGACTGACAGAAACCAAGGCTGGGTGATATTCTTGTACTTGACTAGCAACCACAAAAATGGCCACCAAGATCTCAAAATGTAGTCTCATGAGATCTCAGTGATCAATCACCTCTTAAAGCTATAGACATTGATTCTAGTCCCTTCTGTACTGGAGACATAACTCCTCACTATCCCAGAAGTCAAGCCAAAAGGCATGGAATCAGTTTGTCTGGACCCTTTTGCACCTCTCACATTTGGTCAGTGTGGTGCTGTTCTTTTTAGTCTGGCTGTAAAAATATTTCGGGTTAGATAAATGCTGGCGCTTTTATCACTGATGCCATCATCGATGATGTCACTGATGACATTCCTTCTTTTCTGCACACACAATGAATCGAAGCATAGCTGGAAAGCTAGGTCAATCTGTTTCCTGCATTTCTCCCTCTCAGCCCATCAGTGCATCGATCCTATGCTGGATTTTTAAAAAAATTAAAGGAGTAGGAGAGGAAAGAGGGGAGGGGATGGAAAGGAGGGGGATGGAGTGGCTAGATAGACAGCAGTGGCCAATCACAATGAAGTGGGCTGGCAGAAGGGGACAGAAGAGGGTGGAACATTAAAAGACGGAATAAAGAGTGTACACGGGGAAATAGCTAACTAGAAAATGGATTTTTTTATTAAAAAAAAGTCAGGGTTTAAGCGCTCCCAAGAAAACTGCGGAAAAGCCACATAGTAGCCGGATTGACCACACATGGCAGCAAATTAGGTGCAGATGGTCATGAAAAAAATGCTGCAGTGTGAGAACTGAAGTGGCAAAATTTGCCTGTGCAGATGGGGTTTCGGAGGGGGCGCGCGTGATTTGGGTTTGGGGGGGCTGTTTTTTTGTTTCAGATGGTTCTGCAAACCTAAAGCTTCTCTCAGATTTGTAGAACACACACACCCTGGTCTGTCCCTGGCTCCATTGGTTGGATTTTTTGATCTACACTCTAGGGTTTTGTTCAAAAGTAGATGTATAATTAGCACGTTTAGTCTTTCTTTGTTTAGTTTACCAAATATTTTAAAGTAAGTGAATAAATATTGCATGACAGCTTACAATATGTTTCTGCATTTTGCTTTAGTTTTAAATATTTTCTCCAAAATCAGAGTGTTGTTGTTTTGCATTTTTAGGGAATGCCACCACCTGTTGGTGTAAGTATTTTTATGCTTTTATCAATATCAATGTAAGTAGTCCTCTAATAAACACAACTAACCTCCCGAGTGTCATACTACAATCTCATGTGGAGTTACTCCAGTCTAAACCTAATGATTTCAATGATCTGAGACCGATGTAATTTTTTATAGTACTGTACAATTCATTTTGTGTATACTTATTGCTTGACTTAGAAAAAAAGAGGCATTCTTTCTTGTATGATACACAAGAGAGAATGCCTCTTCTAAAGATAGTGACCACAATATTTGTATTAAAAGATTAACAAATAAATAACAAAAATTAACAAGATAACCCATTGATCAATAATGGGCTTCTTTTTAACAATCCACTGACTGTTAATTGATGGAACATTTCTGCTATGGTTTGTATGAAAACATTATCTTTTTTTTCTTCACATACTGTTTTATGCATTTTAGGGCATGCCACCTCCTGTTGGGGTAGGTATTTTAATACATTCAAGTAGTAATTACATAGAATATCTCTATTACATAGAATATCTCCTTTTTACTAAAGGCATTATCTTTGATGAGGCATTCCCTCCAGTCTGACATCTTTTAAGGCAGTATCCAGTATCAGCATTTTTACAGATAGCTGTATTAAAGATAACAAGCAGGGGACTATTGAGGACTCGTGGGGGCATCTCATTTCTCCTTGCTTCCTTCTACCTCACGCCCACCAGCCAACTTATCATTAGAGAACCAGTGTGGTGTAGCGGTTAAGAGCAGCAGGACTTTAATTTGGAGAACCGGGTTTGATTCCCCATTCCTCTGCTTGAAACCAGCTGGGTGACCTTGGGTCAGTCACAGCTCTTTCAGAGCTCTCTCAGTCCCACCCACCTCACTGGGTAATTGTTGTGAGGTAACACACTTTGTAACTACTCTGAATGGGCTTTAAGTTGTCATGAAAGGTGGTATATAAATCAAATATTATTATATTATTATTATCTGTCCCCCTCCAGTTTTAGCTTCCCTCCTCCTCCCCACAACCTCTCTCCCACCCACCTACCTTTTTTTGCTTTTTCCCCTTCAGTTCTTTTTTCCCTTCTTCCCTTCTCTTCCCTTTCTCTTCTTTTTTACTTTCCTTTTATCTTTTTACCTTTTTCAGTCTCTCCCAGCACCACAAGTGACTGACAGAAACCAAGCTGGGCAACATTTTTACAGTTCCTATAGCCAATGACATCCCAGAATGTAATCCCATGAAATCTCAGCAGGCATTATCTTAAAGCTACAGATGTTACTTCCATTATTTGGGGAAATTAATCTTTTTTAAAAAATATATTTTTTTATTTTTAAGATTTTTCTGCAAACTCCAGGTTTGTTAAAAAAATCCTCCCATTCTGTACCTGACTCCATTGTGCGGATTTTTTTGATCCATGTTCTAGGGACTGGTTCAGAATTAGATGTAATGATTAGCACTTGTGTCACCCCAATTTTTAGGAACTCTTTCAGTGCAATCCTAAACTGATTTACCCCAGACTAAGCCCATTGAAGTAAGTGGGCTTAGACTGGAGTAACTCTGTTTAGGAGTGTACTGTTTGTTTAGTTTACCACAGTATTAAAGGAAATAGATGGCTAAACATTGCATTACAGCTTGCAATATGGGCAAAATTAACAGCAGCCTGTAGACAGGCTTTCTTTGAGGTGGCCCCTACTCTGTGGAACAGCCTGCCTGAGGAGGTCAGAAGAGCCCCCACTCTCCTGGCTTTCCACAAACGATGCAAAATTAAATTATTCAAAAAGGCTTTTTACTCAGATAGGAGGGCTGTATTGTAGGGAGGGGGTCTTAGATGCTTCATTGAGTTAGGGACCATAGAGCTCACCACTATGCTTCCTTACATAATATCTGTTTGATTTAAATATGTACACCTATGTACTACCTGTGCTTCATGTTGTCTAATGTCAGTCCTAGAACTGATTATGTTCCGTTTCAGAATTTCTTCAATTCTGTATTGGAGCCTTACTAATGCTCTGTCTTTGAAAACTTGTATTAATTTACCCTATGGCATTGTTTACAAAAGTGTCCTTGATACTACATGGAAATGTCCTTGATATTTATTGTACTAATCTCATACTATGTAATCTGCCTTGAGTCTCAGTGAGAAAGGTGGACTATATAAATAACATAAATAAATAAATAAAAATAAATATGCTTCTGCATTTTGCTTTAGCTTTAAATATTTTCTCCAATGCCTAAATGTGTTGTTTTGTGCATTTTTAGGGAATGCCACCTCCTGTTGGCGTAAGTATTTTTAAACTTTTTATTAGTATCAACGTAAGTAATCCTGTAATAAACACAATTAACTTTATGAGTTTTCTACTGCAGTCCTATGTGGAGTTATTCCAGTCCAAGCCTATTGATTTCAATGGGCTGCAGTCAAAGTAACTTTTCAGGGGACAGCACAGTTTGTCATTTAATTGATTCAATTTATCTATTTTTATATATGATTAGTACTTTCCATTGAAGAAGAAAAAAGCCATTCTTTTCTATGCAAGATAGAGAATGCCTTTCCTATACATAGTGAATGAGCATCATACTTGCTTTACAAATAATTAACATTTTTGTTCTGATATAATATGATTCTCAATTAATCACGGGATTCTTTAATAACAAACCACTCAATTTTTAATCAGTAAAAATGACTGGTGAATTGGCTTAATTTTTCTGCCATGTTTACAATATGATGCTTTCATAGAAGCCTTGCTGTTAGTTTCAAGTAGATTTATTTCAAAAGCCTATACTGTTTTGTGCATTTTTAGGGCATGCCACCTCCTCTTGGGGTAAGTATTTTAAGCATGTGTCTCTGTCAATAAAATTTAACTGTACTTAGTTAACACAAGGCATACTGGCACAGCTTCAGAAACGCTTTCTACAGAGAAAAGTCCCTGCCTTTTCTCCCCAGTTTGTAAGGGCTAGAAATGAAGACCCCTGTAATGCAGCAGCAGCTACAAAACAGCAAACAGTATATTAAAATTCTATCAAACACAAGGGGGGCATTATGTACCGTCTGCATTCAGATTGTTTAAAGCCAAATCATTGGCCCAATTAGTATGCGGATCATTCTTGGGGCCGCCATCCTCCTCTTTCTCTCAGCTTGAGAAAGTGTAGTCCAAATTCCTTAGAGCCCTATTACAAGTGCCCAAATGCGTGCCTAAGAGCCAAGCTACAAGTGATGCGTTACACAGGTTGGACACTTGTCAGCTTACCCCAAGTTTTGATGGGAAATGTAGACGTCCTGGTTTTACAGCTTGGCTCTCCATTACAGCTGCAAGACCAGGATGCCTACATTTCCCATCAAAACTTGAGGGAAGCTGACAAGTGTCCAACCTGTGTCAGGCGTGTCAGGCATGTGTAGCTTGGCTGTAACTCATGGGTTAGACTGGAAACAGGAATGTTGAGGGTAGAGGCCAGAATCACCATCCTTTCAATTTTCAAATGGTTGTCAGGAAGTCTAAACCCACAAGGTCTGCTCCCTCTGTTATTCCAAGACAGATTTCAATCTAATTGGCAAAAGGCGACTCTGAAATCCCTGGGAAAATTGGGTCTTTCCCCTCAAAGTTTGCTAGTCATGGGGTTAGACCGGGCAAAATCACTCATTAAGCAGAGAATGACAGGCATTGAAAGACAAACAGATTTACTTAGAGCACCAGGTTTTATTTCTTCAGATACTACTAAATATATTGCTGCTCCTGCAGCCTATTTTTACTTTCTTGAATCCAGTAACTCCAGAAGGGCATTTACTTTAGCTAGAAGTTCGACTCTACCCTCTGCCGTTCTGGAAGGAAAGTTTAAAGCTGTCCCTTACTCTCTTAGGCTTTGCTCCTGTCCCCTAAGAGAAATTGACTCAATGGAGCACATCTTCTTTAACTTCCCAAGTCACAGTAAAATTAGAGCGGAAACCATCAGTCCGTTAGTAGAAAGATTCCCTGGAAGTTCAAATAAAATCAAACTTGATTATCTTTTGTCTGATCGGAATCACCAGACAACACGTCAAGTAGCAAGATTCTGTGCCCAGGTCTACATGCAACGTAAATCACATAAGGCAGACTGAATGTATTTTAACCTTTTAAACAACTAATTTATGATGATCTTATTTTTCTACTCCTATATTTATTCATTGTTCTTCTCCTGAATCCAGTCTCAACTGTTTTTAAACTGATTTGCAAATGGTTTTATATGTGCTGGTCGCAGACTGTAATAATAAACTTGACTTGACAGCAGCAGCTCATGCAGCAGTTTGTAGGACTACATCCTTCCACTGCTAAATGAGCAAGGCGATCAGCTGGGGAGCCTACACTGGTGCCTTGAAATGCACAACTGCTGAGACTGGATTGTGGCTTCCTTCATAGGTGATGATGACTCAACTGGCCCATGCCTGGCTGCTACTGTCCACTCAGCTCCCGTGCACTTTCAAAATTGGCCCCGTACCTGGGCTGTCACTTCATATTACCTTTTTATAAGAGCACAGGGGCCCATCAAGGGCCATTTACCACACTGGAAAGTTCCTGGAGGACTGCTTGTGACCAGGAGCAAGCAGAGTCAAGGCCCATCCATTTTGCTGTTTCTGCAGAGGGTGCTTGGCTCTTCAAGGGTTTCCAGGAGCATTTGAGGGCAGAGACTGGAGGAAATGATGTCACAGGATGCTATGACATCACTTTCAGGAACTCACCACCACCCCTGTTGTTCTCCCATCACTCCATTGAGCAAGGGAGGGGGCCAGGGCAGCGGAGACGGTGGCAGCCAACCTGGCAAGACCAAACACTTTGGCAGCAACAGCAACAGATACTGGTTGTCCCTGATGTCTACGCTGCAGTTCTGTTTCCTGTATTGCAGAAGATATTTAATACAGCTGGTTTATTTTCTTGCAGCTGGTTTCATGTTCAACAAAACACTCAAGAGGGGTTTTCCCCCCCTTTTTAATTATTATTTTTGTGTCTGACTTTGGGGTCTATTTGACCATCACACTGTACTAGTAAAGTACTGTTTTGTTTAGGCAGGGGCAAAAAACAGAAGGAATCTTCACAAGGGATCAGGTTTTGCTTACAGCAGCTTGGATCCTACAATAAGTATCTACTGAAGGTAAAGAGTTCTGTAAGGGAAATGGGATTTCCTAGCTTTCTCCCTCCTGCTGCAGCCCAAAATGCCCTCAGAGATGTTGCCCCTGGAGGACAAAGGACCCAACCCTCGAATAGCATGAAGGAGTCAAAGTCTGCAGCTGGAGAGGTGAATTGGAAAATCACCCTGACTCCCCTTCTGTGGACATTTTCCACAAGATCTCTTCTATCTCGACAGGCAATTAATTGTGTTAGGAATGAAAGGGAAAGCAGAGTGCTGTAATACTGAGTTGAGCACGAGTCTCTACATGCAAGCACACTAGAGTCAAAATGAATGTACTTTTCAGTGTGAACTTTAAGCAGTTACATTCTTCTAAGCTCAGAGACTTCAATGGACTTAGAAGTGTGTAGCTGTATTTAAGATTTGCATCACTAATTTCTAAAGATTCTGGGCAAGGGGGCTGCAAGTGGAAAGCCTTCTGTGACTAAAATCATGATTGTTTAAAGGCCTCCCCAAAAGACAAATACAGAGCATGTTTTGCAAGCCATAGAACCAAACACACATGAAGTTGCTTGAGTCAAACTCAAAACTAAACTACAAGAGACAAATTACAGGAGGACAAGCACATGGAGTTGCAATGCTAGCCAGGAAACTGAGTTTTAAAAGACAGATCGGAAGGCTCTGTCAATTTGCCCTCTCTACAGAACCGGCAAAGATGCTCCTCAGAGGGTTTGCTAATTTCCTCTGCCTCCCAAAGGCTCTGTCAGTTTCACCTCCCCTTCAAGGAGAGGAAGAGGAAATAAACAAACCCTTTGAGGAGCCATCTTTGCTGCCTCTGTAGAGAGGGGTAAACGACAGAGCCTTCCGATATGTCTTTTAAAACTCAGCTTCCTGGCCAACATTGCGACTCCCTTCATGTGAGCGTCCTCGTGTAATTCGTCTCTTGTAGTTTAGCTCTCAGATCAACAATCCACCAAGGTCAATATTGTCTATTTAGACTGGCGGCTGTTCTCCAAGGTCTTAGGCAGAGGTATTTCATGTCACCTCCTAGCTGATCCTTTTAACTGGAGATACTGGGGATTGAACCTGGGATCTTCCACATGCCAAGCAAATGCTCTACCACGGAACCACGGATCTGGAAAATAATGCTATTTGGAATGTGTGCTGTTTTGTTTGGCTCAAAAGTTTTTAATCACAGAAATATTACTTTCCTTGACAGAAATAACATCCTAACTGAAGAACCTTCTGCCAGTATGTATTCAGTGCTTTTGTTTTACAAATTCCATTTTCTTCTTTTAAAAACTTTTTTTGTTTACTGCATGAGTTATGCAATGCCTTCTGACCGCAAGCCTTGGCATGGAGTATGTCTAATTTTGGTAACTTTAAACGTTAGGCTAGCAATTTATTCAACATTCCATTTTAAATCTTCATTCCAGCTTCCCAATCCAGATGACTTCAGAAATGTAGGACAGTTTGATGAAAAATGGGCTTAAGGCTGTGAATCTTATGTCAACTTATTAATTATTATTTATTTTATTCGATTTATACCCCACCCTCCCCACAGATGGGCTCAGGGCGGCTCCTTATCCCTTATCTGGGAATAATTTCCTCCCTACCCAGAGATCTTTCACAGAGACCTTTTCCCTGCAGTCTTAGTGCCAAACTGCTGAGAAATCATGGAGAAATGATAAGGATACCACAGAAACAAATTGGCAATGATGTTGTGAGGAAGCTTGGAGGGAAAACTGCTGTTAGCACCCAAGCTACAAGAAAACCTCTGTGAAAGACCCCTTTTCTTTGCTGCCCTATAGTACACATATACTATACATCAGCACACATGTACTATGCAGCAAAGTATACTATATTTGGAATTTATTTGAATTATTTTTGACCTCCAAAACCTGGCTACTATTATCTCGCTTTTTAATCACAACAAGAAAGAACTTATTCATGTCCCATGACTGTAATCTGCTCTTGTGTTCTAAAGGTGACACCAAGAACGTGAAAGATGTCTTCTGACCTGGTCTTTCATCTTTCAACACCCCTGCTTTCAACCCACATTTTTATGCCTCCCTCATAGCAACTGCTTACTCTAAATAGCTTTAGGCAATGTTGAAAAGAAGAATGAAACCACAAAGGCTACAAAATATTTATTCTAAACTTACAGGATAAATATTTTAACTTCTGCCAGGGTTGAATCAGATAACAGGGAGATAGTACTGTCTTGCGTACATTTGATTGTCTTACTTAAGGCTGGCCATTCAATTAGTCAAAAAAGATTTGGTCAATTAAGTCAATCACTGTCAAAATATTAGTCAAGCATTTGGAAAGTGTTAACCTTATTAGAACAGAGATATGCAAATCATCTACAGATTTGTGGTTATGTAAACAAATTAGTTAACCGTTATTGTAAAAGAAGTAAAAAGTGTAATAAATTATTGCGGTCAGTAAAAATAAAACCGGAATCTCATGGCATCACACACAGAATGAGCTTTGACTCATGAAAGCTTATACTGGAGTACCTTTGTTAGTCTTTAAGAGGTCCTGCAGGCTCTTTTATTTTTGCTTCCACATAGCTTGCTAACACAGCTATCCCTCTGAAATTGTGTTAGCTAAGAGTGATTCTGCACATGTTGGATAATCCTCTTTATAGATCATTTGGAATGGATTTTTTTGTGTGCGGAACAAAAAATTCATCTCAAACGATTGATAAAGTGCATTGAAAGTGCATTATCAGCCTAGGAGTGGAACCACACAAAACACATGGGTGTGTGTTGGATCCTGCAAGGATCCCTGGGAAATGTAGTCTTTAAAAAAACAAACCAGCCCCTTGATGTGATTCTCAGCCAGGGAGAACTGCAACTGGAGGGACTCTCTCTCTCTCTCTCACACACACACACACACACACACACACACTTTTTCTCTTTCAAAAATCTTCTGGGAGCTCGGGATAGGGGTGGGGGGACAGGGAATGATGTAACAAGACACAGGAAAAAAGCCAAGGTGTTTTGCAAGCAAGAGAGAAACCCAGTCCCTCCCATTCTTCTTCTCCCAGCAGGGAATCGTAGTGTGGATTCCCCCCACACCCGGCCCCCATCTCTGAGCTCCTGAAGGAAAACCGAAGTGAGTGGATTTTTGAAAGGGAAAATCTCTCCAGTTGAGTGGCTGCTCTTCGTAAGAAAAGCCACTCAGCTCAGTTTTCTTCCAGGAGCTTTGAGAGGGGGAGGGTAAGACTACTGCTCCCAGGGAAGCTTGCAGGACCCAACACATGCGCTTCATGTGTAATTCGTCTCGTCTGTTTCAGCTCTAAGCTATCTACAGATGTGAATGCTTCACATTCTTTTGCTTTTATCCTACAATTTCAAACTTAAACCAAAGTTAGATTAATGACAAAGCAAAGCAACAGCAACTATGACAGAAGTAACATTTTGCAAAGGGCGGTTGCAAAGGCCAAAATAGATGTTATGGTGTCCGCAGACCAATGCCATTTAAAAATGCAGTGCAAGCCTGATCCTGATCAGGACAAACCGCAGTGTGGTGGAATCAGACGATCGTGTTGTTGTCATGCCCCATGTGCCTTTTCAAGTGACAAAACAGCCCTGGTAGCCCATGAATGCCATAATATCTAATCTGGTTCAAAGCAGGCAACAGGCACTTGGAGGTGCCTCCAGTGACAACAGATAGCTAGGAGAAGCTTTGCTGTGCAGTAAGGCCAAAAAGCGTTTGCTGACAAAAGACACCCCTAGAAGGAAAAAATTTTTAAAAGATGTCATCTAGACAGTGACATTTGTGCCTGCATGGAAGATTTAACAAAGGCAGTCAGTTGATAATAGCTAACCTGCGAGTTAACCAGTAAGCCAACCCTAGTTGTAGTAATAGATCAAAGCGCAAACGTCTTTGTGTTTCATGCTGGAAAGCCATGTTACTCCTTTTAAGAAACTGCATAATAAAATAATGTTTAAAAAAACAGCATCAGTTATTTTGATCCCTTGGTTGTTGCGAGACTGAAATGCAAACAATCTATTTTGAAGCACGGCATCATTCTCCACCCCGCCCCACCTTTGATGTCTTGGCACATGCATTATGTAACATCCGTGGCCCATGGGATGTAGTGGTTACAGTACAGTTCCAAGACCTATGTTGTTGTGTAGGGGCACAGAAAACCAAACAAACCTAATCAAAGAACGGTAGCATGCACCGAAGGCAAAATATACCAGAAAACAGTGAAAATCAGTGCCATTTATTCAGCCGTGAATAATCCAAGACTAAAATCACACTGTGTAAAACAGTTGCAGATTGACAAGGCAAGCAGCAGTGTACTTAACTGACCGTAAGCACAACTTCACAGGCCACTTCGGAAGAAAAACAAAACACTGAAGTTGTCCAAGGATAGCAGTGATGCACTGGTCTGTGCGATGTCTGTGAAAGCAGCAGCAATTTCTTAACCAAGAGAGGTCACTGTCAGGCATGCCGTGCCACAAAGACATTCAAATGGGAACCTGGGAAGCAGTCGGCCCACAGAGCAGCCAAAGACAGGTCACGAATCCGATCCGTTTGGGGTGGGAAGCACAGGGAACTCGCAAACAGTTATAAAATGCTGGTGGCTTCAAGCAAAGAATTTCTGCCGCTGGGGGTCAAAGGGCAGCACGCCCAGTAGGGTTTCTGAAGACCCTGCCTTATTGCAGTCTCCCTGGACAGCCAAACAACACTGGTTCTTGAATCTCAGAGGGCCCTATGGAGCTGTGAGAAGCATTCAGTCGGAGGAGAACATCAGATAAGCTTCAGGTTTAAACGTGGATCCCAGGTTACGTTCTTAAAATGAAGGAAACTGCCAGTATGAGCTAATACGTGGGTACATTTTAATTCCTCGGTATTGTTTGTATTTCAACAGATTACTTTTTCAAACCTCTGAAGTTGTGTTCACGGCCCCTTGGGTTGAAACCTGTTTCTTTTTCCTTCTAATTACCTTCCAGTTTGGATTTTCTTTTTCTTTATTTCTCTACAATGACAATTTAGTGAAATAAAATGCTACGACTGTTAGTTTCTTGTACTTATCGTACCTTGCTGGTGGCTTGTATGATGAATGTGAAATCAGTTCAGGTTCTGGCTCAAAGATCCGATTCCTTAATTACTTTGGGATTGTTTGGGAAAGGCAACATGCAGGGTTTTATCTCCATGACATTAGATCAATTATCAGCATACAAAGGAGAGAACGGACGAGTACAGAAGTCACAACTGTTTGACACTTAGTGATGCTGCACAAGAATAGAGTGGTCTGTGAGTCTGAAAAGCCTGTCTGGCAATGGAAATCAAAGACGAAGTAGGAAAGCGATGCTTTTATCCTGAATTCTCCCTCATTTAGATCAGTTCTATTTGAGAGCATGATCATTTCAGCCATTAAGAATGATAAGGACTTTTGTAATTTAGGCTTCTCTTCTCAAAAACATACATATTAGTCCTGGAAAAAATCAGATCTTCACACCTGTATTATGTCTCTGTACGTAAAGAGCATAATGGAGGCAGATGTGATATTCAATCCTTATACAATATTTTCTGATAAATGGGGAAGGCAGCATGCAACTAAAATTAGACACTTTTTGAGTCATTCTGAATTTCCATGGAAGCATTAGGAAAATGTTTAAATGTATCCCAATGAAATCTAGGTGGTCTAAATATACTTGGCTGCGTACACTTTCTGCAGTAAACTTATTTCTCTCAAAGCAGCATTAACATCGCATTCCTTTGCTAAACTGGCACCTGGTATTTCCAGTCTTACGTTCACTCTTTGATCCCAGCCACACTGTGGCATCCAACAAAAGGGTCTTCACTCCAGTGAGCTTCTCTTTTCTCTGCTACCAGCCTGACAAAGTCAGCGTGGCTGGCATACAGCTTAAGCTTTTCACCAATGTCGACCCATTTCACTTTCCCAGCATCGTCCCCAGCTTCCAACTGCAAGTTATCCATGGTTTCCCCTGTTAAGCAAAAAAATACTATTGGCATCCAGTTGGAATTTCTTGACCTTTTTATTCTCCATTTACATCGTTCACCACCACTTGCACCCACATCTTCTTCCGATGCAGAGTAGAAAGGTAAAAAGTTCTTTCTACTGAATGTTCTATTATGAAGAACATTCACATATGCTTGGTAGATGTATCTGTTGATCAATAGTCTACCTTACCCACTGTAAGCAGTCAGCCCCGGTCTCCACCATGTTTAATAGCTGTTTAATAGCTGCCTGTGATATAAAGATCACAAGGCCCCTGGATTAATGCAGCCTGAATTCCAGACAGCGTTGCTGAGTCCCACCCGGGAAATTAAGCCATGAATGGTACGTTCATGCAAGATGCTGAGGATCAAGGTGATTTGATTTACTGTCCCCTCCAGCTGCGGGTGAGGTCATGATAAGAAAGAGTCTCGCTGAGTCACTCCATTTAACACATTCCGATATCCTCCTTCCATGATTAAATCCCCACCCCAAGATCGAGAATTATCAATCAGCACTGATAAGTTTCTAATTTGTCCATGGGAAAATACCGTCCCGAACTAAATTCATCAACTCAGCTCTGGGAACATTAATTAGCATACTGCTTCTTTTCAAACCACCAGGAGAACACTCTGCATTTCCTTTATCACACCCCAGCAGCACCAATCAAAAATAATCAAACCTTTGTCAGTCCCAGAAGCTGATCTTTAGGGTCTTTGTTCCAATGGGTGAGAGGGCTCTTCAGCCTTGGGACATGTTTTGCCCTATAAGAACCAAGGCTCTTGCCCCATTCAAGCTGTGCACACTTACTGGACCCAAGCGCTGCTTCCTTAGGGACCTTGGGGTCCCTAAGTCTCTCTTCTGACGTTTGAAGCTCTCTTCCTCTGTGGACTACTATACTCTTCTGGATAGGTAAATCTACCCCCCTCACTCTATTCCAACCTCTGGCTAATTTCCTAGGACTGTGTGTGTGTGCGCGCACATGTACACTGTTTTTATTTGCCTCTTGTGAGTATGTTGGTTTTTCCTCTTTAAATAAAAATACTCCTGTATTTATGCACCAAGTCTCGTCTGCTGCCTTGGGAAGGGGACCCCGTAAATACTGGTACAGTATCCCATTGTTACTTCTCGTAGAGCCTTCCTCCTTGCCACTAATTCTCCCTACTCACAAGGAGACCCATTCCAGTAACACCCACAAGTAACCAGGATTGAACACCTGCATGCATAAGGACAAGGCTGTCTGAAGAATGTCTCTAGTTAACAGAAAGCAAGATCTAACGTTTGGGGGCAACAGCACCAGAAGCAGTAAGGCATTAGAAAGACCTAAAGTTAGCATAAAAACTCTAGTTCTAGTTTAGTTCTGACAATGCTGGTTTTTTACAACTTCCGGCACTATATCTGCATAAATACGACATGAGTGTTAAGTGTTTTTCTGCAGAGAAGTTAGCCGTGTTAGTCTGTGGTAGCAAAATCAAAAAGAGTCCAGTAGCACCTTTAAGACTAACCAATTTTATTTTAGCATAAGCTTTCGAGAATCAAGTTCTCTTCTTCAAGTGTTTTTCTGCCATCCCAGTTTCAGAAGCTGAAAAACACTCCAGAAGGGCTCCACTGACAATTGTTTTTAAGCTTCCAACTGCCTGATGACTGGGGCCCCCATCTATTACTCACCAGATTCATCGTGGTAGTTCACAGCTTCGGTTTCCATCCAAGCATTGTCTGTATTACGGGGATCATCCACATACCCCTTGTATACCTGGAAGACAAAGCTGTGGGTGACGACTTGCTGCTTCACTAGCCTCCAAGGCCCTTTAAAAAAAAAAGCTTCAAGGCTCTTCGTGGGTCATACTTGATGGGCCCAGAGAGTTCACTCACCACAAAATGATCCTGATTGAAAAGTCTATTCAGCTGCTTCTCCATCTCTTCTTTCTCGGCATCAGATTTCTGCAAAGAGTTCAAAGCCTCCTCACTGAATTCTCGTTTCAGCGCGGCAGACAATTTCTCCCCTGGGTCTACCATTCCCTAAAAAGAAAAGATCATCAAGTGTGATGCGTCTTTGCAAAGCATTCTGTTCCCACGCGTCAGGCGACATATGGCTCCTAGGACAAGCTGGTGATATTTGGAAAGGTTCCAGGGACCTCAAAGACATCCCAGGTATTCTATTATTTTTCTTCCATGGCAAATGGGTCATTTGGGAGCAGTCTTACCAATGGTCAGCAGTAAGTAAGATCAAAGTATCCTATGCCAATGCAAGGAGAACAGATCCTATGGTAAGAGGCATGTTGAGCAAGGAGGGGGAGGTCCCCCACTGCTTTTCTGATGACCCTGGCTCAGTCGGAAGGGTGCCCGTGGAAGAGGGCTGGTAAGGCATCCTGGATCTGACTCTCTTCCTGTAAGCCTAGAAGCGAAGAGCTGATGCTTCCTCGTCAGCCAGCTCTTAGCCTTTTATGAAAGGCAGCTTTGCAACATGCACATTCCCCGTTTGAACTTCCTGCCTCCCAGACAGGAAGTCCCCCTTCCAAGGGGAGCTAGTTCCCTTGGCAGCTCTAGCTGCTTTCCAGCCAGCCAGATCCTCCCCTGCCCCTTTATTGCCACTGCACAGCTGATCAGCATACATCAAGCCCTTAAAGGGCTGGGCTGTTGTAGGCACCTCCTGAGAAGACAGTGATCTCCACCACCACCCCTCCAGCAACAGCTCTCAATCAAGCCACGGTGATCTCCAGCCCCTGACAGCCATTGGTGCTTTCGGTTCTGTAGAGGTAAGGAAGTCTTTCCACGGCAGGACCGGGATACAGCAGTCACTGATATGCTGACCTTCACCCCAAGTTATAAGGGAGGCCCAGACTGTAGCACAGAGATGCTCAGTGCTGCAATGCAAGCTTCCATTTACACTGCAAAGTCTAAAGGGAGGGGACAGAGGATCAAGCTATTAGCTTCTTAAGGCAAGGCGATGAGTTCTGACTATTCCCTGGGATGCAGGCAATTCCCCAAGGGACAAGCAAGAGCCCCCTGCCTTGCCTTAGTGAGTCAGCAGGTTGATCCTATTCCTTCCCACAAGGCATTTCACTTCTTTTAGGAGCAAAATTCTCTAGTAACTTTCAACAGGATTAGCATAGAAAATGTTTCACCATCAAAAGAGGACTAACTCATACACTAGGGGATGTAATAGATGTCAAGAATTAACAGCCTGTTGCTGAGCGTCGTGTTTGTTTCACAACCACAATATAGTCACTTGTCAAAGGATTAGCAAGAACTGTAGAACACACCCAAAGTCTGAAGTTGTCATCTATCGCCCAACTGCACCACCCCCTCCCAAAGCCTTTTTCCTAAAGCCAATTCTGCATTGCTCACCCCTGGGATGGCCCATTCCCCACAATCCTTCCTTTTGATTGCGATGAACTGCAAGAGGTTTTTGCCAGAAACTGGGTGAGCCACCTTATTGCCGCTGCTGTCTCTCTTCCACCTGGAATGAGTGCCGGGGGGGGAAAAAGAGAGAGATTCCGCCCCCCCCCCCCATTGGTTAGCCCAAATTATTCAAGAAAAAAACAAGCTAGAGAACAAATAGGTGGTCTGAAATAATAGCACTGCTTCGTACAATACTGGATTTCAAGGTAGGACATGTTGGTCCTAATTCCTGGGTAGCTTAGGCAGCGAAAGCAGAAAGACAGAAAAAAGATCTTTTAAAAAACCCACTAAACATTTCCACAGCTATACCTTGCTACTAAAATGCCTACATCATCGGGAAAATTATTATTTTTGCTTATGCAGTACCATCAGCGAACACAGCACTTTATACAGGTTCATATCCACAGGAGGAGACCCCCTCACACACACGTGCTGTCCCTGGGCCCCCCTGTGTATGAGGAGAATCCACCAGTGGGTGTGTTTCAGTTGCAGGGAGAGAGGGGAGGCAGTGAAGTCCCACCACAAATGGAAATCCCATCCATCTGCAGAAATCCTCTGATGGACCCAAGCCACCGACTGTTTACGAAAATGTCAACTGGTTCAGAACACGGCCGTCCGTTTAACGGCTGAGGTTAGTTGCTTGCTTTTAAAAGATCTATATTGGCTATCATTTTGTTTCTGAGCCCAATCCACAGAGCTCATTTTGCCATTAAGCAGTCTGGGATCAGGCTTCTTAAAGAACGTCATCCTGCTGAAAATGTCCAGATCAGACACTGAGATCATCACAGGCTCTCCGGACCGTGACCCTTCCCCAAGCAAAGGAAGAAGGGTTGCCAAGAGAGAGACAGAGACTTTTCTGCCATCGCTCCCTATTTCTGGATTGCCTTCCCATTGGAAAACTGTTTATTCCCCTCCCCAGCCCCCCTGCAACAACAGCTAAAGTCCCATCTATTTGGTCACGCATTTGGATGCGTCTTCTGATCTAAAGATCTGTACTGTAATGACTGTTTTATTCTGATAATCCTTGTCTTTATTAATGGCATTCTATTCTTTGTTTTCATGGGAAGCCACTTTGAGCGCATTGTAGAGAGCCTCCAAGAGAGGTGGGATATAAATATTTTAAATAAATAATAGGGGGGGGGAATCCCAAGTCCCTGACCCCAACAGAGAGAGTAACCCTGTTCGTAAGTTATGCTGAATGCCTGTACAATCCATGCACAGTGTATATTTGATTGTTCTATGAATTTGCATTCATTGATTCTGATGGTTACATTCAATTTGTGATACAAACCTCACAGGTACTGATCTCCGGTTTCATTCATAAAATGAATGTGCATTGGCTCTTTCTTACAAACAGACGTATGTATGTATGGTCAGAATCTATGCGCATTCATTGTAATGTGGGCACGGCTACTGTGAAAAACTAGAGAAAGAAAAGTTTGAAGGGAAGGGAACCTAAGTGACTGTACTTATGGATCCTGAAAGCACAGCTGCCATTGGGAATGAGGATTAAGAGGAGCAATCGAAAGCGAGGGTGGCACTCACCTGGTTATCAGAGGATCTGCAGCATGATTGGGCCCCCAGCGCCCCAAGAGACCTCGACCGGCAATTCCTGTTCTGCCCATGGGATTCCTGGAAAAGGGCTGGTGTTAGTGCCAGTGAATTCCTGGCTGCGATCAAAAGGTTTCCACTGCTCAGGTTCCACCTGTCCGAATACCCATTGGGGTGTACGTTTCCCATACAGCCGTTTCCTTTGCACACGGCAAACTGAAGTACAGTTCAAAAGCAATTTATGATAATGGCATAGGGGCAAGGCTCTGGAGACCAGAAAACGCTACTAGAACTGCACTATTCTTTTGGTTTGCTTCAAACCACTCTTTGAATACAGGCTTACATGTTTTAAAATATTTAGCAAACCACTCTGGTCATCAAAACTGGCCTGAGAGAGAAATATTAGTCCATAAGGGCTGGATCCACCCTTGACCTGGGTAGCCCAGGTGAGCCTGATCTCGTCAGATTGCAAAAGCTAAGCAGGGCAGCCTTGGTTAGTGATTGGATGGGAGACCTCCAACGAAAACCAGGTTTGCAGAGGCAGGCAATGGCAAAGCACCTCTTTTAGTCACTTGCCATGAAAACCCCAGCAGGGGGTGCCATAAGTCAGCTGTAACTTGAAGGCACTCTCCACCATCAAGGGCTGGATCCAGCCAGTTTTTTCACTCAATCTCACCTAATTTCCCTCCTCATTATTGCCCCCTGGCCATACAGGCTTTGACCATGCAGATTCCATGATCCCCCAGCATAGCCTTTTGGCTTTCCAGGTCAGAGCTGTATTTTAGAAGTGTAAGCAAAGCAAATTATTACAAGACCACCACATTTTTCCAATGCTCAGCCCTCCAAATGGAACCAAACACAGGCAGCACTGCCCTGGAACTTCCTATCTGTCTGGGAAGTGGGGAACGTGTAACAATCTAATGTTGTGTTTAATAATATACCTTAGTTGGTTTCCAAGACTACTGCTGTATTCAGACGTTGTAAACAGTTTTGTTGTTGTTTTTAAGGTATGGATCTGGTTAGCTGCCAGACTCACATACTCCAAACTCCTTCCCTTTGCACTGTGCACCAAGCTTGGAGATGCAAGTCGTGATGGCTAAATGGGGGTTCTTAAACTCAGATTCCTTTTGATAACCACCTTGAAGCAAGCCAGTTTCTTAAGGCACTCATATTTAGACATCACAACAAACTGGAGTTAGAGTAAGGATTTAAATCTTCAGTCTCCGTGTGCTGCTGGTGGCGGTGGGGATGTGAGCCCAACAAGTAACCAGGTTTGTGCCAGTCAAGAACAGACTTCTGTTTGTTTGTAACATCTCAATGCCAGCAAATATTCAGCTAGGGTTCTTAAACTGATCAATACCCTGGTGGTGGTGGAAAGTGTCGTCAAGTCGTAGCCAACTTACGGTGACCCCTACTGGGGTTTTCAATGAAAGAGACTAACAGAGGTGGTTTGCCATTGCCCGCCTCTGCAACCCTAGTCTTGTCTGGAGGTCTCCCATCCAATTACTAACTAAGACCGACCCTGCTTAGCTTCCAAGATCTGACGAGATCAGGCTTGCCTGAGCTATCCAAGTGAGGGCAATCAACACCCTAAGTAACCAATTAAAGAAAAGCATAGATTTATGGACTTGAGTTTTACTCCAAGGCTGGACAGGAACCATTTTATGGGAAAGCAGCAATACTGCTTAAGGTTATGGAGTCTGGAAGGGGCCTAGGGCTGGTTCAAGCGTGCTCATCATTTGATAACCAGACTGCTTCATTTAGCAGTAACTGGACAGTGCAGAAAGGACTATATCTCACTCTGTGAGACATCATGCTTTTTAATGGAGTCAGTTCACATAAGCTGAAAGTGGAGTAACCAAGCAGTGAGAAATCAAGCAATATACACATGTGTGACAGCCAGCATTAAGAAAGCACCTAACACATGGCAAGGCGTTGGTTTCACTCACAACTTACTAACATGACATCCAATTTCATGTTGAAAATTTGGTATCTGCTAGCACACTCTAGGAAAGGGGAGGAAGAATAACAGTAGATAGCCCACCTGCCTTATTGTTACAGAGAGGTATACTAACAAATGATTTTAAAAGGTCTTGTTATATCATGGACAGCGTTCCCAAGGAAAAACTTCTCTGAAAGGCTAAGATATGCTGTACTTGCACATCATTTTCTGGACTTGTAAAACAAGAAGCCCCATTCCAGGGCACACCTGCAAGGGATCCTCTCGCACTCTCACACTAAGTGTCTGAAATATTTGGCACCCCCAAAGCAACAGAGCTCACATGCCTGCAGCTTCTGGACAGTTTATCTCAAAACCCTGGTGATATGACCTTCAATGGCCACTCTACGCAGACAGCCTGGGGGTGCTTCTCACTAAACATCACGCCAAAATCTTACACCTTAAAGCTTCATACGTACAAAGTGACAAATACCTGGGCCTTCCATTTTCGACCTGATATAAGCCACTCTGGCTCTTCCTCTCCACTTGCCCATCCTTCTCATTGAACTTGGGAGAAAATTTTTTGGCCCTTTTCAAGGGGAAAAAAAAGACAAAGATGATTTTTTTAAAGTACATTTTTAAAATCAATCTCCTAATCCTAAACACGCTTCCATTTCATTGGAACGTTCCCACCAGTTAAGTGTGTTCAAGATCACACAAGCCAGAAGCTCAGTGCTTTAGCTCAGGTGGCCACAGCTGTTTATCTGCTGCCACCCACACCCCCTTCAAACTACTTAGCAGCTTTACTTCTAGGCAGCACCATCTACCACTATATATCATACATTACAAAAATAACAGCTCTCCGCCGCCTCTGCACTACTGGGAACAACCTTGCAGAGGTGCAAGGTTGGACTGATGTGAGACGTAGGCCACTTAGTTAAAAAAACAAAACAATAACCACTGATATTTAAAACTTAGCATGATCAACCTATAGCAAAAGATTGTCAATGATCTAGCAAAAAATATGCAGATTTTACATTTATTCACATGCACTGCTCAGAAGCACGTGCGTTTTGAAACTAGTGTGTCTGTATCTTTATATAATTGCTTGCCATCTATTATATTGCATGCGTTGGGTGACTTTGGGTCAGTCACAGCGTCTCAGAGCTCTTTCAGCCCCACCCACCTCACAAGGTGATTGTCGTGAGGATAACAACACACTTTGTAAACCACTCTGAGTAGGCGTTAAGTTGTCCCGAAGGGTGGTATATAAATCAAATGTTGTAGTTCTCTTTCTAGGGAGTGGGGAGACAAATAGTGCAAACTGAATTTGTCACAAAGGGGAATTCCCACTGCAACTGACCAGATGCCCCAGAAAACACACACCAGAGGCACACAGGCCAAAGCCGTCCGCTTACTACAGCCTCCCATCCACGGGCATTCAAAAATGCACTACCTCTGAACGTGGAGGTTTCCAGCCCCTTTTAACGGAATCATTAGATCCCATGGCAAGTAATTACACACTGTGTAAAGAAGTCTCTCCTAAATCTAAGATGCAAATCTCTTGATTGCAATCATACTCACAATATATCCTCTCCACCATTTTCTGTAAGTCAAACAAAAGGGCATCATCCCCCAGAAGCAAGCCCACCCCTCTCACTGCACCTTGCTTTTCAACAATACTGCTTTCCGCTGGTTTGACTCCCACTTCTGCCATGAGCTCAGCAAGCGGCCTTGGGTAAGCCACCCCTCTCAGTCCAGCTCCCCACCTGTATTGTAGGGATAATAGTGACGCTGACTTGGTTCACCACTTTGAGCGGGCACTAATCTGTCCTGAAGGGTGGTATATAAGCACTATGATATTGTTGTTATTATTATTAACAATGCTCACCCAATCTCTGGATCTGCCCACTGAGGCCCTGCCAAAACAGAGCGTGCGGTGTATTCAACTGGGCTATACTCCTCCCATTTGGTTGACCAGTCCACCTTATCATTGGGTACTTTGCTGCGCTCGACCTTCGACCCTGGATACGGGGAAGTCCTAGCTTTGTTGTGTACATTTTCTTTTGGACCTTTACAACTAGACATTCTAGCAGAGTCACTGTGGAACCAGTGTACTAAAGATGAGCTGTAAGAAAGCAGAAGCAGTTATATACAGGAGGGGGAAACAATCTTGATGAAATACTGTTCTTTTCAGCTTGTGATGCAGGATTGTGGAAATGGCCAACCACTAACCTATACTGGACTACAATGCAATACTGTCCCAGCAACTTGAATAAATACCAATATTCTAAGATGGGCAGCCATGTTAGTCTGTCTGTAGCAGTGGAAAGGAGCAAGAGTCCAGTAACACCTATTAAGACTAACAAACTTAGTGGTAGGGTATGAGCTTTCGTGAGCCACAGCTTACTTCTTCAGATACAGCTAGAATGTGAGTTCATCTCTCCTTATATCTTCGACAAAGAATTAATAATAAGACATAAATCTGACATCAGGAACCTAAACATTCAAAAATCAGTGGGGTACATTCAGTTGCTGACCTAAAAGTAGCAGTTCTCCTGCACAGGAATTTCAAAGGGAATTTAGAAAGAGAGAGTGCTGAATTGCAACTCATAATGAAGCTCAAGACTATGCATCCACCTGGACTGAATCAAGACAAAGGCTTCCTGTCTCATTACCAATGCTAATTTCTCCACACCCACTACCCCTCTGCATACCCCACCGTATTCGATCACACCTGCCTTTGTCATTCACCGGCTATTATCATTCAGCTTCTGTAAGCACTCCACTCTCTAAGATAAAAGGACAGATGGACTCACATACTAGATGCATCTGAAGAAGCTTTGACTCACAAAAGCTCATGCCCTGTCACTAATTTTGTTAATCTTATGGGTGCTACTGGACTCTTGCTCTTTTCCACTACCAATATTCTGTAAGTGGTTTAAGCAATGCGACAAAAAATTAAAACACTGGGGCGGGGAGGTCTTGCAATGGAGGGAACTTCCTTGTCTAAGATGTTGTATTACTGCCTGAAACCTAGCCTCATGACATTGTGAAAGTCAACAATGCCATTGCACGGTATGGGCAAGGTTTCTACATGAAGGAATTCTTATAATGCTTCTTGGGTTAGGGTGGAAGAAAGACAGAGAGGCTGCTTTAGTAAATGAAGTCACTTGCAAGCACTGAAAAATTTGTTTTTATGAAGTTTTATGTTGAGCGCTGCTCAGAGCAGGTCTCCAAAGAGGGGGTGTATACATTTTCTAAATAAATGAGTGATACATAATCACAATAGAGAAATCACCAGCAATAATCATACATGTTGATCATAAGCACCTACAGCTACAGCTTAGATGGCACCCAACATCTCTGGGAAAAAGCCCAGGCAGTAGGTGATGGGAAAGATCTCTGCCTGAGACCTTGGAGAGCTGCTGGCAGTCTGAATAAACAAGACTGATCTTGATGAACTGATGGTCTGATTCAGTTTAAGCTTCATGTGTGTGCTCATGCGCGCGTGGCATTTTGACATCACAATAAAAGATAAGTTGGATTCAGCCACTGTATCTGCTCAATCTTGCCTAATTGCTGTCCTTGATGCAGCCCACATTCTACATGGCTTTTGTCCAATTGAAGTCCCATAGAACCAAGCATAGTCTTTTTGGTGATCAATGGGGACACCGTTCTTCCTATTTAAACCAAGGGGGGGAAATCCTAATTTGTTCAGATGTCTGAATTCAAACTGGGATTTTCTGGTTAAACCAGTGATTTCAAACTAGGGTTTGTAGATGATTAGGTAGGTAAAGGTAGTCCCCTGTGCAAGCACTGAGTCATTACTGACCCATGGGGGGAACATCACATCACAACGTTTTCTTGGCAGGCTTTTTCTTACGGGGTGGTTTGCCATTGCCTTCCTCATTGTAGATGATTAGTTAATCACAATTTGTAAGAATTGTGGCTTGTCAGACCATCTAAATTTTTTAAAAACGTTTGGTGAGCAGCACCTATTCTTGCAGTCATCAATCCTCGACACTAGTATAGGGAGGATATCTTGGCTGCTGAGAGGTGAGGAGGACCCAAGAAGACAAACCAGAGTTGATGAACAAACCATCTTATATCTGACAGACTAACCAGAGTTTGTTGCACTAGCCAATGTTTATCAAGACGTCTGAAAGCAGGCTTATACTTCAACTATACATGATTATTGATCCAGGGCTGCCAGCTGTCTGGAGAAAAAAAGTTCCATTCCTTTAAGAGAGTCCTAATATTTGGAAGGGATAGCTGAATTTTTTTTATTGCGTGGTGGTAAATAACATCCCATTAAGCATCTATTAAAGGGACTTTTTTTCTTCAGGCAATCAGCAACACTACACTTTTCTGTGTGCAAAACTGAAACACAAATAGTAGTCTTTTTCCAAAATATATATACCAATTGGCTTGATTCTTGGCTGACTGGAATAATGGGAGTAGATAGTGGCAGGAAGATGACCGAGAAGTAACAGCAGATAAAGTTACAGAAAGAGAAACCACCGTAATTGTCTGGGCCAGAAATCCCCGTGCCATTCCACGCAGCGGATTCACAAACAACTGGACCTCAGAGAGACAAACCCACTGGCTGTGAAGCAATGTGGATCATCAGGAAACATCTGCATGGGACATCTCTCCTCTTCTACTTCATTCCCTACAAGAAAAAACAATAGCGATTTCACAATATATATCAGATTTGTAATGTTTATCCATAAATTGATTTCCGTAAATCTGAAAAATATTTTTCAAATTTTATTTCAGTGGTACTTAATCTTTCATAAATTAGTGGTCATACACAGAAATACTCAGGATAACTGATGGAGGTGTGCTATGCTGAATGCTGATTTGCTCCTTACCTTTTGGAAATGTTCCAAAGTTCATCCCTTGTGGCAATATATAGATCAGTTCATTAATTAGTTAGGAGATAGTATTCCTTTGGAATATTTCCAATAAAAATATTATCAATAGGTTATGTAAAAACGTATATGGAGTTAGTTGATTCTGAGCCTACACACAACTGCTAAGATGGCAATGGTGCAAATTGGAAAATGCCAAAGATTTGATTATTTCAAATATTAAATAAATATTTCAAATATTTAAAGAGAGCAATCATGTCCCCCCTCAACCTCCTCTTCTCCAAACTAAACATTCCCAAGGCCCTCAGCCTTTCCTCGTAGGGCTCAGTCTCCAGACCCCTGATCATCCTCATCGCTCTCCTCTGCACCCTCTCGATTTTGTCCACATCCTTTTTGAAGTGAGGCCTCCAGAACTGCACACAATACTCCAGGTGTGGCCTGACCAAGGCAGTATAGAGAGGGGCTATGACCTCCTGCGATTTCGATGCTATGGCCCCTTTGATACAACCCAGGATTGAATTAGCCTTTTTTGACACCGCATCACACTGACTGCTCATATTCAGTTTACAGTCCACTCTTACCCCAAGATCCCTTTCACATAGACTACTGCCCAGAAGTGTATCCCCCATCCAGTATTTGTGCTTCTCATTTTTGTGGCCCAGATGTAATACTGTGCACTTGTCTTTGTTGAATTGCATCCTATTCACAGCTGCCCACTTCTCCAGAGTATTCAGGTCTTGTTGAATTTTAATTCTATCTTCTTGGGTGTTTGCTACCCCTCCCAATTTGGTATCATCAGCAAATTTAATGAGCAGCCCTTCCACTCCTTCATCCAGATCATTGATAAAAATATTGAAAAGTACCGGGCCCAAAACCGAGCCCTGCGGCACCCCACTGGACACCTCCCTCCAATCTGATAAAACGCTGTTGACCACCACTCTTTGAGTGCGGTCCTCCAACCAGTTCCCTATCCACCGAACTGTCCTATAGTCTACTCCACAGTCTTCCAGTTTGCCCATCAGAATGTCATGGGGGACCTTATCAAAAGCTTTACTGAAATCCAGATAAATCACGTCAACAGAGTTCCCCCGATCCAGTAAGCTGGTTACTCGATCAAAGAAGGAAACCAGGTTGGTCTGGCAGGATCTGTTAGGAACAAAACCATGCTGACTTCCCCGGATCACTGAGCGGTCCTTCAGATGCTTACAGATTGATCCCTTTAAAATCTGTTCTAATATCTTCCCAGCAACAGAAGTCAGACTGACCGGCCTGTAGTTTCCCAGGTCATCCTTCCTCCCTTTCTTAAAGATTGGGATAACATTCGCTCTTCTCCAATCTTGTGGCACATCCCCAGTCCTCCAGGAGGCCTTGAAGATGATGGACAGGGGTTCTGCAAGTTCTCTGGAAAGTTCTTTCAGCACTCTTGGGTGCACCCATCCGGCCCAGGGGATCTGTATTCATCCAGTGCAGCCAGATGCCTCTCCACTACCTCTCTATCAATGTCAATTAGCCACTCAGGTGTCCTGCCACATTTTCTACTATCTCTAGATGTGCCTGAGTTCTTCAGGGAGAAAACAGAGGCAAAAAAGTCATTAAGCCTGTCTGCTTTTTCTCTGTCCTGCATCAGAGTTTCTCCATCTACTCCCAACAGTGGTCCAATTGCCTCTTTTACCTTGCGTTTGCTTCTCACATATCTGTAGAAGTTTTTCTTGCTGTAGCGAGCCCTCCTGGCCAGACCGAGCTCGTACTGAGCTTTGGCCTCTCTGATAGCTGATCTGCAGTACCTAGTAACCCTCATATACTCCTCTTTAGAGGTCTGTCCTTCTCTCCATTTCCTGAACATTTCCTTTTTCTCCCTTAGCTTATTCTGGAGCTCTCTATGTATCCACATCGGTTTCTTGGAGCCCTTACCATGTTTCCGTCTTGCTGGGATACTGAAGGCTTGAGCTTGCAAAAGCTCATGTTTGAGAATGGCCCACCCTTCACTCGCTCCTTTTCCTTCCAGCACACTCCCCCATGGAATGACTCTCATCAAGCCTCTGAGTTCATCGAAGTTGGCCCTACGAAAATCTAACCTACGAGTCTGGCTACGAACTTCCTTGGCTCCCCACAGCAACTGGAATTCAAGAAGGACATGGTCACTTCCCCCTAAGGTCCCCACCACCTTCATCTCATCTACCAATTCTTCCCTGTTGGTTAATATCAAGTCTAGTATGGCCGAACCCCTTGTAGCTTCCTCCACCTTTTGAAAAAGGAAGTTATCGGCCAGGCAGGTCAGGAAATTGCGTGATTCATGACGCTTTGCTGAGCCTGTCTCCCAGCACACGTCGGGGAGGTTGAAGTCACCCATAATTACAAGGTTCTGATGTCTGATGTTGGCAGCAGAGGGTAGGACGCGAAGCAATGGGCTAAAACTACATGCATAAAGGTACCGACTGGATATTAGGAAAAACTTTTTCACGGTCAGAGTAGTTCAAAAGTGGAATCAGCTGCCTAGGGAGGTGGTGAGCTCCCCCTCACTGGCAGTTTTCAAGAAGAGGCTGGATGAATACTTGTCAGAGATGCTTTAGGCTGATCCTGCACTGGGCAGGGGTTTGGACTAGATGGTCTGTATGGCCCCTTCCAACTCTATGATTCTATGATTATATTTGTCCTATTGTTTATTAACAAAATGGATGTATTATTACAGGTCCTTAAGAAACTGTCTTCAAAAGTCCAACAAGTTTAATGAACAATGAATAATATTTATTATGTTTTGGAATGTTAAAGTACACAACACAGTCTGTTTGCCTGTGTGACTTGTTTTTGTTTTTCTTCTTGTTTGGTATTAGTAAGTAACATGTTTGTTCTATGCAAAAATTTTTTAATAAAAATACTATACAAAAATTGTTTTTATGGAAACCAAATGTTCCATTTACAAATCTTATATCAAGTTAACCCAGATTCTTTTCTGTACCAGAAGATAAAGTGTATTCATTTGTGAGAGCTCTGTATTTTAACCTTTGTGTGTAAACAGCTTAGGGTATATTAGAAGGCAATTTGATTATTTGCTGGCCAATATTTGCTTGTGTTCTGCATTAAAAATGTGGATTAATGAAAAAAAACAGCCAGCCTATGTTGCCCTTAGAGATCTTGTAAGTATATTGATTTATACTATCTCTAATATCAGGAATATGCGGTTTCCACAACTCAAGCCTAAACATCAGTTAAAACTTTTTTAAAAAAAGATTACAACTCAAACCAACCATTTATTATGTTCTGTATGAAAACCCCCAAACAGGAAATATTTTAAAAGCTGACCTAACATAACCAAATTCAAATCAATAAAACTTTGACCAAGCCAAGAAAAGCCTGTTGTATTCATTAAAATCCAATGTAAATATAAACAACTATGAATTTGTATCCACTTGTGTCAGAACAATTAGAATCAACAAGTTATAAACGTATGGTGTAGCACAGTAGCTAAAACAATGAGCAATGAAACAGGAGTATTTGTAGTCAAATACCACTTCTTCTGCAAACTCTCTTAGACAAGCCATTCTCTCATGCTCTCAGTCCCCCGTCTCCACTATGGGTACAGTAATAGTTATAAGGTGGTTATAAAGATCACAAGGTATATGAAACTCTGTAGGCAGTCATTCTCAGCCTAGGATCTTGAAAACTCAGGTTCAAACTCCTACTACGCTGTGGAAGATCACTGGATGACCTGAGCCAGTCAAGGCACATTTCCAGCCTAGGCTACCTTGCAGTGTGGTTGTAAAGGATAAACCAGAGGAGAAAACATGGGGGTAAGTCACTTTGTGTCCTCCACTGGAGAGAAAAGCTTATTACAAGCATCTAAATTAATAAGTAACCGCTGACCTGATTTTATTATCGGCTATGTTAGTTCTTACTGCTATTTTATTGGTTTGTGTGTTGTTACTACCAGAGTTGCCAACCTCCAGCCACCACCTGGACATTGGCACCCATAGCGACCTTCCTTCCCCGCCTGGTTTCCTCCTCTCCATGCCTTTTCACGGCCTCCCCACTTCACCTTTGGGATAACCCCCCAAACAACTTCTGCACCACCACAGCACTTACTTCCTCATTTTCGTCCCATCCATTTCGAAAAGCTACCATAGAAAATAAAGGCTAGAGCGATACACAAGACAGCACTTCCGGCGAACGAAACCATGAACGCCGCCAGTGGTCGCTCTAGCCCTCCATACATCTGTGGTGAAAACACTTTCCGTTTGAACTTACAAGACTCCGGAAAACTAGACCGGAAGTTTCGAGAACGGCCGTCTTCCGGGTTTTTTTTAACCCTTAAAGCGCCGCCTTCCCATCCTAGTCACTGCAGCCTTACTACAATTTTAGCTCCTGCGCTTACCTCAGCGGAATTACTTTTTTCCAAAATCCAACGTTTCCGTCCGACGTCAGCGGCCTCAAAAAAACGCTTGAAAGGCAGTTACGAACGTTGAGAGGCAAATGGGTTGTAGCACCTTGAGTATCCGTCCGCGAGGCTCAAAGTAGTCCCTGCTTCAGTTAGAGCGACGCAAATACGGTTTATTACTAGGGTTGCCAACTCCAGGTTGAGAAATTCCCGGAGTTTGGGGGGTTTGAGCCTGGCGAGGTCGGGGTTTGGGAAGGAAGGGACATCAGCGGGGTATATCGCCACAGAGCCCAGCTTCCAAAACAGCCATTTTCTCCAGGGCGAAACTGATCTGTATGGTCTGGAGATCCCTTGTAATTCCAGGGGATCTCCAGACCCCACCTGGAGGTTGACTCACCCACATGTAGTGTCTATAAAGGCTCGCGATGGGTTTTACAAACACTTCCAGAACAGTAACTTTGTTACTCTGTAGCAACATAATAAGGTGCCACTGGACTCCTGTTTAATTTTCCTAAGCTGTTAAAACTCACTGCCCCAGATAAAAATAATAAGCTTAACATGAGAGTTTATAGATGTAAATTTTGAACTTCTTCCTGATAATCCCTCTGGAAGAGATATTTCCAGTCAAATAGTACAGCTTCCCTCCATTTTATTGGTCAATATTTCTTATCTCTAGTAAATAAATAGCCTATTATATCACAAAGTCCAGTTACAGTCAGAGTGGGTCAAAAGTATATGTGCAGAACAAAGAAAAATGAATCTGTTACTTGAGTTCCTCTGGCTTTTAGTCACCTTAATCTATTCTTATGTGGAGGCCTTGGTGAAACTTTTCATTCCTCTCAAGAGAAAATCTGTCAGTGGTGAAATTGTGCTTATCACCGGAGCAGGACACGGCCTTGGAAGACTTACAGCCTACGAATTTGCCAAACGTCAAAGCAGACTGGTTCTTTGGGATATAAACAAGG
Source organism: Eublepharis macularius (assembly GCF_028583425.1). Classification (NCBI taxonomy): domain Eukaryota; kingdom Metazoa; phylum Chordata; class Lepidosauria; order Squamata; family Eublepharidae; genus Eublepharis; species Eublepharis macularius. The sequence continues at coordinate 18,971,456 of NC_072799.1, read as the reverse complement.
TAGACATTGTTCCCCATTTTGAATCAAAACAGGAAAAAGAAGTACTCGATTTGGGTGGAAAGTGTTAATAACTTTGTGGGTGATTATAATTATTTATGGTATTACTGAGAAGTAAGCCCCAGTTGATTTCAATAGAATTTGCTTCCAAATAAATATGCACTGAGGGTTGCAATCGACCTCTGATTTTGGACAGAATTTAGTTTTGACCTCTGCATATCAAAAGAATGAAGATAAAATTCACCTAATTTCAATTACTGTTTTGTAATACTGATCAAATATTTCTTTGCAACTCAGTTTTGATTTGCAGATTTGTGTCTGTTTTAAGAAAGGTATTATGGAAAATGGGTTAAAATCCAAGGCAACTTGGGGTGCAGTCTGCTTCAAAAAAGGCCTTTAAATTTTAAGACTGATCATGGAGAAGTGATGTAGATGCAGCTCTCACTCATATTAGGAAAATGATTTGAGAATCACTTCAGTAGTATCCTTGTCAATTGAATGACATTTTTAAAATGTATCTGAAGAAGTGAACTATGACTCACAAAAGCTCATACCCCTACCACAAATTTTGTTAGTCTTATAGGTGCTACAGGAAAGGAGTCACTAATTAAGTGAGAATGTTATTGATTACACTTCCTATCAATTATTGATTATTCCTTCCTATCAAGAAAACCCTTTGCAACTCAACTCTTTGCATCTTTTTGTCCCTTCTGCGGCAACTTCACCCCATCTCTTCTCTGCGGGTTGGTTTCTCAGAACCAGCCACACAAAAGGAACACAGATTGGGTTGACACTAATGGGGTATCATCTTAAAGTAATAACCAGAGTGACTGACAACCTTCATGTACACCAAGTCTAAAGGAAAGATTCTCAGCACTCTCCTGCTGAATTTATTAAATTCAAACTACTAGCTATGCTTTTTTGCCCCTCACACACACCTGTGCAGAATACTGGTCTTAAACCCCATCATGCAGTTAACTTCCCACTCCAGAAAAAGAAAATCGCCAACCTATTAGATTCTATTGTTGGAATATCAACTAAGTGAAGACCAATCTACTTAACAAAGGATAGATACCCATAACATAAAATTCACAACACAAAGATTATCCTTAATACATTTTAAAAACAGAAAAGAGCAAGAGTCCAGTGGCACCTATAAGACTAACAAAATTTGTGGTAGGGTATGAGCTTTTGTGAGTCACAGCTCACTTCTTCAGATACATTGTAAAAATGTCATTCAGCTGACAAGGAGAGAAGACTACTGAAGTATCTCATTCTCAGGTCATTTCCCTAATACGAACGAGAGCTGCGTCCATATCACTTCTCCATGATCAGTTTAAAATTTAAAGGCCTGTCAGGAGTGACAAAAGAAGGCTTGGGAGCGGAGCCAGTTACCCAGTGGAGTGGGGCAGGAGCCTGGTTTCATGTCAGCAGGGGAAGAAGGCTTGGAATTGGCGACAACTGCAGCCATCTTTATGCCCTTAGATTTACCTGGCATGAATAAGGTAAGCAGTGCTATTGGTTGAAATTAGTACAGAACTAGGATCCATAATGGCTTTGGCCCAAAGCTTCAGGGCCCAGCTGGGTCCTGAAATCTGGGTTGCAACACAATTGGCAAAACTTTAGAATCTGAGACCCAGTTGGTAAAAGGGATAAAATCTGAGATGGCATTAGATAATTCAAATCTCTTTTTGTAAGGGTACTAGTAAGGGATGACTAGGTTATGTAATGGAGAAGTCATGCCCAACGTAGAGTTCATAGAGATCATAGAGTTAACTTTGGTCACAGGCATGACTCATATCTGCTGACAATTGCCGGGACCCGGGTTGATTACCCTTCCTGTGCTCTTGATTATATTTCCAAGGAGATCTATATTGTGAGGGAGATTCTGAGGGCCTCAGTTATTGTCCAGCAAACTTGGGCTGCTACTCATGGCCAAGGTATGAGACAAAGAAAGGTCCTTGATTAATGTTCACCTGAAATTCTCAAGCAGATAGGCTACTTCCTTTTAAAAGCACTGAGGGGAAGTACATATCTTAGTTAAGGGACCCTGCCTTGATATAAAAAACGATGGATTTGTCCATGCCTCTGATTTCACAAACCCTGAGGATCATGGGGGTGCAAAAAAGACATGGGTCTCACTGGGCCATAATGGGGCAACCTCTCCTTTAAGCTACAGATATCAGTTCAGGTGCAGGCAGGGCTGTGTTGTCCAGCTAGCCATGCTTGTGGTTCATCTCAGGCTGACTCAGCTGCCAAGCCTGGGAGAGGTGACAGGGAAGGCAGCCTGTAGCAGAGCCATGATACCAAGGCTATGCCTTTGTCAGCCTGGACGTAGCAATGCGGTGTTCTCCCTTTACAGCAGAGATGCAAATGGAAGAGGTTTGATGACTGGTTTCAGCCCAGACTGCTCAAGATAGCTTCCAAGATAGCTTTGGTGGTTGGAGGGGGGGGGGGAAGGTAGCGGGGAATTTTTTTACTTCATTTATACCCCATCTTTCTCCCCAATGGGCCCCCTAAGTAGCTTACATTACTCTCTTCTCCATTTTTTTCCTTCTCAACAACCCTGCGAGGTAGGTTAGGCTGTGACAGGCCCAAAGTCACCTAGCAAGCTTCTATGGCAGAGCGGGGAATCAAAGCTGGATCTCCCAGATCCTAGTCCACCACTTTAGCCATACCACCACTCTGGCTCTCTAAGGCAGACGGTGGCTTGCAGAAGACTGTGGGTCTTTTTTTTCCTGGGCCTCTCTTTTAAGTGCAGACTATCTTGGCCAGCAAGTCCCAGCTGCTGCCTGCTTGGCTCCTCCACAGCATCCTAAAGGGTACTGAGTTTGCAGCCATCCTTGCCACAGGCTGCAGTGCTCAAACAAGTTGCTCATCTTCTGTGGCAGCTTCAGCACTGAGTGAAGAAGTGGCAGCAGGAAGCCAGCCAGGCAGCTGGCCTTCCTTCCCTCTCTCCCCAGTGACTGGTAAGTGCAGGGATGGGTGTCCTGCCCCTGAACATAATGCATGCTGTGACAGATGCTGTTTAATTGAATTGTCTGGATAACAAAATGCTGAATAAAACATTGTCTACTATAGTATTGCAAAGAAATAATAATTCTTGCGCTCTTAACCACAACGGAGGGTACTCACCAGTACAAAACAAAGAATAAGAATAGGCAACGTAATGCTGAGTGAATACAGATTGTTAGATGATCTACACAGGCTGGTGGGAGAGCTTTTTGGTAAGTGTGGCCACCACTAATGGTCAGTTGTGAAGGATCTTAATTTGAGTGTATTTGCCATCAGCGGAGAAGCATTTTGGCGTAAGAGTCCCTCTTCTTTAATGTCAAGTACTTCATGTGTTCCAGGGTTGAGTCATAGCAATGAAGAAGTCACTGCTTAAGTTACACCTTGAAGTCACTGCTTAAGTTACACCTTGAAGTCACTGCTTAAGTTACACCTTGAAGTCACTGCTTAAGTTACACCTTACTTTGTTACCCTGGTTACATATTACTGATAGGATGCAAAGGGATACATGATTTCCCCCTTTGCCTTTGCAGCATGGTGTTCAGGAAACAGCAGAAGCATGCAGAAAGCTGGGAGCCACAGCACAGGTGTTCACAGTGGACTGCAGCAATAGAGAGGAAATCTATAACGCTGCAGAGAAGGTGAGAATTGCTGTGAGCGAGACTCAGAGGTTCCTCTGACTGGCCGACAAGACTGCTAAAAAAGTCTGAAAACAAAACGACTTTTATAAAAAGAATGGTAAATGAGCCCAGAAGTTACCTCTTTCTGCCATATACCTTTTTAACATATTCATGATTTAAGTAGGAAAAGGCCTTGCCCAAAGATTTCTTACTCTTCCATGGTTTAAATTAACAGGAGCAACACTTCTTAGTTTTCTATACTTTACAGTGCAGTCCTAAGCAGAGTTGCTCCAGTCTATGCCCTAGAAAGTTGAAAGACTGTAAATCAACATAGCCATCATTCAAATCAGAAATGACATTCACGTGCATTTCAAACTGTCAGTGCACATCAACAACAGGAGAGGGGTGAAAAGCACTGTAAAGACAAGCTTGAATTCCATTTAGTATATCAATGCCAGTTACAGCAGTAGTTTCTCCACAAAACTCCATACATGGGGATGATCATGTAGAGAATGTTCATATCAGCTGTATGTAGGGGTCATTTTGTAGAAAAAGAGCTGGAGGAACTCATTCGCATAACTCATTAGCATATGCCATGCCCCTTGCCAGCACCGGAAGTGTGTCATTGGCATAACTGATGTGCATATGCCACATGCCCTGATATCACCTATCCTGGCTGTTTTGGACCCAATCCTGGCCATTCAGGGCAGAAATTGGGCCCAAAATGGCAAAAAGGGGCTGAAAATGGCTGAAAAGAGGCCCTACATGGTCAGGATCAGGCCACTGTTGAGTGGGAGAGTAATCCATCACCCGTCAGAGGTCTGATCCAGGCCATTTTGGCCCCAATCCAGGCTGAAATGGGCCCAAAATGGCCAAGAGTCAGGTGGGTGGGGCCACCTGACGTGACTTCTTTGGGGAACTGCCGGAACTGCATTCCTGTGCGTTCCCCCTCGAAATGAGCCCTGGCTGTATGAATTGGCCCCTAGAGTCTCAAAAGGTTCACTTTATTTGTTTCACTTACTTAATTTTTGCCCTGCCTTCCTGTCTGAGTCAGACCTGTAAGAAGGCTTTACACAAAAATTCAAATGCACTTCTATTTCTCTTTATAGTAAGTAGCAGCTTAACTTTGACAATTTTTGAATTTTCATAATCTCCATTTCTTATATTTTAAAGGTGAAAAGAGACATTGGAGATGTGAGCATCTTGGTGAATAACGCTGGAGTGGTAGCAGCAGCAGATCTGCTTTCAACGCAGGACAAGCAGATCCAAAAAACGTTTGAAGTCAACATTCTTGCTCATCACTGGGTAACTATCAATAGAGACTTCATATTTTACAGCATTGGAAACAACGAATGCAGCATTACATTTAGACAGTTATAAATAAATGAAAGCAAGACATGCAAGACTTATTATGCAGGTGCAAAACATACATTTATTGCTTGCCGTAAGAGAAATTCCTAATAACTCTGTATTTTCTAAAAATTGGAATGCCAAAGCTGTGGTCAGAGTGTTCACTGTCCCCTAGCTGATGACCCATCCACCTTGAGTCTGAGGAGGAAAGACAGGACATAAACGTTTTAAATAAATAAATTAATTAAAAGATGTTCATAAGAGAGTTGAAAGAAGGAATGGTTTTAATTTTGAGTATGATTGTTTGGAGTTTGTGTGGTGGTGGAGAGCCTTCACATTATAGCTGACCTATAGCGACCCTTGGGCGAGGTGGTCATGGCAAGAGACTAACAGAGGTGGTTTGCCATTGCCTGCCTCTGCAACCTGGTCTTCATTGAGGTCTCCCATCCAATTACTAACCAAGACTGACCTTGCTTAGCTTCTGAGGTCTGATGAGATCAGGCTCACCTGAGCTATCCAGGGCCAGGCAGAGTCTGTGTATGCCCTCCTCCCCCAATAATGCAACATTTGTTACTAAGCAGTTTATTAGACTCCTGGAAGACATTTATGCTATACTTTTTAATCTCTCTCTTCCTCCAAGCAGCTGAGGGTGTTTTATATGGCTCTTCTTTACTCTATTTTATGGCCACAACAAACTGAGGTAGGTTAGGTAGGTTTCCTTGTGTGTGTCTGTGTGTGCATGTGCGTGTGCGTCCCCACATGTCCACCGTGATTACTTTCTATCCAGACATTCTCTGAGAGGTTCCATGCTCAAAAGTAAATTCCAAGAGTTTGGGAACCAGATTTGAATCAGCACTGTGGTGGACTGGGAGAGGGAGCTTACGATTCCCCCCATGCTGTTTTATCAACCTGAAATAACCGCAAGGAACCACTGTTTGCCCCACTGGGGAAATGTGTTTGGGGACTGCACACACAATTCTCCAGTGGGGCTAATAGCAACTCCCCAGGGATGTTTCACGTCAAGGGAAAAAATAGATTAAATTTAAGCAGCCCAGTTCTAAATTGAAGACTGTATGTATTTTTGATTGAGAACCATTAGTATCTAAAGTTTCTTTCCCTTCTTTTAAAACCTGCTTGAAGACAACAAAAGCCTTCCTGCCAGAGATGATGAAAAATAACCACGGCCATATTGTCACAGTTGCATCAGCTGGTGGGCATGTAGCAGTTCCCTTCTTGGTTTCTTATTGGTATGTGAAGATTTTTCTGTTATCAACAAAGATTAGCTTTACAAGGAAGAGAGGAAAATTATTTAGATCTAATTTCTCCCTTTTAAGAGTAATTACTAGCCCTGTTCATGAATCACAGCGAATGCATGTTCGATCCATGTACAGTACACTAGATTTTTTTCTTTATGCATATGTTGATTATTTCTCATGTTACATTTAATATATGTACAGCTGAACTTGTGATTCAAACCCCACATTTATCCCAGTATTGGTTCTCACTTTCATTTGTAAAAGACAACACACGTTGGCTCTTTCTTGCAAACAGATGTATGCTCATACATGTGGTATACACATGTCTTCACTGTGCCACGTGAATAGAGCTACTTTAAGTACCAGTTCAGCATCAATATAAACTCTGTCATGTTTCACCAAAAAAGTGTTTAAAATGCTGCAGTCTGTGTCATTTTTGGCTAATGCTGGCTTTGATCCTCCAAAGCATAGTTTTGGCATGCCAGCATCCTTCCCTCTGTCCTCTCTCTGCTTTACTTTTCCATCTGCTGTTTAGCACAGATGATGGTATCTGAATTTGCAAACTGTGGTTTGCGTTTGTCCTCTAAATCAGAATTGGAAACCACAGTTTGCAGCGGGTGTCTGATTCTGGTACAGAATCAAGGTACAAACTGTAGTTTGCCAGTTCAGACATCATGTCATATTATGATTTGCAGTAAACAGTCAAGATAGAGAGGTGAGAAGGGACATTACAAGACCACAGCTCACTTATGATCTGATGATTACAGGAGTTAATTGACCTACATCCTGATTTCTGCTTAAAAAAAACAGTAGCACAATAACAGAGTAAAACATGTTACACAAGAACCTTCACATTACTGTTTGAAGGTTCCCTGTGCAATACATGTTTTACCCTGTCAGTTTTGTAAACGCACAGGGCTCCAAAAAATGTATTGAGGGGAGTTTCCAAGAGCAGGAGTAGACTTTGTCCTAAAGGATGATGTAAAGAACACTGTTTTAATCGTCTATGTACATACATACAAATCATTTAACTGGGTGCTGTAATTTTTTGCCTGCTGTGTTCTTAGTATTTGAATCTTTTCGAAAAATCACTGTTTTTCATCTGAAGGTTGCTGTTCCCTTACAAAAAACTTCAGAGGGAGAATCCACAGTGAAAGTGCTGACTTGGGATTCATCCAGAAATTTAATAGTGTCTCTTCTCCAGGCTTGAGCAAGGGCCTTGAGTTTCCTCACTCACTCAGCCTCACCCACTCTTTGCAGTTGTTAATTAGTTCTGCTTATCTTGTTTCATGGATTAGATTTTATGTTTATCGATTCTGCAAATCTTCTCAAGTTAGGAGTAGACCTCACCCACTCTGTGGAAATGGATTTCTCTTTGATTGGTTGTTACTTCAAACTGGCCTCTCTTTGCAGCATCTTCCACACCCTCCCATCTTCTTTATTGTAATTTTGAGTATAAATATATCTCCTATGGATGTACACTCTATGTATCTGATGATGCGAGCTCTCACTGATTTATTCTCGTGAAAGTTTGTTGGGGAATAAATTTTGCTAGTCTTTAAAATGCATCTGTACTTTTGGCTTTTAAAAAGAATATTGTTGTCACTGTTAAAAAGTATTTTTCCTCGTATTTTATTTATTTACTTAGAAAATTTTTGTGCCACCACTTCAAGGAACCTGCCTTAGATGTATTGTCGAAGGCTTTCACGGCCGGAGAACGATGGTTGTTGTGGATTTTCCGGGCTGTATAGCCGTGGTCTTGGCATTGTAGTTCCTGACGTTTCACCAGCAGCTGTGACTGGCATCTTCAGAGGTGTAGCACCAAAAGACAGAGATCTCTCAGTGTCACCCCCCTGACCCCCCTGACACTGAGAGATCTCTGTCTTTTGGTGCTACACCTCTGAAGATGCCAGTCACAGCTGCTGGTGAAACGTCAGGAACTACAATGCCAAGACCACGGCTATACAGCCCGGAAAATCCACAACAACCACTGCCTTAGATGGCTTACAAAATAAAACATAATAAAAACACAAAACATTAAAAATGGTTACTTTTAACTCAACTCTACAAAATCAACCAGACAAGAAAAACGTAAGATAATTGAGCAACGTATGATGAATAGCTTTCAAACAAAAATGTACTGTATAAATGTTGTTAAATTATTGGTCTCTTAATTAAAAGCCTGAGTAAACAAAAAGGCTTTGTAACAATAGAAGGATCCCGTGTTCCATGAGATGCATACAGAATAACTGGCCTGGCAAACATTAGCAGAGAACTGAAATTTAGAGCAGCTGCCATTTTTTGAGTTCTTGACAGTGCATAATAGAAACAGGTTTCTGAACATTTGAGGTCTGTGTCCACCGTCACTAATTTTCCATCAAAAAATTGCTGGAATGAATGCATCCAAATGGTGTCGCCAGTTTTTTTTAAAAAATGTATTTATTTTGCTGTTTGAGCATAGCTGGTGGGTAGTTGTCAGTGCTTTGGAAAGAGTTTTGGGTGGGTAGCAATGTTGGTCTGTAATAGAAGAGCAGGATCGGGATCCAGTAGCACCTTAAAGACCAACTCGATTTCCAGGATATGAGCTTTTGAGAGGCAAAGCTCCTTCTGTCAAATACAAAGAGTAGAAAATGGAAGGAGTTCTTATAATCCACCTGATCTTATAGAAGTGATACTTTAGTTGAAGAGTTGCAAATAATGTTGGTCGGTAGTAAGTGATCTGCCATAAGTACACAAGTTTTTTTATTAACACTGCCGGTTGAAATTAAATCAAAAGAGTTTTCAGCTAAACATTAGGAAGAACTTCTTGACAGAGTGGTCCCTCAGTGGAACAGGCTTCCTCAAGAGGTGGTGGGCTCTCCTTCTTTGGAGGTTTTTAGGCAGAGTCTAGGTGGCCATCTGACAGCAATGCTGATTCTGTGAACCTAGGTGGATCATGAGAGGTAGGGCAGGAAGGGTTACATCAGTGCTTAGTTCTTGCAGCCCCTTTTTGCATGCCCAGGGTAATGCAAATCACCACTTTTAGGAAGCAGTTTTCCCCAGGCCAGTTTGGCTAGGGATCCTGACAGTATTTTGCCATCTTCTGGGCATGCAGTAAGGGTCACTGGGTGTGGGGGGAGGTAATTGTGCATTTCCCACATTGTGCAGGAGGTTGGACTAGATGACCCTAGAGATCCCTTCCAACCCTGTGATTCTGTGATTCTCTATGATTCTAATTGTTTGGATGCCCTGACCTGGATAGTTCAGGTGAGCCTGATCTTGACTCAGAAGCTAAGCAGGGTTGGCCTTGGTTAGTAATTGGATGGGAGACCTCCAACAAAGACCAGGGTTGCAGAGGCAGGCAATGGCAAACCACTTCTGTTAGTCTCTTGCCATGAACAATCCCACCAATGGTTGCCATAAGTCAGCTATGACTTGAGGGCACTCTCCACCAGTTGTTTGGATAATGGTTGTTTATCTGTTTTAGCAATCAATTAATAGCTCTGTTTTCAAAGCTTGCATAGTGCAACTAGCGAAAGCTAAGCAAAGTTTAACTTGGACTTGTGAAATAATAGCAAGGTTTAACCAAATTGCCTTCCCCTCCCTTTAGTTCAAGCAAGTTTGCGGCTGTTGGGTTTCATAAAAGCCTTACTCAAGAATTGTTGGCATTGGGTAAAGATGGGATCAAAACCACATGCCTTTGTCCTGTTTTTATAAACACTGGCTTTCTAAAACAACCAAGTTCAAGGTAAGCTGCAAGGAAGGTGAGTTGATTTTGTATGCTAGTTTAAGAGTGGTTGCTGTGTGTCTCAGTACAGTAAAAGCTCTCCAGTACATGAAATGCAGATCCCCACGTTATATCACTAATTGCTTTTGAAACTCTATACTTCATCGAAAGTAGTTTGCTGTGTGCTGCCCTAGGGGCTGCTATTAATGGAAAATACGTCTAACAGTACAGTCCTATGCAGAGGCGTTGCAGCCTAAACCTATTAAAAATTACTAGGTTGTATCCATCCAGCTTTTCCACTGGAGAAAGAGTGAGTAGAGGCTATGCCGGGTATCCTGGGGTCTGCCGCATGGGCAAAAGTTGTGCTGGGTGGGGGCTCTAATAAAGAGTGAAATCGAATGAGATTGAAAAACTGTTTGGATCCAACTCGCTGGGCTTATCCTGGAGTCACTGCATTGCACTGTAAATTCTTTAAAGTTTCATGGATAGCTACAGTTCAAAAATAGATTTCAGTTGCTTTTATGCAGGTTCATCAATGCAGTGAATTAATAATAATCCCCAGGGCTTTTTTTCAGCAGGAACGCGGTGGAACGGAGTTCTGGCACCTCTTGAAAATGGTCACATGGCCAGTGGCCCTGCCCCCTGATCTCCAGACAGAGGGGAGTTTAGGGCGCGGACGGCAATCTAAACTCCCCTGTCTGGAGATCAGGGGGCAGGGCCACCGGCCATGTGATCATTTTCGCCGAGGGCAATTTAAACTTTAAAAGACTCCCCCCTTGTTCCACCTGATCCAAAGTGATGTCATTGTGCAGTCCTGAGTTCCACCACCTCTTTTCCCAGAAAAAAAGCCCTGATAATCCCAGTGGGGTGCTAGTAAGGGTGTTAGATTAGACTCTGGAGGTTCAAATCCCCACAATGTCATGAAGCCCATTGGGTGTCCTTTGGCCAGCTGCTCTCTCAGAGCCTGCCCTCTACCTCACAGAGTTGTTATGGGAAGGGAGACCCTGTGCTCCTGGGAGGAAGGTTGAAGTAAACAATGTATTATGTTTGTATATTAAGTGCCCAGGGCTTCAAGAGGCTTCTTGGAGCAAATAGCTAAGTGTAGGAGTAAAATCTTTGCCCCATGTGATGATCTAGTTCTAATCCTTTAGGGCTGCTATCTTAAGAACACTTTCCTGAATAAAATGTGGCCTATGTCTGAGTAGAACTGTGTAAGATTGCCAGGAATACTTTATAGATTCTGTACATAGGAAAGCCACAAGTTGTACCCTGGATCTCTCCCCATCCTGGCTGCTGAAATCATGTACGGATCACATTAACAAGCCCTTGGTGTCCATCATCTGGCACAGAGTATCTTCCCTCAGCAACTCAAAGAGGTGGTTGTCCACCCGCCACTTTATAAACAATCACTACAGGAAAATAATGTGGCCAATTATTATCATGTCTCTAATTTATCTGTTTCTGGGCAAGGTGATTGAGAAAACAGTGGCAGACCAACTCCTGGTCGTTTTGAATAACTCGTCTGCTTTGGATCCTTTTCAGTCTGGTTTCAGGCCAGGCTAGGGGACAGAGGTGACGCTGGTCAGCTGACCCTTGATGACTCAGTTAAGAGCCTAGGTGTTATACTGGATCCAGCATTACTGCTGGAAAAGCAAGTTCATGCAGCTGCAAAGGACGCTTTTTCCAATTTCCTCAACCTGGAAGATGACCTTGACTCAGCTGATCTAGCCAGCTGGATCCATGCCACAGTACCATCGAGATTAGACTGTTGAAATGCACTTTACATGGGTCTGCCCTAGCAGTCAACACAGAGGATCTAGTTAGTACAAAATGCCACCGCTCGGTTATTATCAGGAGCTAGATTGGACTTACACATTACACCTATTCTACAGTCACTTCATTGGCTGGCTATCAACTACTGGGTTCAATTCAAGGTGCTGACTATCACATACAAAGGCCTGCATGGCATTGGACCCTCCTGTCTGCAGGACCACCTCTCCTGCTACGTTCTGCCATGACAGCTCTACTGATCGGTCAAGGGTCTCCTCTAGGTGCCATCCTGCAAATGGGCAAGATCAGCAACTGCCTATTCAAGTGCTTTCTCTGGTGGAACTCAGTGGGTTGCCCTCAGAGAAAATGGTCACATGGCTGGTGCCCCCCCCCCCTGATCTCCAGACAGAGGGGAGTTTAGATTGCCCTCCACGCCATGCGGCACAGAGGGCAATCTAAACTCCCCTCTGTCTGGAGATCAGGGGGTGGGGCCACCAGCCATGTGACCATTTTCAAGAGATTCCGGAACTCCGTTCCACCGCGTTCCAGCTGAAAAAAAGCCCTGGGACTAGACTATGACAGAAAAGTTCAGGAAGGTGCTTTATATAGGGAAAGGGACTGTGGACTGTATCACTATGTACAGGACACATTATTAGTTTGCTGCATGTATTACCTTGTAGTTTCATAGTTTTCTATTGATGTAATACCACTTATCTTCGTTATGCCCTACTCTGTGTCATGTCTAATATGCTTATGCTCATTCAGATTTCAGTAAATCTAGTCACATTTGATGCCTCCTCATATTGATTGTATTGACTTATACTGAGCTTGTATCAACTTACACTTATACTGAGCTTGTATCAACTTACACTGTCCTTTGAGTCTCAGTGAAAAAGGAGGGCTATAAACATAGCAAATAAATAAGATAAATTCTGGCAAGTTATTATAACTATGTTTAAGACAGATCTCAAGCTGTCATGTTCCTTATGTCAAGGACTGTCTTTTCATGCATCCTTTCCTTTCACTTTAGATTATTGCCTATTTTGGAGACTGACAAAGTTGCGAATAAACTCATTGATGGAATACTTTGCAACCAGAACATGATATTTGTTCCACCTTTTGTGAAACTCAGTCTACTCCTTGAAAGGTGAGAAACGAAAGCTAATTTTTCCTTTTTGCAATGTAATTTACAGTAGACGCAAGAAAAGTAATCAGAACAATTGTGTGGATCTAACAGACATTTTTGTACTATTGTAATTTAATGTTTCAATCTTTCTTGCAGAATTGTACCAGAACGTGCCTTGAGAGCTATGAACAAGTTTGTAAAAATAAAATTTGATGCAGTTGTTGGACACGGTGGGAAAGAAAATTAAATCAATAGATAAAGAAGGATGATAATTCTGTTGAGTGTGTGAAGAAATTTCTTAACACCTGGTCTAGCAAAATAACATGCAGAAGGAATCGCATAACCTTTTTGTCTCAAAAACACATTGAAAATGCCAGGAAAGTCCTCCATTTAATTTATACAGACACATGGTTTCATGGGGATAAATCAAGATGGATAGCTGTGTTAGTCTGTCTGTAGCAGTAGAAAAGAGCAAGAGTCCAGTAGCACCTATAGGACTAACAAACACCATGGTTTCATGGGGTTAATGCAGTCTTATGTAGCTATTCCAATCCAGTCCCATTGAAATGTAAAGGATTTAGATAGGAATAACTTTGAGTAAGATTGTACTGTTCATCAGAATGAAAACTTCAAGGAATTAAAAGCAAATTAAAATCACATGGAATGCATCTGGTCCCTTATTTTTCTTTGTCCTTATATGCAACAACGACATCAAATTTAAGGTCATTCAATCTCCACAAAGCTGGAATTGCACGAACTGGAAGAAGCCTAAAAGGAAGATGAAAACATCGTGTTAGTGTAGCCCTTTTGTACTGACTCTCTAACAACAACAACAGTCGATTTATATATCGCCCTTCAGGGAAACTTTAACACCCATTCATAGTGGTTTACAAAGTATATTATTATTATCCCCACAACAAATACCCTGTGAGGTGGGTGGGGCTGAGAGAGCTCCGGGAAGTTGACTGACCCAAGGTCACCCAGCAAACCAGAGCAAACATCCCAAAAACAACAGGGAAACAACTAAACACAATGTAGGCCACCTAAAGCATTAAATGCAGAAAAACAACAGCTGAATTTTTATTATTGGGTTCTGTTGTTCAAAAAACTTACCTATCCAGCATTACACTGACTTTGAGAAATGGTGGAACAAAAATCATATTTTGGTTGGTTAGTATTCCCTCCATAACTTGCTTTGCTACTTCTTCTGGCTCCAAAGGCGGCATCAGTCTGAAGAAACAAACATACAATAGCTATAGTCTGGGTAGAGATGTACCATGTTTAAAGAAGCGGGATCACGCTTTCATAGAAGAAATTGGCAGATGCAATCATTCCTCACTTGCCCTTTCCCCAAGCAGCGTGCCAAGACTCCTGTCTGAGAACTGAGAGAACCTTACAAGCAAAAAGTACCAGGGGATGTGTACAGCAGTGACTATAGTGTCTCTGGTAAAATTGCCTTTCTCCCCCTTCCGCTAGTGACTTGTTTCAGCAGAGGAGGAAGTAATTGTACCTGGTTCCCTCTGATCCCTGCAGCACCTAGTCCTGTGATGTATTGTGCATGAGAGGAGTTTCAGGGCAACCAAGCAGGCTGCTTGGGAAAGGGGAAGGATCTGCTCTGCTGCCATCTTCCTTGAAATCTTCCACTGCAGCTAAACCCTGTGCTCGAACCAGCTTGTTGCTTAAATATAAAACTGAACCTAACCTGGAACCATTTATAAGGAATAAGGGGATCATCGAAGTCCAACCACAGATGGAGAAGGAAGAGTTAGCCCAATACCTCTGTGGAAGAGTATGCGACACATTTCAAGACGTTATCAGCGATGTTAAGCGGCTCGCACTGGCATAACAGCCAGTGTGCACCTTATATTTCTCATGGGAAAACTGTTGAAAACAAGCCTCCCAGTGGAAACTATACTCACATCATCTGTGGCATTTCAAAGCATTTTCCATGCAAATTGTCCACCACAACAATGTGAGTCTTTATGTCCCTGCCAGCACCCACCAGGAAAATTCAGGGGTGTCAGGGTATGGAGACTTAGATGCTGCATACTTACACCAAGGGACTTTTATTGACAGAAAATCAGAGAAGAGTTTTAAAATATTTAGTGCAACTGTATTCAGTTTATTTTTAAAAGACTGAACTGAGCATCTGCTATAGAAGAAAAGAGAAATGGTGAACTGTTGGCGATACGGGCTGCATTCTAAAGTCATGATAAATTGAGCATTGATTAAACCACAGTTTACTGCACTCCCTAGTGGCTATCAGAGGTATATAATAAACTGTAGTTTGTTTGCATACTCCAGTTAGTCAGCTACTTGCCTTCTTGCCTGCCTGCAAGCACAATCCTCGAAGGCTATCCTGAATTCATTTGTTTTGCATGGCTAAATGTCAGTGTGTGTGCAACCAGTTTGCTATAGGTTGGCTTCGTTAAATAAGAAGTGAAAAGTAGAAAGATCTAGCGCAAGCCAAGTCCTCCCTGTCCCAACTAAGGAATCTGTCCCACTCCCCCCAATCTTCATTGCCTAGCTGTTTCACTGCATTGCCTAAACTTTACTTCAAAACATGTTTTGTCCTACAGCCCGTTCAAACCTCTCTTCGTCTTCCATGCCTCTCCTTGTCTTCCAGCCCATACCCTCTGGCCACTGCTCAGCTGGGCATAACTGGCTCTGTCTCCTTCCATGTGCATCTTAGATTTTTCCAACAGTACAAGAGGATGCATCACATCACACACAGCCAGTGCAATTAGGGCTGGCAGCT
Organism: Eublepharis macularius; assembly: GCF_028583425.1. NCBI lineage: Eukaryota > Metazoa > Chordata > Lepidosauria > Squamata > Eublepharidae > Eublepharis > Eublepharis macularius. The sequence continues at coordinate 18,955,861 of NC_072799.1, read as the reverse complement.
GAATGGCCTCTCCTACCAGCCACCAGGCTGTCAGGTACAATGCTGCCAGAAGCGTAGGCTTGGCTGTTCTTTTCCATGGCCACAGCTCCGCTTCTGCTCCTACCAGCACAGGGGATGAAGTCCTGGCAGGCTGTCACGCACACTAAAACAAAGTTTTAGCAAACTGGTTTATCATGACTAAATGCAACCAGAGGAACATTTTAAAGCCATTATACATTACCTTGAAGAGGGATTTTTGACAAAGTCACTGTTTATAAACATAGGACAGACACATGAAGTTTGGACTCCATTCTTTTTCAGTGCAGTCAGTTCCTGCGTCAGAGCTCTGTGAAAGCCAACAGCAGCAAATTTGCTTGAGCTGCAAGAAATTTCAGGCATGATTGAGGGTTTGCATAATATCTGCCATGATTAGTAATTGATTCCTAAATTAATGCACAGCATGCCCCACGCATAAGCAGGCATGTACTTATGGAGGCAGCTGTTGATTCGGCTCTCTTGGCCAGAGGTTTGCATATGGAATGAGTAGCGCGTGCATTCTGAGATTGAAGCAATGTAAGGTGGTTTCCTCACCTACCCAGATCTTTGGTTTGCTATGCGATTGCTGCCCAACTTTTGAAAAACTTTGCAGCTGTGCAGGAAACTGTCAGACATTTGGGGGGGGGGGCGGGGTGCTTCTAAATATTCAGTGAAGCTGTCCTCAGCTCAGCAACCCTCATGTGAACACATGCTCTGTAACGAAATGGTTTCCAGGGGTGAAATGAGTGCCAGTTGCTGTTATTCTGTTTTTAAAGAAAGGAGAGGAAATGTTCCCCCTGAGGGTTGATGGGCTGTGGGGCTGGGGAGAGGCCTGCAGGAGTCTTGGTGTGGGACCCCCTTCTTCCTGGACTACAACTCCCAGCTGCCCGGGCCAAGAAAGGGCGGGAAAAATAAGGGGTGGAGCCGGAATGGAGAGACTCAGCCGATCCTGAGGGGGGAAAGTCAGTCAGCTTCTTGGTTGAAGAAGGAGAGAGGCTCCTGCTGCTGGGTGAAACCCAGGTGCCTAGGCCCTAAATGTGGAGGGCCTGGGAGGTAGCACAAAGGAAATAAAAGGTGAACCTTCCCTCAGACCACCAACCCCTTAAGGTAGAGTAAGGAACAGTGTGGTAGGGAAAGCAGACAGCGGTTCTCTTCAGTTTGATTTTCTGCCCTATGAGTTTTGAACAGGGGGGTCTACCCCTGTGTGTTGTGCCTTTACCTGCTTTGTATATAGTGCTCTGTTTATAGTCAATAAATTATACTTTTTTGAATATAAAGAACCTTGTGGTGCTCTGACTACGTAAACTCCCCCACTTGGCACGCTACAGGAAGGGAGGGAGCCCAGGAGAAACTGATCAGGCCAGACCTTGGTGGGTTGCCAATTCTCCAGGGCCCACCCAAAGATTGGGGAATTCACTTCCCAGTAGGGAAATTCAGCCAGAGGGGTCTCACTGCCCCTTAGTCAGGTGGTGTACGAATCAGTGAGTGGTGGCAGCGATGAAGAGGGTGAGCCATGACGGCGGCTCAGTTGCCTGGACTGAGAGCCAGCGCCCGTTCCGCCACATGCTCAGAGTCATGTGGCTTAACCCTAAGAGAGCAGAACAACTCACAGGTGCTTGCTTTGAATTGTATTTATTTCCAGTATGCTTGATCAGTTTTACATTTAAATTGATAGGCCAGTGATTTGCGGTTCTTTGTGGTTTTGTGAGTTTCTGAAGCTGAATGGTTGAAAATGGAGATTTATAGAACATTTATAGGTTGTTGCCTACCCTACTCAGCCTTATTAAAAAGTCTGAAAATGTGGAGAACCCTGATGTTTGAATCACAAAAGAAACATATTGAATTGTGAAAGATAAATATTTCTAGATTTTGCCTTTCATGGTAGGCTTTTTCCCGTTTTTGCGAAACCGAGATATTTCTCCTACTACAGGAAGACGATCCTTTCTTCTGATAAGAAAATTCTCAGCCATACGTACCAATAAGGCACAATAAATGGAGCCACTATGTGACCAACAGCAGATGCTACAGTGACAATATGGCCATGGTTGTTCCTCATCATGGTTGGCAAGAATGCTTTTGAAGTCTGAAAGTGAATAAAAATGGAGAAATCAACTGTCTGATATGTTAGTTGTTTATTAGATTTTTAAAGGGAAAAGAATAAGTCTGGCAACCCATCTATGTCTAATATGTCTGATATTAGACATAATATTAGACACTATTTCTAATATTTCCAGTATTCTGTCAGATTCTGTAGTGATAAAGAAACAGAATCCAGGATGGAACTGTTGATCTGCATAGTCCCTTCCTGGACTATGCAGCAAATTTGCTAATTAAATATTAGTTGGGTCACTGTGAACAGAGAGCAAATTTAGCCATCTCCACAATGGGACTTCTGGGCACATCTTTCCCTTTTGCTTTCTTACAAACAGTCAATTGGTTGCCATTAACTTGTAACCAAAAATAACAAACAAAAGAATATATAAAATCAATTATGAAATAGATAAAAACTTAGGAAAGAGGGGAAATCCCCACTTTCCTTCTCAAACTCTGCTTACCCAATCCTCCTTTCTATTAACTCTGTGACCACTTTCCCTCCAACCTTCCCCTCATATCCATTTGTCTAATCTTTCTTCCCCCATGTCCACTCACCCAATGTCTACCCAGTCCTTCTCCACCTTGGCCATTCACTCCTCTTGCTCCTTTTTCTCTCTCTTCACCAACTCCCCATCTCACACCTCTGCATTTTCTACTTCTCCTTCCCCATCTTTTCCCTATAGCTCCTGTTACCAATTTGAAAATTTTTAATGCCATTAAAAAAACCTCTTAAACTTTGAATTAAATTAAATATAAGTGCACATGAACACTAAGGATTTCATCCTACATAGTCTAACAGACATTTCAAATAACATTTATTTATGGTTGATTCTAAAAATCTGTAATAGATATATTAGCCCTATTTTAAACAGTGATCTTTTATACGTGTTTCAGTTTGCACCGTGGTCTGTTGTGTTGTGTAGCTGGGATGTATTAGCAAACATTAAAACAGGTCAAAACAGGTAGTCAGTTGGGGCGTGGTGTCGCTTCGGAGGAAGACAGTTGCAGAAACCTGAGCTCCGTCCCCCCCCAAAACCAATTTCAATATCTAAAAATCTCACATCAATATGAATTCCCAAAATATGGGTAAGCATAATGCAGAAAAGAAAAATGCAAACAACGAAACAGCTAGAAGACTCCAAGACTCCTGCACCTCTGCAGATTGAAACCCAGAATGGCACAGGAGAAGACACAGCTAAAATGGCATCAGAGGCAAACTTGGCAGGTAAAACTCTACCTGAAACCAATCTACCTTTATTACTACAAAATATAGAGCAAAGAATCCTGGACAAAATTACAAACCTAACTGATCAGATTAGTAATATAAAACTCGACATTACTAAAGCTATTCAAACTGACTGCTCAATGGATCCAAGGTATCTCATTGCAAAACAAAATTCAAGTCTTACAAAAAGAAAATGATTTAATGCAAAATAGAATACAATCCCTAGAACTTTCAAATTGTCAACTAAATCTTAAATTTAGAGGGACTGATGAGGAAGAAACAATAAATGAAAACCCAACGGCATTCTTAACAAAATGGATAACAAAAATTAATACTTTTATTAAGGGAAAGTTTACTATAAATCACTGAGTTAGGGGGAGGGGGGTAATTTCAACAAGAGGGAGGACAGTTGATTGTTTGTACAACTGATAAGACACAGTGTTAAAATTAAAAATCAGTGTTGCATATTTCTTTAATTGAAACCATTCTTAGGATGTATAAATCTTGTAATAAGTAACACCAAAGTTAAAATCTTCTGTAGCTATTGTATTTTTGTTAAATGAATATCATCCCTTTTGTTATTGAAAATATTGAAAATAATTTTTTTAAAAAACAGGTAGTAAGTTCAGTCTGCAATGCTTAAGTTCAAACAGAAAGGAAACTTGTGGTCTTTGGGAGGAGGCAAACTTTGATTTCCTACCCTTTCTTTCCCTTCTAGACTGGTTTCACCAGTAAGTGAGGACAAGTTTAAATGCCCTGGAGCACACATCTTTGCTCTTCATCACATAAGTAAACAACTTTTGTTCCTATGGAAAATATCGTAGGCTGGCCGCAAGGCTGAACTCCTCTCTCTGCAGCTCCAAAAGATCCCCAAATTCCTGCTGTTAAGAGGATAAGGGATCCTAAGAAATGTCACTGAGGACAGAGCTGAAGGTCTGCAGTGGGAAAAGAAATCAGGCAAAACCGCCCCCTTCCATTAGTAGACATTTTGTGGGATCTAATCCTCTCTAGCCACTATATGAAAAGTGCGTAATTTTTTTTTTCAGACTGAGGACCCCATCTGGCTTTCTGCCCAATTTTCTGAACTTCCAGAGCAGCGCTTGAAACCGAGAGGGTAAAAATCCAGTTTGGAGCTCTCAAAAGCAAGTGGAGACCCAGATGTGGATCTCTCACCCCTCTGCTGCTGCTAATAGCACTCTGGCATCAAACTATTTTTTAAAAATAATTCAGGATCATTGACCTGCTAGATAACACTACAGTCCAGCAGGCTCCCAACAATGTATTAAGCATCTTGGGGGCTGGGTGAAAAGGTGCTGTAACTCTAGATGTGACCCTTGGGCCACAATTTGCCACCCTCTGCAATACAGCATACCAGATCACTTGTCCTTCACACTTATAAAACTGATCTTAATCAGAGAAGCACTACCCATTTGTTGATTTAATGAAAAATTACCCAGTAATGAGCAAGAATGTTGACTTCAAATGTCTTCTGAATTTCATGGTCCTCAATCGACAGCAGATCTGTGGTGGAGATCACTCCAGCATTGTTCATCAAGATAGATACATCCCCAATTTCTCTTTTCACCTTCAAAACATCAAGTGTCATGTAAGTACATAAGAACACATTGACCAATAGACCAATCTCATCTAGCATCCCATTTCCCACCATGGCCAACCTAGTGCTCCCAAGACAGGGAGGCCAAAGCTCACCCATGCTGCTGTCTCCCAACAATTTGTATTAGAGGGTACACTGCCTCAGAACATGAATGCTGCACTTAGACATAATAAGAACAACAACATTCAATTTATATACCGCCCTTCAGGACAACTGAACACCCACTCAGAGCGACTTATAAAATGTGTTATTATTATCCTCACGCAGGGCTTTTTTTCTGGAAAAAGAGGTGGCAGAACTCAGTGGGTTGCCCTCAGAGAAAATGGCGCGGAGGGCAATCTAAACTCCCCTCTGTCTGGAGATCAGGGGGCAGGGCCACCAGCCATGTGACCATTTTCAAGAGGTTCCGGAACTCCGTTCCACCGCATTCCTGCTGAAAAAAAAGCCCTGTCCTCACGACAATCACCTTGTGAGGTAGGTGGGGCTGAAAGAGCTCTGGAAGAGCTGTAACTGACCCAAGGTTACCCAGCTGGCTTCAAGTGGAGGAGTAGGGAATCAAACCTGGCTCTCCAGATTAGAATCCTGCCATTCTTAACCACTACACCAAACTGGCTCTCAGAGCTAAAAGCCATTAACAGGCTTATCCTCATTTAAAGCTGTCTAACTTACTGAACACCACTAAAGTCTGTACCAGTGAATTCCACAAGAAAATAATAAAAAGACATATTTTCCCATGTCGATTGTGTTAATTCTCCTCTAAATACAGCTATGCATGGCTATCCTGGAAACAATAGGAAGGTCAATGAATGAATGGCTGTGCCATTCTACTGAGTTGCAGGGCTGCCAAGGAGGGCGGGAGGTGAATTGCTTAAGGGACTGAACCATGGCAGAAACCCAGCGGCAGAGATCATGTTCAAAACAGCCCAGATAATCCCTGATAGCTCGTTGGCTGGCAGAACTTCTACCATGATGAGTCAGCGTAAGGGTTATCAGGGCTTAGATCTATAGACTCAGAACCGACCCATGATCAGCCCACTTCCAGAAGCACGACTGAAATTCAATGCATGTTAAGAAAAAAGGCGCTAACACAAAGATCCCCCCTTCCCAAAGATAAAACTTAGTAAACACTGTGACCAGCTATGTAGTAATAGTAAACTAATGGATAATCTCATAATAACATGAGTAAATGGCTCTCATGACAAACTTAAATGATAGCTACGGCACTTTAATAGGACCTTGGTGAAATAATAGGACAAGTTATGAACACTTCCTTCTGAATATGACTGCAGGGTGGAGAAACAGTTAACCCCTAATGCTTCCCCAACAACCGAACCCAAAATGGGTGTTAAGCCAGTAATAAAAAATGTAGTGATACGGGTAATCAAAAATGATGTCTCTAAAATTAAAAAGAGATGAAATTGGGACTTCCTTTTCCACATAGATGTTTTAGGAACGATTGTACTCATTTTATCCTGTTATTTTAAGAGACTAGAATCATTGCTAGTTTGGAAAACCTTCTCTGCAATACAGTAGATTTCCTCCTTCTTGCTGCAGTCCACCACGAAGGCATGAGCTGTGGCTCCCAATCTTTTGCATTCTTCGGCTGTTTCTTCAATGCCATGCTATAAATAGAAAGTGATTTTTTAAAGTTTTTTTTTAAGTTTTGCTCTTTTGTATCCCACCAACTGGTATTCTAAAGCAGGGTCAAATCTCAGTCTGTGAAAATTAAACTCCCATTCACTTCCACAGATATAACCTCTCAGGGAGTCTCGCTACGCAAGACGTCTGACATATGAATAACTGGGAAGCCTGGAAAGATAGTTTTAAAAGACAGAGCCGGCTGCAGAGTCAAGGCTTTGCTATACACTGGAGCTGTGTGAAGGGGCTGTGAAATGCCAGAAGGGAAACCAGCCCGTTATAACCTATCTAGGTCCAAGCCTGGCTCTTGAAGGCAACTCCAGTCCATTTCCATTTCTCGCTGCCCTCTGGTTGGGATCCCACACAGTTTTAGACTGGAGAAGTGAAATTGACAGAGCCTTCCAGAAGTGAAGATGAAATTAGCAAACCCTCTGAGGAGCAATCTCCGCTGCTCTTTTTAAACTATGCTGTCTTTTTAAACTATGCACTCCTGTGCACAGTTTCTCCAAGTGGAGCACAAAATCAGTGTGAGAAAATGGCAATGGGGGAAGCAAGAGCCTTTCCTCCCCTTGTGGCTCCATTCTGAGCTGGGTTGAGCTCTCCTTTGTTTAAAAAGAAGCAGTTCCCCACAGCTGACGTTTGGCTGCAGGAAGTACATTAAGTCCAGTGCATACCTGTGCAGAAACATATCATGTAGAGAGAATCTCACAGCTGCCACTAGCCACGGTAAGGGAGGAGGAAGTAAGACCAATACATGCCTCAATCATGCTTGCCACGTAGCATTTCTAGTCAGTGTTAGGCAATGGTTAGAGTACTGGAGTAAGAATGGGAAGACCTAGGTTCAGATTTCCACTCTGACCTGAAGCTTGCTGGGCCAGCCCCTCTTGGGCCAGTGACTTTCTCCCAGCCTAAGCTACCTCTCTAGGTTTTTGTGAGAAGGAAATGGAGGAGGGGAGAAGCATCTACACCTCCCTGAGCTCCTTATAGGAAGAGCAGGATAAAAACATGACGAGGGCTTGAGAGTTGCTGCTCCTGATGGACTCACATTCTAGTTATATCTGAAGACGCGAGCTGTGGCTCACGAAAGCTCATACCCTCTCAACAATTTTGTTAGTCTTATAGGTGCTTCTGGACTCTTGCTCTTTTCTACTGCTACAGACTAACATGGTTACCCATCTTGATCTGCTCCTACCCTGTTCATCCTCAGAAATACCTCACTCTGAGGGCCAAGCTATGTGACAAATGACACTTGTTATTCAGCACTTGTAGCTTGGCCCTGAAAAGCTACTCTTGGAGCCTCAATTAGGGGAGTCAGGCAGGAGTTTCTTGGCCACTCGGGTGCTCTTCCTCCCTGCAGGCCTGCCTCCCCCACCCCTGACTGCTTATGACCTCAGCCTACTGCATCTTCCTTGGCTCCTGTAAGCAAGGGCTTAAATACCCCGTGGCAGTCAGCCGAGGCCCTGCCTGTCCTCCTCCATATTCACAAAGCTTCAAAGTCTCACTCAGCCAGCAGTGTCATGGCAACTGTGCCAGCATTGGGCTCCATCTTGGGCATCTCCCTGGATGCCTCCCTCTTTCTCCTGTATTGCTGGGAGCCCAGTGACTCCATCCTGATCCTGCCAGGTGGCTCATTGGCTCCTCACGTACCTACGTCTCTGCTGCTCAACTGTTGGATAGTTGTAGGGGTCATTTTGTAGAAAAAGAGCTGGAGGAACTCATTAGCATGACTCATTAGCATATGCCACGACACGTGACATCACCAGCAGTGTTTCATCAGCATAACTGATTTGCATATGCCACACCCCCTGACATCACCTATGCTGGCTGTTTTGGACCCAATCCTGGCCATTCAGGGCCGAAATTGGGCCCAAAATGGCAAAAAGGGGCTGAAAATGGCCGAAAAGGGGCCCATAATGGCCAGGATCGGGCCGCTGCTGAGTGAGAGAGTGATCTACCACCCGTCAGAGGCCCCATCTGGGCCATTTTGGCCCCAATCCAGGCTGAAACAGGCCCAAAATGGCCGAGTCAGGTGGGTGGGGCCACCTGACATGTGACCTCTTTGGGGAACTGCCAGAACTGCGTTCCAGCGCGTTCCCGCTCGAAATGACCCCTGGATAGTTGTGAAAGAAACGTTGACAGCCAGAGCCAGCCTCAAACAACAGACAGTTCACAACAATGACAGCGTCACCACTGTGTGAGAGTGTGTTTGTAGCATGTGGGCATGCGCAAGGGCAGGTTTTGTTAAGAGGAGTGTGAGAAGAAATAGGAGAATGATGGAGAAAGAAGAAAGTAAGGTCCTCATGTTGTCATGTGGGGTGTCTGAGGCACCAGTGGACATCAAAACAAATTGCTTGGAGGCTTCCCACCATAAGTGGACATCTAGCAACCTTCCTTCAGATGCAGATAAAATCGACAATACACTAACCTACAGCATGTGAAGATGTAGTTACTCAAAAACTCAAGTAGTGAAGCTTGGGCGAGCACAAATAGCTCTTAGTGAAGCAATGACTTCCCAATTCAGAAAAATGGAAACCTCATTAAACTGTCCCAGACTTTGGACCGGAGTTCTTCTGTGCCTCAGATCAAGGAGATTTGCCTAGGCTTCTTACCCAAGATCTTGAACTGAAAATGCTTGAGACTGATCCTTCCTAAGATATTCCACATGCAAAGCATCTGCCCTGAGCTATACCTCCTGTATACATAGTGGCCTCTGCATCAGGGTTAGCACCTAAACAACAGTTTTCATATTTAGCCATCCCAATATTATGTTTTGTTACTGGAATTATGATGATTTACACCACATCATATAGCATTTACACTTTAAGCTTTTTAATCAAAACTTTTTATTTCATTCTCTAAATATTTTATAAACAACAATTTAATCAATTGAAGAAGTAGAGTTGGAATACTAAGTGCTAGTAAAATACAAAATCTGAGTATTCTTTTGGCAAAGAAATATAAGATGCATAATTAGTTGCATGATCAAAAAAGGGAAACTATTTTTCAAAAAAACAGGATTTAAAATTGGTGTTATCTTTCATTATTAACTGTTCAGATATCTTATCCATTACCATAACGTCCCAAATTTTTTGTATCCACTGTGTGATTGAGGGAACATTATCAGATTTCCAGCTCTGCGCTATTAAAGATTTAGCTGCATATAATAATAAGATTAAATTTCTCCTCAGTGGTGGAACTGAACAGTTGTTCCAAAGGTTTAATAAAATGATTTCTGGGTTAAACGGTATACTGTATCCTCTTGTTTTTGCGATATAGTCTACAATCTTACTCCAGTAGATTTGTGTTTTGCAGCAGGACCACTAACAGTGGATAAAGGTGCCATTCTCCTTACAACCTTTCCAGCATTTAGGGTTATAGTTGGACTTACAGTGATATAAGTTAAGTGGTATGAAATACTATTTTAAAGGTTTGTCATCTGATATTTAGCGACTTAAATGAATAAAGACCTGATGACCAAATTGAACTCCAATTGTTGTCACTGAATTCTTTCTTACAATTTATATGCCATGCTTTTTGTTGTTAATGTAATTGTTGACAAATATGATTTATTTATCACAATAATGGCAATAATGGATGTCATTCCTTTGGCTGTGTAGCTGTTTTTCATTAAGAGGGATTCAAAAGGAGTAGGATCTCTGTGCATTAGTGTATGAAGACCATATGATGGATCTGATTATATTGTATCCAAGGAACACTGGTTCCAAGTTTCTCTGTTAGTTGGGCTAATGTGATTTGTTTTTTGTGGATAATATCGTGTAACCTATAAACCCGTTTGTCCCTCCATATCTTGAAATTGTTTGGGGCATTTCCCGGGACAAACCACTTCTGCCCTAGAAAAGCTTGGGCTGGGGAGACACCTGATGCCAACATTTTTCTAAATTTATCCCATATGGATAAGGGGAATGACACAAATGGATTGGATGAAATCTTTTTTGGTCTATCTTTAGTTCTATTCCATAGTATTTCTTTTAAATAGGAGGGGGAGGCATAGGTTTGTTCTATGTAGTCCCAACACTTATTTTTGTCTTCTGCAGTATACATTAAAATGTTTTTGAGTTGTACTGCATTGTAGTACATATTCAAGTTAGGAAGACCCACTCCCCCTAAATTAGTTGGACGGGTTAGGAACCTAAAATTAGTTCTTGGTTTCTTGTTTGACCAAATGAATTTATTAATCTTTGCCATGATTTCATTTCCTTGTGTTTGATTGGTACTAATAAGTTTTGGAAGAGGAACAAAAATTGGGGAAGTATAGTTGATTTAATCTATTATTTCTAGCCAGGATAAATTTGTTTCCAATTTTAATGTGTTTTTTATATTTTTGTATAGTGGTGTATAATTAAAGTCAAAAAGATTATTTAACTCATTTGGGATATTAACCCCTAGAGGCTCACCTTAACTAAGCTTAGTTTGCCCAAGATGACCCTGTTATCCAATGTTCCAGAATATGGCTCAGCTGCTCCAATGTAGACAGGCTCTCAGCCTCACACTAGGACCTTCCTACCTTGTTGATATCCCAGAGAACTAATTTGCAGCGACGCTGTGCAAATTCGTAAGCCATGGCTCTCCCCAGTCCGTGGCCAGCTCCCGTGATCAGGACGATCTCTCCATCGACAGCCTTTCTCTTCACAGGAATGAAAAGCTTGACAAAGGCCTCCAAACAGGAATATAAAATAATCAGCAAAAACAAGGGGATCTCAAGCAAGAGGTGCATTGTGCTCTGCTAATGTCCTGGATGGTGACTGATCCTCAGTTGTTTGCACAGAGTTTATTCATTCAACAGACATAGAAGCCTAAACTAAGCTCCACCCAATCAGAGCTTTTGACAAAGCACCAAAGACCTGCATATCCCTCACCCCTTCTTATCTATATTTTTGTTCATGTGAACTGCCCATGCATGTCCTCGCCAACCTTTCACAGAGGATTGTAACACTCCTATTCAATGAACTAGTATAAAGTCTAACAGCCTGCCCACTGCTGATTTAAGAAACAGGAAAGTTCTCTGGAGGGGGACAGTTTCCAGTGCCCCTTGCCTGACAACCCCCTGACTCACTGGGAAAGGAAACCAGTGGCCTTGGAATGAGGGTGGAAATACACGTTATGAAATACCTAGGGACTCTCAAGTAAACATAATTTCACGTGTGTCCCCCTTCAACTTCCCGTACACTCGCTCACACAGTCACATTTCAATTTGCTGCACATGAATACATTCACATACATGTTCGATATGTGTTCTTCCTCAACTGCCAAAAGTGTGTCAGTTTCCCCCACCTCTACACCCATTCATTAAAATGCAAATCTCGACATTTTCTCACACCTTAAAGACATGCAAATTGGCAAGTCAAAGGAGTCTACAGTACTTGTTCTCGCAGCGAAAACAGAGCTAAATAGGCACTCTGCCCTCCAGAATCACTTGCAGATACGATCACACAAAGAGAGCTCCCATGAAAGCGCCATTCACATGTGCCGAGCAAGAACAGCCTGCACATGAATTGAGGACCACACATCAAATCCTGCACTTGAGCCATCCCCAAGTAATTCACAACGTGTATTTCCGCTATAAGAGGGAAAGGGTTAGCAAAGCACCTCGTGTTCTCCTCCTCTTCTCTTTGGCCATCTTCCCAAAACCTTAAGACCATGGAGCCAATGTTTTTTCATCCGTTAGCTGCCAGCCTCATACAAAATTGGCTCTGTAAGCTGCACATGCCCCGTTACAGCTTTCATCCTCCTGTGTATGGAAGTCCCTCTCCCAACAGGGTAGAGGTAGTCAGCAGATGTACATTGGCAGATATAGCCACTTCTTGGCCAGAAAGGGCCTCTCCCATCCCCTCAGAACCACCACTCAGCTGCACAGTGCCTCCCAATATTGACACGAAAAAAATATTAACAAGGCATCCAGGTTCCAAAAAGACATTTAGTAGGGACAAATACCAGAAAATAGTGATTGCCCCCAATCTTGTCTCCATCTTGGAGATTATCAAGTCAGTTTGGTGAGAGATCTGGGTTCAAATCTCTATCTACCTTTGGCTATTCCTGCTCTCTATGCTAACCAAGCTCACAGTGTTGTTGTAATGCAAAAATAAGGAAAGGTTTGAATCCAGCAATTTGCTCATGCAAGGATCATGGGTCTTCCCTGCTTTTTCCTCCCAATTTTCCTCTCCTGAACCCAGGAAAGTTGATTCTCCATGTCACAGGAACTGTGTAGATTTATAACCATTAGGACTGTTTGAATACTTCTATGCCCCTTGTCAGTTAGTTAACCCCCTTTTGCACCGGGGACATAACTCCTCACTTTCCCTGAAGTCATGCCAAAAGGCATGGAATCGACTTGTATGTGGCCATTTGCACCTCTCTAAAACTCAATATAAAATCTTTGTTTTTGATACCCAGATATTTAGCCCCATATATAATATTCCTACCTGTGCCAAAGCAAAAAGAATAAAAAGGGAACTCCCCCCTCTGCTTTCAAACCAGTGATTCATCAATCCTGTGCTGGACTTTTAAAAAAAAATTAAAAAGAGGTAAGAGGGGAGCGGGGAAGAATGGAAAGGAGGGGAGGGGGAGTGGCTGACTTGATGAGAGTAGCCAATCACAATGCAGTGGGCTGGCAGGAGGGGAAGAGGGGAGAAGAAAGTGGAACAACAAAAATGGAATAAAGAGTATGCATAGGGAAACAGCCTACAGCAAAGCAGATTTTTTTTTAAAAAAAGTTGGACTATAAGTGCTCCCAGGAAAACTGGGGAAAAGCCATACAGTGGCCAGAGCAACTACTCATGGCGGCAAATCTGGTGCAGGCAGTCATGAAAAAACACTGCAGTACCGGAACTGAACCGGTGAAATTGACCCATTCAGCCTTGGCTGTAGTTTGGTTTATCCAAAATAAAATACTGCATAGCAAATTCCCTGCCTAAAACACAAAGGCCTTTACTGCTTATACTAACCAACTTTCCTAACAGTGAACATAAAATAATTAATAGTATTTAAAGTTCAAATCTGTACCTATTTACCTATTGTAAAATGCTCTTACTGTCTCTGACTAAAGGTGTAAGTTTTCGATATTGATTCTGACTTTGCAATCACATTAATTAGTCAGATTCTGACCATAGCTCTAGCCAAGGCTGGGAGAGTAGTAAAATCTTCAAAAAGGACAATACTTTTCATATTGCTTTGCCAACAATCCAAGTTCAAAATAAAATTATGAGGAAAATATACATATTTCAGAGAACTTGTCTATTTTATTTACATTATTTATAATTCACCTTTTCTCACTGAGATTCAAGGTGGATTACAGTGTAGGTTAATATGAGCAACAGCTAGGACGGTCAATAAACAATACAACAGGGTATGGATTGGAGAGATTTGAAAACAAGAAAAAATCTGGATATAGGGCTGAAACAATGCCAAAACAAAAACATAAGCAATATGATATGACACATTAAACAACACAGAAACTACCCGGTAGGGGCATACTTACAGAAGTGAGCAATACACAGTAATATAGTCTACAGTCCCTATCCCTTTACCAAAGCTGCTCTCTGAACCACAGTTGGTTCTGTAGAGTTATTCCATTCTAAGCTGATAGAAAACAATGGGTTTAGGTTGGAATAACATTGCATATATGATTCTATGGTGTGTCCAGAATAAAATCACTGACAAGATAAGGAATGCAATCATATGGAGTAATCTGTTCCCTTATTTTTCTTTGTTCTTGTACCCAACAACAGCATCAAATTTAAGTTCATTCAGCCTCCACAAAGCAGCAACTGCACGGTCTGGAAGACACCTTGAAGGAAAACGAAGAGATTATATTAGTATAGCCCTTTTGTATTTACTTTCTACCTTACACAAACATCCCAGGACAACAGAGAAACAACTAAACAACACAATGTTGACCCAAATCATTAAAAATAGAAAAACCACATTGGATGTTATTGTTCGACAAACGTACCTATCCAGCATTACATTGATTTTCAGAAGTGGTGGAACAAAAATCATTCTCTGGTTGGTTAGTATCCCCTCCATTACTTGCTTTGCTACTTCTTCTGGTTCCAAAGGTGGCATGAGTCTGAAGAAACAAACATAAAATAGCTATAGTCTGGGTTAGAGATGGGCAGTTTGGGTTTGGCAGTTTAAAGGGCCCTGCCGCTTGCAAGCAGCAGGTCCCTTTAAACTATCAGCTGGCAGGTGGCGAGGGGGGGATCCCCCCCTGCCGCCTGCCAGCTGATAGTTTAAAGGGACCTGCCTCTTGCAAGGTAGGAAAGGGTCCCTTAAACTGTCAAATTTCCTTTTCCCTGCCACTGCTAAGCAGCTGGAAAAGGGCATTTAAACCCCACGAACCATGATCTGGTTCGTAACTGGCCCCAGTTCCATGCCAGTTCATGGTTCTTGGTTCGTGAAAAGCCACAAACCACGAACCTCATGGTTCATGGTTTTTTTGGTTCATGCCCATATCTAGTCTGGGTGTAGGCAAGGTTGCATACCATGGCTGTTTTCACACTGCTTACCGGCCACGGAACATCGTGCCAAGCTCCCGGGACAACAGCGTCTTCCAGGCACAATTTTGCACAAGAACAGCAGGAAGACGCTGTTGTTCCAGGAGCTTGGCGCGATGTTCCATGGCCAGTAAGCAGTGTGAAAATGGCCCATGTGAGAAGTAGTTTGGCGTAATGGTTAAGAGCGACAGGAATCTAATCTGGAGACCAATCATTTGAGTCAGTATAAAACTGTTTATGAGAAGGATATAGCTATGCTTTGGATAGCCCTGCCAGTATCCTTGTGTTAAACTCTTTTAAAAATTATTGAAAAGATGGGGGTCGCTCACCACAGGAAGACTATTTTGGTGACATCCCAGTGGTGAGTGTAACATATGACCAGTTCCTACACACTAATCATGAAGCTCAAGAAGTTTATCTAGATAGGCAGTGCAGAAGGGGTGATCTCATTCTGAAACCAGAGGACTTTGATGGATTGGGAAATCACAGACAAATTTTTAAATATTTCGTACAAAATAATTAAGATTATTCTTTAAAAGACTGTGAACTGAACATTGTCTAAGGAACAAAAGGGAAAGGGACCGTTGTCACACCGCATGCGAAGTGACGCCAGGAAGACGCTGTCGTTCCGGGAGCTTGGCGCGATGTTCCATGGCCAGTAAACAGTGTGAAAACAGCCAGAGTAAACTACTGGAGAAACAAGTTGCATTCTCAGATAAACTGCGGTCTGCGTAAGCCACAGTTTGTAGCATAAACCCTTGTTAGTCTACCATATATATATATATATATATATATATATATATATATATATATATATATATATATATATATATATATATATATATATATATAACAAACTAGTTTATTTGCATATCTCAGTTACTTGGCAGCCGCTTGTCTTCTTTCCTACCTCCAAGCACAACCCTTGAAGGCTATTCCAGATTCCCATGCTTTGCCAGACAAATCCTCAATATGTTTGCTATTGGTTGGCTGCACTAAATAAGAAGGGGAAAGGCAGAGAGGGCTAGCATAAGCCAAGTCCTTTCCTCCCTTCTCTGAAAAGGAGACAGTCCCCACCTCCACTTTCTATATCGTCTAACTGCATCATTGCATTCCCTAAACTTTACTTTAAAACAGTACAAATTTTTGTCCCACAGCACAGTCCTGTTGGGAAAGTATGGAAGCTTGAAAGGGAGGTGGAAGGATATAGCCTGAGAAAATACCATGTGTTAACACACAGATATCTCACATTGTAATTAACAAATGAACTTTATCAATGTGAAAAAGACACGCAGATCTCCTTTCACGCGTCACTCTCTGGCTTAGACTGAATGAATCAGCTGCAGGTGTGCCACAAGTCCCTGAGGAAGTCGTTCTGACGAAGCTAGAACTGTCAGAGCCAAGCTACAAGTGACGCCTGACACAGGTTGGACACTTGTCAGCTTCCCTCAAGTTTTGATGGGAAATGTAGGCGTCCTGGTTTTACAGCTTGGCTCTCCATTACAGCAGCAAGACCAGGATGCCTACATTTCCCATCAAAACTTGAGGGAAGCTGATAAGTGTCCAACCTGTGTCAGGCGTCACTTGTAGTTTGGCTCTCAGTGGCTATATTTCTCTTGTAACTCCTTGTTAAGATCAACGTGAGGCACCTGGAAAAAGAAACCACATTACATAGACCAGCACAGGAATTTTTATTCATCACCCAAGGAGTTCTTACCTTGTTCTAAGAAGAAACAGGACGGGGTTGGTGGTCCCCTGCGGTTAACAATGTGCTTTGGAGGCACTGGAGACACTTTAATAAGAGACATTTGAATGAACCTTGTTGTAACATGATATGTATTAGTACTGTTGTACAATGAATGTTACACTGTGATGTGATTGTATTGTTTGCACATCATATTCTTTTCACATTGATAAAGTTCATTTGTTAATTACAATGTGAGATATCCATGTGTTATCACATTGTTGTTACTGTCTGTGAACGGGTATCAGGCTTGTTTTGCTTATCTGAGAAAATACCATGGCTGGCTGAATACATCTGGGAGTGGCTAGGTGTTTTCTGTTCTGAGCAACCCTCTGTAATTGCAACAGTATGAGAGGGTAGAAGTTCACTGAACAATCACAACCCCCACAGTCAGTACTAAACACAGTTAACAAAATGGTTTAAAAAGGGGTCAAGGATCCCAGCTTTGCATTTGTCTCAGAGCCAAGCTACAAGTGACGAATTACACTTGCCTGGCAAGTGAACAGACTCACGAGTATTTGCCATTCACTTGCGCTCCACTTGATCAAGTGGACAGGGAGGAATACACGTGTGAGTCTGTTCACTTGCCAGGCAAGTGTAATTCGTCACTTGTAGCTTGGCTCAAAAAGCCACAGTTTGTTTATGAAGCCTGCATTCAGATGTAAAATCTATAATGCACTCAGAAAGGCCAAAAGATGGTTCAAGCCTTTCCTTATATTGCTTGTTAGTTGTACAATGAACACAGGCTCCTGGCAACCGAGGCTGTTTCTTGGCTCTGTGTCTCCAAGGCCCCCAATCACCTCCACTTTTGGCGCTCCACTGCATCAAGTCAGGTCCCCACAAACGTTAAATTGGAGTTGAATGAAACTGTGATTCATAAACAGTGATTTATCATGCAGCCAGAGGGACATTTTAATGGAAGGGGTTTTAAAGAGCTAATATCCTACCTTCTGTATACATTACCTTGCAGATGGATTTTTGACAAAGTCACTGTTTATAAACATAGGGCAGACACATGAAGTTTTGACCCCGTTCTTTTTCAATGCGATCAGTTCCTGCGTCAGAGCTCTGTGAAAGCCAACAGCAGCAAATTTGCTTGAGCTAAAAGAAATTTCAGGCATGATTGACGGTTTGCATAATATTTGCCATAATTGGTAACTGATTTCTACATTAATGCACAGCATGCCCCACGCATATACTTATAGAAGTAGCTGTTGATTAAGCTCTCTTGGCCAGAGGCCCACATATGGAATGAGGAAGTGCATTCTGAGATTCAAGTACTGTAAGAATCTTTCACCACCTGCCCGGATTGTTGATTTGCTATGCAATTGCTCTCTAACTTTTGAAAACCTTTGCCGTCACATAGCAAAACGGCAGATGCTGAAAAACTGTGGTTCCAGGTATTCAGCGAAGCCACGCTCAGTTCAGCAATCCACAGGTGGACACATGCTCGGATTCATGTGACTTAACCTTAGCATAGTGAAGCAACTCACAAGTGCTTGCTCTGAATTGTATCAATTTCTAGGATGAGCAATCATAGTTTGGTTCACAAATTTATAACAGGATATAAAGACCAGTGGCTAGATCTTCTGCCTGGGCTTCTGAACACAAACTGCAAACTGTCTAGGTTACCTATAAAGTAAAGTTGCCAACACGCACTTTGGCCAAACTTGGAGATTTGAGGAGGGAGCCTGGAGAAGATGGAGTTTAAGAAGGGGAGGGACCTCAGTGGGGTATAATGCTGTAAACACCATCCTCCAAAGTAGCCATTTTCTTCAGGGAAACTGATCTCTGTGGCTGGAGATCAGTTGTAATTCCAAGAGATCTAGGCTGAATCCACACACCTGCGGAGCGTCCTGGCGTTGCGCTAAATGTTCACTAAACACCCAGAAGTGTAGCGTCTTTCTAGTGCAACTCACACTACAACCCGGGACGCTCCGTGGGTGTGTGGATTCAGCCCTATTCTCCACCCCCTACCCTGAGGTTGGCAACTGTACTATAAAGTCAAGCAAGCACATCTTTTATGACAGGTGTCTTGTCTCCCTTCAAGCTTTCCTAGTTGTTTGAGAATCTGGGGGACTCTGGTCATGGCAAAGGTTGTGATCAAGCAAAGGAAATATCATAGTATTTTCTTTTTTCTATTGTTGGGATGCTAGTTTATAATATAGTCTTAACTGTGAGGAAACATAAATGCACAAGAAAACCCCAGATGTCTCTCCTGCAATTGGAAAAATATCATCTTGCTGCTAGGAAAGTCGAGGCTGTACACACCAGTAAGTCACGACAAACGGGGCCACTATATGACCACCAGCAGATGCTACTGTGACAATGTGGCCCTGGTTGTTCCTCATCATGGTTGGCAGGAATGCTTTTGAAGTCTGAAAGTGAATGAAAAAAAGGACATTAGCTTTCTGCAGAAGGTAGCTGCGTCCATTTCCCCCGTCTTGCACCCTCCTCTCCTATCTTTCTTCCTATCCTTTTACCAAACCATCTGCCCGGTCTTTGTCACTCACCACAACCACTCACAGCACTTGATGCTTTCCCCCTCCCTTTCCCTCCCTGGTGCCTTTTTTCTAAACATGCATCGAATTTCAGCCGTGCTCCTGGAAGTGGGCTGATCATGGGTCAGTTCTGAGTCTATAGATCTAAGCCCTGACAACCCTTACGCTGACTCATCATGGTAGAAGTTCTGCCAGCCAACGAGCTATCAGGGATTATCTGGGCTGTTTTGAACATGATCTCTGCCGCTGGGTTTCTGCCATGGTTCAGTCCCTTAAGCAATTCACCTCCCGCCCTCCTTGGCAGCCCTGCAACTCAGTAGAATGGCACAGCCATTCATTCATTGACCTTCCTATTGTTTCCAGGATAGCCATGCATAGCTGTATTTAGAGGAGAATTAACATAATCGACATGGGAAAATGTGTCTTTTTATTATTTTCTTGTGGAATTCACTGGTACAGACTATAATGGCATCCAGTAAGTTAGACAGCTTTAAACGAGGATAAGCCTATTAATGGCTTTTAGCTCTGAAAGCCAGTTTGGTGTGGTGGTTGAGAGTGCAGGACTCTAATCTGGAGAGCCGGGTTTGATTCCCCACTCCTCCACTTGAAGCCAGCTGGGTGACCTTGGGATACGGCTCTCTGGAGCTCTCTCAGCCCCACCCACTTCACAGGGTGTTTTGTTGTGGGGATAATAATGACATACTTTGTAAACTGCTCTGAGTGGGCATTAAGTTGTCCTGAGGGGCGGTATATAAATCGAATGTTGTTGTTGTTGTTGTTGTTACAGCCCCTGTAGTTTCTCCTCCTCCCCTGTCTTCTTCCCACTCCTGCTTCCCCCCAAGCTAATCTTTTTTTGTTTGCAACATTTACTGGACACTATTTTAAGTTGCCCTATCAACCCCAAATGCCACCTAAAGTTCTATTTTTTCCCTGCTATTCATTTTGAAATTTTGGTGCACACTGCACATTTCCCCATATAATTCCACAACAAAAATTACTAAGGTTACACTTTTTAAAAAATGATGAGAGCTACATAGAGAATTGTCACCATGTGGAAGCAGCCCTGTGTTCTATTTATCTTAGTTTTGGGCTAAAGTTTACTGTGACATAATGACAGGAACCTTTCTATTTTCTTGTCAGGTTTCTCAGTCCTATTACCAGGTACTTAATCTCTCTCCCACAGAGGGGTACAATATGTCTCTGTACACAGAGCAGACAGATCTCCTGCACTTCCATGGGGTTCTTGTACTGTACAAGCCATTTTTCTCCCCACATGTATTGCTTATCACATTCATGGGTGCTGCTAGCTTAGACATATTACTAAATATAAAACCAGTTCCCTAAAAGAAAGTAAGGTCAACTGTCAATGGGTAAGAACCAAGAGAAATGAAATTGACTGCAGCTAGAAAGACTGTTGAGAGAGAGGCAAAGTAGGATCCCCTCCCCTGCCCCCAAGACTGGTTTCAACAGTGACCGAGGACAGGTTTAAGCTCCACCCTAGCAATGCCCCTGAGCACACACACATCTTTATTTTTCCTCATATAAATAAACAACCGCTGTGTGTTTTTATGAAAAATGCCCTAGGCTGACTTCAAACCCAATTTCCCCACACAGATTCTTGCCATAAGTTAGGAGTGGAGTGCCATGTTAGAATATCCCCAAATTCAACACTTTGTTGTTCTCCATTGGTACGAATGGCAATGATTCATTGATAAAGAGCTAAATAATAACAATAACAACATTCAATTTATATACTGTGCTTCAGGACAACTTAATGCCCACTCAGAGTGGTTCACAAAGTATGTTATTATTATCCCCAAATCAATCACTCTGTGATGTGGGTGGGGCTGAGAGAGCTCTGAGAGAGCTGTGACTGACCCAAGGTTACCCAGCTGGCAAGAGGAGTGGGAAATCAAACCTGGTTCTCCAGATTAGAGTCCTGCCACTCTTGACCACTAGCACCAGACTGAAAGTTCACCCTGATGCAGAGGGCTGTTCAGTACCCAAAGAGCTTTAGAACAGTGCTTGATCGTCACCAATCTTGTCCTGGAAAAAAAATCTATGCTAAGGCTATTTCCATGCAGGTTGTGTTGCCAAGTAGGCCCCCTCCCCTGCTTTGAAGCCTGCTATGAACTGTGTTAAAGTTTCCTGCGTTGCTGTTTTACTGCTACACCAAAGACTGCTTTGCACGTGTGTGCTCTGATACACGTGTCAGTTTCCTGCCTGCGTGTCAATTACCCCGCTGCTGTAATAGACTGTGTAGTTTACTGACTCCATGTTTGGGTAACTGCACCAAAGGACTCTCTTTCTGGGCAGCCCTGCCCTGACCTATATCGGGAATTCCCAGTGTGTGTTTGGACTCTGTTACAAGTGTGCCCCGTGCATGCATTGCCATCTGCCACGGACCGTGCCTGTTCCCTGCTTTGGACTGTGTTTTAAAGTGCTGTTCCCCCTGCCTCCATGGAAGCCTGCCTCATATGGGCCCAAGCCGCTGCTAGCAGCCGGGCGCCAGCCGGGGAAACCTCCAGCGAGCCTGGCTAGGCGCTCCCTGGTCAGTTCCCGCCTGGAGCCTCCCGCGGGCCGGCCGCCACGCTTGCCCTCGCTACCGGGCAGCCTGCTATCCAGCCCCAGCTATGCCCAGCCGGCATCCATGTTCTTAGGCAGCCAGAAGACCCTGGGAAGAAGACTGCTTTGAGAAGCCATTTCGGCGAAGCGGGCACACCATGTCCGCAGCGAGAGCCCCTCGCCCCGCTCTGCATATCTTAGGAGCCGCCCCGGAGAAGGAACTAAGTGCCGACCATCCCAAGCACTTAGAGAATGCATCTCAAAGAAACCTCCGCATTCCAAAGCTGATGACATCAGGACAAGCCCTGTCCGCTGGAACATCCTTTCAGCCCACTTGGATTTCCCCTCCCTCTTTTGTCCCCTCTTCCTGTGGTGTCACTTATCACAATCTGATTACCAAAGTGGCCCATCCAAGCCATTCAGTAGCCCATTAGACCCTTTGTTTTAATCTGTGAGAACCACCAAGTACAGCACCAGCCCCAGGGTACGTTTTGGGGTATTTAAGCTGGTCTCCCAGACCACTCGGTGCTCAGGCCATTCCCTATCCAGACCTCCTTGCTGTCCGTCTGTGGTCCCAGTGCTGGCATTGGGCCACCCTCGCTGCCGTGTCTCTGCTTCGCTCCAGGATTGTGAGTATTTCCCTTACCATCGTTGGGAACCCGCTAATGCGAACGTCTCTGTATTTCCTACTCTGTATTTCCTAGACCTTGTATGTTCTTTGTATGATTGTGCAAGCTAGGCTTACGCTACACTCAATACACGTGTTTGGACCTTACTCCTTGTCTGCCTCTTTTTCACTAGAGTGTCTGGGATCGGGACCTCCGTAAACATAGGTTATGATCCTCGCTTAATATTAATAGTTACAGACTGCTACAGCTAATTCCCCATTATAATAAAAGAGCAGTTCTGGTAACAGTTTACTGGTGGAGAATGCGGGCATAACCCAGTTCGTGTGAATACACGTGAGTCGACACGCGTGTTTTCGGCGAACTGACTTAGAGGAAAATTCTCCAGACCTCAGTGTAAAGAGCGCAATTTAGCTCAGGGAATTAAAAGTGTGAGTGTGTGTGGCTCTAGTGAGCATTTCTATCTTGTGGGTTGGCTTTCCCCCCATTTCCTCCTTCAGCCAGCTTTGGACTACTTGCCTTTTGTGGTGCACCGCGAGGCCCTCCAGCCGTTATAACCGGTGTACTGTGGGTGAGGACCTCTGAACTGGTGAAGTTCCTGGCCACCTTCCGGGCCGCCTAAACGCGTCTATGTGGGTGGGATCCCAGAAATAGGCTCTAGATATATACGCATATATATACTTCCTGAAGCAGCACATATAAAATTCTTTTCCGCCCTCCCCCGTCTCTCCTAAGTCCGTCCAAACCCCGCTCCTGCCAGCACTTAGGCTTCAATCCCCGCTCAGGAGGAAACGTGAAGGGATCGATAGTCCGTTTGGTTGTTCAGTCAGTTTAGCTTTGGGAATCTGAAGCCAGGTTCCTGAAGCCCCGCGGCAGCCAGCCGCACCGTGCTTAAGAGTTTTAAGTTAGACTCTTGGGCGCCTTTCCGCTTGCGAGTTTTAAGTTAGACTCGTGGGCGCACCTCGCTTGGGAGTCAGTGGGACTCTTGGGCACACTTTTGCTTGGGAGTTGTTAGAACTCTTGAGCGCACCTCGCTTGGGAGTACAGTAAGCTTTACTCCTGGGCACTTTTGCTTGGGGACTTGCAGAGGCAGTCCTTGAGCGCTTTTAGTCTTTTGGTCGAGGCTTGGAGACAGTTTAACCGTTTGTCTCTGAGCACGAGGCCTGGGGACTTTTTGGAGTTTAGTTCTTGGGCTTAGAGAGCTTGAGAGCATTTGTAGCTTCTGAGCAGAGCTTGAGAGCATTTCTGGTTGCCTGAGCAGAGGCTTAGGAGACCCCTTAGTTGCAGTTTCCGGGCAGAGGCTTGGGAACACTTTTTGGTTTTCTGAGCGCAGAGGCTTGGGAGACCCCTGAGCTTTGGTTTTCCGAGTAGAGGCTTGGGAGACCCCTGAGCTTTGGCTTCTAAGCAGAGGCTTGGAAGCACTGAGCGTTTTTGGTTCTTGGGCTTAGAGAGCTTGAGAGCACCTTCTGAGCCAGTAAGCGTTTCCTGGTCCCGTGGCTTGTAGGCAAGCTTGAAACGGGAATAGGAATTTTCCTTCTCCCCCGGTGGAGAAGAACTGAGTGTAGAACCCTTAAAAATACCCTTGCAAACCCAAAAGTAGAACCTTAAAACCCCCTGGTAAAAACCCTTGAGGACCTGAGGGAAGGATAAACCTCCCAAAAGGGACATAGAGAGGAAGAAGTTGTTAAAACCCTTGAGCAGCTTTAATCGCCCCACCCCTGGTGTTGCTGATCCACTCTTTAACCTCCCCCGAGGTCAGCCTTAAACTAAAAAGAAAAATGTACCGGGCAGCCCCCACCGTGCCCCGCCTGGAGAAGTGGCTAGTTAAGAAGGGAGATTGCCCCTGGGAAGCCGGTTCCTTCAAGGGACCTGACCCGCTCCAAATAGTTAGAAGCGCCTTCCAGGATTTTTGCGAAAAGGAGAAACCTAGGTCAAGTAAGAAGGACAGATATGGAGCCTGGGCACTTTTCACCGCCCTACAGGACAGCGTGTCCCTAATTAATAAGCTACAAGTAGCTCAGGAAGAACAGGAACAGGAGATAGAAAAGCTAAGGAGAGAAAAGAAGGAACATGAGGAAAAAGCAGCCGAGTGGCGTTCAGAACGCGTTAACTTCATGCTGGAGAAGCAGGGACTAGCCGCTGCCCTCCAGGACGCCCAGCACAAGGCTGAAGTAGCCACCGCTCGTGCCGATATGGCTGAGCACGCAGTAATTGAAGGTCAGGAGAAAATTGCAAAGTTAACCCATGCTGCCCAGTTCATGGCAGAGCAGAAAGTCGCAAAGATAGCCGCAGCAGACCACTCCGCTTGTAAGAGGGAGCTAGAGGCCCTAAAACAGCACCTGGGGATGCAGCAGGCCGTAATTTCTGCCGTGCATCCCGCAGCCCTCTTGGCCCTCCCCGAAGGTAGTACCGACAACTGGTCACCCCCTTCGCCCCAGTCTGCCGAAGCCCCACAGCCCCTCCACCCAATAGCCACCAAGGAAATTGTATCCATGGACGAGGATGGCAGGAAGACAGACCGGGTCGTTAAAGAAACCCGCAATTGGAGGCCCGATGAGCTCCAAGCCATAGCCGACCGTATGGGACCCCTAAACCGAGACACAGCCATCCAGTGGTTCACCCATGTGACCACCTCTCAGCCTTCCGCTAGTGGTTCCGATGTAGCCCAACTGGCTCGCCAATGCGCCGCCCCTGAGATAGTTTCGGCCCTCAATGCCTATATTTCTAACCGACGGCTAGCCACACGCAGCCAGTATGGAGCAATTAAAGAAATTTGTGCATTCCTGTGGCCCACCAAAAGCTTGAAAGCCCTGTATATTGCAGAGTCTCAAAAACCCGGAGAGGATCCAGAGGCATATTTAGCTAGGAAACAGCTTCTTGCAGAGCTAGCAGATGAAGTAGATTTAGATGCAAGCGATGTACCCGACTTTGACGAGTTAGAATTCAGGAGAGCAGTCTTAGATGGACTCAATAGTACCACCCGTCTAGCACTAGCAGGAGTGGAGCCCGGGAGCATCTCATGGGGAGACCTGGAAGCTCGCATCAGAAGCATTGCTGGCCTGTTGCGAGAAACCGGCGCCATCCGCCATGTGAAGCCCCCGACCTCTCGAAGGAAGGAGAGCGAGCCGATAAGTGCAGTCACCTATGCCAATCATGGCCCCCACTCTCAGTACCGACCACAGGGACGCAGCCTGTATCCGGAGGCAAGGGGAGGAATCCTGAGAGGAAGGAGCAGTAGCTTTAACCGGGGTAGGGGACCGAGGGACTACCGCCCGGGAGTCTCCTTTGCACCCACCCCGAGTTACAGTTCCTCCTCCCAGCAAGGACCCCACGAGCCCCGACTACAGGATGCACCCATAGCCCCTTCTCACTCGCGAGCATCGCACCCGTACCACCATCAGGTCTACCCGCCTCCAGATCAGTCTAACGCTTGGGGAGCATCGCAGGGCGACCACGAGGGCTACCGGGACCGAGGCAGCACGCCCCAGTCCAGGGACTCCCTCCGTTGGGAACTATGGATGCGCCTCAAAAACATTGGAGCGAACATGGAGCTCTTCGACGGAAAGCCCACGTCCGTTCTAATGAAGGCGATCATGGAGTGGGAAGACCAGCAGCAGCCCCCAGTACCTCCGTCGGCGCCCCCTTTACCGCCAGACCCTCCCTTCTCGAGTCCCCCGATAGCTGCGGTCCGGGAACGCCCGAGCCCCAACAACCCCTTTAGAGGAAGCGCCGCTTCCACCGATCAGGGTGCAGGATCAGAATAGGGTTGCCCCGAGTCCCAGTCTCCCTCCGTGGGCATAGTTGCCAAACTAAAGCCGGACACATGGGGGAGACCGACAGTGAAGGCAGGGATCGGGACTCCCGGGGAAAAGAAGAAGCCTGCCACTCTCCTCATAGATACCGGAGCTTCACTTAATATACTCCGGCCCACCTTAGTCACAAAGGGAACTCAGACCCCCACAACCATGCAGCTCGCCGGTTTTGGAGGCGGCATGCAGGAATCCCTGGTCTGGCAGGATATCCCCCTCTCCGTTGGGAACCTGGCCACCCGGATTTCGGCATGCGCAAACTGGGGAGAAGATGATGGACTTTTGGGTATGCCGTTCTTCCGAGCCGAGGGACTGACCATTGACTTAGCGAACGGGCTCCTGTGGCGCATCCCGGGAGGCCCAGACTTTGTTAATGCAGTCCATCGATGCGCAGCCCTCAAGGCCCCCCTTCCTCTCGCCCCCATCACAGGAGACCCCTGGGTTCAGGACTTTCCCGAAGTGTGGGTGACCGACAAGGCCGAGTGTGGGATAGTGAAGGGCGCCTGCGTCCTGATTGAAGGAAAGGATCCCCCTCCCCAACGACAGTACAAGTACCCAGCGGAAGCTGAGGCAGGGATAGCCAAGACTATAGAAGGACTCCTTGAGTGGGACGTTATACTCCCGATGCAGTCCATCTGCAACGCCCCATTGTGGCCAGTTCTGAAGGCAGATGGAGTGACCTGGAGAATGACGGTCGACTTCCGTGCCCTGAATGCCACCACCCCTCCAGTTGCCCCGGTTGTGGCCAAGTATAATGAGATCCTAACGGCCATTGCCGCTGGGTCCCGGTTCTACTCGGTCATAGACCTGGCCAACGCTTTCCACTCCATCCGGTTGCATGAGTCTTGCTGGTACAAGTTCGCGTTCACTTTCCGCGGCCAGCAATACGCATTCAAGCGGACACCCCAGGGATTCCACTCCAGCCCCAGCATTTGTCATGCCCATGTGGTTCAGATGTGGGAACGCCTCCAACCCTCCTCGAGGCCCCACGTACTGAGCTACGTGGATGACATTTTAGTCCACGCCCCCACGGAAGAATTAGCCCGCCAAATTACCAGGGAAGTCCTGGAACTCCTCCGCGAGACTGGGTTCAAGGCAAGCAGGGAAAAGGCCCAATTGGTTCAGACCAGCGTCAAGTACCTGGGTCTGACCCTGGGACCCGAGGGTCGCACCCCGGACGCCCAGCGAATGGAGGTCATTTCCAAGCTGCCTGCACCCACCGATGTCCCCTCCCTCAGAGCCCTTCTAGGAACTTTTAACTTTTCCCGAGACTTCATCGAGTCCTTTGCAGACAAAGCTCGCCCCCTTTATGCTCTCCTCAAGAAGAACACCCCCTGGGAGTGGGGACCGGAGCAACAGACAGCCTTAGCCGAGCTGAAGCGTAGCCTGGCCGCGGCCCCGGCCCTAGCCCATCCAGACGTAACTCAGCCATTCTTTATCCAGTTAGCAGTATCAGACAAGAGCATAGGAGCCACGCTCACCCAGCAGCAAGCGGGGACCGCTAGAGTAGTAGCCTATGCCTCTCGCAACCTAACCGCAGTAGAAACTAAGTTTAGCCCATGCGAGAAGACATGCCTTGCTCTAGTTTGGAGTCTGACCCATTGGGAATTTATCATAGGAGGCTCCCGCACAATAGTTCAAACCACTCACACGCCCCTCAAATATATTCTGTCTGGCAAGATACAAGACGGACAAGTCTCAAACGCCCGCATAGCACAGTGGACCCTGGCCCTGGTCAACCGCGGAGTAGAATTTAAAAAGGAGACCACCGAGCCACCAGCCCCCTATGGCCTATTGGTAACCGGGACCGAGCACGAGTGCCCCCTGGACCCGCCACCGCAGGTTGTCTGGCCAGTCACCTGGGGGGTCCCGCTAGAGGAAGCCCGACAGAACGGCTTCACATGCTGGTTCTGTGACGGCTCCTCCTTTCACGTTGGAGGCTCCCCTCGGACAGGCTACGGCGCCGTGCGAGTGAGCGACGCCCATACTCTCAAAGGTCCAGCCCGCCCCCATTCCAGCCAAGCGGCTGAGGTGCAAGCGCTTCTGGCAGTGCTTGAGTTTGAGCCCCCAGAAAGCCCACTTGCCATTTATACAGACTCGGATTGGACGGCCAAAGCCGCCACGGTCTGGCTCCCGGTGTGGCAGAATCAGGGGTGGAGAGCTAGCAATGGGAAACCCGTAGCCCACCTACAGCTATGGCAGCAAGTAGCAGCACTCCTTCAGTCCCGCTCAGGCCCAACGCAGGTGACCCATGTCAAGGGACACCAGAAGACAAATTCAGAGACCGCTTATTGGAATGACCAGGCAGACCTTGCAGCCAAGGCAGCCGCCACTGAAAATGCTCCCCTACCGGAACCAGCCACCGATTGTCCCCTCCGCCCTGTCACCACTCGGGCACAAGCCCGCAGCCAAGTTCAGGGAACCGCAGGAACACTAGACCTAGCACAACTGCAGCAGTCTGACCCAGAAATAACTGACCTCCTAGCCGCAGGAAGGGATCAGACAGGGAGACTCATGGTCAGGGAAGAGGAAGGCATAGTTTGGGCAGTAGATGCAGCCGGCGAACGCCATTGGGTAGTGCCATTGGAAGTTAGGGCTGACTTAATTCAGTTTGTCCACGAGCAGGGACACCGAGGCAAGGATCTGACTCTGGAAAGGGTAAAAGAGGTTGGTTGGTGGCCTGGCATGCGCACCGAAGTAGCGCAATGGGTAGACAACTGTCTGTCCTGCGCTATGGTCAATGCAGACCCCACCGGACCTAAAGCTCCCCTCCAGCATCAGAGAATTGATGGACCCTGGGCTCGCATACAGATTGACTTTATCGGCCCCCTCCCCCCCACTGCTCGCGGCAATCGCTACTGCCTCGCTGTCATAGACCCCTTTAGCAAATGGGTCGAAGCGTTTCCGTGCAAGCGCAACAATGCAGCCACCACAGCCAAACTACTATTCAACAATGTCTTTTCAAGATGGGGCATTGTGCGAGTCATGGACTCCGATTTAGGCTCACACTTTATCGGAGAAGTTACACAGGAGCTTTGTAAAGCACTGGGCATCCAGCAACGTTTCCACATAGCAGGCCACCCTCAAGCTTCAGGCGCAATAGAAAGAACCAACCGGACCCTCAAGGAGGCTCTCCGCAAGATGGTTCGCTCCTCCGGGAGAGACTGGGATGAAAAACTCCCCATAATCCTAATGGCCATTAGAGGCACTACCGCAGTTCATGGGCTCACACCCCATATGGTGATGACAGGGCGAAGAATGCAGCTCCCGGAAGCCTTCTGGCTAGATACGCAGCTCCCTTCCGACATGCAGCCTGTAGTGATTAATGACGCCTGGGTCCAAGACCTGCTCTCATCCATACACGCCGTCCATATGCAAGTGGCCCAGAAGTTGGGCACAGCTCAGAAAGATATGGACCGCAAATTAGGATGGGTCAGGAACCCCAGGCAGTGGGAGGAAGGACAGCTCGTGCTGTACAGGAAGTTTTCGCAAAAGGCGCACTCACTAGCAGCCAAATGGCAAGGCCCAGTCCCTATCACAAAAAGAGTCTCCCCAGCTGTCTATCAGGTAGCCATCCAGAGAAAGACAGGAGGAACGTGGCTAAAATACTTTCACGCCTCTCAATTAAAAGAATGGAAAGGGAAGCCGCTCCAAACCGCCCCTCCTGTGTACGACCCTGGGGGAACCGCCACCAGCCCAGCCCCCCTCTGCCCAGTGATTCGCCAGATATCCCTTCACCCTGGGCCAGAGATACCCTGTGTCCCCTTAGACCAGACCTTTGTAGCTTTAGTATAAAAGAAACAGTAGAATATGTAGATATAAGGGTGAGTGTCAAGAGTTTTTCCAATTCTATTCTTTAACTTCATTAGGCGGGCCCCACAGTTGGGACCCTTAGGGAAAGACACGGCAATCAAAGCCAAATAGGACCACCACCGAAAGTGATTCTTAATTGGATTGTAAGCCGCATGTTCGGAAAAAAATTGCACAGGCAAAAGAGATTTGCTGTGTGAAAGTGTTTGGAGAGGCTTTAGCCCAAAAGTGAATGCGTTTCCAATATTGGAGACACACCAATAAAGGTGATCTCTGTATTTGAAAACATTTCACCCGCCGTGCTGGTGAAGATCCCGCATCTACGTAGATTCGGGGTCTCACCTGCCAGACCCACGCTTTCGCATGATGGTCGGCTTTGGCTTTGAGGGCCGTGCCTCCCCTGGAAAAGGACCCCCAGATAGCCCAACATCCCTCTTTTACTAATGTTTATACCCGTCATGGTGAGTTGCTATACGGCGCCACCACTTAGTACGCTTTAGTGCAAAAGTAAAAGACCCACCAGTATTTTGTAAATATGTTACCTCTGGAATATGTTATTGGGGTGCGTTCGCCACGCACAAGGGACAGCGTACCTCATTTACATAGCCAGGATCCCCCGCGCCAAGATGACCCCCGATTCACCCAGACCCAGTGGCGCCGGCAGATCTCGGCCGTCTCCGCCGCTTTTCGATAAACGCCGCCGAGCGCCTTCGGCTCCATTTCGGCCCTTTCCTCCAGCAGCCGCCCGCCCCACGTAATCTTTTCCCTTGCCCGTGCCGTACAAGGGAAAAGAAGGGGGGGAGACATGTTGAAGTTTTAATGAAGCCCTGCCAGGACTTCCAGGTGAGGGCAACCCGAAAGTACCTCACATCCGTATGCCTCTTGCTCCGTGTATTTTTCTTTTTGCTCAGTGCATTTTTCTTGCTCAGTGTATTTTTCTTTTTTGCCCGGTGTACCTTTTTTTTTAAAACCAGAAAATGGGGCCTCCCGAGGGAGTCCCCCCCAAAAATTGGTTGTCCTGCAAACATATGACGAAGGCCTATTTTTGAAAAATTAAAACGAGGGCCCCCGTCTGCAGCAACCCTTATAGTTAATGTAAACCGCTCTTTAGTTTTCTTTTCTTTTTAAAACGGCAAGGACAGGCCGGGCCGGACCGATAGCTCTCAGCCCGCAAGATAAAAGTAGCTCGCCGCCGAGCAAGGGGCACCTGGAGGCCACATAGTTCAGGCACCCAGGGACCCCTGGGGCGAGTTTGCATAATCCCGCCTAACGCACAGCCGACCCTCGCCCGACGCAAAGACGTCCCCCCTGAAATATACACGCTTTAGAAAGAAGCCTTCGTACAGGAGTTCCCCAGAGCAACAAGCTGGAAGGCTCGCTTAGTGCTCCGGGACTTCTCGTTCGAGCCCCACCTAATAGACAGTGCTGGCAGAAAAACGCTCTCCCTTTTTCTTTTTCCCCCTTTACTTCATTTATTTTGCTGCAAGAAACTCAGGGAACCTGTACTTATATCCGCAGGTCTCCCCAGGATATTTTCGGCACAAAAAGGAAAGGAAGGCCAGGAGATGAGGCACCTGGCTACTCTGTGTTTGCTCGTGCTGGCAGGCACCCTAATAGAGGGACGCCCGTCCAAATTAATGCCCTACCCCCACTGGAGATGTATCAACACCCTGGCAGGAAATGAAATGATGGTCTGCAAGGTTGTGCAGCAGAGTAATATGACCACCCCCACGGATCGCACTAACTTCCGCAGTTGCGAAGAGCAGTGGATCCGACCCCCAGAGCTTGTTATTTTATGTGTGGGAGTAAAGACTCTGTCTCAACAATTAGTATGTTACTCGCCTACTGATACGGTTTCACCACTTGCTCCGATTCCTTGTATGTTTCTTCCCCGTATCAGGCCAGCCCCCACCGCAGTCCCGGTGGTAGACAAATATACCACCCCTGCCAACTTCGAAACCTCGCCATTTGTCACTGAGGCTTTCGGACCATACTGTGAAGTTATTCTAGTGTCGGCCGCAGTATGGAAGGCAGGAGACCCCTTTAGAATGACCATCCTACTAGGCACCACTACCACTGAGTCTGCATCAGTCACTATCACGCCCCCTTCAGGCGCAGTTCTCTCCTTCGCTATAGAGCACTGGGAGAACCTGACCTGGATTGTAAAAGAGGAAGACCTAGCCAAACATGGCCCACCCGATTGGATTCTGGTTCAACAGACGCCCGAATGCCAAACCAAGCCCCTAGTAGAGAAATTTCACCGGCTTGGGCTGCTCTTTGTAAATTTGACTCATGAACCAGGCAATTATTCCCTGCTGATCCGGACCCAGGAGACCCACACCATCCAAATTGACCCTTTGATTGCTAGCAATGAACAATTAAGCCAAGGCGGCACGCATATAGTGGGCTCCCATGTTTTGAAGACTGACATTCGAGAGAGAGTTCTAGTCCGCCCGCAAATGTCTTTAAAAGAGATCCGCATAGACTTAGCTGAACTAAATATAACCCAGAGGCTGCCGCAGTGCGCTCCCTATCTGGAGGCCGGTAGCAAGGGTTGGAATGCATGGCTACAACTGTGGATCGATCCCTCCCCCTCTCTCTCGCATGCCAGACGAAGCATTGCCGACTGGACTGCTCCTGCAGCCGGAGGCTTAGCAATCATGGATTCGGTCAATATTGAGACTCTCGCTAATAAGTTTGCCCATGTCACGACTAGCATCTCCGACTTAGGTAAACCGGTGGTGCAGTCCCTAAATTCCATTTCAAATGGGCAACACGAGATCAGCTCCATTTTAGTTAACTGGGAGAGTCAAATTGAAAGAGATTTTTCTCTGCTGCTCAAAGGTACACAGTCTTTTGAACGCAACGTGTCAATAGCCATGGCATGTATGCAAGCCCAACAATTAAATCAGGCTGTGGCCATGGGGCTAATTCGGCAAGCCACGGACGGGCACTTGCCCCTGGAAATTAAAAGATTGATTATGCCCAAATTGTCACCCATAGAACTGGAGCTTGAATCCTGGTGGTCTCTCGTAAATTCCTCATTCTCACCGACCACCCAGGAGCTTAAATTATTTTTATTAACGGCCAGTGCGCACGAGTCATTCCACGTGTATCCAGTCGTGCCTCTGGGACTCCAAGTCAGCGACACCGAGGTCCTCTACGCCCGCCACCCCGACCATTGGGCCCGTTTCACCCCGACCGGATGGCAGCTCGTCAGCCTCCAAGGGTGCCAGCATCGAGACCAGACCGGCTTCATCTGCCAGGACCAAGCCTTTGCACCTCATCACCCCTGTGTAGCCCCGCAAGTCGACGCCCTCAATGAATGCCCTTTCGAGGTCGTCCAGGAGAACAGCTCCGCTGTGGTCTACATTGGGAAAGGATGTGCCTGCGTGCGAACGGCCTGCGATTTTGTGGTCCTGAACTCGTTCCAGCTGAAGCCCGTGATCCCGGGAGTCAATCGCTGCTTTTGCAACCTGTCTTCGGTGGCAGCCTGCGACTTCACCTACACGGTACCGGTCTGGACCCAAGAAGAGATCCTGGTGGCACCCTCCATCTATCGTTATGTGAAGCCCATTCCCCTTGGCATCGGCCTGGAACTAATCCACGAGCTCCTGGCCCACCCGCAGCTCCACCGCACCCTCCAGAGCATCCAGAGGGACGGGGACACCACTGCTTTGGTTGTGTCCCACAACGGAAAGGAGATTTTGGATCTGGTCCAGCGGTTTAAGACCACCGGCGAGCATTCGTGGTGGGAGACCCTCTTTGGCTGGAGCCCCACTGCCACTGGAATTTACAATTTGGCTCTGCACCCGATCGTTGTTATTCTGGCCTTCCAAGTTTTGTTATGTGCCTCACTGCTTTATTTGGGCTGTTGGAGCCGCCGACAGCTCCAGCAACTCCAGCTGTCCTACCGTTTGGATCATTACAATCCAGACCTCCTCTTGCCTTAAGGGTTGTTCTTGGCGCCCTCCTTTAACCCTTGTATAGTTGCTTATGTTGTTATGAACTATGACTATGTTTTATTATGTGTACGGATCCTGGACCAGCCCCATGGGCGCTTTGCTGCCGGACACCGCTCCGAGGCCCTCTTGTGGACTAGGGGGGGACATATTTCCCTGCCCCCCAGCTCACGGCCAGCCTATGAACGACTGCTAGCAGCACTACCTCCATGAGGACTAGAACTATGTGCCTGAAGCCCTTCTCGCCGCTCATCGACCCTGCTCTGCGGTTTGACGCAGACAGCAAGGGGGGGTGGAAGTGTGTTTTGGAGCACATGGACTAAGTTTGCTTGTTCTTGTATATATGCAACCCAGTCCAGCAGCTGTACTGCGGACTGAGCCGTCTGTGATCTTTGTTACTCTATGATCTTATGAATTTCTTGCCATTGCTTCTTATGAATTTTAACTCCCATGAATTTAGCCCCGAACTAGTCCCTCCCTCTATCTACTGCAAGTGCGCCCATGGACTTTAGCCCGATGAATTTGATTTTAACCTTTTGAATTGCCTTCTTAACCCAACTCCCTCCGCCGAGGCAGTTCTAGTCTATGAATTTGATTTTAATCCAGCCATATTGATTTGGTTTTTAATTGCAGAGTGTATTTTTCTGCCCCCATGAGCCCTTCCGCCGCCTACCCCTCATGAATTGTTTCCACGCACTTGCTTTTATTCTTGCTGCTTTTGACTTCATGAACTATTGCTTTTAATCACATATATGTATTTATGATTTTAGCCATTTATGAATTACTCTACCCTTGATGAATTATGCCATGCTTGCACATTTCACTTTACCCTGTATGAATTGCTTTTAATTGTCCCTGCTTTTAATCCTATGTATCTATTTATGATTTTAACTATCCATGAATTGATCCATGTATATTAATTGCTCCTGGTTTTTAATGCTTTTAACCCGTCATGAATTCCGTATGAATTACCTTCATCCATGAATTAATCAATGTACACAATTATGAATTATTGCTATTTATATGCATGAATTGATCATTGCTGCCTATTATGAATTATTACTATTTATTCTGACAATTGCACTTAGCACACCCCCTGGTGTGAACCCAGAGACCTGCAGCCCATTGGCTGATCTAAATTGCACTTATTCGGTTAGGTGGTTCTCCAAACTAAATTTTTGAGTGACGCCTCCCCCTCCTTCCCTTCCCACTCCTTCTTCACTCGAAGCTCGACCACCGGACATTGCTGACCACCTCGCCTTTGAAGTCAAGTTCGGAGACCCGCGCGCCTGACGTCCCGGGGTCTCCGAGGGGGGGAATTGTTGCCAAGTAGGCCCCCTCCCCTGCTTTGAAGCCTGCTATGAACTGTGTTAAAGTTTCCTGCATTGCTGTTTTACTGCTACACCAAAGACTGCTTTGCACGTGTGTGCTCTGATACATGTGTCAGTTTCCTGCCTGCGTGTCAATTACCCCGCTGCTGTAATAGACTGTGTAGTTTACTGACTCCATGTTTGGGTAACTGCACCAAAGGACTCTCTTTCTGGGCAGCCCTGCCCTGACCTATATCGGGAATTCCCAGTGTGTGTTTGGACTCTGTTACAAGTGTGCCCCGTGCATGCATTGCCATCTGCCATGGACCGTGCCTGTTCCCTGCTTTGGACTGTGTTTTAAAGTGCTGTTCCCCCTGCCTCCATGGAAGCCTGCCTCATATGGGCCCAAGCCGCTGCTAGCAGCCGGGCGCCAGCCGGGGAAACCTCCAGCGAGCCTGGCTAGGCGCTCCCTGGTCAGTTCCCGCCTGGAGCCTCCCGCGGGCCGGCCGCCACGCTTGCCCTCGCTACCGGGCAGCCTGCTATCCAGCCCCAGCTATGCCCAGCCGGCATCCATGTTCTTAGGCAGCCAGAAGACCCTGGGAAGAAGACTGCTTTGAGAAGCCATTTCGGCGAAGCGGGCACACCACGTCCGCAGCGAGAGCCCCTCGCCCCGCTCTGCATATCTTAGGAGCCGCCCCGGAGAAGGAACTAAGTGCCGACCATCCCAAGCACTTAGAGAATGCATCTCAAAGAAACCTCCGCATTCCAAAGCTGATGACATCAGGACAAGCCCTGTCCGCTGGAACATCCTTTCAGCCCACTTGGATTTCCCCTCCCTCTTTTGTCCCCTCTTCCTGAGGTGTCACTTATCACAATCTGATTACCAAAGTGGCCCATCCAAGCCATTCAGTAGCCCATTAGACCCTTTGTTTTAATCTGTGAGAACCACCAAGTACAGCACCAGCCCCAGGGTACGTTTTGGGGTATTTAAGCTGGTCTCCCAGACCACTCGGTGCTCAGGCCATTCCCTATCCAGACCTCCTTGCTGTCCGTCTGTGGTCCCAGTGCTGGCATTGGGCCACCCTCGCTGCCGTGTCTCTGCTTCGCTCCAGGATTGTGAGTATTTCCCTTACCATCGTTGGGAACCCGCTAATGCGAACGTCTCTGTATTTCCTACTCTGTATTTCCTAGACCTTGTATGTTCTTTGTATGATTGTGCAAGCTAGGCTTACGCTACACTCAATACACGTGTTTGGACCTTACTCCTTGTCTGCCTCTTTTTCACTAGAGTGTCTGGGATCGGGACCTCCGTAAACATAGGTTATGATCCTCGCTTAATATTAATAGTTACAGACTGCTACAGCTAATTCCCCATTATAATAAAAGAGCAGTTCTGGTAACAGTTGTTTACCTAGACTTTGATACTCTTGGGAAATGGTTTTTCCCCTCCTGCTTCCCTTCAGCATCATGGTGCATTCATGCACCTCCCAGGGTTTCCCTGGCTTTTCTTCAATCTTTACCAAACCTGTTTTTTGCAGTGTTTCAGGACAAATCACAGCAAAGCCTAGATGGTTGCCATGGGGGTGATACAATTACCTGCTGGGGCGGGGCAACTCCCAGCCCTTCTGCCTGTTTCCTGCCCTCCCTCTGCCAATTGGTTGTGGAGAAATGTGGGAGGGGGGTGGAATGGTATCCCGCAACCTCATTGCAGGATGCTCTAGGATTGCCTAAATCACTTATGATTTTTATCATAGAGTTTTGGGGGAATCATAGAGTATCCCATGTTGCAGTGACATCTCATCTGATTATACCACCAGAATTGATACTAGGGCCGATTCCAGATGACTAACCTTAAGGAGTTTCATGCCGCCCTCTTCCGGATCGCGACGGATCGCGACGACGACGCGCAAAACTCGCGTGAGGAAACGCGATATTTTGCATTTTCCCCGTCGCGATCCGGAAGAGGGCGGCATGAAACACCTTAAGGTTAGTCATCTGGAATCGGCCCAGGATATTTCAGGACGACGTTTCTCAGGATGAGAGGGGAAAGTTCAGATTTTCCCTGTCCCACCCCATATTTTCCCTGCCCCTGCAGGGGTCATTTCCTCCCTCTGCCACTGGGGGGCTATTTTGATGTGTGTTTGTTTTTAAACTGGAAACTGAATACTGTTACATGATTATAATATTACAACTTTTTGTTGTCAGGTTCTCTGAATTTTCAGATTTCTTTTTTTTAAAAAACCCAAGTCTCTAGCCCCTTTTATTGCAGAGATTGCTCTGTATTAGCAGCAGCACAAGCAAAATACACAAGCCTGTCTCTATACTGAAAACGCCTTCATTATAGCACTGCATGTTGGTATAATATCACATCTGTTGGTAAAATCCATTCAATACAATAGTTTAAGATATTGCAATCAGTACTCTTATATCCTGTTAAAGACTTATCTACCTGGACACTCATTGCAGAGCCTCCAGATGGTGCCTGGAGCTGTTCTGGAATTCCAGCTGATCTCCAGACAACAGAGATCAGTTCCCCTAAAGAAAACAGCAGCTGCTGAGGGTAGATTCTGTAGCATTGTATCACCACTGAGCTCCCTCTCTTCCCCAAACTCCACCCTCCTAAATCTCCAGGAATTTCTCACGCTGGAGTTGGCAACCCTACCTCACATTTTTATCCCGAACTTCCTGAGCTGAATTCAAATAGCATACATGGGGTGCTCTTCCACTTTGCCCCCACAAAAATCCCGCGCAGCAGGTTAGATTGGGAGATAGCTAATGGTGCTATGAATGGGCATCATAGCTGAGCACACATTTGAAACTGGGTCCCCGGTCAGTCTCCTACTCTAGCCACTACATGAAGGTGGGCAATTTTTTTCCCACCTCTGTGAGTCTCTCTACACGAGACGCTGAGGCGCGTGTCCGTCAAGTGTTGGGAGATGTAATGTTAGCCAGGAAGCATAATTTTGAAAGACAGAGCTCCAGAGGGGGACGCTCCGGGGGGGAGCTCCGAGGGGGGGATGGATTCTCTCACAGCCCTCCGCCACCTCTGGTGCACTAGACTGTCTCCCCTTCCAGAGCTTTTATCCCACCACCCTTGCTGCTTTAAACTTTGAATTAACCATGCCTTGGCAGGGCAAAGGCTTCCAGAGCTTTTATCCCACCACCCTTGCTGCTTTAAACTTTGAATTAACCATGCCTTGGCAGGGCAAAGGCTCTGGAAGGGGAGACACCAGAGGCAGCGGAGGGCCGTGAGAGAATCCGTCGCCTCTGGAACGATCTCCGCCGCCTCTGTCATTTAAAACTATGCTTCCCAGCTAACATTGCTTCTCCGGACATGTGAAGAACATGTGTCAATATTATTGTGTAGAGAGACTCTGTGTCTCTGCCCAATTTTGATAGTTAGGTGGGTAGCTGTGCTGGTCTGCAGTACAAGAGCAGGATTTGACTCCAGTGGCACCTTAGAGACCAACTAGAATTTCAATGTAAGCTTTCGAGTGTCAGATTTTCCTTCTTGTTGGTCTCTAAGGT
This sequence comes from Eublepharis macularius, assembly GCF_028583425.1. Classification (NCBI taxonomy): domain Eukaryota; kingdom Metazoa; phylum Chordata; class Lepidosauria; order Squamata; family Eublepharidae; genus Eublepharis; species Eublepharis macularius. Next base: position 18,916,906 of record NC_072799.1, on the reverse strand, counting down.
GCCACTGGACTGCTGCCCAGTTTTGAAGGCCTCCGGAGATAATGCACAGAGATAATAACAGGAAGGGCTGACATCCAACTCAGAGTGCTCAAAAGCAAGTGGAGACCCATAACTGATCCCCTCTACACTACAGCATACTTTGTCTTCTTGGTTCTTTCATGTGTGTTATGTGCCGTCAAGTCGTTTCCGACCTATGGCGACCCTATGAATGAAAGACCTCCAAAACGTTCTTTCATACACAAAACTAATCTTAGAACAAGGCTGTACTAAGGCATTGTTAATTTAATGAAAAATTACCCAGTAGTGAGCCAGAATGTTGACTTCAAATGTTTTCTGAATCTCATGGTCCTCGGTCGATAGCAGATCAGTTGGAGTTATCACCCCAGCATTGTTCATCAAGATAGATACCTCCCCAATTTCTTTTGTCACCTTCAAAAAGTCAAGAGTCATAAATATATAAGAATCAATTGACCAATAGACTAATCTAGCATCCCATTTCCCACAGCAACCAAATATTTCTAAGGAATGGATGCCAAAGCCTTTACTTGCTGTTGTCTCCCAACAATTTGCATTAGGGGGTGCACTGCCTCGTAACTGTGGCACCTTGATTGTGGGTTTCCCTCTTCTCAGCAGTTCATCTAGTTCCTATCACACAAGTACTTTTTGGTTTATCAGGATCTTTGATTAGGGACTCCCCAGTACCACCTTGCTAGACTTTAATTAATTGAACTTTTCTTTGCAACCTGTATGGCTATGCTAACTTTTAATAATGATTTAAAGCTATTTTGTGATTTTAGATTGTGCTAGTCCGGCTCTGGACAACTCAGTGTTACAGCTGGGTAGTGTTGGTTATATCCATCATTATTATTATCGTTACTTGTTAATATTATAATTGCTTTTTATTCTTCTGTATTGTCGAGACTCAATACTGTAGTCATAAGGGCAGAGAATAAATAAATAAAAGAAAGGAAATCAGATTGTGCTAGTGGATTTAAAGGAGCTCTGGGTTTTGTGCCTAAATCCAGCTTTTATAGTATTGCTGTGAATTAACTCTAGAGCTATAAACAGAGAGGTGATCTATATATATTTTAAATAAATAAACACACACACAAATAATGCCACCATTGTCCTGAACATGAAAATTCAAGATTACTTATAACAGAGATGCAAAGAAAAGGGAAGCTCGAGGCGATCTTATTTTCCGATCCGTCCATCCACATTTCTGCCACATCTAAAGCTACTCTTGTAATCAACAGAACTGTACCATACCTTATGTCTTGTCTGTAGGACATTCATTGCCTAAGGGAACCCAGTGGTACCTCTATTGCAAAATCACTGTCATAAGTCTGAACACAGAAGACCTGCTGAGATTGAATATTTAACAGGTTGTGTCAGGCTCCAAAAGCAAGCCTCCCATATAATGTACTGGTGGCAGGGAAGACTTCATCATAGCATGTGCAGAGCAGCCTTTCTTAATTGCAAAAGCACCAGAATATGAAATTGGGAAAGAGGGTGAGTCTGGCTGTATGGAAGAGGCCAGATAGGTTTTCCAGGATTGGGGGTGGGAACAAGGGGGCGGGCATATGTGTGATGTCGGCAATGCTGCTGATGTTACTACGTCACTTCTGGGTGCAACCCAGAAATGACAAAGGGTAATTCTAGCAATCTCTGGAAACTTTATGGTATGGTGAAACCATAGAGTTTTCAATGATTCCTAGTAGTACCCTTTGTCTCTTCCGGGTACAACCATTGGTGACCTGGCTGCTTTTTATTTTTATTTTTTTCTCCCACTAAACACTAGCGGGCAACAGAATTCACCGTTTGGAAGCCTGACAAACCTAAGCCCAGGACATCTCTTTTTACACAATAAAATGGGGAAAGAGTGTTATAATGGAGAATATTCCTTTCAATTTAGGAGGTCGGAGGGGTAGGAACAATTAGAATTATGTTATCCTGTTATTTTAAGATACTGGACTAATCGTTTGGAAAACCTTATCTGCAGTAGAGTAGATTTCCTCCTTCTTGCTGCAGTCCACCACGAAGGCATGAGCTGTGGCTCCCAATCTTCTGCATTCTGCAGCTGTTTCCTCAATGCCATGCTATAAATGGAAAGGGATAATTAACAGGATCCTATGGTTTGTGGCCCAAGTAATGGAAGAAAATGGCTGCATTTGCTAAGGTGCAATTTGCTGCAACAGGCACAAATAGGGGTGCCAGACTCCCGGTGGGGGCGGGGGATCCCCTGCCTTCACCCCCCACACCCCGCCCCCGCTTACCTGGCCATTGGAGGAGCGCACCCTCCATGCGAACTCCCCTGCGAAGCTGCATGCTCCCATGGATCGAGCCCGTTTTGAGGCGCTGCGGAGCGCTCCTGCGTTCCACTGCGCCTCAAAACGGGCCTGTTTTGGCACGGATCAGGCCCATTTTGAGCCACTGCGGAGCTCAGGAGCACTCCTGCGTGCCACAGTGTCCCAAAACAGGCCCGCTCTGTGCCAAAACGGCTGTGGATCGGGCCTGTTTTGGTGCAGATCGGGCCTGTTCTGGGACGCTGCAGCATGCAGGAGCGCTCCCGTGCACCACAGCAGCTCAAAATGTGCCCAATCCGGGCCAAAACGGGGCCATTTTGAGGTGCTGTGGAGTGCAGGAGCACTCCTGCATTCCGTAGCGCCTCAAAACGGGCCCGATCCGCGGGCGCATTTTGGGCCGCTGTGGAGTGCAGGAGCATTCCTGCTCTCCACAGAATCCCCCAACGCGAGCCCCTGAGGAGTGTGAGTGCTCTGGGGGGGGCGTGCACAGCATGATGATGTCACTTCCCAAAAGTGACGCCATCGCGCTTCGCATGCGCAGAGGTAAGAGCCAGGCCCCGATCCCCTGCTGGGAGCTTGAGGGGGCCTAGCAACCCTAGGCACAAATGTGAGTTGTGTCTCATGGCTGTACTATTTGCTCTCACCCATGAAATGCTTTGGGTGCCCATTGAGGAGACTGGCGGAGTATAAATAAAGTAAATAAATAATAAAAATAAATAAAACCCTTCTCATGCAAAGCATAGCTAAGGATTCCTGGCCTGAAACAGCTCCAGTTCCCCATGACATATGAATGCAGGAACCCCAAGTGAATCAGAGCTGGATACTCCCCACAAACCAGGATTCTAAGCCAGGACTAAACCATGGTTTGAAATCCTAGAGTTGGATCCTGACTTAAAGATGCCAGATGAGCAGTACCTGGCAAACTGGTAGGTGAGTCTGGGAGTGGGAACAATGTAATCGGCATCGCACCGATGTTTTGACATCACTTCTGGCATGAACCATAATAGCAACGCCTCAACATGGTGGCATCACTTGGTTCACACCCGAAGTGATGTGGAGGCATTTCTCCAAGACTTTCCTCACACTTGCTCCACAGAGAATATCTGGAGGTCCAGAGATGCCAAGCGGAAGAACTGGCACCCCCATCCACATTGCATTTTCCACTGATAGAAGGCTTGTCATCAGCTGAACAGAGTTTTGTTACCTTCTCCAGCCTGCTATAGCCCTTTAATCTGACTAAAATGTTGCTCCAAAGTTGCAGGGGACCCTTAGGAATGGCATAAAGGCAAATAGGGGGTTTGCGACGGGAAGAGGGAATTGGTAGAAATGATATCTTCCAATCCCAGCCAGTTTGGTGTAGCGGTTAAGAGCGCGGGACTCTAATCTGGAGAGCCAGGTTTGATTCCCCACTCCTCCATTTGAAGCCAGCTGGGTGACCTTGGGCTAGTCACAGCTCTCTGGAGCTCTCTCAGCCCCACCCACCTCACAGGGTGTTTTGTTGTGGGGATAATAATGGCATTCTTTGTGAACCGTTCTGAGTGGCCATTAAGTTGTCCTGAAGGGTGATATAAATTGAATGTTGTTGTTGTTGTTATCCATTAGTGGAGAATGTAATCTGGATCCATCCCTTGGTTAGGGGAGGGGGTAAGTAAACTCCCATTTACTCCCATAGGAATCACTTCACTGAGCTGTTATACTCCATGATAAAGAAAGAGGCAGATTCAATACAGGCATGAATCACATATCTCCCACATAGGGTTGACAGTCCCCTGCTAGGGGGCGCGATTTGGCCTCCCTGCAGAGTGCGGGAGCGTTCCAGGGGCAGCCACAGCCCACGCAATGGTGTCACTTCCTGGAAGTGATGTCATCACGTAGGCCCAAGATAAGGTAGGTGTCGGGTCCCCCACTTCCCTCTGGGAGGATGGGGGGCCTGGCAACCTTACTTCCACATGACATTACATTGTGGTGTAATGGTTATCACAATTGTTTAGCTATTCAGATGCAGATAATTGATAACACATTAATCTGCAACATGTGAGATATAGTTACTCAAAAACTTGAGCAGACAAATGCGAGGCTTCAGTGGGCACAAACAGTTCTCACAGCAGCCATGACTTCCCAGTTCAGAAAAATGGAAACCTCGTGAAACTGTCCCAGACATTGGACAGGAGCTCTTCTGTGCCCCAGATCAAAGATCTTCCTTATGCTGAACGCCACCAATGGTTCACTCACCTAGTTCTGTACTTTTTGGGTCCCAGACTGTGGACTTGCCTAAGCTTCTTAGCTTAGATCTTGAACTGAAAATGCCTGAGACCAATCCAAAAATATTCCTTATGCGAAGCATTTGCCCTGAGCTATAACTCCTGTCCTGTGTGCACAGTGGCCTCTTTATCAGGGTTAGCACCTAAAAAAGTGTTTACATTTAGCCATCTAAATGTTGCGTTTTATTACTGGGATTATCATGATGATTGTCCCCACGTCACCTAGCATTTATACCTTAACTAAGCTTAATTTGCCCAAAATGACCCTGTTATCCAATGTTCCTGAATACGGCTCAGCTGCTCCAATGTAGACAGGCTCTCAGCCTCACACTAGGACCTTCCTACCTTGTTGATATCCCAGAGAACTAATTTGCAGCGACGCTTTGCAAATTCGTAAGCCGTGGCTCTCCCGAGTCCGTGGCCAGCTCCCGTGATCAGGACGATCTCTCCATTGACAGCCTTTCTCTTCACAGGAATGAAAAACTTGACAAAGGCCTCCAAACAGGAATATAAAATAATCAGCAAAAACAAGGGGATCTCAAGCAAGAGGTGCATTGTGCTCTGCTAATGTCCTGGATGGTGACTGATCCTCAGTTGTTTGCACAGAGTTTATTCATTCAACAGAGATAGAAGCCTAAATTAAGCTCCACCCAATCAGAGCTTTTGACAAAGCACCAAAGACCTGCATATCCCCTAACCCTTATCTACACATTTTTGCTCACGTGAACTACTCATGCATACCCCCACTAACCTTTCAAACATGATTACAACACACTTCTTCACACACCAAGGGTCACTGCCTGAGCCTTCGACTGTTGCATAGTCGAAGGCTCTGCCTGCCACTAATATACTGTACTAGTTTATTCCCTAATTGCTTGTCCACTGCTGATTTAAGAGCCAAGAAGGTTGATGATTGTTTTGGATAAACAGACACTGGGAAAATATATTTGTCCTACTCTATGTCAGCAGAAGTTCAAAATGTTTCTCAGCAGCTGCAGATCATCATGAACGGGCAGGTTTGGCACTAGAGAGCACATCAATGTCCATGCACATGTATCCACAGGGTTGCACCATTGGAGATATGCTGTATTTATGTCGCACTTAAGAGATTTACCAATTAGAAACTTAGAGCCAAACCCTGAAGGATTACAACATTGGCAGTTAACACTTACACAATATTAACAAGACATTCCCCCCAAAGTCCAAAATAATGATTTACTAGGGACAGACAGCAGAAAATAGGCACTGTCCCTGAGAGACAGGGAGCATACGTTGAGATTGGAAAATTTAGGAAGTCAGTGTGGTACAGTGGTAAGACTAAGAGTGATTCCGCACATGTTGGATAATGCACTTCCAATCCTCTTTATAGATCATTTGGAACGGATTTTTTTTTGTGTGAAGAACAAATAATCCACCTCAAACGATTGATAAAGTGCATTGAAAGTGCATTATCCAACGTGTGCAGAATTAGCCTAAGACTGTGGAGATACTTGACACATTTCCCTAAAATATAATGTAAGAAATTCTTCTGCCCTTCTACCGAGGCACACCTGTTTAAATCCTGTAGTAATGTTTGATTTCTTGATGTAGATAGAAATGCATACCCTCAGCCAGTGCTTTTTTTCTGGGGGTATGCAGGGGTATGCATATCCCTAAACATTTTGTGAATCTAACGGGAGAAAGTAAAAAAAATTAAATGTTGGAATTCCCGCTAAACCAACTCGAAACGTATTATGGATATTTATGTGATTTGTTAAGTTTTATGCAGCGTATGTTGGCAACAAAGATGTTTAGTTATATTTAAACTCACTAGGAGCGCTGTTTGTCTTACAAAAAATGGAATGTCTTTGAGCATCAAATAAAGTCTCAACTATTATGAATAAAGTCTCAACTATTTTTCAACCCTTTGAGGAACAACTTGCTGAAATAAAATCAGCTATAGACAAAGTAGCACAAAAGGCTAATCGTGCCCTTATATTAAGCAATTCACTGCGATCTGAAATAGCCATTTTACAACAAGAAAATAAACAGCTACAAGAAAGACTATTACAATTGGAAATCCAGACAAAACAATCTAACCTTAAATTCAGAAATTTTGATGAGAAGATATCTGATAATGCAGATCTACCCTCCTTTTTAGAATCATGGCTGTCACAGCATTTACAACTTGAAAAGGGAGCAACTCCTATGATCACCAAGGCTTTTCGCCTGGGGTCACAAAATAATCCAAAGATTAATAAACCAAGAGATATATTAGCCACAATCCCAGACTGGAAGACAAGGAGCAAAATACTAGAAATAGCAAGAAATAAAGGATCAATCCCTTACAAAGGGACAAATATTCAAATCCTTACAGACTTGCCATCCACAATATTAAAGAAAAGAACTCAGATCTACAACAGAAGCATTGAGAAAAGCCCAAATAAAATATAAATGGGCTAATTATACACATCTTCAAGTCAAAATACAAGATACAATCAACCAAGTTTTAGATCAGGAAGCTGGAAAGACATTACTGTAAGATCTTGGCATTGAGACTTTTTCAATCAGAGACAGAACATCACAGAAACGAAAAATGCTCAGTTCGTTATCACCCTTTAAGGAAAACAAGACCCAAGCAAAACACATTTAACAAGAAAGAAAAAAGACTGAAATGTTAAAATCCAAGTTGATAGCAAACTAAAATATCCTGTAAAATGTTATGACTGTAAAATGCATATATGTAATATCAGATTAGAGGCATGGTGGGGAGGGAATGGAGCTCACAGACTGGGCCCCCAGTTCTCCAAATTGGTAGTAGTAGGCCAAATAGTCTATAGGGGGTTACACTTGGGCTACAGAGAACTGTTATTAAGCAACTTAATTAATCCAATTTAAATAGCACTATTTAGTAAAGTAAGAGGGGACAGAGGGAGAGGGGAGGGGAAAGGGGGTAAATTTAGCAAGGTTTATAAGGGTTACAATAATGAGTATATATTATCATTGTTGGTTCTTCTATTAATATCTGTAAACGATGGGTAAAAGGTTTGACTTCATAATAATACTTATTTAATCATTATTATATATATTGAAAATATCTTCCTTAAACAGTATTTTTGTTAATAATCTAATCATTATCAAAGTAGTTCAGTCGTCTATGTTTATGATATAAATCTTCTATAATAAGGTTAAGATTTGTTATCATTTAGTATATCAACCTTTAATGGAAACCCAAGTTGAAATACTCATTTGTAAGAAAATTCATGGTTACAAGGGCATGTAAATTATTATTAATATGTAACAGAAGATTTCTTAGTTATCAGTGTTTAATGACTTTCTCTCAATATTGTAACTATTAATGTGCATAATTAAATTTTTTTTAAAAAAATTAAAAAAACACGCCACCAAGATCACTGGCATAATCGGTGATCGTCAGGGTGCAGACAAATACAAACAAGTCTTCTCTAAGCCACTTGGAGCTCTGGTAGTTGGAGTCTAGCACAGTGATTGGTCAGTCTTGTTGCTACCCCCAATGGTGGCGACCAATTTGTGTATTTGTGTATGTTTTGCGCAGAGTGCAAAGAGTTTGTCTATACCGAAACTCTTTGGTTGTGCGCACATGTCACTATAGAGGGGCTTGGTTGGCAATATTGATACCCATAATTCTCATCACTGACAGTCTTCTGACGTCATTTCCACCAAAAGCAAGCAGAGGAATCGGGAAGATGTTAGTGAACACAACCTCATGCCAATCTGGAAGTTATTGTGAGCTGTGCAATATGAGGTAATGCATGTTCTTGGTAATTTTGTCCATTGACTGCATTTATTTTTTCCGATTTGAACTATAAAATGGTGATTTTCTTGAGGCAAACTGAGAGTACCCCTAAACATTTTTTTAGAAAAAAAGCACTGCCCTCAGCCACTGTGTGGGTGGGATAACTCTGCACATTTCCCTTCCCTTCCCTTACTAGCAGCCACCTGAATAGTCCAATTTGGCCCAAACTTGTTGGGGCTAGAGAGCTAAATATGGCAGCCATGGTCAGATGAGAGAACACCAAGGAAACCTGAGGTTGCTATGCCAAGGAAGGCCTTTTGCCTTGAACACCCCATGGGTGTTGCAATGAGTCAGTCGCGACTAGACATGGGCACGAACCAAAAAAATTTAATGAACCAGCAGTTCGCGGTTCGGTGCCAATGACGATCCTGAAGTCGCGAACAGCAACAAACATTTCCCATTGCCAAACTGGTTCGTGGGGTGCGGGGCGTGGAACGGCCCCCATGGCACTTAGAGAACCCATATTCCCGGGGAGTGTTTTGAGGCTCTCCTACAGCCATCACCCAAGTTTGGACAAGATTGCAAATGGGATCTTGGAGTTATACCCTCTCCAATCCAAGGCCCCCAGGAAATTCCCACAAAAATCCAAGCTCAATTATACTCTCAGTCTCTCTCCCCAAAGGCTAGCAAGTGGCAAGCAAGAGCTCTGTCCCACTCCACTGCTCGCTGAAAGTGAAACCCAGCCTGCAAGCCCACGGCTATTTATAAGCACAGGTCCCATTGAGCAACACAGGAGGTCTGTGTTTGGCCGTCAGAGCTGCCTATCAGGGTTTGCAGGGATGAGATTGGAGTGCCCATGGCTACAGAACACCCCCTTTCCCCTCCCTCCCCTGGGTGTCTTCTCCCAACTTGTAACCACTTTGCAGCTCCATGGTTGGAAGGAAGACCTGCCAATCAAGGTAAGCTGGTCTTCCATTCGGGTTTCCAGGGCGACAGAAGGAGCGCAGACAGAGTTCAGGCATTCCCCCGGCTTCGTTGCCAAGGGAATTGATTGCTGATGCCTGAGTGTCTGACTTCCCGAACCACGGGCAAACGCACCGAACCAGGCCTCTCCCGAACGCTGGTTCGTTGGCCATGGACAATCACGAACCGGCGGATCATGATCACCAATTTCGTGGGTTTTTGAAGTTCATAATGCAGTTCGTGCCCATCTCTAGTCGTGACTCAATGGCATGTTCTTGTATTACTTGTGGCTCATGTTTATTTTTGGCTAGGAGCTGTGGACTGGCTTATGAGAAGAGCCACAGTATTTGCCAACAAATCTCACATTTCATTTTGCCCGTTTCTCTAAGAAGCTCTGGAATTTTTTGTTGCTCCAAACTAGGGTTACCAACTACCTGGAGGAGAAAAAATATTGTCCCTTAAACAGAGACTCAATGGGATGCTATTTCCCGGGTGATTATTTACTTTCCTACCATGAAAAGCGTCAGCTGCCCATTTCCACACATTAAGCCTCCTTTAAAGGGATGAGACATTCTCCTCCAGGCCCGTCAGCAACTCTATTCCCAACTAACATGGTGGTGCCTGACATTAAATAGCCAGAATATCCGACTCGCTTTCATTCCTTGTCCATTGATAGTTTAGTTTGGTTTGATTTCTTGATGTATCAAATATTTCATAGCAAATGCATTAACCAAACTGCCAATGTTGTTTACTGCATGTACTAACCATCTTTTCTAACTCTGAAGACAAAAAGAAGTCTAATTAAAATACCTGAAATTCAGATATGTATCTATTTACCTGTTGTGAAATGCTCTTCTTGCTCTTCCTTCTGGTCAGCTTTCCTCATTGGCCCCTTCCACACAGTCAGTTTATGGAGATTCAGATTCCATTCTGCTTCTCTCAGTCTCTAGATTTCCACATGAGGAAAGAAGGCATGAGATGCAGAATCGACCTTTCCCTGGCCTTCCCCCGACCTTTTTCCATATGCATATAGGACAGGTTTTTTTAAGCTGCTGTTGAGTCACCCCAGTGCATCTTTTTTAAATGCAGAAATGATAGCCCCTAACTGCTTCTCTCCCCATCACCTTCTCCTTTCTCTGGGTAGTGGTTGGTTGGCCAGTGAAAACCACTCCCTCCCTCCCCAGCTCGCCATACACTCCTTTATTTTTTTTCTCATATGGCTGTATTGAGAAATCAAGACTGCAAATTCATAATCTTGGAAACTGTACCCACAAATTACATTTTTATTATCTGATCAACTCTTTGGCATTAGGAGAAACATGCCCCAAGCAAATGAGCATCCAGTCCCCCCTTTTTTAATTAGGAGAGAGTTGCAACACTGTGACGTTTGTGCATTCAACCCCTTGAAGCACAATGTCCATCCCGTTCTCTGGTGACAATCCACATTCCCCACTGATCACTTCTTGAGTTTACTTTTTTATTTCCTTTATTTGCAACCGGGGCTCATATTCATGGTGATTTGGAAATGGGTGGAGGACTCGTCTCAAGAATCCGCTTCCCAGTCCCAGAACACAGTCACGTGATGTGAGGAGGTCAGTGAGAACACCATTTTGTTTGGGCAGCAGCATTTGAACATTTTGCTCTGGCAGAGAGGCGCTGTTTTGTGCCAAACAGACAATTCAGACCACACTACAGCCATCTGCTAGAAGATAGAGGAACAAGCAAGGAAAGTACTTTGTAGGTTTCCCCCCAGAACTCCGCCACCAATTGCCTCTCCAGAATTTTTAAAAAATAGTGGACACCGAACTGCCCCATCGGCAAATACAGGAGCAGGAAGAAGGGGGGGGATGGTGGATACACCGGGCTCCAACACTGCAACATTACGACGCATAGGGTTGCCATCCCCCTGCTCAGGGCAGGGGATCCCCCAATCCCACCCTTTCCCCCCCATCCCCACTTACCTGGCCAGTGGGGGGGCATGCTCCCTGGGGCACCCCCTCCCCAGGTGGCACGGTGCACTCCTGTGCCACGAGAGTGGGTGGTGGTGGCAGAGAGAGCAGGCAGCTGTGGCAAGAGCAGGCCACTCTAACTGCCGCCACTGCTGCCGCCGCAGCCCACTCTCTCACCGCCGCCCCTGTGCAGCCCGTGCCAGCAGGGACAAGGGGCTCGGCAGTGGTGGCAGTGGCAGCGAGAGAGTGAGCTACAGTGGCACGGCCTGCTCTCATGCCGCAGCTGCCATGGCAACTGTGCAGCCCACACTGGCAGCGACAAGGGGCACGGCGACGGTGAGAGAGAGAGAGAGCTGCCTGCTCTCTCTGCCCCTTCCTGGCACGCGTGACATCATCACGTGGGGCGCGCTTTGACCCTGTGCGATGACATCACTCCCAGAAGTGACATCATCATACATGCCGGGAGCGCGCGTATGCTTTGCATGCACGCAGTCAAAACATCAAGAGCAGCAACAGGGTAAGAGCTAGCATCCCAGTTACTCCCACTAGGAGACTTGAGGGACCTGGCAACCCTAACGACGCATATGCTGCATTTTTAAAAACTGATGACCACTCTAGCCCCACAAAAGGTGGTGTAATGATTCCAAGTAAATGTGTGCATGTGTCTTTAAATGCTTGGTTTGAGCTAGGTGAAGAGTGGGGGGTGAGAGAGAGGGATGAATGAGTGATATGATTGGTTGATGACTGAGAGTGTGGACGGAGTGAATGCAGTTTGACACTGACAAAGTAGAGAGAAAGTTTTGAGTCAGAAGAAAGCAGGCTAGCTGTGTGCTGCCTGAATATGTTGAAGTGTTTATGAGAGAAATATAACCTGTGTGGAACCTGAACAGAGCATGTTTGTGAAAGGACACTCCTCAGACGGGGGGCGGGGGTGAGAGACTGAGAACCAAGCTACAAGTGATGAATTACACTTCCCTGGAAAGTGAACAGACTCACGTGTATTCCTCCCTGTTCACTGGCCATTCACTTGCTCGCCACTTGATCACGGATTGAATAGAAACATAGGATTCTTATGTCACTGCAGATGCTAATTTCAGCTCAAATCAAGCTGCACTGTACCTATGCATTCTGACACCTTCCTTTGCTACACTCTTCCCAACTAATTGAGCTGCATTGTACCTTTGCCTCCTGACACCCTCCTTGCTCCACTCTTCCCACCTAATCGAGCTGCATTGCACCTTTGCCTCCTGACAGCCTCCTTTGCTACATCCTTCCTACCTAATCGAGCTGCATTGCACCTTTGTCTCCTGATACCCTGCTCTGCTACACCCTTCCCACCTAATCGAGTTGCATTGTACCTTTCCCTCCTGACACCCTCCTTCCTCCACCCTTCCCACCTAATCGAGCTGCATGGCCCCTTTGTCTCCTGACACCCTCCTTTGCTACACCCTTCCCTCCTATTCAAGCTGCATTGCACCTTTGCATCCTGACTCCCTCCTTTGCTACACCCTTCCCACCTATTCGAGTTGCATCGTACCTTTGCCTCCTGAAACCCTCTTTGCTACACCCTTCCCACCTAATCGAGATGCATTGTACCTTTGCCTCCTGACACCCTCCTTTGCTACACCCTTCCCACCTAATTGAGTTGCATTGTACCTTTGCCTCCTGACTCCCTGCTTTGCTACACCCTTCTCACCTAATCGAGCTGCATTGTACCTTTGCCTCCTGACACCCTGCTTTCCTACACCCTTCCCACCTAATCTAGCTGCATTGCACCTTTGCCTCCTGAAACCCTCTTTGCTACACCCTTCTCACCTAATCGAGCAGCATTGTACCTTTGCCTCCTGACACCCTCCTTTGCTACACCCTTCCCACCTAATCGAGTTGCATTGTACCTTTGTCTCCTGAAACCCTCTTTGCTACACCCTTCCCACCTAATCGAGCTGCATTGCACCTTTGCCTCCTTTTTTTTTATTATTAACTACATTAACTAACAATACAAAGGAAAAGAAGGGAAACAAGGGAAGGAAAGAGGAAAAAAAATCCAAACAACAACATATAACATCTACACTACACAGAATGCTTTCCCTTCATACTGCCATTATTAAAAACTAAAGCTTTGTATAATATTGATGGAGTGGTTGACCTTACAAAATGCAAATTACAATTCAAATTCAAATTAAGTTTTCCTCCCCCTCCTGGGTCCTGGACGCAGTTCTCTCTGAGTAATTGCAGCCGCAGTGCTCATTTCCTCCCCCCGCCCCTCAGACTTCTCGTTTTCTTCTTGCTTGGTGTCTCGCTGGAATTCCGGATTTTTATCCTCAAAATCCCTTAGTTGATCTTCTGATAATATGTTGTAAGCTTGATCTTTGTAACTGAACCAGATGCCTTCAGGGAATAACCATTTGTACTTTATTCCACGTTCCCTCAGAAGAGCTGCAAGCTTTTTATACTTAAAACGTCTTTTCCGGACTAAAAATGGGACGTCTTTCAATATCTTGACCTTGTTACCCAAAAAGTCCAGATCCGCATTGTATGAGTTGTATAGGATGAAGTCTCGGATCCTTTTAGATGAGAAATCGATGATGATCTCACGAGGCAGCTGACGCTTCGTTGCATATTTTGAAGAAGCCCTATGGACCTCCAAAATGGCGCTTTTAACCTCTTCTTTAGTTGCCTTCGCGGGTGTCGCCAATAGTTCCGAGTCCAAACCCCATAAATCCTCATTTTCCTCCTCTTTCACATTCTGGAGGCGCAAAATTGTTTGTGTTCGTTCCACTTGTAGCCCGATCAGCTGGTTCTCCACCAGCTTTAACTCTTTATTCGTAGCCTTCACGAGTGATGCACTTTCCTGAGCAGACTTCTCTGCCCCCCCCGCTGCTTCCTTAATGGTTTTCACTTCGCTCTCAATTAAGCCCACCCTTTGATCTGTTTCGTTCAGCTTGTCAACAAAGGGTTTTATGGCTTCGGTAACCGACCTCCGCACCAGTTCCTCGAGCGACTCTCCCTTCCCCTGCAGGGCAGCCGTAATTGACTTGCCCAGGGCGGGACTCTGTTTTTTCGCTGCCATTTTAGGGGGGGGGGACCGCCAGCCAAATTCTGAGACTCAGCGAGGGGGGAGAACTAGCCTTCTTAGCTTCAGATCCCACCACTCCTTCACGTACGCTTGTAATAACAGAAGGGATTCGCTTACTTGCAGGCTTCCGCCTAGTTCTGCTCTTTGCCGTTTTCCATGGCCCAGCAGCACACGAGGCGCCGCACACGTCTGTTGGCCTCCATAGGGACAAACGGGCAATTTACCCCCCACATAGGTTTCGGGGGGCTCTTCCCGCAGCGTCCCGGACCCTGCCTCCCTCCCTGGGAGTCCTCGGGGCTAATCTTCACAGATCAGCCGCCCGGTCAGGGTGCTCGGGCACTTCCTCCCGGACCTGCCGAGAGGAGCGTCCGACATGGCCGGGAAAACGAAACCGAATCCCGCACCTTTGCCTCCTGACACCCTCCTTTGCTACATCCTTCCCTCCTATTCAAGCTGCATTGCACCTTTGCATCCTGATTCCCTGCTTTGCTACACCCTTCCCACCTAATCGAGCTGCATTGTACCTTTGCCTCCTGACACCCTCCTTTGCTACACCCTTCCCACCTAATCGAGTTGCATTGTACCTTTGCCTCCTGAAACCCTCTTTGCTACACCCTTCCCACCTAATTGAGCTGCATTGCACCTTTGCATCCTGACTCCCTCCTTTGCTACACCCTTCCCACCTAATCGAGCTGCATTGTACCTTTGTCTCCTGACTCCCTGCTTTGCTACACCCTTCCCACCTAATCGAGCTGCATTGCACCTTTGCCTCCTGACACCCTCCTTTGCTACACCCTTCCCACCTAATCGAGTTGCATTGTACCTTTGCCTCCTGAAATCCTCTTTGCTACACCCTTCCCACCTAATCGAGCTGCATTGTACCTTTGCCTCCTGACACCCTCCTTTGCTACACCCTTCCCACCTAATCGAGTCGCATTGTACCTTTGTCTCCTGAAACCCTCTTTGCTACACCCTTCCAACCTAATCGAGCTGCATTGTACCTTTGCCTCCTGACACCCTCCTTTGCTACACCCTTCCCTTCTATTCAAGCTGCATTGCACCTTTGCATCCTGACTCCCTGCTTTGCTACACCCTTCCCACCTAATCGAGCTGCATTGTACCTTTGTCTCCTGACACCCTCCTTTGCTACACCCTTCCCACCTAATCGAGTTGCATTGTGCCTTTGCCTCCTGAAACCCTCTTTGCTACGCCCTTCCCACCTAATCGAGCTGCATTGCACCTTTGTCTCCTGACTCCCTGCTTTGCTACACTCTTCCCACCTAATTGAGCTGCATTGTACCTTTGTCTCCTGACTCCCTGCTTTGCTACACCCTTCCCACCTAATCGAGTTGCATTGTACCTTTGTCTCCTGAAACCCTCTTTGCTACACCCTTCCCACCTAATCGAGTCGCATTGTACCTTTGCCTCCTGAAACCCTCTTTGCTACACCCTTCCAACCTAATCGAGCTGCATTGTACCTTTGCCTCCTGACACCCTCCTTTGCTACACCCTTCCCTTCTATTCAAGCTGCATTGCACCTTTGCATCCTGACTCCCTGCTTTGCTACACCCTTCCCACCTAATCGAGCTGCATTGTACCTTTGTCTCCTGACACCCTCCTTTGCTACACCCTTCCCACTTAATCGAGTTGCATTGTGCCTTTGCCTCCTGAAACCCTCTTTGCTACACTCTTCCCACCTAATTGAGCTGCATTGTACCTTTGTCTCCTGACTCCCTGCTTTGCTACACCCTTCTCACCTAATTGAGCTGCATTGTACCTTTGTCTCCTGACACCCTCCTTTGCTACACCCTTCCCACCTAATCGAGTTGCATTGTACCTTTGTCTCCTGAAACCCTCTTTGCTACACCCTTCCCACCTAATTGAGCTGCATTGTACCTTTGCCTCCTGACACCCTCCTTTGCTACACCCTTCCCACCTAATCGAGTTGCATTGTACCTTTGTCTCCTGAAACCCTCTTTGCTACACCCTTCCCACCTAATCGAGCTGCATTGCACCTTTGCCTCCTGACTCCCTGCTTTGCTACACTCTTCCCACCTAATTGAGCTGCATTGTACCTTTGTCTCCTGAAACCCTCTTTGCTACACCCTTCCCACCTAATCGAGCTGCATTGCACCTTTGTCTCCTGACTCCCTGTTTTGCTACACCCTTCCCACCTAATCGAGCTGCATTGCACCTTTGCCTCCTGACTCCCTGCTTTGCTACACCCTTCCTTTTTAAAAATAATAATAATAATTTTTTTATTTAGCTTATATAATTGAATAACAGTTAACAGTTAACATTTCAACTTTTAAACAATGTAAAACAAATGAACAAACAAACTTAATACATGCAATTCTCAGGTATTAAAACAGTGCCACAATATTATCTTAGGGCAACCAAAAGAAAGACAAGTGTTTAGGAGGATGTATGTCATTGATAATTAGAAATTCAAAAAATGGAAACCATTTAGTTACAAAGTTAGATTGTTTTGAACGGAGTTGTAATTGACTCATAAGGTCCGCAATTCTTTCTTGGATAAAGAAATCCCATAGCTTAATTAACCAATGCTCAATAGAGGGGATTTTAGATGAATTCCAGTTGGACACTAATAAAGACTTGGTGGCCATCAAAAAGTTGCAAATTAACTCTTTCCTTATTTCAGGAACATCTACAGATTCCCATTGGTTCAAAAAATTAGTTTTGGATCAAATGGAATAGAATATCCAGTGATATCTTGTATATTTGTTAAAATTTCTTTCCAATATTTCTCAACATATGGGCAAGCCCACCAGCAATGTGCGAACATGCCTACTTCCTTCCCAACAGAGAGGAGAACGCTTTGGATAGATTAAAGAGAGTTTTGGGGGGGTTAGGTAGCAACGATGCAGAATTTTGTAAGACTGGACTTTAGCAGAGGTAATATTAGATTGTAGTAGATTGGAAGTCCAAATCGCTTTCCATTGTGTTACAGAAATATCTGCGTTACAGTCGAACTGCCAATTTTGTTGGTATTTTAGAGGTTTGGATTCAAGTGTGCTTAAAAGCAAATTATAAAATTTAGATATTAGCCCCTTTTGAGTCAAGGTTTTTTGATTTAAGATAATCTCAAAGTCTGTCAGGGGGGTGATAAAGATTTGTGCTACTTTAATGTGGTTCATCATATGGGCTAACTGGAGGTATGTAAACCACTAATTTGTGTTGAAGTTTTCCCTCTATTTCTAATTTGTCTAATATGCCTTTGGATGAGGAGATATCGATCAGTCAGGTTAAGTTGGTTTGTTGCCATGTTTTTGCAAAGCCTGTAGTAAAACCAGGGAGAAACCAGTTTTGGCCCAAAAAAGATGAATATCTTGATATGGTGGGTAAGATCTTCTTCCTATGTTGGTTCCAATTTGTCAGCATATCCTTAAAAAAAGGGTTATCAATCTTTCCTGTCAATTGATTTTCTTTGCCATTCCAAATTAAGCTCTGAATTATTGATATTTATTTGTTTGGGTGTATAGTTTTAGTCCAGTCTGAAATACTTGTAGATTTTAAAATTTGTGTGATGTTTAATAGTCTAATCGCAATTTGATACATATTCAAATCCGGGTAGTTGAATCCTCCATCTGAGCGTTTTAGTCTGAGAGTCTTAAAGGCTCTTCTGGGTTTCTTTCCATTCCATAACAATTTGTTTAGTAGGTTCTGCAAATTTTTCATAATTTTTGAGGGACCAATAAAGGAATTGCATGGAGAAAGAATAACAATTTTGATGTAGAGTTGAAATTAAATCACTGTTCTCAAATTGGAATTCTTCTATTCCACGTAGCCTTAAATTTCTCCTCCTTACAGCCACTTCTAGATTGATAATTCTTGCTTGAAAGGAGTAAGAAGACAACTGCAGATCACGAATATCACGCTGGGACATTAAGGCCATATATAGTGCATTGTCGACTTTCGCATTTGTTTTAAGTAGTTCTAACTTTATGTCAGCCAGCTGGTTAGATAAAGGCTGTATTAGTTCAGACATTTGCTTAACAAGTGCCTGCTGCAATTGTGTCAATTGTTTATCAAGGGGAGCAGATAAAGTATTTACCACTGCGCTAGCTTCCAAAGTTCCATCGGCCATTTTATCTGCTTCGTGACCGTGGATTTGCTGTGCGACAGGAACCGCTTCTGGTAAAAGTGTTTGCTGGCTTTGGTACGATCTGGTCAGTGATTTTTTCTTCCCCGACTCTTGCTTCCTCATTCCTTTCTTTTTTTTTTGTAGTAACAGCTTTATTTTGCGTGTTTCCAGGCTGGGGGGAGTCGGAGCTCCTTCAACATGCGTCCATCCACTCCGAGACTGCCGCCACGCCCCCTGCTACACCCTTCCCACCTAATCGAACTGCATTGTACCTTTGCCTTCCGATACCCTCCTTTGCTACACCTCTCCTAATCGAGCTGCATTGTACCTTTGCCTCCTGACACCCTCCTTTGCTACACCCTTCCCACCTAATCGAGCTGCATTGCACCTTTGCCTCCCGATACCCTCCTTTGCTACACCTCTCCTAATCGAGCTGCATTGCACTTTTGTCTCCTAATACCCTGCTTTGCTACACCCTTCCCACCTAATCGAGCTGCATTGCACCTTTGCCTCCTGACATCCTTCTTTGCATCACCCTTCCCACATAGTTGAGCTACATTGCACTTTTGCGTACTGCTACCCTTCATTGCAACTCCCCGCCCACCTCCCGGCTTCTATATAAAGGCTTAGGGATTTCCAGTCCTACTTTTATCTGACTAATTGTGCTCTGGCTCTCAAAAGCTTATGCTCTAGAAATCTTTTTGGTCTTTAAGGTGCTACTGGACCCGAATCTTGCTGTTCTACTGCAGACCAGCACGGCTCCCCACCTGAAACAGGCTTCACTTCACAAGCCTTCCAACGCTATCGACAGTTGTAAAGCTAAGCATTTAAAGGAGGAAGAATAATGGATTGGCTGCTATTCTCTAAGGGTATTTTAATCGCAATGTTTTCTTATTTGGAGGTGCTGGTGAAGCAGTTCATTCCCAAGAAGAAAAAATCTCTGGGAGGAGAGATTGTTCTGATTACTGGAGCTGCCCATGGACTTGGAAAGGGAATAGCTTCTGCATTTTCCAAGCACCAGTGCCAACTGGTTCTTTGGGATATCAACAAGGTACATGCAAATTGTCCTTCCTCTTAAAGCTCACCTGTCACTTACCCTGCTTTCCTTTAGGAACCGGTCCAGAACACTTCTTTTTTACTCAGGCTTGTAACTAAAGGCTTACATCTTCTTTAAATCTCCTTTTTGGTTTGCTTCTAGCCTGAGAATTGTTTTATGAATACCATTTTAGGTTGCCGTGTTGTGTTTTATACTGTTTCTGCCTGCTAGCATGGCCTTTATGGCTTGGTGTTATGCAGCTGATTACTATGCGAAGCTGAATTATGCAAGGGGGCCTTTTCCTTAGATAGGAGGGCTGAGCTGTCAGGTAGAGTTCTCAAAGAGATGCACCAATAAAAGGATAGCAATTAGCAACTATAGCGTTTTCTATTGTGAACTGTCTGTTGCTGTAAGCATGACCCTACTTGGTAGTTTCTATGTTGTTTGGAATTGCTGATGCTCTGTTTCAGCATTTCTTCAAATCTGCATTGGATTTCTGCATGCTTTAAATCTTTGCTAACTTTGCAGGTATAGACGTTTTTACATTTGGTTATTGAAATGTGTTTGAAATTGACTGTACTGACTCACACTGTGCAATTCACCTTTCCGTGGGAAAGGCAGACTATAAATAATATTAATATTAGTGATGATGATGATAGTTTCATTGGATTGTTTTATTATTTCATACCCTGAGTAGTTCCTCTCTGTCTTGACGCTTGCTGGGTGATCTTTGGCAGTAATTCTTTTCTGACCTGGCCAGCTGGGGTTGTGGCAAGGATAGGAAGAGCTGTATGTTTCATTCTGAGCTATGGCAAAACAATGGTATAAAAAGGTTTTCGATAAAGCAGGCTTAAGATCTCAAGGATCAAATGATGGCTTCTTTTGTAAAGGTTGTACACTGGCCTCCTCTGGCAATTTATTCATGCAGCCAGGATGTACAAGGACCTGTTTCATCGTCAGGGGATTGGTTTCTAGTCCACTTTTGCAAGAGACAGATTTTCTATGTGATGCAACAACTTTCAGTTTCTGCCTTTGAAGACATCAGAGTTCCACACATCTGCAAGAGACTATGGATTTTAACTTCAAAAGTCCAGCCTCCAGTTTCCCCAGAGCACTGGCTTTGTTGAGGCGGCTGTCGAAATTATGAAAATGCGGTTAAGAAGCATGTAGATCCCAATAAAGGGCTGATGGACTACAGAGATGACCCCTCCCCAATGGATACAGCCCTGCAGAGTTGCATATATGCCAACAACTCACCAATAGCCCCATATAAGCTCCTCCCACAGAAAGTAAACACAAAGGATTGGATTAAGTAGGGAAGCCATAGGCCGTCTTCACATGTCTTACCAGCTGCAGAAAATCGTGCAAAACTCCCAGAACGTTGGCATCTTTCTGGTGTGATTTCCCATCATGACTCTGGTTTGTGGCGTGATTCGTGTCAAGCTGGAGTCATGATGGGAAATTACGCCAGGAAGACACCGTTGTTCCAGGAGTTTTGCACGATTTTGCACGGCCGGTAAGACGTGTGAAAATGGCCTATGACACCTACCACAGGCCTTGAGTCAGGTTGCCAGGTTATCTTTCTGTAGTCCATTTCCTCAGGCATTTTTCTCCTATCCTGGCTCACTTTGGGTACCAAGCCCAGGACTGAGGGGAAAAGTACAACCAAACTTTTGAGGGAGGTAAGGTGGGGAAGGTACAGCTGTCCACATTTGTCTGTCCGGTTTGATTAATACATGAGTGAGGCAAACACATGATTAAACCAACATGGCTGCCGCTGTCCCATTTCATTTGGCCCTTAGCCACGGTCATATCAGCTCCAACCTTTGCAGTCCACCTGAATTCTGACAAACTATGGCTTTGGTATGCAGGTCTCCAAGTATCTCTGGTCACAATACCTGTAGGTTACGAAAGTTTCTCTGCTTTTTACTTGCAGCAAGGCGTTGAGGAAACAGCAGAGGAATGTAGAAAGCTGGGTGCTTTCGTCCATTCATATGTGGTGGATTGTGGGAAAAGGGAGGACATCTACAGAACTGCAGATAAGGTAAGATGTCACTGAGCCAAATTCTTGACCTTTGCCCTTGTCTGCTGGACCATCATAAGAGGGACCATGGCTCAGCAGTAGAGCGTTCAATCTGCAGCTTGTCCCATTAAAAGGATCAGGGCCATTTCTGCACACGTTGAATAATGCACTTTGGAAGAGGATTTTTTTCCCCACATATCGAAAGGTAGTTCCAAATGTTCACTAAAGAGTATTGAAAGTGCATTATCCAACGTGTGTAGAAACAGCCCAGGTGAAAGACCCCAAACAAAGAAACCGGAGGAGAACTAATTTAAACAGGAAGTCAATAAATATACTAAGAGTGAACCAAATTAATAGAAACAATAAAGAAATTATCAAAAAAACATTTGTAATGGTTATTATGATAAATAAATCACCAAAGAACAGTGGAACACAAAAGCAATAGTGTCCAAAACGGTCCAAGAATCAAAGTGCACGCAGGCACACAGTGAAACAGCAATATAAGGGTGCACACAGGCACTCCCCTGTACAAAATGTACAGACAATGTATAAGTAACAGTGAAAGGTCCAAAGCGGCAACAGTGTCCAAAGAAAGAGAGTCAACAATTGAATAAACACTTTCTGAAGATATGAGGCTGTGCTGTGGGGAGATGTCCGACGTCCAGTCAGCCACGCCTACAGGGTTTGCCAGCATACGTAAGTAACACCCGTTTCATGAATAATTCACTTCTTCATAGGCACGTTACTCTCATATTGCCAATTTCCATCTGATATAGCACAGTAGTCTATTCTGCCGCAGTGATAGCAACCATAATGATCCTGATGCTCATTTCGAGGGGGGATGCACAGAAACGCAGTTCTGGCAGTTCCCCAAAGAGGTCACATGTTAGGTGGCCCTTCCCACCTGACTCTGTCATTTTGGGCCCATTTCGGCCTAGATTGGGGCCAAAACAGCCTGGATCGGGCCTCTGACAGGTGGTGGATCACTCTCCCGCTCATCACTGGCCCGATCCTGACCATTTTGGGTCCCTTTTCAGCCATTTTCAGCCCCTTTTTGCCATTTTGAGCCCAATTTCGGGTCCAAAACAGCCAGAATAGGTGATGTCTGGGGATGTGGCATATGCAAATCAGCTATGTTAATGACACACTTCTGATGATGGCAAGAGGTGTGGCATATGCTAATGAGTTATGCATGAGTTATGCTAATGAGTTCCTCCAGATCTTTTTCTATGAAATGACCCCTGGTTTAGCTTGTTGTATTTATAGGGTTTCAGGACCTTCTCTTAACAACAGCTGCACCAAAGACTCAAATTCTTGGCTATCTTGTTATCATATGACTTCGTACACTAAACAAGGTTATCTATATTTGAAACATCTTCTTGAAACATATAACAATAGTTAGTTCATTCTTGCTACTTCTTATCTTAATCAAGTCTATGTAGAATTAGTGCTTACAAATTTATCCTACATCTGAATATCTTTTGGCCCTCTACCAGTATGTCTATAATATTGCCAGCTTCTATGAAGTTAGACATTCCTGCCATTCTCAGATACTCCCTGCCCCTGGGCCTTGGTACAGTGTATATATTGAGACAGATGGCTCTTAAAATCTACACATGACAATACACAGGTCTTTTTTTCTGGGAAAAGAGGTGGTGGAACTCAGTGGTGGAACTCAGGACCGCACAAGGACATCACTTTGGGTCAGCTGGAACAAGGGGGGGGGAGTTTTTTAAAGTTTAAATGACCCTTGGCGAAAATGGTCACGTGGCCGGTGGCCCCGCCCCCTGATCTCCAGACAGAGGAGAGTTTAGATATGCCACACCCCCTGACATCACCTATCTTGGCTGTTTTGGGCCAATCCTGGCCATTCAGGGCCAAAATTGGGCCCAAAATGGCAAAAAGGGGCTAAAAATGGCCGAAAAGGGGCCCAAAACGGTCAGGATCGAGCCACTGCTGAGTGGGAGAGTGATCCACCACCCGTCAGAGGCCTGATCTGGGCTGTTTCAGCCCCAATCCAGGCTGAAACGGGCCCAAAATGGCCGAGAGTCAGGTGGGCGGGGCCACCTGACATGTGACCATGGAACTGCATTCCTGCACGTTCCCCCTCAAAATGAGCCCTGGATTGGAATAAAACTCTGACATAAACTGTATTCCTACACTAAGGACGAGCTTCATCTTAATTCCCTCTGAATTTACATCATGTGTATTCCTTATTTATGTAATAGATTTTCATTTTCTTTGCATTTTAAAGATGAAAAAAGACATCGGAGACATCACTATCTTGGTTAATAATGCCGGAGTGATCACCATAGGAGGTCTTCTTTCAATCAAGGATGAGGACATCCAGAACATGTTTGAAGTTAACGTTCTTGCTCATCACTGGGTAATTGTCACCAGTATCTCAAAGTTTTAAGTGTAATGTAAGAATTACTAATGCCATGGTATACATACAATGGGTATGCCCAATGTGACATTTTTATTGGCTATTAGCTTCTACTTAGTATTAACACTGAGAATATGACTTCAGTTTTTCCCATCACCTAATTCTACTATCATTTTAGGCACAATTCTAAGCAGAGTTCCATTCCATTGACTCCAGTCAGGGTGTAATTCACCTTAGAGCCAAGCTACAAGAGATGAATTACACGAGGACGCGCACGTGACGGAAGTCGCAATGTTAGCTGGGAAGCTGAGTTTTAAAAGAAATCGGAAGGCTTTTTCAATTTCCTCTCTCTGCTGAGAGCCAAACTACAAGTGACACCTGACACTAGTTGGACACTTGTCAGCTTCCCTCAAATTTTGATGGGGAATGTAGGCATCCTGGTCTTGCAGCTTGGCTCTCCGACTGCTGTCCAATGGACTTTTCAACTGTCACTTGTACAACATTCTACCAAGCTGCCTACATTTCCCATCAAAACGTGAGGGAAGCTGACAAGTGTCCAACCTGTGTCAGGCGTCACTTGTAGTTTGGTTCAGAGTCAGCAAAGATTGCTCCTCAGAGGGTTTGCTAATTTCCTCTTTGCCTCCCAAAGGCTCTGTCAGTTTCACCTCCCCTTCTAGGAGGCATAATAAACAAACCCCCTGAGCAGCCATATTTGCAGGCTCTGTAGAGAGGGGAAATTGACAGAGCCTTCCAATCTCTTTTAAAACTCATCTTCCCAGCTAACATTGCAACTCCCATCACGTGAGCATCCTCATGTAATTCGTCGCTTGTAGTTTAATTCTTTGGACTGCCCTGTTTATCTCTCAGTTTTCCTAGCATGTAATTGTACTGTCTATCATTAGGGTAGATTTTCAATACAGTCCTAAGCAAAGTTACTCCAGCGCAGGGGTCATTTCGTAGAAAAAGAGCTGGAGGAACTCATTAACATAGCTCATTAGCATAACTCATTAGCATATGCCACACCCTTTGACATCACTGGAAATGTGTCATAGCATAACTGATTTGCATATGCCACACCCCCTGACATCACCTATCCTGGCTGTTTTGGACCCAATCCTGGCCATTCAGGGCTGAAATTGGGCCCCAAATGGCAAAAGGGTGCTGAAAATGGCCAAAAAGGGGCCTAAAATGGTCGGGATTGGGCCACTGCTGAGCAGGAGAGTGATCCACCACCTGTCAGAGGCCCGATCCAGGCCAAAACGGGCCCAAAATGGCCGAGTCAGGTGGGCGGGGCCCTGCTCCAGTGTAAGCCCACTGACTTCAAATGCACTTTTGTAATGGTTTCTTAATGTGGCAACTTTCTTATCAGCTAAAGCTCTTGAGAGAGCAAACTGCCTTTTGCAATCCTAAGCAGAGTTACTTCTCGGTCTTAGAAGACTTACAGTGCAACCATAAGTAGAGTTAAACCCATCGACTTAAGTGGATTTAGAAGCATGTAACTCTGTTTATGACTACTCTGTCAGATGATGAAGGCACCAAACATCAAGGATATCATTTATATATTTAGATCATTTAATAGTCTCCTCTCCAGAATTTTTTTTTAATTTTAAAAATAATTACCCCCTCCCCCAAAAGCACATGTGATGATCATCTCTAGAGAAATAGCTTGGCTGTCTTGAATATATAATAATAATGACATTAGATTTATATACTGCCCTTCAGGACAACTTAATGCCCACTCAGAGCGGTTTACAAAGAGTTATTATTACCGCACAACAATCACCCTGTGAGGTGGGTGGGGCTGAGAGAGCTCCAGAGAGCTGTGA
This sequence comes from Eublepharis macularius, assembly GCF_028583425.1. NCBI lineage: Eukaryota > Metazoa > Chordata > Lepidosauria > Squamata > Eublepharidae > Eublepharis > Eublepharis macularius. The sequence goes on along the minus strand of NC_072799.1, from coordinate 18,891,221 downwards.
CTAGCCCAAGGTCACCCAGCTGGCTTCAAGTGGAGGAGTGGGGAATCAAACTCGGCTCTCCAGATTAGAGTCCCGCGCTCTTAACCACTACACCAAACTGGCTCTTAAATAGAGTGACACTCTTCTATTGAAGTCAAGGGCTTTGGAGGGTATCCCCCAGCAAGATACATGGTACCACCCAACTCTACTTAGAATGGCACTGTCAATCTATCCATCCCCAAACAAACGTAGAATACAGATAAATCAATCAATCCACATATCTATTAACCATGGGCGGCTCCACTGTGCAGACCAAAAAATCCACAAAACAGGACCACTCAGGGCTAGGGTAGCAATTTCAAAAAAATCTGGAAGTAAAAAAGGAGAAAAATAACAAAAATACAGCAATGTCTGTGCAAGCTCAGACATTGGAAAGAAACCTAAATAGTTTGGTAGCCAAGATCTCATCAGAAGTCCTTGTGAAATCTCAACTGCTATTTTGTGTTCCCAAGGCAATTCCAAACAACAAAGAGCCTTCTCAAAAAAATCAGACAAGATACCATCCAAAATTGTGGAGACTGGGGAACAAAGAGGTGTTGGGGAGAGGTGAGACCAAGCAGACTGTGGCAGAGGGTGCGGAGGACAGCCAGAAGCAGAAGAAGAGAGGACAGTGACAGGAGGGGATGAAAGGGAAAGCAATGGAGTGGGATGGGGGAGTGCAGAAGGAAGCAGAGGGTGTGGGAAAAGCAGTGCAGGGATTTCTCAGGAAAGAAGCAGGGCACAGGGAAGCCGAAGCTTGCAAGGGGGGCTACAGTCAGCTCAGGGAGTCGGTCTGGAAGAGGGTAGGGTATTTCCCCTCCCTGCAAGTCCGCAACGTTGTTATGGTATATTTGGAAATGATTAACTCGCCTCTATGTCTTCTGACTCCTGTTTAGTTTTTTAAATCTCAATTACATATCCATGTGGTGATAAAAAGTGGTATCAAGCCGTAGCTGACGTATGGCGACCCCTGCTGGGGTTTTCAAGGCAACAGATTAACAGAGGTGGTTTGTCATTGCCTGCCTCTGCAACCCTGGTCTTTGTTGGAGGTTTCTCATCTAATTACTAACCAAACCAACACTGCTCAGCTTCCAAGATCTGACGAGATCAGACTTGCCTGTTCTATCTAGGTCAGAGCACAGGTCCATAATCTCCGGTCTTAAATTTATATCCTGCCTTCATTCCGTCATGGTTCTCATGAGATCTTCCATCCAGCATTCACCAGCTCCATACATTCTCGCTCTAGCGAGGACAACTTTCTATATTAAGTACTCTCCCATAACAGGAGGACTGAAATGCAACCATTTCAGAAAGCAGAGAAACTGGGAAAGGTTGCGGGGGGAAAATCGTAATGTTATCTAATCCACAAGATGTGTAAAGGCCAAAAGCGGCAATGGATTTGCAACAAAATGTAAAATAAATATAAATACATGTATGTACAAAAATGAAAAATAATGTAAATCAAAATACTGTAAACCGTTACAAAAGAACCACTTCAAGCACAGGCTTCAAACAGAAAACGAGATGCATTTTGATAACAAGGTCTTCAGCAGTGGTCAACTGAATAATAATAATAAGTTTATAATACAGAATTAAAACTTCTGTTCAATTGCATCCAGTCTTAATAATAATAATATCTGATTTATATATTGGCCTTCAGGAAAACTTAACACCCACACAGAGGGGTTTACAAAATGTGTTATCATTATCCTTACAACAATTATCCTGTGAGTTGGGTGGGTCTGCGAGAGCTCTGAGAGAGCTGTGAAGAGAGCTGTGTGACTCATGAAAGCTCATACCCTACTACAAATTTTGTTAGTCTTCTAGATGCTACCAGACTCTTGCTCTTTTCTAGTCCTACTGATTATATTGACTTACACTGTGTGATCTGCCTTTCTCAGGCTAGAAATGTAAATCAAATTACTGTAAACAGTTATAGAAATGAAGCAAATAAGAAAACGTCCTAAACTTCGGCTTCTAAAGTTTGCCTGTTTGTTTTACTTTTAATTGTATTCAAGACCGTGAAAGCGTTCCTGCCAGCAATGATTGCAAAGAACTATGGCCATATTGTCACAATTGCTTCAGTTTCTGGTTGGGTGGGTGCACCATTCATGGTGACTTATAGGTATGTATAACCTGATTGTCATGCATCATACTAACATAATGGGGTAGATTCCACAGATCTGCTCCACTAAGAGTGGTGCCTCCCCATAGAGTGAAATGCTTTTCTGTGATGCAAGAGAGTCTTACATCTGCGGCACCAGCATTAGTGGACTACTGCCGCAGGATCCAACACAGTGTGTGAATAATGCTGTTGGTTATAGAGTAAGAATAGGCAAATATAGGCCTGGAGGTTGAATCCAGCCCCTCTCCTCCCCCAAGTTACCCTCTGGCCCACTGAATAGCCCCTGATCCCAAGAACCCCCCTGCCCTCCTGCACTGAAACTATTTTCTACCAAATGGAAACACTGGAAAATGACTTTTTGACACCTCTTGCAGTGCATAGAGTGGAAGATGCTTTGGAAAAACCCTCCCCTTACCACATGCTTCAGCTGCTTTCTTGCATGTACAAGCCAAGAAACCGATAGTCTTGTGACCTGATTTACACTGCAATCCCAAGTGGAGTGGCATTCTTCTAAGCCCATTGACTTCAATGAACTTAGAAGGTTGTAATTCTACTTACAATTGCCCTGCCAGTAGGACAACTCCTGTCCTGTTAAATCAATATCCCCATGTTATCTCTATTCCTCCTAAGGAGACCTTATTAACATTTTCAGTGCAATCCTAAGCAGAGTTACTCTGGTCTAAGCCCATTGATTTCAGTAGGCTTAGACCAGAGTAACTCTGTTTAGGATTGCACTGTTAGTTCCATTATTTGGCTTTCTTGCTTAATTTGTTACTTAATTTGTCTTTCTTCAGTCACCTTCCCTTTCCATAGCTGTTAAGTCTCTGAGTTGCAGGGGGGAGCAGTTTGTCTCTAGATGTCCTGTACAGCAATGCATGTGCCCTAAGGCACCCTAAGGCACCATGTACTGGCCAAAAAGCAAGTACTGTGGCATAGTTTTAACTGTAGGAGAGTGTTTACTATATTTAGTATATTTTAATAAATATATTTAGTATATTTTAATGCCAAACAACAAACATCTCCATGCCTTTCAAAGCAGCAAAAACCAGACTGTTTCAGGGTAAACAAACAAATATTAATTTTATTTTATTTAATGTACTTTATTTATACCATTCCTTTCCCTCCAATGGGGGCCCACAGCAGTTTAGGTCATTCTCCTCTCCTCTGGTTTATTCTTACAACAACCCTGTGTGGTAGGTTAGGATGAAAGTGGGTCACAGGGCCAAGATCAGCCACCAAGCTCCCATGGCAGAGTGGGGATTCGAACCTGGATCTCCTGGATCATACTGAGCCATGTTCACCTCTGCACTATGCTGTGTAATGGTAATGGAGTCTTTGTCTCCCAAAGGCAAATTCATTAATTTATTAATACTCTGGCTTTCTCAGAGATGGGCTCAGGGCAGATTACAAAATTCAAAAAACAGCAATATAATAAATACAGTAGGAAACTATCAAGAAAAATTTCAGAGATATTAAATCTACAACACCAGGGCTCATTTCGAGGGGGAACGCACAGGAACGCAGTTCCAGCAGTTCCCCAAAGAGGTCACATGTCAGGTGGCCCCGCCCACCTGACTCTCGGCCATTTTGGACCCATTTCAGCCCTGATTGGGGCCAAATCGGCCCAGATCAGGCCTCTGACGGGTGGTAGATCACTCTCCGGCTCAGCAGCGGCCCGATCCTGACCATTTTGGGCCCCTTTTTGACCATTTTCAGCACCCTTTTGCCATTTTGAGCCCAATTTCGGCCCTGAATGGCCAGGATTGGGTCCAAAACAGCCAGGATAGGTGATGTCAGGGGGTGTGGCATATGCAAATCAGTTATGCTAATGACACACTTCAGGTGATGGCAAGGGGCATGGCATATGCTAATGAGTTATGCTATAGAGTTATGCTAATGAGTTCCTCCAGCTCTTTTTCTACGGAATGACCCCTGTACAACACTATTCCTTTTACAAAAATGCCCTCCATTTTAAATACTCTATTCCATGACCGGGTACCCCAGGCAAGCCTGATCTTGTCAGATCTTGGAAACTAAGCAGGGTCAGTTAGTAATTGGAGGGAAGACCTCCAACGAAAACCGAGGTTGCCGAGGCAGGCGATTGCAAACCACTTCTGTTAGTCTCTTGCCTTGAAAACTCCAGCAGGGGTCACCATAAGTCAGCTATGAATTAATGGCATTCCCCACCATCACCAAGCTTTCGAGACTCAAAGCTTCCTTCAGGAGCTTATAATAACCTGAAAATCATGTGGGTCTTTAAGGTGCTACTGGACTTGAACATTGCTGTTCTATCATTGACCAACTTGGTGACCCCCCCCCCCCCAAAAACTATCTTCTCTAGGAAAATTTATCTTCCCACCTCCAGGCTGAGGATATTGGCTATCCCTACTTTAAGTTAACCTAAATGCTTTTTTTTATATATATTTCAATTTATATACCGCCCATCCCCAAGGGCTCTGGGCAGTGAACAGTTAAAATCGATAAAAACAAGAACTAAAATCAATATACAAACAATAAAATAAATTAACAAAGTGCAGTGGTGGGGAGAACCCTCCCCCACCCCAAAGGTGGGAGGCCGACATGGCACCGCCCCCTTCAATCACCAAACGGCTGGCGGACCAGCTCTGTCTTACAGGCCCGGCGGAACGATAATATGTCCCGCTGGGCCCGGGTTTCCATTGACAGAGTGTTCCACCAGGCTGGGGCCAGGACTGAAAAGGCCCTGGTTGAGGCGAGGCGGGCTTCCTTAGGGCTGCCAAGATGCTTTTTAAGCATCTTGCCATACAATAATAGCTAAAGGGTTTTTTTACTAGAATTTTTCCCTGTCCTAAATACGAGCTCATATTTTTAAGAATAGAGAAGTTACATACATATGAAAAGTAGGATATGGATAGCAGTCCCACAAAGCCATATACACACCTCTCCACACATTGACTGAATGTGCAGGGAAGGACGGCAGGCATGAGATCATTGGGCCCACCTCTGCCTGGTCACTGAGGGCCAAACTACAAGTGATGAATGACACTTGAACGGCAAGTGTATTCCTCCCTATTCACTTGCCCTCCACTTGCTCTCTACTCAATCCACTTGCCGTTCAAGTGTCATTCATTACTTGTAGCTTGGCCCTCAGTCTTCTGCATGGTACGACCATGTGGAGGAAGTGTGTACGTGAACACTCCCTCCCCATATTTGGGGATACTGCTTTCCAAATTTTGCTCATCATGGGGAGGGAGCATACACATGAATCCTTCCTCTGCACATAGATGCAGTGTTTGTGAGCTGAGCCGGTGATCACATGAAGGCAGGAGGTGAAGCTAGTGCACTAAGGCCCACTCTTCCTTTCTGTGCAGTCACTGTGCAGACAGCCTGTCTGTACAGGGCTGAGGTGAGCTGCTGAGGTACTTAAAGGAAGGGTTTTGCCAGAGCCTATGTGGCAGTTAATTCCAGGGCAGAAGGGGATAAAGTAGTGGCCCCTAAGGTGGTGCCTTTGGGTGCCATGGTGTCCACTTTCTTCCCCAAAGCAAAGACCCAACCCCTGTCTTTTCTCCAGCAGGGGGTATTTCAAAATAGCCCAGGAGGCATCACCTTTGTGTCTGTAGAAACAGCTTCCTTGATCCTCCACCACAGAAAGGCACTTGGCTTTGGGGTAGCCAGGTCCCCTGGGGCCAACCCGGGGTGGAGCTTGTACACAAGGGGGACTCTGGAGCACTTCCGTATCATACCGCAAATGTCATTCCCAGCACATCGTGGAAGTGGACGGTCAAATCAGCTCCACATAGGGGCCTTCACTTCCTTGTCATGCTGGGAACAATGTCATGCTGGGAAAGAGCTCCCCCACTCTTTCTCCACACCTTTCCCCCCTGCTGTCCATGTAAGCCGTGGCGGGGGCAGAGGCTGGGAGCGGAGGATCTCCTGCCCCTACTGGGGGAATGGAATCCCTACTTGGTTTGGAACCTCCCAACATATTATGATTGGCTCTAACTGCCATGGCAGCCATTTTGTGACGGCATTCACTGTCAGCTTTCAAAATTCCCAAACTGCCCACAGATTCAAGTTCTTTGACAGAACATGTAGAAGTGACTCAGTTGGTGGGTAGAGGCAATTTTTTCTGATTCTGCTGTCCTCCCTCAGTTGAAAATAAGAGCCCTGTTAAGAATTAGTTGACCACCAGGATCATAGGTAAATCTCAGAGTTTTGCCCCTCAAAAATGATAGTTTTAAAAAAGATGACAAAGAAAACACATGAAATACTACACAGCGCAAGTATTTCTGCAAGTAATTTCTGCAAGTAATATCTAACTTTTCCTCTCTCCTATCCCCCAGCGCATCCAAGTCTGGTTGTATTTCATTTCACCAAACCCTGAAAGAAGAACTACATCTTTTGGGAAAGGATGGAATCAAGACAACATGTCTATGCCCATATTGGATTGACACTGGCTTTACAAAGGATATCATTACAAAGTAAGCACGTCAAGGAGAAAAAATGTTATGTTTAAATCCCATTACTACCACTACCATGGGTCCAGCCATACAGTTCTCCAATCGAACAGCATTTCTATTTGCAGAAGATGGAGTGGTGGATTTCCACTTATTCTCCCCTCCTATTACAGACCACCACTTTGTCCCCTTTGGTAATCTTGAGGGGACAACATTTCAGGCAGGTCAGCAGTAGCAGAGGGAAGCAGGAGAATCCCATTCTGTGAAGTCCAAAAATGTAGGATACACAAGACCAGGGCTCATTTTGAGGAGGAACGCGCAGGAATGCAGTTCCGGCAGTTCCCCAAAGAGGTAACATGTCAGATGGCCCCGCCTACCTGACTCGGCCATTTTGGGTCCATTTCAGGCTGGATTGGTGCTGAAACGGCCCAGATCAGTCCTCTGATGGGTGGTGGATCACTCTCCCACTCAGCAGCGGCCCAATCCTGACCATTTTGGGGCCCTTTTTGGCCATTTTGGGCCCAATTTCAGCCCTGAATGGCCAGGATTGGGTCCAAAACAACCAAGATAGGTGATGTCAGGGGGTGTGGCAGATGCAAATCAGTTATGCTAATGACACACTTCTGGTGATGTCAAGGGGTGTGGCATATGCTAATGAGTTATGCTAATGAGTTATTCTAACGAGTTCCTCCAGCTCTTTTTCTACGAAATGACCCCTGCACAAGACTATCAAAATATGCTGTCTTGATTGTATTGCTCCAGTGCTGCACGATCTTTCCTAGTTGCCAAGTTGTTTCCAGACTCAGAGCCTTTCTACACAAGACATCTTAAAAGGGGATGCTCAAGTGACTTACTTTCTGTGTGGTCTTATATTGAACTGTGCACCATCTCCCTAGCAGTGCACGTGTATCTACAATGGGAGAACAATGGCGTAAGAGCCTCTCTAAACGAGACGGACTACACTAGGATGCTAAAGTGAAGCGAGACGCAATGTTACCTGAGAAGCCAAGTTCTTAAAAGGAGCGATCGGAAGGCTTTGTCAGTTTCCCTCTACAGAGACTGCAAATATGGCTGCTCCAAGGGTTTTGTTTATTTCCTCTCCACCTCCCAGAAGGGGAGGTGAAACTGACAGAGCTGACACTGGACATGAAATCCAGCTTGCCCTCCCCATAGGTGCCTGAGTGTGGAGGACGTCGCCCCTTTCTCGGCAGTTTCCTGCCCATAGGACGTTGCCTTCCCTCCCTCCTGGACTGGCATCAAGCCACCTCAGCCTTCCACTGTCACTCATACACTTAGCAATATTTTTTATTTATTTTTAATTGCTGCTGGAATCCACAGAGCACTGCTTTCCTATGGTAGCCTGATGTCATTGCAGCTGCCAGTGCAGTGCAGTGCGCTGCAGTGCAAGAGCAACGGGGCTGCCAGGTGGCAGCTTTCTCTGCATTTTCTTTGCCTGAGGGCCAAGCTACAAGTGATGAATGACATTTGGGCTGAATCCACATTACCTCGGCGCGTCCCGGTGTTGCACTAAATGTTCACTAAACACCCGGAAGTATAGCGTCTTTCAAGGGCGATTTCTGAATCGCGCTAGAAAGCGCTATACTTCCGGGTGTTTAGCGAACATTTAGTGCAACGCCGGGACGCGCCGAGGTAATGTGGATTCAGCCTTGAATGGCAATTGAATAGACTCACGTGTATTCTTCCCTGTTCACTTGCACACCACTTGATCACGTAGAGTGAGTCTGTTCACTGAGCTTGGCTTGCAGTCACCATGGTGGCAATCCCCAATGTTGTGCTGGGGGGGAGCATTTGGGAGCTTATATATATATAGGTATAAATATATCATTTTGTTTTTCATTCCATTTAATACAGAGTTCTTCCCCTCTTAGACACTGAGTATACGGTCAATAAACTGATGGAAGGAATACTTACTAATCAGGAAATGATTGTTCTTCCAGCAGAGGCAAACGTCATGGCGAAACTTTCAAGGTAAGACTGATGACTATTACAGGGTTATATTTGTCTGATATAGTAGATTTAGAAATGTATATTATTTACTGTGCAAGCAAATTTATGCCAAGGATACATATTCCTCTGCTTTTGACAGCAAAGGATTGATATGACCGTCTTTTTTGTTTTTTAAGCATGATGACATTTGGCTTTGATTTCTAAAAAGAAAAGGGATAATTTTCCCACTTTCAGCTAATTTCTTTTGCGGAGCAACACCCATGTGCATTTCACTGTTGTGAATAGAACACATGTCCAGATTATAGGTCAAGCCATATTTGGATATCTTCATTTCTGAACAAGCACAAATATAGGTCAGAGCAGAATATGAGCATAAGTTTGACCGTACACAAAACTGGAACGTCTGTGAATATTCACAGTGAGATAACTGAAAGAGCCCTTTCACTGTGTTTCCCTTACTAATCCCTTTACATTCACCTCTCCTTCACTATCATGCGCTTCTCATACTGCCAAATAGCCACAATCCCTAGGTGATGAAATTATACAGAACATGGGGTTGGTTCCTGTATAGAGTTACATGTTCCAAAAAGGGAGCAATTTCCACCTATTCTCTCCTTGCACAGCAGTCCCAGACATCCCTTGAAATGGTGCTCCTGGGATACTGGAGCAGCTTGAGGAGCGGGGAGAATCAGTGGACTTCTTTGGGGGTTAGCACAACTTGCCCCCTTGCTGGCTCCCACAGAAATCTCTGTAGAATCCAAGCCACACCCTTAATATTCAGAAGGACCCACCCTATTTAAAATTGTAACAGTCACATCTGTTTTCATGGTTGTAGACTTCTGTTTCCCCGTTGAGCTGTGGCTGGGCCATACCTGGGAAAAGGATGGGTCAAAATCTGGGTAAAACCCTCATAACCCTAAAATATACACCCTGAATCTACAAAACAGAGACACAGAATCTAACAAAACCAGCACAAAATATAACCAAGAAAATCAAATCTTTGTTACATAAATTAAAAACCAATTTGAAAAAAATATAACCAGTTAGAAAAAATATATTCAGTTAGATCAAGATGGATAGCCGTGTTAGTCTGTCCGTAGCAGTGGAAGAGAGCAAGTGTCGTGGGCTGGTCCAGTAGCATAGTCAGAGTCCATTCCAGAGTCCAAATAGCAAGGTCAGGCAGTCCAAAGTTCGGTTGTCAGCAAGGTTCAAGAGCTGAGCAAAGGCAGAGTCAAGGCACGGCCCAAAGGTCACAAATGCAAGGCACGGTTCAATGGCGTGGTCACAGCAATAGCAGGATTCTGACACGTTGCTTCCACACCTCCTGGTCTTCTGTGGCTGGCTTTTATAGTGAGGCTGGACTTGCAGCCAGTTGCTTGGGAGCTATCCTGCGGTCACTCCTCATCACTCTCCACAAGCAGCTGGCGCCTGGCCAGGAGGCGTGCACTTTGCCACCTCTCCTGCAGCTTCTCACGTTGCCTTTGTATGTGGCACTCTTTGGGTGAAGCTGGAGGTTTGGGCATCCTTGACTGCGTTTCACCAGTCATGTTGGAGCTGGAGGGTGTTGGTGCCTCTGGTTCGGCTGCTGGCTGTGGACTTTGGTCAACTGGTGGCTGAGCTTCACTAGTGGTGTTGGGGCTAGAGGGTGTTGGAGCCTCTGGCTCAGCTGCTGGCTGCGGATGCTGATCAGCCGGCAGCTGTTATTCCTGATCCCTGGGCTCTGCTGAGTCAGGGCTGGCTACACGAGGCTCCTCTCCTCCTGAGGAGTCCTCATTATCACGGAGCCCCATGACAGCAAGAATCCAGTAGCACGTATATCTGAAGAAGTGAGCTGTGGCGCACAAAAGCTCATACCCTACCACTAATTTTGTTAATCTTATAGGTGCTACTGGAGTCTTGATATATTCAGTTATACACATTGCTAGACTTTTTCAACAATTAATATACTTCTTCTAATTGGTGTTGGCTATAACATTGGCTATAACATTAAGTAAGCCCCATCTCCAGGAAGCTGGGTGGTTGAGTCTGACTTGGCCTGTCTTTGACTGTAGAAAGGTCTTTATCTTAAAAAAAAAAATCCTTGAGAATGTCCTTTCCGATGAAGCAGGTATAGTATGGTTTTGTCAGTTCTGGTAGTAGCTGTTGCAGATGTATGTTTATTTGCAACATTTATATTCTGACTTTCTGCCCAATCAGGGCCAGCAAGACGCCTAACAATTAAAATAGCATAATAAAATACATCATAAAATAAAATCAATTAATCAAAAAAATCAATTAGAAACAGAGCTAAAATACATTTTATAAAACAGATGGCAGCAAATTAAAACATAAAGGAAGAAGGAGGGATCATTAAGGGAATGCCAGATGAAAGTCGTAAGTCTCTACCCACTGGCAGAAGACAGTAATAGAAGGGGACAAATGAATATCCTTGGGGAGAAAGTACCATAATTTCACCCCAGCTGAGGAAGCCCTCTCTCACAGTCTCTCTACACATACTACCTAGGGATGCTCAAGTGAACCTCATTCCACATGTCCCCCTCCAACTTCCCATGCACTTGCTCACACAGTCATGTGTCCAATATCAGTTTTTCCTCAACTGCTAAAAGTATCCCAGTTTCCCCCATCTCCCACATTCATGAATTGAAATGCAGATCTTGACAGTTTCTCACACCTTAAAGGAATGCAAACTGGCAAGTCAAAGAAGCATCACAGTGAAAACAGAGCTGGACTCACCACGCCCCCAGAGAGCATGTGCACGGTGTGTGTTCCCTGAGTGCCTGCCAGTGGTGGGACACCTCCGGGAGGCTTGCTACTAGAGATGGGCATGAACTGGAAAAAACCCAAACCATGTGGTTCGTGGTTCGTCAAATTTCACAAACTTTCATGAACCTGCCCCTGGTTCGCGAACTGGTTTGTTTGGTTCATGGAAATGTCACATCCGGGTCAGAAAATCATCACTTCTGGGTCAGCAGAAGGCCACTTCCGGGTCAGCAGAAGGTCTGCAGGAAGTCCATCCCCTGTTGCTTAGGAAACTGATTGATTGGCACCAGGCTGTCTGCAGTCATGAATCAAAAAACGAACCAAACGAACCAGCCTAAAGTTCATGGTGGTTCATCAGAAATGGGATCTGATGAACTGTGGTTCGCGAACCACAAACCGGCCTGGTTCATGCTTAATTTTGGTTCATATTTTGGTTCGTGCCCATCTCTACTTGCTACCTCCTGCCGATCTCTGGGCAAGGGGGCAAATCCCCAGGAGATTGCCTGCCGCTGCCGGCACTTTGGAAGCCTAACTACATTTCCCAGGTCCCTTTTGGACCCTGTGATTGTACCAATAGAGAAGTAGGGAGATAATGCCTGAGAAGAAGGGATAAAAGGCCTCACCCACAGGGGGAGAGTGTTCACTCCCAGGGAGCAGAACTGAGGAGAGGCTGCTGCAGATAAAAGGATTCCTCATCCAGAAGGGGTGAGTCAGCTTTTTTGCCAGGAGACAACTAGGAACAGTCTAGATAGACACATTAGGTGTTTTATTTTGTTTGTTCACCTACTTTTACTGTTCTCATTATTCTAAAAGTTTTTTTTGAAAGTCAGTTGTTAGTAGACCTCTTAAATAAAATTGTTTATTATTCTGCCTCATTTGCTCACATATAAAGTAAAACATACTGGGAAAGAGTAGGGCCGGTTGGGTGCTCTGGGGCCCTCTAAAGAAACCTGTAACAGAGTAGTGGCAGCCTACAGAGAGCTTACCTGGTCCCCCATCTGTGACAACAGTCAACTCCAAGGTTTCAGAATCAAACTGACTATAGCTCCTCTGCTCATTTTTTTATGATGTATTTTTAAAAAAATTAATAGATCTCATCATGGGGCAAAAAGGATTCTAAAAAATAAGTTCAGTGCCTTGTTAACTTTCCCCCCTCTTTTACGTTCTTCCTTTCAGTCTTCTACCAGGACGTGTTCCCAGATTTGCGACAAAAATTGAAAGAACGGTAATTGATAGATACAAAAATCAGTGCCAAAGTTGTAAATAAATTAACTGACGGTTTGCTGCAGTGTTTGTGGAAGGGAGACAGCAGCTGGCAGTGGGAATTGGATCCCTGAAAAGCAAAGTATGTGTTTGGAGATATTTGGAAGTTCCTGACGTCTAGAACCCAATTTTCACTGTCAGCGCTTTACTTGAACAATATATTCTTATGTCTTCCTGGAGACGATATTGCGATGGCTGTTAACTGGTTTGAGATTATTTAGTATTTAATCATACCTCTTTGGATTACTTAATTACATTACATTTAAAAATATTTGCATATTACCCATATCTGTGTATTGATGCCTCCTTTTTATTTCTTTTTGAGATACCAAAGGAAATGCAAGACAATTTTATCTTATTTACCCTTTTATTTCATATCTTTTTTTTCAATCTCACACGATTAAAAAAGCCTCAAATATAAACAAACTTACTCTAAACAGTTAAAAATGGCCATTGCTAGTTAAAATTGGCCTGCATTCATTACCAATAATGCTTTTGTGGATCAATCTACGGATTAAAGGCTACGGATTGATGAAGGCTGAACACAAAATGGCAGATTATACAAAATGGCTGACTGTTGGAAATGTTTTAGAGGTGGGGCTCATCAGGGCCAGTTGTGATGAGGTGAGATGAGACAGTGGCCTCAAGCAGCGGTAGTGGAAGCTTCCACCATGGAGTCTCTGTCACCTCTGCCTGCTCCTTTCTCAGTCCCCCAACTCAGCAGTCAAAGCAGTTAATGGCCCTTCCCTCCTTGGACATAGCAAGTCACACACACATGTCTGGAGATCAAGCCCTGTGAAGACAGGCTGAGGGACCTGAGAATGTTCTGTTTGGAGAAGAGGAGGTCGAGGGGAGACATGCTTGCTCTCTAAGTATTTAAAAGTCTTGTCACTTAGGGGAGGGGAGGGAACTGTTCATGTTGGCAACAGAGGATAGGACTTGAAACAATGGGTTTAAACTGCAGAAGGGACGGTACCAGCTGGATGTGAGGAAAAACTTCACATCAAGAATAGTTCAGAAGTGGAATTGGCTGCCTAGGGATGTGGTGGGTTTCCCTTCACTGGCAGTCTTCAAGGAGCAACTGGACGAATACTTGTCGAGGATGCTTTTTTTGCTATTCCTGCATTGTACAGGGGGTTGGACTAGACTTCTGTAAGGCCTCTTCCAACTCTATGATTCTACATGCCCAGTAGGCTGATAATAATAATAACATTCGATTTATATACCCACTCAGAGCGGTTTACAAAGTGTTATTATTACCCCACAACAATCACCCTGTGAGGTGGGTGGGGCTGAGAGAGCTCCAGAGAACTGTGACTCGCCCAAGGTCACCCAGCTGGCTTCGTGGAGGAGTGGGGAATCAAACCCGGCTCTCCAGATTAGAGTCCTGTGCTCTTAACCACTACACCAAACTGGATGGTCCCAGAGCCATGCAGCAATTGATGGTTTGCTTTTGCATTGTTCTCTAACTTCCATCATCTTAATCCTAATGCGCTGTTCACTGGTTGTATTGTGTTGTTTGTCTGCAGTTTTTATGCTGTAATCTGCCTTGACTCTCAATGAGAAAGGCAGATGATAAACAAAGTAAAAATAAAATAAACTGTATACTAGATTGCAAACACTGTAATCCTATGCCAGATGCATGTGACGAAGAGAGCTGTGGCTCTCGAAAGCTTATGCTACAATAAAGTTGGTTAGTCTTAAAGGTGCTACTGGAGTCTTTGCTATTTTGCTACTGCAGACTGACATGGCTAACGCCTCTGGATCTGTAATCCTATGTAGAGTCACACCAGTCTAAGCCCATTGAAATCCATTGTACTGCAACACTGAAATCCATTGCACGGCAAGATACTGGTTTATCCCTGCTACATGCAGTAGATTCTTATAAGGGAGATGATGAAGCTGCAACACAGTTGAGAGTGGTAGGAACAAGAAGAAAACAAACGGAAGCCATAGAGTACAAAAGAATGGGCTTCTGAGTGCCAGAAGCCCTAGCAGTAGCAAGAGAAGTACCACAAAAGTTATGCACTGTCAAAGGCCTTCTAAGGGCTAAAAGACCCATGATGTTCCAGGAAGTGATGTCATTGTGCAGACCGCAGCTGCCCCCAAGAGTGCTCCTGTGCTCTGCAGGGGGCCAAATTGGGCCCGAATCAGACCAGATTTGGGATGACTCGCAAGAGCGCTGCAGCACTCTGCAGTGTCCTGATTTGTGCCCTAATCGGCTCAATTCGGGCCCTCATTGGGCTGCTGCCCGCAGCAGCTTGATCTGGCCCAATTTGGGCCCAATCCAGGCCCAATTTGGCCCATTTGAGGCCAAAATCAGCAGCGAAGTGCACATGTGCCCCTAAGCCTGTGTGATGACATCACTTCCTGGAAGTGATGTCATCGTGGGGGTGCACACACTCAAAGCACACAAACAAAAGGCATCACGGGGGCACCAGTAAGGTAAATGCTGGCTCCCCCACCTCCTGCTGGGACAATTAGGGGTCCTGATAACCCTATGTGGCAGCCATTTTATGGCTGTGCCCACCATACTATGTCAGAATTCTGGAAGTGCACACAGGCTCAAAAAGTGGGGACCCCTGCTTTAAAGGTATGAAACGGTGTATATAATTTTAAGTAATTTCAAAAAGCAGTCTGTGATAATGGAGTCATATAAGCACTCTAAAACCCTTTGTGTACCTCTTACATCTTCAAGCCTCTTTTTTATTGCCAATAAACAATATATATTAATTCACTAAACATCTGGTGTTTTAGAAAATGCATCCATCTGGAATCATAAATACGACATTTCTTAGCAAAAACAAGACTACCCAGAGCAATATATTGCAGAAGATGATAGCTGTTTCCTGGAATTATAAAGAGGAGCTCAAATAAAACAGGGTGTCATAAATTGTTAAAAGCATCCAGGAAAGGAGGTTAGCACTAGTGTCCGGGAAAGCTCAGGTGGTGGGAGTGGGGAAAGGGTTGTTTCTCATAAATGAAATTTAACAAGCTATCGACTTTTAGATTTAGATTTCTCTGTATATTGCCAGAAATAAGTGCTTCTTATATATGTTAGGTTCTTAATACAAAACAATAAAAGCTCTCCCAAGAAAACAAGGGCTCAAAAACAGCGCAGATCAATATTACCTTTGAATGTACCTCTTTGCATGTGGGTCGGAGGACTCTAATCAATATGAGAGAGTGTTGTGTGTGTACAATAACAGGATTCGTTGATCTGGAAAAAGAAAGTCCCATTTTGTGTCTGTAGATTGCTTTGTAGATGAAATGGCAGGAAAATCCCAGCAGATGGCAGTCTTCTCTAATAGTCCATGTTGAAATAATAGCGTTTCTCCAGTCCTCCAGACAGAAACTTCAGGTTTTTCTGCCCTGCCGTCAACACCATCAATGTGATGCACCTGTAATGTAATGGCCATCTGATTTACTATACCTGCCCCAGAAATACAGGGCATCAGTGATTGCCAATCTCCAGGTGCTGTCTGGAGATCTGGAAGTACAACTGGTCTCGAGACTACAGAGATCAGTTCCCCCAAAGGAAATGGCTGCATTGCAGGGGGAACACTATAATATCATATCCTTGCTGAGCTCCCTTCCATCACCAGGCACTGCCCCGAAATCTCCAGGAATTTCCTGAGCCTGAGTTAGCAAACCTATTAGGTGTTAGCTTTCTGAGGGCTAGAGAGAGAGAGAGAGAGACAGAGAGAGAGATTAGCTTCAGTGTTCTGGGTTCTCCTCCACTGAAACTGTTAAACCACTGCAAATTCAAATACTGATCAAGTTCCTATTTGCATGTTGGTACAATAGCATGGCAGCCCCTTGACTATGGTGCTATCCCACCCTGCTGTGGGAAACAGGTGAACGATGCAACCACACCAACATGCTTGATGTTGTGGGTCTTTCCCTCTGTAATGCATACAAGAAGTCAGGAGTGCATTCTCCCTGGGTACCACATGGAGGATAAAGTGCATCCTACGCTGGTGTTTGCCACGCTGGGAAAGGCTTGTGGGGTTGCTCCATTGCTGCTGCGGCTGCCCATACAGCACAGCAGCAAAAGGCCCTCCGTATGGCGGGTTTCCTCACTGCTGCCTGCCCTGCCACCATCACCCAGCAGCTGCCACTAGGGCTTTTCAGGGGGCGGTTTTGTTTGTTTAAATCAGCAATTGACTCTCTGTTGAAACTGAAAGAAGAAAAGACCTCCAAGGAAGATCAGGGTTGCAGAAAAGAAGAAAAGTAGGTCCACCGGATTCAAGACTGGCACAGCAGTTACATACTTTTTGTAAGGTTCATTTAAATTGTGTTCTACATGCTTTATTTCTCCTTTATTTTTCTTGGCCCCCACATGGAGGTAGGGTGGCCAGGTTCCTTAAGTCCCCCGGTGGGAAACTGGGACGCTGGCACTTACCCTGCACTGGCTTTGGAGATCACCTTCCCGCGTGCGCACTTCCAGGAAATGATTTCATCATGCAGGTCAAAGGGTGGCCCAGGAGCACGAGTGTGCTCCTCAAAGGGCTGAATCGCCCCCCCCCCATGCTTTTCAACCTCTATGTAAAGCCTTTAGGAGAACTCATCCATAGCTATGGAATTGGATACCATCAATATGCAGATGATAATCTCACTATCTAAATCCCCTGGTGATGCAATAGAGTTACTAAGTCACTGCTTGACATCTGTTATCAATTGGCCGAATGCAAACAAATTGAAATTGAACCCAGATAAGACGGAAGTGATGCTGGTTGGAAAAGCAGAGATCTTGAAGGACATTATTCTTCCGACCTTTGATGGGGTTCAGTTGACCCTGGCTGAGAGCCTAGAGATTATACTAGACTCAGTGCTGCTGCTAGAGAAGCAAGTAAATGCAGCTGCAAAAAAAACCTTTCTTCCAACTCAGACTAGCCTGGAATATGTCCCCTCACCTTGACATGGGCAATTTGGCCACCTGGATTCATGCCACAGTAACATTGAGACTAGATTACTGTAATCCACTCTACGTAAAACTCTCCTAAAAGGTGACTTCGAGACTCCAGCTGGTGCAGAACGCTGCAGCCCATTTAGTTCAGGAGAGCTCCTGCTCTCCTGGCTTTCTGCAAACTATAAAAAACTGAATTATTCAGGAAGGCTTTCTACCCAGATTATAGGGCTGTGTCATAAGAAATAGCTCAGAGGGATACTTATTTTTCAAAAGAAAGCCCATGAAATCTCAGAAGGGTTACGGGATGGGTGCGTGGCTCCAGTTGAGAAGAACCTGACCAAAACCTAAAAGCACTACTGGGAAAGTACAAGGAGCAAGATGTTGAAATATAGCTTGCAGATCAGGGTAAATGGCATTACTTATTTTGACCACTTACTAACTCCTGGTCCAGAGAAGATTAAAGCAATAAAACAACTGGATACTCCAAAGTACATATCAATGCAGGAATTGTAATGGGAATGTGCAATACCCTAGCCGGGTTTTCTCTGGGACAAGAAACTATACCATTAGGAAAGCAGCCAAGGCAAGAGGGCGGATGCTCCCCAGCACCATTAAGGAGAGAGAAGTTTGTATTTGCTATTTTGTTTTCTCCACTAGGAAAGTTACTCTATACGGTCACTGAATAAGTCTAGAATGAAAATTATGACACAACCTGTGGAGAGTCTTTTTAACAAAGAAAAGCATCTTTTACATTACTGGTTTGTGAGGAAAGCATGCAAAGTAAAGTATTGTCATTGCAGTGAATGAGGACAGCAAACCCAAACAGGTCTACTAAGATCCTACTCAAGTCTATTCAGTGGGGCTTTCCTTCAGGCAATCAGAGCTGAGCATCCTTTGTAATTGCAATTAAAAAAAAGAAAGAATCAAAATTCTGTGGCCTGTGGATGCTGTGCAACGTCATGCGTCTTCAGAGCAATCTTAGATATGTCAGGTCTGACATAAGTTTCTTGTGTGATCTAACCAGAGAGACTCCATTTTAATCCTGTCAGTGTTTCAAGCTCTTCTTTTGCAGGTGACAAGCAGTCCAGTAACAGTTATCTCAAAGAAGAGGAACGTTTTGACTACAGTCTTTCCAGCCTTGGGAAAGTTTCACTCTCTCAGCTTCAAGCCGTTTGTTTTGAGAACTGTGGGGGGAGGATGGGATTTGACGGGCTATGCTACTCTGTACCTTAACCTTTACCTTCATTCGTAACAATACCCGTGTACCAGCCAAGATATTGCATCTTGGTCAGTGGACTATAATGGTTGTTTATATTCAGTAAAAATCTTTTGAAACCAATGGACTCATGTCTAATTGCAAGAGATAGTCTGGATTGCAACTTTTAATAAGCCACAAGATGCCCCAATTGTCCATCTTTAAACCCAGACAGTCTTTACTTCTTGGTACTTGTTGTCCCTGGTAAATCACTATCCATATGTTTCACCTTGGGGTGGGGTGGAGAGAGCCCTCAAATCAGAATTGATTTATGGTGAACCCTGGTGGGGGTTTCCTGGCAAAAGATTAACAGAGGTGGTTTGCCATTGCCTGCCTCTACAACCCTGATTCTCCTTGGAGGTCTCCCATCCAATTACTAACCCAGGCCGGCCCTGCTTAGCTTCTGAGATCTGATGAGATGCCTTGTCAATATAGTGTGAGTTGCTCGTGTTGGTTTTCTTCAGGGTTCTGTCCCCTTTCTGGAGTCTCTGGGAGTTTAGTTTCCATACAGGGGAAGGCTGCATCTTGTCTCTGGTGGGCATCAGATTAGTACAAGCGCATGAACCCCAGGGGTCTAACTATTCATTAATTTTCCTTGCATTCTTCCCAGATCCTCCAGGAAGACTTTTGGTCCAACTTTTGGTCCAGCACATCCCCTGTTGAACCGGGGAAATGTTGGATGATATGCAGCCTATAGATGGAGAGCAATTCTAACATCTCTATGATTAATCTGCGTGCATGTAAACCATATGCGCCAACAAGCCCTGTTTTATGTTCTCTTTGTTCAAGCACTGTCTCTATTTTTGCCTTTGGGGAAAATATCTGGTCTCTGAAATTAAAATCTCTGAGCCAGGGGACAGATGCATCTAGACACCACTATATATTTAAATGCAAGGTGCCGGTGCACTTCTCCTCGGCTGCATCCACACATCATTGGTCTTTGTGCTACCTTTGTGCTGTAGCCGTTAATCATTCTCCAGTATGGACATACCAATCCAGTGGCAAATGTTGTTTTTATCTAACCAGCGAATGTCCCTGACCGTGTTTAGAGTAACAGCTATCCTATAAATATATCCAGAGCCATCATGAGATGGGACAATCTTAACTTCTGGTAAATAAATAACTTCCACCAAAGTTACTGATATTGCAGCTGCCAATGTTTTCTGGCAAGAATCAGCAGGCAGACCTGATGCTACTGAAAAAGGGAAGTGTGCAGCAAACAGACCAGTTACAAGACCTTCTTTTTATGGTCCCCTGAGCAGGAATGGGAAGATTAGCCTTGTCCCGGGGGGAGCTGTCCTTTCCCATGAACTCCCAGAGTTCTCCTTTAACTGAGCTATGCCAGGACCATTTATGTCAGCTGTGCCTACTCTTTGTGCATTCATGCACAGCATTGCAGAAGGAAATTGCCAGTGCAAAAATAAGCTCAGCTTGCCTGTTGTTAAGGTGATAGGCAGATCAGATGCAAAGTCCTGCTTTTCCGGTAAAGGTGACATTCTTTAGATTGTTTCCTTAGGTGAGTCACGTACTATAAAAGCAGATTTTCCAGCAAGGACTCTTTTCTCACAGAGTTCTTGATATTTTTTTCTTTTCCATTTAGGTGGACCAGATACTAAAGGGAACAGAGCTCCTATACTTTTAGGTGTGTAGCTATGCCAGTCTGCAGTCAAAGAGCAAGATCCAGGTCCAATAGCAATAAAGTCTTTAAGATGCTATTGGACCTGGATCTTGCTCCTACATCTTTGCAAGCAGTGCCTTAACCAGCTGAAGCAGACTCCCAATTCTACATCGGCCAGGATGGGGAGTGGCACTGGGATAGGTGGAAGCATGTTGCTTTAAGGGTACCACGGCTGAAATCCCAGACCAGCAGCAAATTGCAGGAAGTATCCAGCCCTTCCATCACCTTGCTGGTGATAAGTCCTGGGCTTGGTGAGTGCCAGAGTGCCATGTTCTTTGACTCACAGGTCAGAACCCTCTGTTGAGTTGCTGAGCACCTCCTACTGGATTATAAGTCTCCACAGAGGTATCATTTTTGCTGACAATTTGAAGGTCATGCTAAGCGTGCCATGGCTTCTGCCTCTTTCTGTTTACGTGCTGAGAAGAGCAGCAGGATGGAGAGAGGAGGTTGCTCTGTGGTGAAGAGGATACCATCGCGACTGTGCCCTTAGCTTGTTCCTCACTGTGGCTCCCCTCTTGGTATTCAGCTTGTGTTTCCTGTCCCTTTTTTGGGTCTGCTATTCACGGTCCTGGCCTTGACAGCAATTAGATTGTTCATTTGTTTGTTAGTTTATACCCCATCTGTCTCCTCAATGGGGACCCAAAACAGCTTACTTTGTTCTCCTCTATTTTATTTCCCCAACAACCCTGTGAGGTAAGTTAGGCTGAGGGTGTGTCACTGTCTGGGATTTCAGCAGTGGTATTATACCCTCTCCAGGCTCCGCCCTCTCCAGGCTCCACTCCCAAAATCTACAGGAATTTCCCAAACTGGAGCTGGCAAACCTAGTGGGTGGGCCCATGAAGTATGTTAAATATACCTTTTCACTAAAACTGTGGAGGTCCTAAGTTGTGTTCAGTACTGATTAATGATTATTTAAATCTGGAATGTCCCTGTCAGAATTGGACTATAATACATATCTGTCTTCAATCTAGATTGTCTGCACTCCACCCTAAAGATGTGGCTTCTGCACAGGTTGAAGAGGATCAAATTTCTCTGGTTCCCCCATCCCAATTGCCCCAGAATAAAGACAGATTTTTCTCCCCCCCCTTTTTTATTTTGGTGTTGTGCGATTAGGCAAATACCAAAATGTATATATAATATTTTTAAAAAATCAGAAATGGGAACAGAAGTTGAATCAGTGCAATGAAAAACGTAGGGGATGGGAAGCACCAGAACTTATGGTCTGTGGCAACTCAGGTACATGAAAGCACATCAAGAGGAAGTCTATCCAGTGGGAATTCTCCCCTCAGTTAATCACGCGTCATTCCGTTCCCCAGTTTAGCAGCAATCTCAACAAAACTATAAGAAAATTAAGTAGCAGACATGCAGGGACACCCTAAGCAGGCATGCTTAGAGGGGCTTACTCCCAGCAACGTGTTCTTTCCATTTTTGGCAGTTGGGGAAGTATTTGACTTGCTTTTCAGTGCTTCCCCCACATTTGTAGGGGGTATGGGGGTGGGGAGGGAGATGGTATTAAATGCGCTTGTTCTGGGTTTTAGAAGACTGGTAGTTATGTAGAAAAGTTGTTTTACAACTTCATTTTAAAATTTCTTGTGCTTTACTATGTGTATGTGACTTTTGAGTACCAGAATATCGGATGCTGCTGGAATCAGCTGAAAATGTAAGAGCTGGAATTTCTCATAAGGTGGCAGTTGTCAGAAAGCTTTAAATAATTCTACAGAATCTTCTGTATCAGAGCAGTAATAAAAAGTTTGCATTGTGAAACAGGATTTATTATTCAGTGAATATATCCCATGCTAATTTTGTATGACAGAGGTTTGGTGATGAACCAAAAACTGATTTTAAGAAGATTGTGGATGTACACAAAATCTACAACTTTGTATTTTCTTGGTAAAACATAAACAGGGGTCCTGTCACACCTTATAGACTTAATAGAATTATATTCCAGCATACATTTTTAGTGAACTACAGCCACATTTCATCAGATCTTATTTTCGTTGTACCAGACTTAATATGGCTGGAATTTCTAAGGTTGCCAGCTCCATTTAGGGAAATACCTAGAGATCTGGGGGTGGAGCCTAAGAAAGGCAGGGTTTGGGGAGGGACCTCAGCAGGATATAAGATCATCCTCAAAAGCCACCATTTTCTCCAGGGGATCTGATTTTGGTGGTCTGGAGAACAGTTGTGATTCCCAGAGATCGCCAGGCCCCACCTGGAGATTGGCAACGCTATAAAGTCTTTTAAACACGTGGTTTTCTTACCACAACTGCTACTGGAAAATAAATACTACCTATCTGAGCTCTTTAAAAAAATGCAAATAGGGCTAGGGGTGCCAGCTTCAGGTTGGAAAATTCCTGGAGAATTTGGGAATGGAACCTGGAGAAGGCAAGGTTTGGGGATGGGAGGGAACTCAGTAGAATAAAATGCCATAGAGTCCACTCTCCAAAGCAGCCATTCTCTGCAGCTCAGCTGTACTCTATGGTCTGATCACTTGTAATTCTGGGAGATCTGCAGCCACCACCTGACGGTTGGCAACTGAAGTCCTGCCCAAGCTACCCAAAACCTCCCGTTCAACTTTTGAAGAAAAAACTACAATTCCCAGAGGCCCCGCCTTACTACTAAAACGAGACATGCGCAGAAATCGCGTTGGGTTCTTCAGGCCGCCGCTATTCCGTTTAAACAGTATGGACGCATGCAAACTTTGCGTGACCGAATCGAGGATAGGCGCGTGCGCACTGAATCGCTTTGGTTGAAAGGCGCCTGTCTCTGCAGCGCATGCGTCCAGGCAGTTCTCCTTTGTTCCTCTGCCCGTCGCTCCCACCAAAACCCTTCGTCTTTTCAGAGGCCGGGTGTTTCTGAGGGCGCATGCGCGTCGGCTCACGTTAGTGTCCCGTGTTGTCGGTTGTGTCCTCCGAAGTTTACGTGGCGTGTGGCTTGGAGTCAGGTAACGGTCGAGAGGCAGCCGCACCTCTTCAGGTAGGACAGCTGAGGAGGGGCTGGGAAGGGGCTTTGGTTGAAACCTCCTCAGAGCCATGCTGGGAGTTTGGGGGCGGGGTGCGCTTTGCTCGCTAGGAAAGAGGGAGAAAACACTCTGTACATGCTCAGAGAGTCCTCGCTTTCCTGGAAAAAGAAAGTCTGGGGCGCTGAGCTGAGTTTAAGCCTGGAGGTGATGTTTTGAGGGGGTATATGTGATGGGTGTGTGTGTGTCAAAGTTACAAAAGGTCTATATTTGGGCTTATAGCAGACCATATTTGTATGGGGCTGTTGTTGGGAGGTGTGCCAGGAGGAGATGATGTTGGGAGTGTGATTTGGTGAAACCTTTAAAAACTTGAGGGAAGAGGGTGGGCTTGGAATGCTTTTGCTAGTTCTCTCATTAAAAAAAACCCCGTGTGTATAGGTTCCTCTATGATTAAGGAGATAAAAGGGGGAAGCTAAAGGATGGGGGGGGGATGGAAATTCCCAGGGTAGATCAGTATTTAGGCAAAGCAGATACCTGAGGGAAACAGGTAGATACAGAACAGGTGTGTACAAGGTATATTTGTTATTTTCATTGATAGTCCACCTTTCTCATAGTAACCCAAGGCTGATAACAAGTATGTGATAAAAATTCTTTTAAGTCAATTAGGAAGTGGATTTTGACTCGAACAGCAAAGATTCCAAGTAAGATAAGAATGCAGGGAGAAGGGAGTGCATAAAACTGAGAAGCTTATGTAAGGCATTTTGTAGCAGTGGATGTTGTAGTCAGCTTTACTCAAACAATTAAAGGGGATGGAAGGAAAGTGTAGCCTTTTAAAGCATGCCCATTTATATACTCCTGATTACAATGAGAGCACTGAAAATACTAACCAATACTTCAGTATTTAGAAACATCATAAAGAGTTGTATGTTATGTAGTGGGAGTTCAAATTCTGGTATTTAGTCTCATCTATGCCATGTTCTGTAGCATCTCTTTCTTTTCTAGCATTCTTTGCTAGCTGCTCTGCACAGAAACTTTTTAAAAAGCACTGTTGTGATAAATCATATGCACAAGCTATCATAGCAGGATTTAAGTCCAGTGGCACCTTAGAGAACAACAAGATTTTCAGACTGTAAACTTTGGAGAGTCAGAGCTCCGTTTCTCATTATCTGAGGAAGGGAGTTCTGACTCTAGAAAGCTTGCACACTGAAAATCTTGTTGGTCTCTAAGGTGCCACTGAACTCAAACCCTGGTGTTCTACTGTAGACAAATACAGCTACCCTCCATCAATCTTGACTCAGAGGCCAGGATCCTGAAAGTTTTTCTTAGTTATGACCCGTCTAAAGGCGGGATTTTTTGCATGTGCACAGAATAACAAATTTTCTTAAAATTTCATTCTGAGTTATAAGCTAAATGCTGGTTCCCAGCTTCTTTGCTACAAGTCATATATGAGAGAGTGCTACTTCATTACACATTACATTTGATATGCAGCCTCCCACCCGAGTGCTTTGGGGTGGTATTGCCTGAGGCTTACTGAGCTGAGGAGCAAGCAGCAGCAAAAAAAGAAGATTATAGAGTTGATTTTCTGCTATAATTGGGCCAGTGTACCCTCTTAGTTCTTTGTCTAGCAATTTACAGCAGTAGCAGAAAATGAAGATTCAAATCCACAGTGTGATGGCATCTTCTAGACTGAACACTAAGTCCTGTTGGGTAGATAGAAAAGATTAACCTAAAGAATCTTTACAGAAGTCTCTGGGACAGAACAAAATTGGCCCCCTGAGCCATGAATTACAGGAACTCGTTTACTGAACTCTTCTTACACATTACATGAATATATTGTCTCATGCTGTAGAATTACTAAGTAATCTCTGTTCCATTACAAGATACCTTTGAGCTACAGCATATCTTAATTAAAAACTAACTTTAGATAGGACCCCCCCCCCCCCAAAAATCTGATTTGTATTTTTAAAGCTCTGGTTTTTAAAATTGTTTTTAAAGTATTGATTTTTATCCACCCTGTCCAAAGCTGTGTGTGCATTGATTGTCCTGTATAGCTAACAGTTGTCACAACTCTTCTGAAATACCTTTAGATTAAAAACATCTTTATCATGATGATGCCTCTTTTTAAAAACATTGCAGAAAGGGCAGAGCTGTGGAATAACTTTTGCTAGATATGCTAGAACAGTGAGCTGTCAGACTCATCTAAATCGGCCAGGATTTGGGTGTTAGTTTTATAAGCGGTAGATGTGTGATATTTTTCTTTTGTGTCTATGAGCTTTCTTAAAATAGCCCAAAGTAGGTCACAAAGTGAAATACTGAAATATGCTGGCTAAAGTCAGAAAACACATTAGAGCAAAGTTCAGTTCCAATAGTATCTTAAAGATCAGCTACTGAACCCAAATCTTGCTCTTCTGCTATAGACCAACATGGCTACCCACCTGAAACGATCTTCAAGGACTCATTTGGTTTAGCTGTGGTTGTACTTCAGTGTTATGAGACCAAAAGGGTAAACGGCCAGGCCGTTGGTATGGCAATGGAAACTGAAACCATTGAGTCTGGTAATTCCTTTGTTTAGCAATGAAAAATGCGTATTTTTAGCAGACAGAGGAGGGCTTGTATTCAGTTTGTGAAGTGAATAGAACATTGCAGCATTGTTAAAAGAGAACTTGAACTTTCCAGTGATGGGGAATTGTGAGTGTTTGTCACTGTAATATCTCGGAGAAATTTCAACAAGTTGAAGATCATTAGCGTAATTTGCAGAGTTCAGATTGGATGAGAATGGACAACCTTTCAGTGCCAGATTGGTGTAACAAGTGGTCTATCTACCTGTTAACTTGAGAAGACCCAGGTTATAGGTTGCCGGGCGGTAGCTTTAAAAAGCAATTTATTTGTTTAGTTGCTGTTAAAAAAGACTGATACAAGTAGGAAAACAGTTGTTGATGCCACGGGACCTGATGATTTTCTAGAGTGGTAGTGGCCAAAGTGTTAAAAAGTTACTCAGAAGTTAGATGTTTTGAGTGTCTTGTTCCTGTTTGCTACAACGTTAATGAAACATACCTATTTTGCTTTTATTGCTCTATTGTGGAGCAGGCTTCAGTTTTATCATATAGTTTCTGAACTCTGAGGCAGGTAGGATCTTTGAGGTAGGGGAAAAACTAAAGCTGGCTTATATGCCATATCAGCAATTATAATTTCAGGAAATACAGTCACCTTCTCTTCTCCCCCCCCCCCCCAAGCAAGCAAGCAAGCAAGTTTAACAGGTCGTCTGTATTTCAATGGCTCTTAAAATGTTACTCTTCTTTAAACAGAATTCTTCTTCCGGTTGGTCTGGTTGTTGCTGAAGTAAGTAATATATTTTAAAAGGCTAATTAGAAGTTCCTTTTTGTAGCTCTTTGTGGGGAGGTCAGGCATTTGGGTAGACCAATGTAATAGGAAGTTTGGGACAGCCAGAACTTGGAAACAGTTCCTGTTGAAGTAGTAGGATGAGATTATTTGAACTGAGAATGACAACAATAGTTATACATGAAGAACTAGAAAAGAGAGATGAATTCTTTGCAGAAGTCAACTGACAGCCACAAGTTGGATGGAGAAATCCCCCTTAGTGCAGCCTTACTCTCTTAACCAGCAGCAATAGATGCAAGGAAATGTTTGACAGCATCCAGTCATTGTCTACTCACAGCAGTTTGTCAGACTTTTCACCTTCAGAAAGGAATCACTGCCTTGACTTATCTATTGGGAACCTCTAAATCTCTGCCACAGAACTGCTCATTGCGGAGAATTCTGGGTTATATTCTAAGAACAATTTCCAACCTTTTCAAGTATGAGGATCAGTTTTTAATATCAAAAATTTTTGTGCCCCCCCTCCCCACGTGATAGTAGTTGTAGTACTAGTAGTAGTTGCTATACTTTTCAGATATGCTTAGTTGAAAAACATAATACCTCAAATCACATTGGAAGCTCATGAGAGGCCTGCGACCGTTGATATTTTTACAGTGGCCTTGTCTTCTGGGCTGCCTGAGTGATACGAGTGTACTCATACTAAAACTCTGAAAGTTGTTTAATTTATGCATCTTATAAGGAGGTTACCTACAAGCTTAATATTTTTGTTGAATAGATGCCGAATTTCTGACATTGTATAATGTCAAGGGGAAGTTGGAGTTACTTAGCACTTATAAATCTTGCAAGAAATGTAACAACAAAGATTGTAATTCAAGATTGGGACAATTGTGTGTGCACTCCTTTGAGCTACGTAATGTAACCCTTAGCTAAAAACAGGTAGCAAAACATTGCAGAGTTTACCCCATAAGTTAAACACAGGCTTAGGAAATTCAGCTAATCATAGCAGCTAATTGCTTGCAACTTTTCTTTGTGGCATGAAGAGTTAAAAGAAAATGACAACTCTGCAGAGCTACACAAATGGACAAACATGTTTTAAAGCGCTGTTTGGGAATCTAGCCGACTTAATTCATGTATAATTTGAAAGCAGACAGATACTCAAGAGCTCATACTACTTGCCAACCTTCTACTCAGCAGGGTTGTTTGTTTCCGGGTCTTTTGCTTTTATATTTTGCCTCATTTCTGCGCTGGTTTTGGATCCTTTAGTAGTCTATGGCAGGAATACTGTAGAGGGACAGGTGACAACTTCAGCACAAGCAAGATCTCCAGGTGATTTTATCTTGTTAGAACTCCTTTTATAACATGCAAGTTGAGTTTTTGATCAGTTTTTTTTTATCCCTGGCAAAATTCATATCAAGCATAGCAACCTGCTGAGCAGTTTTGTACCTCTTCAGTAGCTGCTTGATAGTTTCAGTTTATGGCTGCTTTAGCCCAGTCCAAGAACTCAATCATCTAATTTACTGGAAAATCATGGTTTATCTGGGTCATTAAATTGACTGATTTGTGCAAAGCATGGAATTGCTTGCAATTTGTTATCCCTTCATAGGTACCTGCTTTAAATGGCCAGTATTGGGTAAAATCCACTGCTTGCTTTTTGCTTCTGTACCGTCAGCAGCATCTATTCCAGGAGCGGCCACACAGTTAGGTGGGTTCATGGGTAGACACACTGAAGACACAGACAGACACCGACAGACACCAGGTAGTACATCTCAAAAATCTCAAACTGATTTTAAAAAAAATTGGTATACTTTTTAAAAATCAGAGGCAGTGGGAGACGGGTTGGAGGCAGTGAGAATCTTAATTGTGCAAGAAAATAGTTTAATAAATAAGATGCAAATAAAATGCATCCAAACGTTTGTTGAACAGTTGTCTCCCTGATCACAAGCAGGATGCGAGCCAAACTGGCGTGTATTTGAGCATAACAAACTGAATCGCAATGAGGAAACTCTTGAGTAGTTCTTAGAATCGAAGGGTGTCACTGCTGCATTCGTTATAGCTTCTGGATGTTCTGGTCAAACTTGCTGAACGTGGTTTTTAACTTCGAAAAAAAAATCTCTAGAGAAGTAATGCCACCTGTTTGTTTTAAAATATAATCTGTAGAAATTTCCACTTACTAGTTTTGGTCTCTTAAGAGGTTGAATATCAATGAAGCACTCTGAGGCAGAGTACTTCATATAACTGCTCCCTTAAAAGCTTTGCTGTGGAAAACATCTCAACATATTTTTACTTTTTGATAGAAATGAGAAGAAGACGCTGCTGCTCAGCTCTGATTGTTTACCCTGATTCATTTGGCAGGATTTATTGTGTGTCTTTTCATGGAGACTGCTGACGAACTTGGAAGGAGGCAGTTAGCCAATGGCTTCTGACTCCATGGTCCCAGAGCAAGCGGAGCGTCGTGTGGCAAAAGGGAAGAGGCAGCATCAGCAGGAAAAGTCATCGCTGAATAACGATGGGGAAGACGAAACATTTGTATTTGAAGCAAACGAAGCTTGGAAGGATTTTCACAGCTCTCTCCTTCGCTTTTACGAAGCTGGGGAACTTTTTGATGTCACGCTGAAGGTGCTGATATATATCTATATATCCCTTGTGTTTATCTTCAGAGTTTTCCGTATGTGTTTACTATTTAGGGTCATTGCAATATGCGTTTGCTCTCCTATACTAGCAACATCCAGAAATTCATGCCATGTGCTTTTGCCTCACTATAAAAATATATTGCTAGAACTCCTGCAAAATTGGGTGGAAAAGCTGGTTCTTAGGTAACCTGTCAAGCTTATGTCTGTCTGTCTTTCTCCCTTTTTCCCGTCTGGTAGTATGTAAGTTGATCATTCCCCACTGCCTCAAGTTTATGAATGCTATGGTTCTAGGAATTGCAGAGGCAACTCCAGTTTCTGGGATACAAATACAATAGGAGCTTATTTACAAACAGAATCAACTGGTGCTTATAACTGCATTGAGCTATGAAGAAGTAAGGGAACCTAGGAGGATAGTAGGAACCAGCTATAGATTAGGGGAAGCAAGTTGCTGCAAGAAATGGACTAATGCAGGAGGGTATTCAGATTTGAGCATGAAAGAAAGAAAGAATCAACCTCAGAGGTGCTACAAGCAATATAGTTCCTGACACTGGAAATATGGCAATTTCAACATGTTGTTAAATTATGTCAGACTTTTAAAAAAAATGTTTAGATCATCATCTTGTTTCCATGAACAAATGTAATGATTATTTTCTCACTTGCTATGAAGGTTGTATAATGTGCCGCTTCTTGGACTGCCTGCCAGAATATTTTTATTTATTTACTGCTGCCATTTTTTTTGTTTGATGTAGCCATTTCTTTAATAAGAATGTATTATTGATCCTTTCAGCTGATAGAGGAAAACTCCTATCTCGCAATGGGTGGTAGGAAAATAGTTTAATAGAATACGTTTACTCTTAGTGCATTTTCTATTCCATCTTGTTTCTTACAGTGGAAATTGATTGGCAGCTTCAGTTCTGTCCTTGAGAGTCTGAATAATAATAGTTGATTAGTATTTAGCTGAGCAAATCTAAGCAAAAAGCGCTGAGGTTGTGCCATACAATTATGGGCTTGAACTCGCTCTTGAAAGTAAAGTTTTTGTCTCTAAACACAATTTGAAGATGCACAGCTACATAGACCACGTTTCCTGAAGAAGCCCATAAACTGATATTAAATCAAACTTGTCTTAAACTACTCATTAGATAAAATGACACATGTTTTTCCAACTCCTGTTAGTGAATATCAGCTCCAGTATTTCACTGTAGCTACATGATCATGAAACAGAATCCAAGATGGGTAAAATGAATGAAAGCAGGCTTGAAGTCCCTGGGATCCTTCATTTGACCCCAATAGGGTTTTCAAATGCAACTTTTTATTTATTCCATGTAAATAGTGGGCTGCACCCCCATGAAGATTTCTTGGGTGCGAGAGGCTTTAAGTGCAAGCTCTGAAGTTATTCCTCACTGTTTGCTTGTGTTTATTGAAAGCAATTGTATCCCGACTTATCTTTTCAGCATGTGTAAGACATAACGCAAGACCTTTTTCCTGGAACAGTTTCTAAAACAAAATCAAATCACGCAAACCATCTGTGCCTATGGAACAACTCAATGCACATTACTTTGTTAAAGTACTCTGCGTTGCTGCAGCCCATATGCTGTTGCTTACTCAAGTGGCACTGCACTAAGTACATCTTCCTTTCTGCTCACATGTCACTGGATCCAAGCCATCGGTTAGCATGTTCTTTTTGACGGAAAATGCAACAGAATGATCTTGTGAGTAAAAAAAAAATTAAGGAGTGGGCCTTGCCACTCCATGCTGTCTTGCCACTCCCCCAGTCCTTGCTACTACCAAAAGATACGGTGTGGATGGGCAGGGGGAAGGCTAAGATAGGGGACGATTAGCCCTCCCCTGCATTTCTGTGCTGCTTGCTAGCTTCTTGCCTTTTGAGGAGAGCCAGGATAGGTGACAGCCGTGAGTGCTGTAGGTATGAGTACCTCATGAGTAGTATGAAGTATTCATAGACATTCCATGAGAAGCCAGTATCTCAGCTAATGCCTGGGGAAGATTTTTTTTTTTGCCAGCTTGCACTTTCAATTCTGAAATGCTCTGTAGCTACCACAGCAGTGGCATGGGAGCTGCTTTTCCGTGAGTCCATTACGCGATGCTGCTTCAAGGTTAAAAGCCTGCTGTTGTGGGCAGAGCAGACTGCTGATGTACTTACTGCACTGCCGTTGCTTGGATCAGTGGTGGCAATTCCGATGGTAAAGTCTTGTCCCATTGACTCTGTCCATGGGGTGGCCTTTTAATGTACAGCCCCACCATGGGATGAATCCACAAAAGTGCTCCCCCTCCCAGTTCCCGTTTGTGGGCACCAAGGGTTTGGGAAAACTGGAATGATTTTTTTGACAAATCTGTAGTTTAATTTAATGCATGATACGTTTTTAGAACCATGGTAAGCAGGAATCATTTTAAATTGTCTGTGCTCTGCATTTTAGTACTGTTGCTTGCTGTTTTTCTTAATATTTGACTCCTTTATTTCAAGACTTAAAATGATATTTTTGCCCTAATTGCTGCCATCTTAAAAGTTCTTAATTATGTAAAATATTCCATCATTTTAACCTATTGCCAATAGCTGCCTTGGGGTATCAAACTGATACAGAGCTGGGTATAAAGCTTTTTCAGAATAAATCCTTGACAGTTTTATTTAGCATTAGCTTCTATAATTTGGAGTTGTTCAGTTTTCACCTATGGAATCTCTGGAGGTGTGAACGTATATATGCTGGACAAAAAGGGTTCCTCTAGTGCTGTTTCCTTACTGCAGGGGAGTATGTGGGAAGAAACTAGACCTGCAGGAGGCTAGCTATGTTTTTTTTCCCCTTTACAGTCATAACCCATTAATGTCTAAAGTGATGAGCGGAAGGTCTAACTTTGACAAAAACTGCGTGCAAGTGAGGGGTTGATCCCTCCCTTAGTGCGGCCTTACTGTGGGGTGCTCTGTCACTTCCTTTCAGCACTTTTCTCCTAGCTTTGTATGTGGCACACTCCAAAGTTGGAGTGTGCTATTTAGTATCTATGTGATAATTAATTCAGCAGTCTCTTGATAAATGATGCTCGAAAGCTCATCAATAAACCACACCACAAAACCATCTAGCAATAAGAAACCCATATAAAAGTTGCAAATCCCCGCTTCATGGGTGGAGCGTCTTATTTGTTACTTTGGGCCGATGGGTCTGAATGACTCGGTCTAACTAGTGAAGTTAGAACAGGCAATCTTCATGTGAGATTGGGATAAACCTATAGGCTGATAAACTATTAAGGATAGCAAGTGAAACTAAGCTACTAATTGCATTGTAACTTTTGGTCGCTTCTGAATTCTTGTCTGTGGTGAGCACGAGGCTCATCTACATTTTCCTATGTTGTTGATCTCAACACACCTCTGTAACTCCAGGGTGGCTCAGCATTTTCAATGAAGTCCTTGTAGATAGTAGAAAGGAGTTGGCCATTTGCTTTTAGCAATTTCTCACTGTTGTAGGATTCCCCTGCCTTTTCATTCTCTTATTTCAGATATATTATTTGATTACTGTGGTGCTCGTAATAGCAGTTACTTGAAGTGGAAATTAAGAGATTCTTTCTATTCTTCACCTAGAGTTTGGAGTCTTTCCTAATGAGAAAGATTTTCCTTTCTCCTAACCACCCTTAATCTTCGTAACTGTGAATAGTTGCTGAAAGGTCTAACAAAACTGAGTAGAAAGAGCCTGCTTCTCATGGACTCTAAACAAACTGGTTCCTAATGTTTTAATAGATATGTTATGTGTGTCAGTGATGTATATAACACTCCAGTATAAATCTGTGAATTAAGTGCATCTCCATTATTAAATTGTATTTTATTTTAATAGCATGTAAGGTATGTGAAGAACTTATACAATTGGCTCAGGTTGATTATTCATTGGGAAACAAGCTATTTCTGTGTTGAAATGCCAGGCAATTTTATGTTAGCTATTTGTTGTCTAATACTTGAACAAAGCATGTGCGCTAACCTTTTCTTTTATGCAGAATAGACACAAAGATCCACCAGTTTTGTAGTACTAAGAACTGGACATAGTGCTATCTGTGTGTTTCATGGCAACACTTTGTCTAAAGCCATGTACAGTTAATTCCTTCACAGCACTTTCTTGGCAGTAAACCATTTTGGCTGCATTTTCTGGCTGGGATCAAGTGGTTAAAAGAATAGCTAATTGAACTGGATATTTCTGCGTAATGACTAAACTAGAGGAATGTAGTAACAGTGAGAAACAGAAGTGCGTAATAGATCCAGAGGAGTTAGCCTTGTTAGTCTGTAGTAGCAAAATACTAAAGAGTCCAGTAGCACCTTTAAGACTAACCAACTTTATTGTAGCATAATCTTTCGAGAGCCACAGCTCTCTTCTTCAGGTGCAGCTGACAAAGAGAGCTGTGGCTTTCGAAAGCTTATGCTACAATAAAGTTGGTTAGTCTTAAAGGTGCCACAGAAGTGTGTAGTAGGTCTTATATTGAGGAGATGAGTAACTTTGTCTAGCAGGTAAAACAGAATGTAGGTCTTGCAGGAACTTGCAATAAAATGTGGTTCATATTCATCAGGAGATGTATGTGGTATGATCAACATGGAACACATTTTCAGTTTTGTAAAAGAGATGAAATGATGGGTTGGATCCACTCAGTTCTTTCTATCTTGCGAAATTCCCCTTCTTACAACAGCTTCCATCCCACTTGAATTTTGGCCATGCCTGTCTCATGGTCCCAGCACAGCCACTTTTGATGGTTAATGGGGAACTCCTACTTCCTATTTTACTGGAGGGGGAGCTGATTGGATCCAACCTGCTGTGTTCAGGAGTCCAAATTTAGAGTGAAAAATGGATCAATTAGATAAGAACATAAGCTTGGCAAACTGTCTCTGCTAGGTGAGTTGGACTCAGAAGTTAGATCTACATCACCTTCTTCAAACCATAGTTTCAAAGAAACCAGGCTAGGGTTAACCATGGTACTGTGACATCCTAGTTAATGTTGGCAAAGGAATGTCCTGGAGCAAGGAGGCCAGCTCTATATTTGCACTTTAGTTTGTGATTAAAACAAAAACAAAGTGATTCTAAAAAATAGGCAAGGTTTATCCACCTAGCCTGATACCGTTCTTGTGAAATTAGAAAATAATTTTACTAGTATTTGGGTTTCATTTTTTAAAAAAAAAAAATTATTGGGTGAGTAATATAAAACAATAATACAATTTTTCAAATAATCCCCTCAATTTCTTATTCCCCCACCCTTTCCCCTCCCCCCTTTTATCTTAGACTTCCAACAGTTTTCCAACCCGTATATTTGGTAATTGTAGTCCCCGTCTTTCTTTGGCATCTCATAACACTTGCATTTTCACTCTGGGTTTCTTCCCTGCCCATACAAAGTCTGATATTTTTCTTTGCCATTTATCAAATTGTTTGTTATCTCTTATTATTGGTATCGTTTGCAATAAAAACATAATTCTTAGTAACACATTCATTTTGATCACTGCTATTCTTCCTAGCCATGACAGATTCAACTTGTTCCATTTAATCATATTTCTGTCTATTTTCTGCCATAGCTTCTCATAGTTGTTCTTAAACAAATCAATATTCTTTGCAGTTAATTGTATCCCTAAATATTTCACTTTATGTGTTACCTCACAACTCTAGTATTTGGGTTTCATGATAGCTCGGGGTCGAAATATTCTGCACTTTAGCTTTGATAATGCCAGCCTAATTCTATTACTACATTCAAGTTCATAACCAAAGACCTCAGATACAGTTTCATTTGCATAAATGTAACATATGTTCTCCCGACAGGTGGGGTCAAAATTGATTTCCTGTCACAAGCTAGTGCTGGCTTGTGTTATTCCTTATTTCCGAGCCATGTTTCTTTCTGAAATGGCTGAAGCCAAGCAGACGTTAATTGAGATCAAAGATTTTGATGGTGATGCCATAGAAGATCTGGTGAAATTTGTCTATTCATCTCGGCTGACCCTGACAGTTGACAACGTCCAGCCCCTCTTATACGCTGCTTGCATCCTTCAGGTGGAGGTAGTGGCCAAAGCTTGCTGCGAGTACATGAAATTGCACTTCCATCCCTCAAACTGCCTGGCAGTGCGGGCCTTTGCAGAGAGCCACAACCGCATTGACTTGATGGACATGGCTGATCGCTACGCCTGTGAACATTTTGCCGAGGTTGTGGACTGTGAAGACTTTGTGAGCGTGTCACCTCAGCACCTTCATAAACTGTTGTCCTCAAATGACCTCAGCATTGAGAGCGAAAAGCAGGTCTACACTGCTGCTATTAAATGGCTTCTTGCCAATCCTCAGCATCACGCCACGTGGTTAGATGAAATACTCGCTCAGGTGAGGACCAGGAGAGAATGGGGTAAAGGGATCTGTTGAAGGATGTTGTGTTTCAAAATGCAGAGGTGTAACCAGTTGTGGGGTGGATGTGTCAGTGCTGTATTGTCTTTTAGGAGGATCGTATCACTTTTGCCTAAATGAGTGATACTCTCTATTAGCTTGTGACAGGAGCACTTTCACCATTGTCTCTTGAAACTTCAGAAGATCTATTTGTTATAGATCTTGCTGCTTCCCTCTCAAACAGGCTAAAAGGCTAGTTCAGACACACATGATTTGCAGCTACCCATGTGTGAACTGCCTCTGATGAACATCGTTGGGTATGTGGCATTATGAAACTTCTGTCTATGGTATGTTGATCTGTGATGGCTCCCCCACATGTAATTCATAGCCTGCAAGTTATTTAGTGATGACCAAGTATGGGTCAGTGAGGTGTAATGCACAAAAGCTATGTGAACCTTCGGAGCACCCAAGAGGAATGTCACTGTAGTTCCAGGACTTGCTTTTTGGGGTATGCCTCCAATGTTGTTCATGGTTGTGTAGCTAAGAACATACAGTGCAGAAATGCATTCTCTGTGTATCCCTCTCAAAGAGAGGGCAAGGGGTTGGAATTGACTTTCTTGTTACCATACCATGTGAGTATTTTTCTTTTTCTTTCTTTCTTTCTTTCTTTCTTTCTTTCTTTCTTTCTTTCTTTCTTTCTTTCTTTCTTTCTTTCTTTCTTTCTTTCTTTCTTTCTTTCTTTCTTTCTTTCTTTCTTTCTTTCTTTCTTTCTTTCTTTCGAGTTCTCCCTTGCAGTTCCTGAGACCCATGACCTTAAACTGAACTAGCATTACCACATCTTATGCAAAGTGTCTGTTCCTATCAGGTGCGTCTGCCTCTTTTGCCCATTTGTTTTCTGATGGGTGTAGTGGCAAAAGAAGAGATCGTCAAACAGAACCTAAAATGCCGGGACTTGCTGGATGAAGCAAGAAACTACCACCTTCACTTGAGCAGTCATACAGTGCCAGACTTTGAATACTCCATCCGAACTACACCAAGGAAACACACGGCAGGTAATAAATGAACTTCTGTGCTAATACTGTAGAAAATGACAGTCTGTGTTATTGATTTATATGGCTGTTTTCTTAAGTACTTCCTTTTTGCATTACGTTAGTGGTTTTTATGATAGACTGCGAGACAGTATTGCTCAAGAAGGGTGCTGTTCGTATGTTCTTCTTGGGGGTTAAGAACATAGGACATCTGTTAATTGGTTTATTTAAAAACTGATGTTTGTGCTATGTCTGTTTCTGGTTCTTGCCTGTTTATTTATTTATTTATTTTATTTATTTATTCAATTTATATACCGCCCATCCCAGGGGCTCTGGGCGGTGAACAGTTAAAATTGATAAAAACAAAACTAAAATCAATATACAAATAATAAAACAAATTAACAAGGTGCAGTGGTGGGGAGAACCTTCCCCACCCCAAAGGTGGGAGGCCGACATGGCACCGCCCCCTTCAATCACCAAACGCCTGGCGGAACAGCTCTGTCTTACAGGCCCGGCGGAACGATAATATGTCCCGCTGGGCCCGGGTTTCCATTGACAGAGCGTTCCACCAGGCTGGGGCCAGGACTGAAAAAGCCCTGGCCCTGGTTGAAGCGAGGCGGGCTTCCTTAGGGCCGGGGACCACAAGTAAATATTTATTCGCTGATCGGAGCGATCTCCGGGGAACGTACAGGGAGAGGCGGTCCCGAAGATATGCCGGTCCCAACCCACTCAGGGCTTTAAAGGTAAGAACCAACACTTTGAACCTGATTCGGAATTCAACTGGAAGCCAGTGCAGCTGGCGCAGGACAGGTGTGATGTGTGACTGGTAAGGTATACCAGTCAGGACCCGTGCCGCCGCATTCTGGACCAGTTGTAGTTTCCGGATCAGGCCCAGGGGTAGCCCAGCGTAGAGTGAGTTACAGTAATCTAGCCTGGAGGTGACCGTTGCATGGATCACTGTAGCCAGGTCCTGGGGCATCAGGTAGGGGGCAAGTTGCCTGATCTGACGAAGATGGAAAAATGCAGACTTGGCAACCGCCGTGACCTGGGCCTCCATCGATAGGGAGGCATCCAGGAGCACACCCAGACTCTTTACCACTGGCAAAGTTGCCAGTGGTGTCCCATCGAGGGCAGGGAGCTGGATCCCAACATCTGGCAGCCCCCGTCCCAGCTGCAGGACCTCCGTCTTCACTGGGTTCAATTTCAGCCTGCTCTGTTTCAACCATGCCGTCACAGCCTCCAAAGCTCTGGCCAGATTGTCTGGGGCCGTGTCTGGCCGGCCGTCCATCAACAGAAAAAGTTGGGTGTCATGCTGGTTTGTATGCTGGTTTGAGCCTACTTATCAAACAAGAAAGGCAGGTTATAGAACAT
Organism: Eublepharis macularius; assembly: GCF_028583425.1. NCBI lineage: Eukaryota > Metazoa > Chordata > Lepidosauria > Squamata > Eublepharidae > Eublepharis > Eublepharis macularius. The sequence goes on along the minus strand of NC_072799.1, from coordinate 18,853,147 downwards.
TTAAGTAAACTCCTCTAAGTGACTATTCTGCAAACAGCCTTAGTTATAAGGTATAATAAACGGGGACCTCCAAGCGCGAGGGTGGGATCACATCTGCCCTGTGCCTGCTGGGCCAGCCACTTGCCAGTCGGTCTGCAAACTGGCCGCTCTGCTGCTCCCCCTGTCATCTCCGTCCTCCTTTCCCCTTGGTCATTACTGGGCCAGCTGCTAGCCAGACAGGACCCTTGCCTGGCTGAAGTGCTGCCACTGATTGCCTGGCTTGGCGTTCCTCCTCCCTCGCCTGCCTCAAGTGGCGGCTCCTACTCTCTCTTGACCACCCAGCTCATTGGTGGGGGCAGTGGCTCCTCCTGCCCTCACCTTGGCCACTAATCCGCCAGCCCCTCCACCACTGTGCCTGCTACTACCCCCACATACAGCTGTGGCACCTCTGCCGGTGCCATGAGGCAGCAGTTCTGATGGAGGTTTGTTGTCTGTACATGCACAGACAGTAATTCTGTTTTGGGGGATTTCGACCCCATCTCCATTTTCCTCTTGGTTTTTCTGCAAACCTGGGGTGTCCCTCAGATTCGCAGGAAAACATCACGCACATGACCCCAGTCTGCATATTTAAGTGTCTGCAGATGGGGCCATGTTGACGGTGAGACATATTGACAAGTGGGGCACTTGCAAGGACTTGTGATGGGTTTCACTTTACACTGTATCCCCCTCCCCACACTATTCCTTTCCTTCCTCGGGGTGGCTCTCACATCCTTCCTCTTTCCCTGCTTGCTTCTTCCTTCCCACCCACATATCTTTTATCTGGCCCCCGCCTTTAGCTATATATATAAATATATGTGAATGTATTTATTTCATCTATACCCTACCTTCCCAATGGGAATCCAAAATGGCTTACAACATTATCCCTTTTTTCATTGTATCCTCAGAACCCTGTGAGGTAGGTTAGGTTTTGGCGGTGTAGCTGACCCAGGGGGTCACCCAGCAAGTTTCCATGTCACAGTGAGGATTCGAACCTCGATCTGACATTCTAACCACTGTACTGCACTGGTATTCATGCAGTGGCTGCTGTTTTATTGTAGTGAGCTGCCAGGCCTACGTGAATCGTGCAAGTGGCATCTAGTGAGTTAGGTAGTTGCTGCCTGTCCTCACCTCTATGAGTCATCCCTTAAAGGCCAAAATAGCCCTGGAAAAAGCCCTGGCCTTTCCCCTTTGCCTTTTAGTGACAGGAAAAGCTTGAAGGCTGGCAGTACTGTTGGGGTTGCCTAGCAACTCCCACAAGGTGACTGAGATTCTTACAGCTTCTGGCACTGCTGCTATTTTGGCTTTTATGTATATTTTTCCTGCAAATTTCAGGCTTTTCTTAGGTTTATAGAAAGATCTGACTTCTGTATTCACGGTTCTAGTACCCATACTTAAGTATCCAGACGTAGGGCCACGTATTCAAGGCAATGTATAGAAAACATTTCTAAAAGTATATAGTATTGAAGAGAAAACAAGATTTGGGCCCAAAAGGATTTTAAGAAGTTCCTTTAATAAGGACATAACTTCTTTGCTTTAATGTCATTTAGATATTAAACAGTGAATTTCTTATGCTTTATGAACCCATGTATTATAATGAGTGCTCAGTCCCTGTCTAGCAGTTCCTGATCACAGGAATGCAACCAATCAAGCAGGTGAGAAAATATTCCTTTTTCCCACTTACTGTTTTTGAAAACTACCTTAGTTGTTACCAGCAGCAAAACGACCATTGTTAGAAGAACTAAATAACATCCCTTGACACGTCAGTCTGTCATGTGTATTTTTTTCGAGTGGAGAGAGGAGATGAGATTGTGCTTGGGACTAAAATCCGACTTCTGGGTGGGCACCTCTGGCAGACTAGACCAGGCAAGAAAGTTTTGAAAACAAGTTGGCTTTCTTTGCATCAGGCTATTGATGCACTGCCGCAAACGGCTAACATAGGTAAATGTTGATATGTAGGAAGCGTAAATACATGCCGGCTGGATGGGCTTTTGTCCCTTCTGGTTGTTAGTTTTTCTGCAACTGTCTGCTAACCTGAACTCTTGAGCAGTCTTGAATGCTGTAGTTGAGATGTGGTAGAATTGTCAAGTTGAATGTCAAATATTAAGTCAGCAGACTGGGCTCTACCACTTAATTTTGTTTCAGCCGAGCCTATGAATAATGTTTTCTGCCATGTTCATGATCCATCAAGTTATTTGTAAAGCGAAGCAACTTTCAACCTTACCTTACTCATGAAATTCTTTGTAAATAATGTACTCTGTTCTTTTTCTGTTAGGAGTCCTTTTCTGTGTTGGTGGTCGTGGTGGATCCGGTGACCCATTTCGCAGCATTGAATGCTACTCAATAAATAAGAACAGCTGGTTTTTTGGCCCTGAAATGAACAGTAGAAGAAGGCACGTGGGTGTCATCTCTGTGGGAGGTTGGTATAAAAACAACAACAACCCTGTGTTCTAGGATCACTGTATGCTTTGTTACTGTTTAATGACTCAGTTATTCCACCTACAAAAATTATAGCTTTAATATACAAATGGTACTGGAGTGGGATAAATGGTACAATTGTTCTTTAAGTCAGAGGGTGGGTTTTGAATTGATCAGGCCAATGATGGATAGTTCCTTCTTATGCTGAGAAAAATGTGCCTAATAATCTAATCCTGGGGCTGTTTATCAGCAGGTTCACAGTGGCGCTGGTGGCCTATGTTAGGACTGCAGCCTAATAGACTTTGCAGGTAACTTTATTGGGCCACAGAGAAATCCAAAAGCCACGTGATGCTTTTTATTAGGACCAGCACAAGATCCGACAATATAGTACATGAACTCGTTCTTTAGCACTCTTCACCAGGCTGGATTTTTTAAAAGAGGAGGGCCCGAGGGAGCAAGTTCTTCCAGACTCTGTGCTGAGACCCTTTGCCTGCATCTTGCCCAGGATGAGCTTCTTGCTCGATAGTCTGATTTTTAAGTATCAAGTGGCCACCTTTTAGAGGCCTCCTTTGGATTTCAAGGTTGTGTAGTATTTTCTAGTCTGAGTCTTCTCAATTTGGGGATAATAGCATACTTTAAAAGGCAACATAATGTAGGCAGAGTTCTTCAAACATCTGAAAGCATTATATATATGTTAAGTTATAATGATTATATAATAATCTCATCCCCTCAAGTCTTTCTCCCTTTCTCCCACTGTTTTCTCTCCTTTTTATTATATTTTTCTTCCTTCTACTGCTCTGGCTATCCAATGTTCCTTCTTGCTTTCCTGCCCCATCCTCCTTCACCTTGAGTTCAAAATAAAATTCTGGCACCCATTCTGTATTACCTAGGTAACAACAGACAACATCAATGTCATTGTCTGTTGTTGCTAGGCAATCCAGAATGACTGCCAAGATCTCAGGTAGTAGTCACACTCGATCTTTATATTCTAAAACTTTCTAAATGTCTATTTTGAATAAACCTGAAGATCATTCAGAGTGAAAGTACACGCATGCAAGGAAAGGGATGTTCTGCTTACTTCCTTTTGAAAGGGGAGGCAGTTAATGATGAAAGGTTGGGCATTTTTATTTTGGCACCCCAGCTTTGGAATGCCCTCTTTTTTAAAAAAATATTTTCAAAATAAAAGGGGTACAGAAGAAAGAGGGGGAGACACAGGGTCAAAGGAGGGGGTAAGATTTTGCACTACAAGAGTTATAAAATACAGAGTACTCAAAACACATCTTACTCAGAGTTAATCAATATTAAAATAAAGAATACATATACTATTCCAGCTACTGTATATTTTCACATTTACCTTCCCAAACTAAATACATCATGCAGTCTACCTCGTCATTAATATTTGCCCATTTCCATCTTATCATAGCTTTATATTCAATATTTAACAATATATCAATATATAATCCTCATTCCATTATTGCTGCACTATTTCATCTTAACTCTGTATATAACTGATTAATATAGCAATCCTCTCTACTTGTCCCTAACTTTATCAATGTTTCCAAATCTACAAACTATTTTCGCAATTAAATATTTGATTATATATTCATACCTTTCTCCCCTTGTTAGGCTATAAGCTCTTATAAACTATATGCAATAAGTCAGTATGTGATCTTATTCTACTTTATAAAACTGCGACATCTTATTTATATTATTCCTTATAAGCAAAATAATTCCCCCATTTCTCTTCAAATTCACTTATTGGTCTTCTATTTATATAACGCGTCAGTTTTGCCATCACTGCATATTCTGCCATCTTGTCTTTCCAAATTTCCTTGGTTGGACATTCATCTTCTTTCCATTTCCTCGCAAATGTCACTCTTGCCGCCGTCAACAAATACCTGAATGATTCATGTAATGTTTTATCAATATTTTCTGGTATTATTCCCAGCAGCATTGTCTGGGGTTTTAAGGCAAAATCTAGTTTTAATGCCCTCTTTTTGATGTTCTTTTTGATACAAGATTTTGTTGTCTTTCTGGTGCTGGGCAAAGATTTCATCTCCCAGATTCTCAGATGATCGGTTCTTCTTTCCCTCTGCACTGAGTCTTTTGATTTTAATCTGCTGCTTTTATTACTGCTGCTACGCTTTTGGCTTTTTGCTGGCCGCTTACACCTTTATGGTTGGCTGCTTGGTATTTTTAGAATGTTTACAGTGCAATCCTAAGGAGAGTTACTCCAGTCTAAGCCCATTGACTTCAATGAGCTTAGACTGGAGTAACTCTCCTTAGGATTGCACTGTTAGTTAGGACTGTGATTTTCTTTAGTTATCTGCCCCTGGAAGCCAGATTTTTGGTTGGTGGATGGGATATAAACATTCAAAAATTAGTGTGGTCTCAATTGTAGTTGCATTGTTTCGATTGGTGGCAGTTTTTCTAAATCCAGATGTTCCTGTGTATTTCAGGTAAAGTCTATGCTGTGGGAGGCCATGATGGAAATGAACATCTGGGAAGTATGGAAATGTTTGATCCTCTCACAAATAAGTGGGTGATGAAAGCATCTATGAATACCAAAAGGTGGGCCAAATATGAGCTGAACCATTTCAGAGCAGATGGTATCATGGGACATGAATGTTTTAAGTGCCTAATCTAAAGCTAACATGATGCATGAGGAATAAAGGGAGCAAACTGAAAACGATTGGTAGAGAAGAAAAAAAGATCAATTAGAAAAAGCATGAGTTGGCAGTAGAGAGAGAACAGACGGCTGACTTAAATATGATATTGGAATCAGAGTGGCTTATGAATATATTAAAAATCCTCAATACAACAAAAAAGAATGGGCATCTGAGAGTTTAGACTACATCAGTTATGGCAGTGATACTCAGGAGCCACCTGTGGATTTTCTGAGAGCAAAGCTACAAGTGACTTTCTTCACATGGAGAACACTAGATTTTTCTCGCAAGGTTACCTGGGAAGTGAAGTCCGAGTGGTCCTTCCCTTCTCTGTTAGAATCGCTGCCTGAAGAGCCACAAGAGGGCTTCGTTTAGGGCTGGGCAGCTGCTACTTTCTCCCAGGGCGTCCTGCAGGCTGCCTGCTCCCGGGGAACTGCTCTGGAGAAAGCAGCAGCGTCGGTGAAGCTTCAGTCGCAGCGACAGCAGAAGAATCTGCAGAAGATCCTTCAACTGTTGCTTCGGCTGAAGCTTCACCAACGCGGCCGCTTTCTTCAGAGCAGCTCCCCGGGAGCAGGCAGCCTGCAGGACGCCCTGGGAGAAAGTAGCAGCTGCCCGCCCCCAAACGAAGCCCTCTTGTGGCTCTTCAGGCAGCGATTCTAACAGAGAAGGGAAGGACCACTCGGACTTCACTTTCCAGGTAACCTTGCAAGAAAAATCTAGTGTTCTCCACCAATGTTCCCTCTAAGCTTTGCAGTGTTGTTAGCTAAAAATCTACTTTGTGAGCCGAAACAACAGCTTAAAGTTTTGAGTGCACCTCCTTTTTAAAAAAAATTACAATCAAATTGCTTTGATTACAATCAAAACAATTTCACAATAAAAGCCATTAGGTGAAAGGGCCACAAAAATCAGAGTATACTTCTGTATAAAAATGGCTATGTCCATGCTGATTACAAAGGGGTAGTTGTATTAGTTTGTTGCTACAAAATAAAGCAGGCACACAATGGCACCTTAAAGACTAGCACATTTATTTCAAGATGAGCTTTTGTGAGTCAATGCTTACTTCTTCAGCCTCCTTCTGCACCAAGGCCAAGTTAAATGACGCCTTCACCATGGTGGCGGCTGAGGTGCTACCTCCTCTCCTCTGCTTTCTGCGGCTGAGGGGATCCTAGCGATTTCAGGCTGCATGGGTCAGGCCAGACCCGATCACTCAGCTCTGCTCTGTTCCCCAGCTAGTGGCTGGAGGGGCTCTCTGGCACCACCCTGGGGGCCAAACCAGCCACAGCCAGGAAGGGAGGAGAGAAGTGGGATGAGGCTCCATCCCTGCTCCACCCCTGTAGGGCCCACCTGCAGATGCTGGCTGACTGGGAGGGCGGGGCCGCCTGAGGGTTAGTATCTGTGAGCTCCAGCTGAGAAGCTGTGAGCGGAGGAGTCAGAATCTGTGAGCGATTGCTCACGTGCTCACATTAGCAGGAACACTGTTCTCCATGTGAAGAAAGTCACTTGTAGTCACACTCTCAGTGATGTTTTCCAGTGTGGCTGGCTGAATTCCAAGTTTGTAAATGATCCAGCACCCAAGGCTTGTTTCTAACCCTTGTGTTGGCAGTGGTTCCTGTCTCTACTGGCCAATTTTAACAGTACTTACCTCTTGCGTTTGCTTTACGTCCTTCCATGTATGGGCAATCTATATGATACAATAACCTTTAAATGGTTGTTCTACACACATTACTGGGAACGCATGGAGATTTTGCGTGCCAGTGGCAACCCTTCTCTTCTATCTCCACTTCCCCCTGACTCCACCACTTCTTGTTCTCAGCGAAGCTATATAGAGCCTTAAAAGTTGCTTTGCTCTGTGGATGCCCCACCTAGAGAAGTTCATTCAAGGACAACTGTGGCTAATAAGTAACACTTAAAGAGGATCTGATTCTATTACAGTTAATTCTTTTGACTGCCAGGCTTGCTAAACGGGGGCCGTCTATTGTTAATGGTTCCACTTGATTTTTGAGCTGAGCTCTCAGTGCTTTCTTCCTGAAGTTGTTAAAGCAGAATTGTCACTGAAGACCTGCACCCTAGCCTTCAAAGTTGCATCTCTTTGAATAAAATGCTGCAGATGAAATTTTAAAATTGGGGATTGCTGCTTTGTTACGTTTTGTAGCTTTCGTTTCGGAACCTGTTACCCGTTTTGAAAGTTTCTTTTAAGGTTATGTAGTGCAATAACTGCCTGTGTGGTTTTGATAGGAGGGGAATTGCTCTCGCCTCTCTCGGAGGCCCCATCTATGCCATAGGAGGGCTTGATGACAACACTTGCTTCAGCGATGTGGAGAGATATGACATAGAATCTGATCAGTGGAGTGGAGTGGCGTCGATGAACACGCCTCGGGGTGGTGTGGGCTCCGTGGCTCTTGTGGTAAGTGCCCTTTCACCAGTGTGGTGAGTGGTTGCATTATATTGAAGCCATGTTCTAACACTTTGCATGCCACCTATTGTAGTGGTATGTAGAGGCGAAGAGATTGAAGTTACGTCGGCAAGCTCATTATTTAACCCGAGGATGTAAAATTTCTCAACGTGTAATTTTTTTTCTGCATTGCTGACCTGTGTATTTAAATTAGATTCTTGCTCATATTAGTTCTGCTCAGTTTTGTTTAATGTGAGAGGAATAATTAAGAAGCTTCCGTGGGCACTCTTCTTAGAAACTGGCAACGATCCATTATGTTTCTGTTCCTGGAGCTCACGGTTGAGAGACCAGCATACGGCGCTTTGCAAAACGCTTTCTCTTGGGATAGGCGGCTGTTGCAGACCCTGCTGGTTGCACAGTTCTCTCTGTGTGTTGTGTGTGAGAGTGAAAGGGACTGGAGGAGTGACCTATGCTATATTAATACTGGCTCATTCGCTTGACCTTTGCTCTTGTTTCAGAACTACGTATACGCTGTTGGTGGGAATGATGGGGTAGCTTCCCTTTCCAGCGTGGAGAAATATGATCCTCATCTGGACAAATGGATAGAAGTAAAAGAAATGGGTCAGCGGAGAGCTGGCAATGGGGTTAGCGAGCTCCACGGCTGCTTATATGTAGTAGGTGAGTAATGCTTAGAATTGCCCCGAGTGAATCGCCTTGTAGATCTACAGTACCCTAAATGTTTGGGGCAGCTGCAGTCACCTAATCTTAATGTCTGAGTTGGTAAACCTTTGGGGAAAGCTAAACATATTTTCCTTACAATGGAAATAGGTGTGAAATAATGAGTTATTTGTGTGAATTGAAGGAGTTTTCACAAGCCACGTGTACCGCTAGACATTGTCAGTAACCTTGCGCATCTTCTTTCAGACTGTGTGAACAGTGGTATATGTGTCTTACAAGAACGAGTTTCATTCATACTAGACTACTCTGTTTTTGTACTGTTTGAAAGTTTTGCCGCTGTATGTATTGTATACTTGCACTCTTTTGAATAGCCTGGATACAAAGGTTAGGCTGTTTTCAGCTTGAAAGGAGACTGTGTTTGTATATATGCATGTATCTTGTTGCAGGTGGCTTTGATGACAATTCTCCACTGACCTCTGTAGAGCGATTCGACCCTCGCAGTAACAAGTGGGAGTATGTAGCTGAGCTTACAACTCCTCGGGGTGGAGTTGGCATAGCAACATTAATGGGGAAAATATTTGCTGTTGGCGGTCACAATGGAAACGCTTACCTGAATACGGTGGAAGCCTTTGATCCAGTGGTGAACAGGTGATCAGAATCTTGCTTTGACTAAGCTAGATCTCCATTCAGGATGAATACATGATACACTGACACGAGTTTTAAAGTACTTTCAGGCATTGCAGACCTCATGTGCGTTAGTTGTCACTTTTGTTAAAAATCGAGCCATTCTGGGACACTTTATGAAGCTATCACCCACCCTACCCCATTCTCCTAATATTCCAGGTGTTTTATTCTTGAATTTTCAGCTAAAATTTAACCTTGTACTGGAAGGGGAAATGTGCAGCTAGTGTTCTACCTTATTGCTCTATCAGCTTGTGTTCAGTGCTCTCTGCCGCAAGTCCAGAGGATGATTGCTAACTAATTTAAACGAATGTTCCCAAGTAAACCTCCATCTCCAAAAAAAGAGCCAATTCAGGCAAAGAGATGCTGGTGAGGGGTGAGGAGGAGAGACTTGCCCTGTACGGAATCAAAAAAGGCATCACGAAAAATGTCTTCTCTTGAAAGTTCCTCTGTTCGATTCATCATCTCCCAGCTCCCCTTTCCTCAGACTCTGAAATCTGGTTTTAAAAGCTCAAGCAGGCATCCCTGAACCAGAACAGTGAAGAGAGAAAATGCCATCATACTTTTGAATGATGACAATAAAAGGACTGTTTTCTTACATGGTTTTGGTTCATAAATGAATCACCCCTATCTCTGAGTAGAATTGCCACGGGGGGGCTTTACTGTGCGTGTTCTGTGTTTCTGTGATCACCATTCCTTCCTTAAGTAAAATTTTGTTCATATGGTAGACTTGATTCTACATGGCCATAAAATATAAATAAATGATGGGAGCAATTTTTCAGCATAGTCTGTGTGTGTGTGTATTAAAAAAATAATGTGGAAACTAATTTATTTTTTATTCCTTCCATCTTTTTAGGTGGGAGCTTGTGGGGTCTGTGTCCCACTGCAGAGCTGGAGCTGGTGTAGCCGTGTGTGCGTGCCTGGGCAGCCAAATCCGTGATGTGGGTCAGGGTTCCAGCAATGTGGTGGATTGCATGTGAATTTGGATTCAGATCTCTCCTAATGTTGCAAGGCTTCAAAAACCCGAGGAACTCCCTAAATCAATATTTGTAAATATTCAGGGGTGCTTTTGTATGAGAGTTTGAATAACTGGCAGCTTTTAAAGGCTCGGCAACAAGGTCTCAGTGACTGTACAGGGCATAATGCCAAGGAGTACTTAAGAAATTGGAGGACTTCTGTTCTGCAGCCTCTTGTACCTTAACCAAGGGGGGCTTGGTGGTGCTGAAAGTGTTCCTTGCATATTTCAAACTGGTGAACTTTTCTCAGACATGTCCCCGAAATGTTGATACTTGAGCGCTTAAATCTCTGAAGGATGTTCCGGTTAAAAATAACCACTGCATTTATGAGTAAGCATGTTCTACTCTAATGCTATGCAAACTTGAACTGGATTGATGGACTCTGGCCTCTTGAAAAATGTAATGTCGTAAAGCTCTTGTAAACTGACATGTTGTTTGCCAGAGAGAAGCACCAAATAACCATTAGTCTTGTTGACGTCCATTCCAGTCACCAAAAACCTAAAGCATAAGCTTACTTTTGCCTCAGCCAGATTTGTATGGCATGTAACCACCGTTGGGCATGCCTTCTGGTAAAAGCTTGCGACAAAAGCTAGGGAAGCACACTTTTCAGTTTAAATGGAAGACGTGATTGCTGATGACGTCAGACCTGAGCTTTTCCATTACAGACCATCCCCATTTGGAATGGTTAATTTTGTTGCTCACGACCTCTGTTTATTAAGGGTCTTGATTGGTATTGTGGCTGCCAGGTTTTTAAACGTTGCATCTCTTATCATAGAACGCTCCGTTCTCAGATCCTCAAACGGTGTCGTTTATCCTGCATGCATTCTTAGGCTATGTGTGAGCCATAACTAGAAGACGTGCATCATTGTAATCAGGTAAGCGTCTCAGACAATCATTCGGCTGCTACGTAGGAGATGGCCTTTTCGGACGTGTGTTATCTGGCCTTGAAATGACTCTTCCAGTCGGTTGCACTCCTCAAACCACTTGACTGTGCGTTGTGCTTGGGGAGTGATCACAGAGGTTGTTTGCATTAATGATTATTTGGAACCGGACCGTCTTCCTTTGAATGAAAGAGACTTTTTTTTTTTGGTGGGGAGAGGTGTGACTAAAGGAAGGGTGTATATATTCCAACCCAACAGGAGCCCAACAACAACAAAAAATCAGTGCTGCAAATCGGTGGTGGTGGTTTAAAGCGCTGTCCTGATAGTGACTTTGCACACATGTATCTTCACACCCTGCAATTCATTACAGGAGTCCAGGTTCCCTGCAGAACGGGCTGTGCTAGGGAAACACGGCCACAGCATTTCATCTGCATACCCTTTGCTTACTGTTGGAGTTGCCAGTGTTTTGGAGTGCCACCATCAGAGACCTGACCAGGCCTTAGATTGGCTGGAAAGTGCCCTGCTGTTGTTACGCAGGGGGAGATGCAGCTGCTGGTAAGAAGCATTGTTAAATATGCCCGGTTGGCTATTGGAAAGAAAAAAGGAATTGTGGCTTTCCTTCAGACTGGATGAAAATTTCCTTTGAAGAAAAATAACAGTGCGTATACTAAAGATAAGCGTGTTTGTTTAATGTAGGCAGTCCTTCCTCTCCACCCTTGCTCTTCTTCCTTGTCAGAAGTCATCTGGTTGTCCTTTTTTTCTGTGTGTTGGTTGTCGTGCTTTGCAGCTGTGTTACATGAGACTGTGAACAGCTGAAGTCATAAGAATTGGCATCAGGCCCTGGTCCTTAAGGCAAACAGAACCTGAAGTGGCAGCAGCTCACAAGCCAAGCCCTGCAAAGCGTGGGCGGACTGGAGCTGACCAACTCTAAAGGCGACCCCTTGTGATGGGGGAGCCGGACGCGACCCAAGCGGCGTTCCCAAACCATTTTGGATGGGTGGGGCTGGTCTGTGGCAAGGTCCAGAATAAGAATGTGTTTCTTAGAGAAACAGTTACGTAATGATTCTCTGTGTTCAGCACCACTGTGTGTCTGTCGTCAGATCACAAAGCACACATTACTGCTTAATTATCACATTGCCACTTTGAGAATCTGTTTTTGTATTAGTCTGTGGTATCCAGTGGACAAAATGCAGAATGAAGTGGTGAATGGTGGTGTATGAGAACCATTATAATAAAAACTTGTTTGTTTATTGGCCTTGTGCATTTATTTCTCTTGGGTAAACCTGTCAATGCAAACACCCCCCTCCCCCTTAAAACAGATGCATTTCTAACAAGTGGCAGTGCGTATCAATCATCTGGATGAGCCTGAGAATTTTTCACAACACCATTAGGCTGTGGTAGTCTGATTCGCCTCCCAAGTTTTAACTAATCTGGCTTGTGTAGGAGGTGTGTATATATGTCCCATCCAGGGTTTTCTTCCAGCAGGAACGTGGTGGAACGGAGTTCTGGAACCTCTTGAAAATGGTCACACGGCTGGTGGCCCCGCCCCCTGCTCTCCAGGCAGAGGTGAGCTTTGATTGCCCTCGGCCCTCAATCTAAACTCCCCTCTGTCTGGAGATCAGGGGGCGGGGCCGCCAGCCATGTGACCATTTTCTCCGAGGGCAACCCACTGAGTTCCACCACCTCTTTTCCCAGAAAAAAAGCCCTGGTCCCATCTATTACAGCTGAGCATGCCATTTACCAGTGTTCCACTGCTTGAAATTACGCATTCAAATACAAACGAGTATGGCGCCAAATGTGAATGACACACACCGTTCATTATGTGCTGAGAGTCAATATGTCACCGGGGCTGTTTAGGGATTAGTGCTGAGAAATCAGCTGCTCCTTCCAGTTCTTCAGGAAATAGGATTTGTCAGAGTTCTGCTAGAAGGACTGTCCGTGTTTATAGTCTTGTCGCATATTCTCAGACATCCCTGGAAGGACATCACAACAGGCCTGTCTTTAGAAACGTGAAGCACAGGGAAGGAAGAAGTCTTGGCTGCCTTCTCATGCCAAATGTTACATGTTAAAAGAACGTCGTCCTAATTAACGTCTTTCCTCCCTTTTACAAAATGTGCATGATCAAAGGGATAATTAAGGAATGGGGTCTGCTGCTCGGCGAAGCTAATTTATAGTTGATACATGCATATGTATGCTTAGTTTTCCTAGTATTGCCTTTTAGCCACAAGTATGGTTCTAAGGGGGAAAGTTTTCTTTTTTAAAAAAACATTTTATTTAAAGAAATGAAAGTAAGACAAAAACCGAGTAAAGTAAGTGCATAATATAAAAGTTATGCAAAATTTAGACAGTAAATTGAAAATTATACAATCTTATACAACCAATAAGTATATAAACAGTGCAGATATAAAAATCTTAGGAATAAAACGAGCAGGACATTTAAGTTTCTTTAAAAAAGAAAAAACAGTTTTCCTGTGTTGCCACAGGAGCTGAAGCATTGATTCGGGAATAAAATACCTAATAATTTTTCATACAAATGTAGAGGACCAAACTGTTCAAAGCTTTCCCCCATGGCTTCCTACAGTCATTGCTCGTGAGGAAATATTGTTGTGCCAGAAGTAGCTATTTTTCCACATTTGTCAACATCTGTGTGCATTTGTGAAATCCTGTAATGAAGAGGCTCCCCTGTATTGGGTGGGTGGGGAGTACACAATAGGCTGCCACCTAGTGGTATCAGTTGTGAATTTTAGCCTATCTGTACTGGATTCAACCATTGTTTTATCTTTTTTTAAAAAAAAAACTCACTATACTTTTATGCTGAGAATTAGTATATTTCTAAAACTGTGCCTCATCTACAGATTGTAGGATTCAAGTATGTGGACTCCTGTGGTACAATTATCTGCAGATACCATTTCAAAAATAGCCCCTTGCTGCGGTTTGTATTTTGATAGCTGACCTTGTGGCGCATTACACCCTTGGCACTTCAAGCTAAAAATATCCAGTGCGGTAGAAGTAGTAAGAGTTCTTGTCTTAGCTGAAATGCAGTAAAACGTTAATCTTTTGCATTCTCAAACCCACACAGATGGCAGGGGCATGGAACAGTTTAGAGCAGACAGAGCGGTATATGCTGCAAACGCCAGAGGGGTGGGAGTGGAATCTTGCCGTCCGCTAGGATTCGAGGTCATGGAGGGTTCTACCACAGAACATTTTCCATGGTCCAAATAGAGCTGGGCTTCTATACCCAGATGGTGAGCCTTTAGATACATCAGGCTGGCGGCCTCCCCCCTCAAGCTGTTCTGACACCTGCATCACTGTCTGTAGCTCACATTGTGGGGGGGGGCAAACTCATCCTTTGCCTGCCTGCCTGCCAGCATTGCTGCCCGTCCATGGCTCATATGGGAGGGGGGAGTGCCTCCCACTCATCCTCCAGCTGATAGCATTACCAGCCCTCTGCACCTCCCGAAGGGTGGGGGCAGCTGTGGTGGTTTCCATTCCTCCCTTGCCTGCAGTGGTGGTTGTGTCAAGTGTCGCCCTCCATCAATAAACCCCTCCTTCTGTTTGGGGAGATATAGCTCCAAACATTTTTCAAAACTTTCTGGATTTATCTGCGAAGGTGAGGGTTCCAAGTTTGTAGAAAAATCTCTCTCCGTGGCTCCAATGCATGGATTTAAGTATCTGCAGAGGGGTCCATATTGAGAATTAGATGCATTAATAAGCTGGAGACTTCCAAGGACTTGGGGGAGACACCTCATTTCCCCTCCTCTACTATTACCTCTTTTTCTTCCCTGAAAGTTTCTGTAGCCTCTTTTCCCTCTCCCTTCTCGCCTTCCCACCCTCCTGTCTTTATTTCCCTATCTTCAGCTTTCCCTCCTTACGTCCCTGGCAAACTCTCCCTGGGAAACCTCTGTGCAGTTACAGCTGCTGAGCTAGCCTGGGCCCAGTTGTATGGTGCTGCCTGCCCAGCTAGGCTATCCCCCTTCCTAAACTTTCCCCCCATCTTCTTGGCAACCTCCATATCCTTACCCTTCCTTTCCTCCTCACCCACCCACTTTTTATCTGCCCCCTCCTCAGCTATATTTATTCATTTATACCCACCATTCTCCATAATAGGGGTCCAAAGTAGTTTTCAGCATTCGCTTGCATTTTATCCCAACAACACCTGTGAGGTAAGTTAAGCTGAAAATGTGTAACTGGCTCGTGGTCACCTAGTATGCTTCCACAGCAGGGTGGGGATTTGAACCTGCGTCTTCTGGATCCTAGTATGAAACTAACCACTTCACCGCAGCAGCTTTTATGGGGTGGCTGCTATTGAACAGTGGCAAGTAGCTGGCCCTGGGTGAGTTACGCAATTCAGGTGGTAGGAAGTAGTTGCTGCTCAATCTGTCCCTGATGAGTCCTCCCTCAGCCAGAATAGCTCTGGAAAGGGTGCTGTCATCTGTCCCTGCCTTTTACTGACAGAAACCAAGGCTTGAAGGCTGGCAATATTTTGTGTGGCTACTTAGGTGCCACTGCTGCTTTTATTATTTTTGAGGGTTTTAACCTAATTTTTTTCCTTTAAGATTTTAGATTTTTCTGCAAATCTGGGCCTCTTCTCAGGGTTGTAGAACGATCTACCTTGTCTGTTCCTTACCCCAATCTCCAGACTTTAGTATCTAGAGATTTGACCACTGAGAATTAGATGCATTACATTTCACCCTGTACTTGCTGTGCTTCATGGTCTCTTGACCCTTCTGTTTGTTTTTCAAACCTCCTCCATAAAATGACTGCTTAATAAGGAGTCCCACTCACACTATCTGGTGCATGGAAGCCGATCCAAGAATGAAACTGGTTAGCTTTTAAGGTGCAAGAAGAACCCTGCTTGCCAGCAGAGGGAAATGGAGAGCTGCGACTTGCAATCTTCCGCACAAAATAGTCAAAAAGAACATGGAAATTGGCTCTGAATCATCAGGGCCTCATAGTATGGGAGGGCTGTTCTTGAAATCCCAGCTGGGGCAAACACGAGACCTTGCCCAAGGCTACCCATTAGCTGAGCTTTAATTAAAGAGTCCTGTGGCTCCCTAGAGACTAATGGAGGTATTGAGCCATGAGCTTTTAGAGCCAGATACATTGGCAAGAATAGCTTGGAAGGTCTCAGAGGTGCCACAGGACTCTGGTGCTATTGCTACAATGGAACACAGCGAGCGAGTCTTCTGGAATTTAATCCAGATGTAATCAAGGCCTAGAAATCTGAAATATTCAGCTGGTTGTGGGACTGCCCTTAAGAATTTAAAATACACCCCCATGGCAGAATAAATAGAGCCCTACAATCAGTGAGGGAGCTAGTACAGTGTCGTAGGCTAGGCAGTGGTAGCCAGATACTTAATAAGACAGCCATTGAGATAGTTATACCACCTCTCTCAAGCTAGTCTCTGTATAAGTTTTGGTCCTCTGTTTTGTTCTGTTTCAGAAACATCTGCATAGCATATGTTTAGTGCAGTTTCTTTGGAATGCATACAAGGTACTGAATTTGTAAGTTTCACTCCCAGCCTTATGTTCCAGAATTTTTTGCATGTCCGTTTATAGTTGCTTGCCACCAAGACAGAAATGGAGGGGGGGGGGATCCTAAGTGAAATCTGTCCTTGTCCTTAGAGATGTTGCTGAGCGTTTACTGTTTAGCCTGTTTCCGGCAACTAGTAGAAATTACTCAATTGGGGAAAATCTTCAAATGCACCTCATGAGATTTCTTGTAAACTTGTAGATGGTTGCAGTGGGGCTATATAGGGGCATTAGTTAAGCCAACAGTCACATATGGCTCTTGGTGGTAATAAATTACATGTAAGATGGACTATGGATGGAGAAAACAGTTAAGATTGAGGTAGAAAGCTTAGCTTTTATGCACCCCACCACCTCCGCTGGCTGTATACCTTTGAAGAATTTCCCTGGTGCTATTTGTTTAATGGCTCTGAACACAAATGTTTTAAGAAGGAAACTTATGTGGCTGGAAGAGAGATGGCGAGATAGCAGTTTGCTCCACAGCCAACATGCTAGCAGTTACTCTGCTTGTCTGGATGCAGGCAACAGATACCTCATACAAGAACTAGCAAGGTTTCTATCCTGCTGCTGGAGAGATGGATGAGCCAGCTGATCAAAATCCTTTGCCAAGAAGTGATTTCAGCTTGAATAAACTATGCAAATATACAGCGGTCTTTATTTCAAATATGTGCATGATGTTGTTTATTTAAAACTTTCCACTAAGCTAAGAGCAAACACTAAGCATATGATAACCTTAATGTCTAACAATTGCAATTACTGATAGTAGTTGGTAAATGCATGGGTGAATAAAATCTTTGGTACCTTTGGAGGAGGACATGCTGCAATATGGGTGCCACCACTGTGAAAACCCTACTGTCAAAAGCACATCCAGATCAGAATCTCTAATGATGATGCAATGAACAGGCAAACATACCTTTCCCCTATAAAGGTGAAAAATCAATAGGAAACCAATGAAATGCTCTCAGCATAGCCTGTCAATATGGCTTGAGTATCATCTTTAGGGCTGCATTTGGCTATAAAATTTGACAAGGACCTCTGACAAGGTCCCAACTGCAACAAAATTTATAATACTATCGTGTGGTTAGATCAAGGACTACTGTAGATTTCATAACTGGGCAGAGTGGTCAGGAATAATATACGTGGTTTGTTTTTGTGATGGTTTATGGGTCAAGGCCATGAGAGATTCCAGATCAGAAGGGGAAGATGCATTCTTTTATTTATCCCCACTCAATGTCATGGTCTGAAAGAATCAATTACCACCAATGTGTACTTTTAGGTGGGTAGCCATGTTGGTCTGCAGTAGAACAGCAGGCTTTGAATCCAGCAGCACCTTAGAGACGAACAAGATTTTCAAGATGTTAGCTGTCGAGAGTATTCTTCAGATAGCAAGGGAGCTCTGACCCTTGAAAGCTTATACCCTGAAAATCTAAGGTGCCAACTATAAGTTGTTGTATTAATCCAAACATACAGCTGTGATTTGAGTATTTGGTTGCTTGCTTCTGCCATGGTGTAAAAGTCATGAACCACAAGTTCTTCATGGCCAAGAATGTTGAATGAGAAGATGCTCAACCTGCCCATTTACGCTCAAACCCAAGGCATTACACCACCCTGCACACTAAACAGACCGAAAACTAGATCTGAATGCAAATCTGAGTGGTTTGGTTTTTGAAAAAAGGGTTGAAAGAGAACACCCCAAACGAAGCTGGCAAAATTTGTGGCCTGCCCAGCACAATGCTGCTGTATGGTGAGGTACTGTGGTCTGCTCAGTACCTAAAGATCTTGCAGTGCCATGGAGGCTTGCAAACAGAATGAGAAGTCCTGAAGGGCCAAGTTTGGCAGGTGTCAAGGTGTGTGGACATGCCCCAAAAGATTCAGGTGGACCCCTTTGTCACCTGTATTGTCTTTGGACAGTCATAGTGTTTGAGAAGAAAGCTCTGAAACAGCACCAAACCCTTCCACTTAACTTGAGAAGCTGGTTTCGCTCATGCTGAAAGCCTCAATCACCATCACAGAGCCCGTAACAGAAGATCAAAACAGCAACTCCACTTAAATATTTCTGGAGCAACTCTCAAGGAAAAGACCTTTTTAATTAATATTTATTTCATTATCCCACATGAATTAAACAAATCAGCCTGGAAATACCACCAATACACAGGGCAGAAAAAATGTTATTTACAAGATGCAGACACAACACCCCATAATAAATTTAAATGTACAGATTTGATAAAGAAACCATGGACAGGAGGGGAAAGGGGAGGAGGAAGAGACATCGCTCTTTAGAAATAAGTCATCAATCTAACTTTCAGTCCACGTCTCCAGTGTCAATGGAACCTGCAAATTATTAAATAATGGCATCTTAGACATATAGAACATTTGACAATTTAAATACATTAATTATAATTCTAAATAAATATCATCTGGGAAGGGAGTCTGCTTTGAGCCTGCAGCTCCATTGACCTGTATTTAAAATGGCAAAACTTTTTCTTTCACGCTCCTTATGTGGAAGGCTTGGCCCCAACTCCTGTTCGAAATCAATGGAAGTTCTACCAGCATCTAGAATGGGGATAAAATGGCGTTTCTTCTGATCAGTTGAGCTTTCTTTATATATTTTTATTTTAAAAGGTCAGAGGTTTTTGCTACATGCGTTCCCCATAGACTGGCTGCTGCTTTGAAATTGCATACAAAACAAATTTTTAAAAGCGCAGAATATAAAGAGGAAAAGCAGGCAGTTCAGTTCTGATTACAGGATTCGTTTTAACTTCCACAGTAAGTAAGAGGAGGCATGGCTTCCGTTTGCTTTATGGCCTAAATCAAATTGGAATATATATTTGTTTAAAGGAGGCGAAAGGCCACGTGCTTTGCTTGTCCATTAGAATGTCACCCCCCCCTTTTCATCACCCCACGCCCTGAAAAAAAAAGCAGCGCAGAACAGGAATTCTTCTGAACATGAGAAGTTGCTATTAGAATCGAACTCTTGATATCGGAGGGGGCGTGGATGGGGGGAGGGGCAGGAGAGTAGGTGTAAATTGATTATTGCCGTCCCTCGAATAAAGTGCTTAACAAGCAGGTTAAGGCGGGTCCCTTGACTCCTGGGGATTCTGAATCTGAGGCAGGATTTAATAGAGTGGCAGCACCTGGCAAGTGCTCAGGCCCCCTCTGGGAGGAAGAACTCCAGAGGGTCAGGCCTGAAGACAGAGAGGTACGTTGGTCGGGATGAGAGGGGAACGCGATTTTCAAGAGAGGGACCAAGTGAGTTTAGTGTTTGCTTCTCAGCAAGCCAGGCCCAGGAGTGCTAAAATTCCAGAGGGGTTCTAAGACAGGTTACTATTCCAGGACCCCCTGGGAGCAACCAACGTGCTCTTCCATACTTGCGTGTCCGTTCCCAGAAAAGGTAGGTGCCAGTCTAGGTGCATATCAGATCTGGCAAGCTTTCACCTCTTCTCAAGACACCCTTGAAGCAGGCATGATTTTTCTTTTAAGAATTTCTAACCGGAAGCAGCATAGGGGAGGGTGGACTGAGACACTTGGCAGAGACCAGGGGCTGGGAACCTGGACTCTCCGATCGGCTGGCTATAGTTCCAGATGCATTTTGGCTGCATCACAGCATGTAGAAAAAGAGAAAGCACACTCTTCTTCCACCTGCCCCTTCCACATCGTTTTGCAGCTGCTCAGCAGAGACTGCCGGGATTCCAAGTTCTGGATCTCCACCATATGTCTCGTTCCACCATGTCTAGTATTTAAAAATCCAGAGAGGAAAATATTAGAATTGCTTCCAGTGGTAAAAGTGGCTTATCCCTGAAATCAACTAAGGCTTAATTTTCTCCAGACAGTCTGAGATAGGTTACCCCATCCTGCCTTTTTGCACTGATAAATTCCCAAAAGAGCTGAACTGGACACCTCCCACGTAGAAGTCTCTCTCGGTACGGCAAGGCGCTTTGAGGCTGATTAACGTTTCAGTCAGCCTCACAAGTATGCCAGACGTCCCCCCCAAACAGGAATACTGCTTCCACCCTGCACATGAGAGAGGTCTACTTGTGTGGGACAAACATATAGAAATGATTGCCTCCCCTAACACTTTGACAACAGGCAAACAAAGAATACACACACCTTCACGAATAGTTTTGTTGGAAGATATTCCCATTGGTCTGTCCTCAGGATAGAGACAGAAGCGAACAGGAGACTTAAGGCACACAGTTTGAGAGGAGGGCGGGAAAAAATGAGGGGTCTTGAACAAGTTATATACTTCAGGAAAGAGGGTGTAGGAGAGAGGGGAGAGGCGGGAAGCCCCAAGGGGGTCCTCTTGCATCCATGTGCATCATTTGTGAATGAAGCAAGGATCATTGGCTTCACAAGTCTAAGACAACTGCTGTTTACTTTTTTTTAGAGTGGCCTGGGAATTCCTATAAAGTTGGAGGATCAAATGAGTCTCTCCGTTACAAAAAGGCAATCTCTTATGGAGAGGGGAAACATGTCTCCAGTGCCAAAACTTGTGGTCGAGTGTACCCCTTGGCTGGCATAAATGGGATTTGTGCTTCAACAGCTGAAGGCAACAATTTTGAACCTATGGGTTTCAGAGAAGATGAAATGAGATGGTGTACTGCTAAGTTCCTCCCAGTTTAAGGATGCAAAATGGAACGTCAAGTGTCACACTACCAAAATGAGTGCATTCCAACCGACTGACCCACCCACCTCTGATATAAACAGTCCCTCACAGATGGCTTCCTGTGCAAAAACCTCCCTTCGGCTCTCCCTCAACTGTGCATGCTTCGTAAGACCTCTCTTGTGAGCTGAGAGTATGGCCTAAGGGAAATCTCAGGAAGCGAGTCCAAGAGAAAGCCTCTAGTAAGGCTTAGCAACTGTGGTTAGCGACCGTGAACAGTTCCAGTTCAATTCATTAGTGCAGTATTGCTCAACTAAACCGGAAAGGGGGTGGAGCCAGCCTGCTCCGTGCTTCGCTCACGTTGTTTGGGGAGGTGACAGTTAGCATCACAGATCTGCTCACAGTGGTTTCTGGTGATGCCATCCCACGCTCCTGTGTTCTCTTATAAAACGGCATGCCAGGCTGTCAGCAAACATGGCAGCCAAGACTAGGGCACAGCCAAGGCAGGAAGGGAAGAAGCCAGGCTGGGAGGACAACTTACAGAACCAAGGAATGGAGGAATTAGTGCAACAGATGGATATGAATGCAAATGGGACCAAGGAAGGGAGAAATGCTCTTTTACATCTGTACAGACTTGAGTAGTGCGAGGTAAGAAGGCCCCTTCGCCCTGGTCCTCCATCCGTCCCACCCTCCAGGAACAAAATCATACGCTACAGACAGCAATTCTGGTTTTCACTTTTTAAAAACAGAAAAGGGAAAGGGGTGTGAATCTGAACCCCCTGCCGGGCCCAGGAACATCACTGCATCTTTTGGAGGTGCTGCAGACATTTCTTTGGGAGGCGGATTTCCTTTCTCTCCAGCACTTCTTCATGCTTGCTGAATTGTTTTGTTTTTGTCCTGCTGGTTATTCATTTATAGAAATGTTTATAGACCATTGACACGTTGAATCATGAAGGGGGGAAAAAAGGAAAAAAAAGAGAGAGAACATTGCACTTTGTCCTTTGAAAGAAAGCAAGGCAGGCATCCTCAGCTCGGAGGCCTCTTCTCCACTTCCCATCTTCCAGGTAGCCCATTGGCACCGCAGAGTCCTTAAAGTTTTCCAGTGTCACCAAGATCCTTTCGGTCATGCTTCAGACCACCTTCCAGGTGCTTTTTCCTTGTATCCCACGAGGCTGTTTTGGAGGCTTCCAAAGTGCAAACGAGTCCAAGGCGAGGTCCCTGCCTTGAAGCACCAGCTAAGGTGTATTTGGTTCCAGTTTCAGCCACTGTAAACCCTGACGGGTGTAGGGTACCAGTTCCGTCATACTGCTGTTCAAGGAGAGCGTGCACACGGCAGCACTGAGCTCGGAAAAAAACTCTACGGGGAAAAAGAGAGGGGGGGGGAGAAGAGTCATGTTTAGCTCCTGGCAGTGGGTTGGACGGTACTATTCCACCGAACAAAGTGTATGAATTAAAATATTTATACCTCATCTTGCCTTTTGTCTCCAGTTTAAAGCCCTCCTATTATCTAGGGTGCTTCCTCCAACTTAAGTGGCTCCTGCGTTGATGGAAGAGCCGCTTAAGTTGGAGGAAGGCTGCTTGGAGGGCAGTTCCATGACACAGAATGGTACAAGGCACAGACAAAAGAGAAGAAGCATCTACCTATAAAGACAAGCAAAAGGGGTGCGGGGAAAAGGGTTGCTGGAGAAAGCTTGGCCCCAGAGGTGCCGCCAAGCACCTCAGGGCCTTGCCTCTGTCCCACAGGCCAGGAAACCTGCCTCGACACACAGCTAGCAGAAGCAGAACGATGCAAAATGAGCGTGTTCTAATGTGAGTAATTTTAAGATTAAAAATTCAGAGCTTTGACGCTCTCTCTGATGCACACTTTTGGGCGAGGAGCTTTCCTGTTCCTTGGCAGTGCAACCCATAGCTGAGTTAAGCTAGCTCCACTGAAGTTGATGAACTTAGAAGGGCATAACTCTTCTTAGGATGGAACTGCATAATGTGGCAAACAGATCTAGACTGATGTCCGAGGACGCCCCTGTGCTCACGTGGGTACAGGAGAACACACACACACACACACACACTCCGTGACCAATAGATGGGCAAGAGAGGGCAGGCAGGCAGGCGGGCGGGCAGGCAGGCCTCTCCTTTGACTGATTTCAATCAATCTCCAAAAGTCAATGACAGCAGGTAACCAGACCAGGTCCTATCTTCCTTTTAAACTGGGTGGTTTCTCCGAGTTCTTTCTGTAACCCTATACTTTTATGTGGGCATTAGGAGTCAAAAGGATGGGCTGGGATCTGGGAGGCTGTTCAAATCTCATTTCAGCAGCAAACTTCAGTCAACCTCTGCCCATCCCATTTTGTCCTCCATTCGTAATACGAAGATAACCCCATCACTCTGCCTTGCAGTACTATTATAAGAATTACTGCAGCAATACTGCTGAATTGCTTTGAATGCTGAAAGCCGTATACAATTCAGCGATATTGCTAAAATCCATTCTAGGAGAAAAACACTTCTGCGTTGTTGTTGTTTAAAACAGCAACTGCTCCCCAACCATCATGCCAGTGAGGGCTGATTCACACTTTCCGTGGCAAGGCTGTTCACTGCTGCTTGTAAAAACTGGTCATGCGACAAATGCCTTCAAAAGCAAACCGAGATGGGAGCTTGCGAACAAACAGTGGTTCGCACACGAACTAGACCTGCACCACTGTGGACCCCTGGATAGAGTTCAATACCATTTGTTGCAAGCTTACAAACATGGAAAAAGGAAAAACTTTTTCACGGTCAGAGTAGTTCAAAGGTGGAATCAGCTGCCTAGGGAGGTGGTGAACTCCCCTTCACTGGCAGTTTTCAAGAAGAGGCTGGATGAATATTTGTCAGAGATGCTTTAGGCTGATCCTGCACTGGGCAGGGGGTTAGACTAGATGGCCTGGATATCCCCTTCCAACTCTATGATTCTATGATTTACTACTGCATCTGTGTGCCTCTGGAGTTGCCTTCTATCGACTATAACTAAGGGCTTTGTCAGACATGTGCTGGAGTTCCCTATTTGGATCTCCCAGAGATTTCTTTTACACTTCTTCAGGTGAGCAAGGACCCAGTTCAGGAAGGGGGGCTTCAGCCTCCCTTGTGGAAGCTACAGGCCCTTAGCCCACAGTCTCAATCTGAATCAAGACCCCGTGTGCCTGAAAATGAAGGGTTTTTTTTAAAAAATGCTGGGAGTTCCAACCACAGAACCCTCGGCATACATCTGGTAGAATCCCTAGGGTATCAGTGGTCCCTCTGACCTCAGTACTGTATATTAAGAATTGGATGAGGTGCCCCCAGGCATCAGGTCAGAGAAGAGTCTTCTTTAACTGCCCTGTTAACTGGAGCACCAGGAACCAAACTGGTGACCTGCATTTCGAGCCACTGCCTTGTGGGCCTTTCAAAGTCCATGTGCCCCAGTTACCAGCAGAGACGGACGGAGACAAGCCCTTACTTTTATTCTTCCTGGCCAAAACATCAGCTTGTTCCCAGAGATCATAGGCATAGAGAATATAGGAAGTGATGTTGACGAAGGAAGAGGTGATGGGTGGGATGTGATGAGGGACGCTGATGGAAGAGCCCCCGCTGCCTCCGCCGCAGCTACTGGTGCTGGAGCCCGTCTGGGAGCTCACAGAGCTGGCTGGAGAGGGCATTGGAGAAAGAGGAGACGGTGTTCCTGTGCTCCTGCAGGACAAACATACAGCAAGAGGAGTTTAATATCTCTCTTGGCCGCTCCATTCAAAAGACAGCTAATCCTCACTCCTCTCTCTCTCTCACACATACACACAAAATAAAACACAAACAAGTCTTACCCTCTCTCCCTCATTCATATAAGCATGCAGGCTTTAAAAGCAAATTCCCATTTAATTTGCAGTTTGTAAAACTTCTATCATCCGCCATTGTGGAGTCAATTTGCATGGCAACTTTTTTTCCTCATCATGTTTAAGAGTCAGCACACAAGCCACACCAGAGGCTTTTTCTACATAGAAAGAATTCTGGACACAAAGGGAATGCTCAGCTAACAGCACGTAACTCAGCCTAGCTTACAACAGCTTTTTTGATAAGCAGAGCAAGCTTAAATTTAATTTATCTTTTAAAAAACAGCTTATTAATTTGTTGATGACTTATGTTTGTATGAGGTTTGATTTCGCAAGCTGCCTTGAGCAGGATTTCTGGAGAGGTGGGATGTTAATTTTCTAAATAAACAGAACCCTTTATACTGAATCAGAGTATTCAGTATACCCATCAAAGTCATTACTGTCTACTTAGAGGGGCAGTGGCTCTCTAGGGGCTCGGGTGGAGGTCTGGCACATCACCCCCTCCTGCATGCCGAACAGATGCTCTACCACGGAGCCACGGCATCCCCCTTACACACAGAAATATCAAGAACTCTCTTGAGCCTATGGCCATGGTTATGGAGAAAGTGGCCTGCCATTTGGAAAGTACCCCCTGTTCTGCCCTAAATGCTACCAACATTTCAATATTGAACAGACTTCAACTTCTTCCTAATCTTCTCGTCTCAAAGAAGCTCAGGGCAAATAGAGGCCATTTCTGCTCAGCCCCGTGGCATTTCTCTCACTGGGACTCGTCTCTATTCTGTAAGCTGTTTAACGTCTTCATGAAATTACTGGGAAGGGCCACCCGAGGAGGGAGGGGCCATCCTGGATGAGGCGCTGCCAATATGCAAATGAATACCCAGCTCTGTTTTTCCTTTATACAGCAGTGTCTAGGCCTGTTCTGACAATCAGACTTCTTTAATGAGATTAAGAATATAGTTATTTCCCTTGGGAGAAAAATCCATGAGGAATTCCTTTGTGACATATTGACAGGGATAAAACTGAACCCATTTCAAACTGTTCCTCCCTCCTAGAATAGATACAGCCCGGCACAGTTAAAACCAGCCAGGTCTAAATTTTTTAACAAAACAAGGGATCAAATCTTTATTTTCAATACTACCTTGCAACACATGGAGAAGGTGCTTGTGTGATTCTAGAGGAACTCTGCAATCAAAATTGAAATTCTAGTTAGATGCAACTGACACCAATTTAGGGCTAGTTTCTGCATTAGATTTCTGACTACAATCTTAGACATAAATACAGAATTGGCTAACAAGGACTGCCAGGAAAAACAGGCTCATGCCATGCAAAAAATAAACTAACCCCGAGAAGCACCAAAGTAGGTCTAAACCCACCTATCAGATTTACTAAGAATCTGTTCCAAAGAAATACTTAACAGTGAAGCTGGAGGGGGGCGAAATCTGTTTACATAAGCAGCAAACTTGCATAGGATCACATGGCTTCTCTTTCTCAGAAATAAAGACACGGTTTTTCTTTTTGCAGAAAGGGAGCAGTGATACTGACGTGCCAATCTCATTCTGCTCACAAAGGCAGGCCACTCAGCTGAGCATTTCATCCGAGCAGAAGTTTGCTTCGGAGTATCATTGGAACAGACTCTAAGATTCACTTCCCACATGCAGAAGTTTGGCTTCTGAGCACGTTTCAAAATTCTGGAAATCTTGCATATAGGGAGGAAAAATCACATCCTATCAAATGCTTGCTGATCTGATCCTTCAAATACTTTAATTATCTTAAAGGACATGTTGAAGATAAGATAATTCAAAGTTCATTAGCAAAAACAACAGCGCACTAACAAACAATTTTTCCCTCCACCAAATGGTTCTTTAGAATGCTGGCAGTCAAATGAAGGGACAACATCCTCAGAAGGCTTACTTTAGTACAAGCCTCTTTGTAATATTCACATACCTCTGTAAAATAATATAAACAACAACACAATAAAATACATAACAACAATTCAGAGAGATTATTTCCAGCCCATGTCAGAATCCATCTTAACTCGCATTCAAAGTTTGATACAAAACGGTCTCAATTCTCTACCTTGAAGTGTTCATTAAGGGTCCGGGAATACTTTATTGCAGTGTCCTTTTTGTAGCGGAACATTGCCATGTACAAAATGGCTTGGCAGCGCATGCTGTAAAAATGCAGTTTGAAACATGGGAGACAAAAACAGATCCCCTTTAAATGCAATTTCTATGTTTATATATATATATTTCTTATTTCACTGTCGTTCAGTACTCAACGGGCTTCACATATACAGTGGGTTAGACCTCTCTTAGAGCCAAACTACAAGTGACGTCTTACACAGGTTGGACACTAGTCGGCTTCCCTCAAGTTTTGATGGGAAATGTAGGCGTCCTGGTCTTGCAGCTGTAATGGAGAGCCAAGCTGTAAAACCAGGGCGCCTACATTCCCCATCAAAACTTGAGGGAAGCTGACAAGTGTCCAACCTGTGTCAGGCGTCACTTGTAGTTTGGCTCTCAGTCTTGCCCCATTCCATTCCTTACTTCCCATCCCACGTAACGTTTGTGTTATGTAGGTGCCTGAAGAGCTTTCTTTGGGTGGTGAAATCCCCCCCCCCGGTTATCCAGCAGAAAAGCCAAATGGATCCAACCCATTATCTCAACAATCTTTACAACCACCATGTAAGGTAGGGCTCACATTATTACATCCACATGACAGACTGAAGAGGAAGAAAGGCTGCCTATCATCGAGCCACTGAATTCATGGGTGACTTCTGGGTTCTTTCCCCCATTCACATGAATTGACACAAATATCTTTTTAAAACTGAAACATCTGAAAATAGCAACAAGGGCCCACTCACCATAAAACAGCAAATATTTTTTCATGTGTTGTTGTTGAAGAGTCCGCGAAGGATTTTAATGTCATTATGAATCTAAAAGCAGACAAAATTATAGATGGCTGTCATCATAAAAAAAAATACACGATCCCAGTGTCAACACAACACAGTAAAGTGCAGTTTACACAAGGTCATGCTGACAGGAAGGAAACACAGAAGAACCGACATTTTTTGTGACCTCAAAATTGCAGGGCTCCTCCTTCCTTAATTTTTTTCTCCTCTAGCTCATGCAACCACAAAGGAAAGAAACACCGATATAAAATACCCCCTTTCAAAATACTCGTTTTTATTCTGAAGGAAAGCAAAATAATAAAGACAGTAGGAAGTTACTTTTTTAATTGTAGTACTGTCCCCTCACTATGCTCGGAAGTACATAAAATGCAAGCAAAACTTCATTTCCACAAAATGTATCCTTTAAACACGCAGAGATTAAAAACCAGCCATATAAACATCAGCAGCCAACATCTGTGTAAAACCTTCCATATAGATTAACGCTAAAGGAAATCAGCCGCATTCTTCCACAGCAGTAAAGTTAACAGAAAGCATCAGCTTGCTTATCCACAGCCCGAATCCACTAAGCCGCCTCCTGAAGCGGCAGCTCAGAAAATCCATGTACGGATTCTCGCTTTGCCATGATGAGATCTGAACCTGGCCCCCAAAGCCACAATGCACAGACTCAGCACAATGCAGCTTCATATGTTAACACGATTCACCTATAGCTACTGCCTTGGGAGCTGAATTTTATGATAACTATGATCAGGGCGGGATCTACGGTTGCCGGCGCCCACAGCAACCAAAGACTGGTCACTTGCACGAGCGCACAGCGCATGCGTGCTCCCGGCGCTGCGTGATGACGTCATGGAAGCGGCGCGTGCCACTCTGTGGCAAGCCAGCTGTCCTGGTGTGCTGCGGAGCTGGCGGTGGCAGCGGGAGTGGCTGGGAGGCCACCCGTGCCATTCGCCTGCCCCACAGGACGGGGCAGCTGGCTTGCTGCGTGCCCCCTGTCCTGCAGGGCAGGCGAATGGCGCGGGCGGCCTCCCAGCCACCTGCATTGCCTTTCGCCTGCCCTGCAGGACAGGGGGCGGCCTGTTTGCTCCTGGGGCTGGCAGCTGCACCCAGCTCTTTGGCGGCGCCGGGGGCAGACTACCCCCCCTGCCCACCCGTCGATCCAGCCCTGACTATGATGTGGTTTTATTGTGTTTTTAAAATGACCTTGCTGTAACCCACTCTGAGCCCGCTTGCAGGTAGGGTGGGCTAGAAGCCTGACAAATAAATCAATAAAATAAATATAACTCTAACCCTGATTGTGTGGTGCGGTGGCTGCATGCAGTTGACTGGTCTTACTCAGATTCTATTTTTCAAGTCCTATGGGTGAGGTAGTGTGGTAGAAAGAGTGTGAAAGAAAAAGCATAATGTGTGGGAAACAGGAAACTACAGACATCTTCAGGAATTCCAGGTGGAATTCCTGAAGAGAGAACAAGCCAAGCTGACCCTCTTTTCCAAGAGTTAGAACCCTAGATACAAGACAATGGTGGCCTAGATGGCAACAAGGAGCAGGGCCTTCTTGGTGGTGGTTCCTTCCACTGTGGAGCTTCCTACCTAGACAGACACTTCTATTTAGTTTGTTGTGTTTTGGCTGAGTACTTTTATTAATATACTGAGCTGTTCGGGTCAGCTTGTAGGTTTGCTTTCTTAGTTTTTGTTCGTAGTAGTATTATAATTGGCTTGTATCCTACCACTCTGATCAAAAAGGTGTGAAGGTTTGCTCCGGACTAAACATTTGAAGTGTTCCTCTGTCACCGGTGGTTGTTGCCTTGGAGAAAAGGTTTCAAAGCCTGTTGAGCAGAGTGGTAAGATACAAACTAGAGTATGTAGGAAACGTAATTAAGGGAACCATTATCTGGGCTGGTTGGCAAGGAGACACACTCAGAATGAATGAGTACGTGTAGATCAAACGGGAAGCACAAGCGTCAAAAAGCCCCTCAAAGTGCAGCTGGGAGAGTACAAACTGAGTTCCAAGGAATACCATTTAGAACCGGGATGAGAAAATGTCCTTGTCCATGGACCACATCAGGGTCTCCGCTGGCTTCTGAGGGATTTGGGTTGGAGGCTGGCGCTTCCCATTTCCAAAACCATTCCTTGCAGCCCAGTTTGAATTCTGATGTGGCCTTCTCTCCCTGCTCTGAATAGCACATGGCCTTCTCAACTGTTTGCTCATTTTCTGGGAGTCCAATGCGCTAGACTGCAGTCCTGTGCGCTGCCAATAAACTGCTTGAGGGCCGATCAAAAAGCCCTCCTGCAGACCAGATGTGGCCCCATGGGCTGTAACTTCCCCACCTCTGTTTTAGAAAGTCTGCAAGAGCTCCCCGCTTACTTTATGAGGTCTATGGTCTCTGCAAACATGGTATATGCTGGCTTTGGTGTCAGGGTGTCCGATTCCATCGCAATGCCACACTCAATGAACGACAGGGCAGCAGCCAAGTATTTGATGGCCTTCCCGACTTTGTCTGTCTGTTGGGGATAAAGAGAATGCTGATCAGCTCCAAGAGCCCAAAGATGCCTCATGCATTCAAATGTTCAGAGAGTGGCCGAGACTGAAACGAGATGCCCGTTCGCTTTGACCCCAGCTGAAATCACGATTCTCTCCGCCCTCCCAAAGGGAACGCCTGAGCTTAGAAGAGCCCTGAGAATGCAACTGCACAGCCCCACTGGGAGATTTAATTCAAAGCTTGGCAGCCTTGTTGAAAGAAAACCCATATATTTAAAGCAATAAACACATTTACCGCTTGCCACCAGCATTATGTAGCAACCATTTGGAACACAAAGCACCAAACTGCTGCTTTGGACTGGAAGCTCTCCTGACTGTTTCAGGTAAATGCTTTTATGTAACAGGGTTACCTCTCCAATTAGTTAAAAAAAGAAAGCATTTTTTAAAGCTTTAAGCAGGCTGAAAGGTAAGTACCAGCTGCTGTTAAGAAAGAAGTGAATAAGCAAAGCCTATGCATGCACACCTGGCTCCGGCATGCCTCAAGAAACACACTCCAGTGGCACAGCCAAAATATACTAGGTTAACTTAGGGGCAGATATTCCCAAAAGAGTTTGGCCAACAAAAGGGGATCAAACACAAAGGCCAATTTGAGGTATTCTGACATGTCAAGAAAGGTACACCCTATCAGTGCTTGGACACAGGAAGGAAGTGGGCGGTAGCTTTCTTTGCTGGGAAACTCCCCTTAACCCTGAGTTCCCTGGAAAGCACCCTGATAACCCAATGCCACCATTCAGGTGCCTCCTGATACCATCTAGACTGATCCATTAAGAAGGGGTCCTATTAACGCATAGTGATTACGTAGCATCCATGTAGCACTCCAGCATGCAGGGAAGAGATAAAATGTCCCAGAGGAATATACTGCATGACCAATGCAAAAAAGGGTCTTTCTTAAAAAAAAAGTTTATTATAGAAAAATAGGGAGGGAAAGAGCAAGTTGGATTCAAAGAAGATCAGAAAGGGACAAAACACAATTACAGGGAAGGACACACAATCTCACAGCACTCAGACTTCCAAATAAAAGGAACAAAAAAAAGCACGCTCTATCTAGGCTGTAAGTAGGTTCTTCAGAGCATGTACAGTTCCCTTGCATACCAAGATAATGCAGGTGTGAGGTAGGCCCCAGAGGTGATGTTGGACACCTCCTGTGCAGCTGATGGAGGGTGAGCTGAGCCGCCGTGGTGTCTTAGTACCCCAAAACAGTCGCTTAGGTGGTTTGGCTAGAGAACTGGCCTGCAAATTGGTGGCACTACGCTCACTCCATGCCAAGCAAAGGAGCAGCTCAGCACGGACCATTTCCACAATGTCTGACAGTCCCACGTCATGCTACAAACAACAGCCAGTTCTGCCCTGCTCAGAAACAAAGCCCAGGATGGGGCTATATGGGCAGAAGTTGTGGCTCAATTTACAACAACTAGTGTCCCACGGAGCCCTCATTCTCTCCTCTTGTGCGTCAATGAGCACTTTCCATCCACACCGGTGAGAAGAAACGAGGCCTTTCCTGGAAAAGTTGTCACCACAAAGGCAATAGTAATTTGCCCTCCACCTCATTCTCTAGGGGGGTGCCCCCCTCAACAGCCCCCTCCCACCACAAATGTGTATTATAAACCCCTGTCATCGTCAACCCAAGCAGCCACCCAACGTTAAATGAGCCAAACAATGGCTGGCAAAGCCTTGCTGGGGCTCCAACTCCATTCCTCCTTACTTGAATGGCAGCTGATGACGCCTACTGCCTTTGCTGCTGCCTCACTGGCCAGGAAAGGACACACACTCTTTCCCATACACCTCTGGCCTAGAGATAGTCTCCTTCATCCTGCCTAAGATCAGTTAATCTGGCTGAGGGTCAGGAGGTCCGTTGGTACCTGTTCACTCAAGCTGTCACCATATCCCATGCAACAGGTACATGCCCTTGTAGCCCCAGGTGTCCAACCATTACAGTCCGCGGAACAGTTGGCACTGCCTTCCTGCATTCCAAGCAAACAACCCATCACCCCATAATTTGCTCAAAGTGCTGAGTACTTCTTGGGAACAAAGCAGCGCAAGAATACTCCAAGGTCAACAGGTATTCCTGAAAAAGCACAACCAATGCTGCTCTATCAGTGGCACACAGAGAAATTATCTCACAAGTGTGTCCGGAGGTGAACATAAAGTTACGGCTGGTAAAGCGAATAGAAGGCTCGACAAGGATCTGGGAAGACCCGAGTTCCAGTCACGGGTCTGCTGCAGGCCCAGCAAGTCCCCTCTCCCGGTCTGAGCACAGTTTTGCAGGATGGGAGTCGTGCGACACGACTTCTAAAGGGTACAAAGACCCCCAAATCCAATTAAAACAAACATTTAGGAAGCTAAATCAATGAGTGACAGAAATAACTACATTCTACTTCAATCTAAGTGCAGAATATTAATGAATCAGATATGGGGTTGTGTCTAAAGATCAGTACATTATATGGAACCACCAACTGCGCTCTTTTTCTGCATATTCTCACTCATATTTTCTAAGAGACCAGTGGCCAATTAAGAGACACTGACACATACCGTCGCATCTGCTTTATGCTTCAGCCTCTTGGCCTCCTTTAAGTGATATTCCACTGGATGTTGTCTGAAATTAAGACGCGGAGAAAAATGTTTTAAAAGAAAAACAATTAAAGCAAAAATACCGAGCTGCTCTTTCATCCGCGGATCCTCCATGAAAATTAAAGTAACTGGCAGGCTTCTAATGATGCGATGCATAACTGCATAATGATTTTTTTTTTAAATTAAAATATTGCAACTAAGATAAGGGCTGAACTTAGGGATAGGGGAAGGTGATCATGGAGTAGAAAAAAAAGGAAGAAAAATAAGAGGAAGGGGCCAGGAGTAATTTAGGCTGAGTTGCACATGTGAAGCCTCCTGGTAGCAATTCAGGCCATTGGTCCATACAGCTCATTGTCTAGGCCGACGGCCAGCCCGGCTCTTCCAGGTCTTCTGCAGAGAAGATCTTTCCCAATACTTGCACCCAGGGCTTTCTTTCTGGGAAAAGAGGTGGTGGAACTCAGTGGGTGGCCAGCACAAGGGGCAACTCTCAGCGGGAGGTGGTGCCCCTGGTACCACATGTGCATGCGCAAAGTGCACGCGCGCTCCCAGGACCAATGATGTCACTTTGGGTCAGCTGGAACGCGGGGAGAGTTTTTAAAAGTTCAAATTGCCCTTGGCGAAAATGGTCACATGGCTGATGGCCCCGCCCCCTGATCTCCAGGCAGAGGGGAATTTAGATTGTCCTCCGTGCCGCTTCAGCGGCGCGGAGGGCAATCTCAACTCCCCTCTGTCTGGAGATCAGGGGGCGGGGCCACCAGCCATGTGACCATTTTCAAGAGGTTCCGGAACTCCATTCCACCGTGTTCCAGCTGAAAAAAAGCCCTGCTTGCACCCGAACTCTTTTATCTGGAGATGCTGGAGACTAAGCCCAGGACTGAGTCCTGGCCTCTCCTCATGCAGTAAATTTGTTCTGTTCAGTTCATATTTGTTTAATTTTGGGCAGCTATCAAGTCAATTCTCATGGAAATGTCTCTTCATACTTCCTCCTGGCAGAGAGGTTATCTATGAGTTCTCTCTCTCTTTCTGAAGGCTCAGACAGACAGATCTTCAATCCAAATCATCCAATTTGCACATTTTTGTCTATGTTTATAAACCAGGAGCAGATCTGTCTGTTTTTAACCAGCATCTTTTACCCACTCCAAGAGGCACACCTGAACAGGGTAACAACTGGAAGAGAAAATCCAGTATAAAGTAACCGGTGTCTGGGAAAATGAGATTTCCGAAATCGTGTTTTCGAATGCATGGGTGGCCTTAGCAAATGACAGCAAGCCAGACACGCCCACCTTAGAACCTCTGCTTCAGCAGAACATAGGTAAGAAAGGTGGAATAACAAGCCATTGATCTTGCTGACTCTTATTTCAATAGTGCAAAATGGAAGAGTCACGAGTGCCGAGGGGATGATTCTCAACGTAACGGCACAAGAACCTGAAAGGGTCCTGCAACGGTAAATGTTGCCATAGGCCTAGGAAAAACAGGGAAGGAAGGGGGACAAAGACTGGGTAACTAGTAGGAACTCTGGGGGGGGGGGTTGAGGCTGGTACTTGAACACTGCCTGGGCAATCAAATGAATATGGCCAGAATCCAGTTTCTGCTCACGTAAAGATGTGGACGCACTTATATGCAAGTCCAGTACAGGTTGGACCAATACTCAGTAGGAGCAATGGGAAGACAGCAATTGCAACTTCCCCCTTCCCCAATTTCTGTTCCAGGCAACTACCGATGTTCCTTTTGAAAACAAAGCCTGAACCAAAAGTTGGGGGCGAACTGGCCATGTGAGAAAGCGTTAAGCAAGGAAGCAAATGACATCATCGCAGCCCTTGCAAAGAAAACTTGGAGGACGGCTGTATGTTTTTAAGGGGAGAGGCCAACCAAGTTGTTTACAAGGGAGAGAAGGAAGCAAGACGGAAAGTCTTGCTTCCTTGCAAGAGAGAGAAAAGAAAGAATTCTTACTTGTGCGGCTTGCTTTGAGGTTTCGTTGGCTTGGAGGTACCGTTTGGCAAAGAAGGCACTGGGAAAGGGTTAGAGGCATCCTCTACGGATCCCTAGGAAGTTAGAGAGGAAAAATGTCAGCTAGTTGCCGTTAGAAACATTCACAGCAAAGTTTTTGTCTTTCCAAGGTGAATACTTGTTTAATTTCTCCCCAGATTTATCTTTCCATCTTTTTTCTGCAACCCCCCCCCCCCCACCAGAGGATGAAGAATTTGACTTCCTGCTAGCTATGTTTGAACATGCTGTGAATTCGGGGGGGGGGGGGTGAAGTCACAAGTTTTTCTTGGTGGCAAAGCCAAACCTGAGAGTCAATGACAAAAAGCCCATAGTGAGATTCCGCATGGAGCATCACACGTGGCCTCTGGCAACGTTAAATTATAAAACAACCACAACATATACACTGACTTCTTTTAAACTGGATGCAGGTGATCTCAAAGGACAGAAGAAAATGTCAAATTAACAGTCAAAATGAAGAGGCCAACCTGGAACTGTAACCTACGAAATTGCCCAATGATAGACAGGCAATATGTTATCTGTTGTTGTAACAAACCCAGGACAAATTTAGTTATAGGGGATAAGAAAGAAAGACGGTTTTGTTTTCATTGCTCCACCTGAAGACCAGTTTTACAGAACCAGGGATTTACCAGACTAGTTCTGCCCTGAATTCTGCAGAGGACAAAATTAATTCCCTGAGAACTAGATTGTTCTAAGGGTTGTAGCCTGGAATTTTGTTCCCAACTGGGTTGTGTTAAGGGTTCCAACCTGGAATTCTGACCCCAATGGGATCAACTGAAGCCTGGAATTTCATTTTCTAAGATCAACAAGTCAGATTCCTCCGTAAGCTCAAAAGCAACCCCCCTGCCTTACCACGGATTTTCAGTAAGTGGAACTCAAGTATACTTCCCTTGGAACACAGCAATCCCATTTGGCTATCATAGCAATAGCCATCAACTGATCTACGCAACTGTGAAATCCTTTTCCTCTTTTTAAAAGCTGTCTAAGTTGGGGGCTATCACCATATCTGGTGGCAAGGAATTCAATGTGTGCCCAAAAGTTACTAAATACAGGAGTTTTTTTAAACACTTCTGTAGCAGAACATCTCACTCTCTTAAAAATAAGCTAGATTTTGAAACATCTGTGAGTTTAACTGTACAAGAGCTGTTGACTGGGACAGTCACAGGACACAAAAAAAAGTACACGTGTACTCAAGAAGGTACGGTTTCCGTACGATTCTCTTGGGCCATACGGTTCTCAAAATTCAGGGCTGCCTCGAGAGATTGGAAACAGCCTCAAGTTTCCCAGGAAAGAAAGGTTTCTTGCAATTGCTCCCCTTGTCTTATATTACCTCCTGAGAAGCAGATGCCAGAAATAAGCCCTTATTTTTTGTAAAAAGGCCTGAATATGTTGAATATTCTTATTTAAACCCTTGCAGAAGAACAGATCCTTGATGGACATTCATTCTGACATTAAAAGTCTGGCTCCAAAAAAGGCATGCTTAAACTATGCGTCAGATCCAGACTGTGCCTTCCGCTCACAGAAGGCACTTCTGTCAACGGAGTGCAACTATCCTGCCTCTCCATGTTCCACTGAGGTCCACTGAGCTCCCTGAAATAGGCCGTTTCCACACGGCTTACCTAGTTCCGGAAAACAGCGAAATCTCGCGAGAAGATGCTGTTATCGCGTGAGAAGACGCAATAACAGCGTCTTCTTGCGCAATTTCGCACGAGATTTCGCTGTTTTCCGGAACAAGGTAAGCCGTGTGGAAACGGCCATAGTGCTCCTGGAGGACAAAGAACTTTCAGAAATAACACAAGAGGTAAACAGGGGATCTGCAGCAGACAGGAGGAATTGGTGGAAATTACCCTCCCCTTCTGTTAGTGGAAAATATTAGTCTGGATCCAACCCCATGCATTTACAAAGATATATAGGTGTTTTTAGCATTGATTTCCTGCTCTTCTGTTCTATTTCTTCCTCTTTATTCAGCTCAGTCCTTCATATACAGCCTTCACTCAGAATTTAAACATGCCTCTCATGGATCCGAACTTTTTACAAGCCTATTCCTTTAAGCATTACCATCAGTGGCTCCAAGAAGCAGCCAGCTATTGACACTTACTTTGCTGCTCTTTGAGGTTTCGGAAGGCTTTCCTTCCATTTTCCTGTGCTTGGAGGACGATGAATCTTTGTGGCTTTCCTTGTTCTTGGGGATGCTCTCGCCATGTCTAGGAGGCTGGCTGGAGGCACCGCTTTCACTCTTTGGCCTTTTCTGGGCCGTCTTGGCTGGCTTCTGGGCAAGCTGCGTGGGAGACACTGGTGGTAGCGGCAGCTCTTTCCTTTGCGTCTCTGCTGACATCTTGGAAACCCTAGAGATGAAGAATTCAATCAGTGTTTGAGATGGATGATAGAACACGAAGATTTGGAGGTGGGGAGGGGCAGGGGAAAAATGTTAATTCAAGCATGTAATATAGTTGATCCATTTATTTAATGGGATCTATAGGAAAAGCAAGATAACAAAGTGACAAAGGCTTCTTCAAGGGCATTCAGGAAAGTCAGGGGCTTTCTGGTGACTCATTATCAATAACAACGCAGAAGTCGAAACCAGGAAAAAATGTATATGGAAGAACATTCATTTGGGTTTGTCTGTATAGGAGATCTGGAGCTAAAAGAGCTGATGACGCGTAGCGTTGTTGAGGGTTTCATTAAGATGCAGGAGGGCACAGCCGGTTGTCCTTCACAGCGGCTAGGATCAAAGAATTACTTTAGGTGTTTCCAAGAAGTTTGGTTACACCCTGTGGGGCTTTTCTTGCTTTGAATAGCAAATTTTGCCCACTCACAACACACCTTGCACCATTTCTGAAGGCCCCATGTTTCACAAGGGTGCTCCACTTGGCTAGGGTTGCCAAATGCCTGGAGAAAAACCCACTGTCCCTCCATTAGAGGGCAAATTATCTTGTGTAATTAAACCTCTAGTAGCTTAATGGGATGTTGTTTACCCTGGCCTGGATGGCCCATGCTAGCCTGATCTCATCTGATCTCGGAAGCTAAGCACGGTCAGCCCTGGTCAGTACTTGGATGGGAAACCACCGAGGAAGTTCAAGACTGCCATGCAGAGACAGCCACGGCAAACCACCTCTGAAGTCTCTTGCCTTGAAAACCGTATGGGTGGCCGTTAAGTCATTTGTGACTTGACAGGACTTTGCACCAATGAGATGTTGTCTACCTTCCTGCCATGAAAAGGCTCAGCTGCCATTTCCAGCCATTTAGCCTCTGTCAAAGGGACAGGATATTCTTCTCCAGGCCTATTGGCAATCCTGAATATAGCAAGGTACGGAGCGGCGGGGGGGGGGGGGGGGCTGTGGTTTGAGAAACACAAGCCCAAAACCTCACTGGGTACACAAAACTTGCGCAACTTTTTGAGATACTGACCCACTTCTGCAAAGGAACACCTAGTATTTTAGCAAAAGACTGTGAAGAAGCAATGCTCAGATCTTCAGCATCAATGCCTTACTGCTGATTAATGTCTATTTCATGCACACTGAACCTGAACTTCACTGCTACTTTCTGCACCATGGGGATGGCCGCCAGCATCCGTGTAGTAAAATCCAGAATGACTAGGCCTGTAACGTTTCATCTGAAATCAGTGCAGCAATTCAATGTTAGGTAGCTAGGAATATATTCAGGTTGGTGGGACCATACTTCACAGCTACCATTTTATGGCAACAGAAACTTCTCCATTACCCTCGAGGATGCTGCCCGACATGGTAGGACTATGTGTGATGACAGCCAAAAGTTTGGCAGAAACATGCTAAAATATTGCTAGAATATATAAAATTGTTCACACAGGTGCAACAATAAAAGCTTCCTATACAAAGGGCTGCCCTAACCTGGATAGCTCAGGTGAGCCTGATCTCGTCAGATCTCAGAAGCTAGGCAGAGACAGCCTTGGATAGTAATTGGATGGGAGACCTCCAATGAAGACCAGGGTTGCAGAGGCAGGGGCAATGGCTAACCACTTATGTTAGTCTCTTGCCATGAAAACCCCACTGGGGTTTGCCGTAAGTCAACTGTGACTTGAGGGCACTCTCCACCACCGTACAAAGGGCTAGTCCAATGGCCAAAGCATAGTGGTATGGTATTCAGTGCAACTAACAGCATAGTGTAGCAGAATCCAGAACGACTAGACCTGTAATATTCAACCTGTAGTCCAG
Source organism: Eublepharis macularius (assembly GCF_028583425.1). Lineage (NCBI taxonomy): Eukaryota > Metazoa > Chordata > Lepidosauria > Squamata > Eublepharidae > Eublepharis > Eublepharis macularius. The sequence continues at coordinate 18,814,235 of NC_072799.1, read as the reverse complement.
TTTTTGCAAATTCCGGTGGTATAAGCTGCCCAAAGCTGTCCAGAAAGTGTTATAGCATAGCTGTAAACACTTTTCCAAATCCCATATTCTCAATACAGTCTCTTCAAATAATTACTTTGTGCAGTTCATTCTGACAATGTAAAACGCCACCCTTGCAAGTGCACCCATTATCAGCATCTTTGTTTCCTAGGGTCACGTGTGTTCAGCAGCCCAGGCCACACACATCCAGCCCTGGTTAGATATTTTGAATAGAGGCCAATCAACTGTTCAGCAGGGAGAACAGAAAGGGGGGAGGACTGAATCCAGCCCCCCGCCACACCCTTCTGAAATAGGCCATCAGTCCTATTTGACATACCTAAGTGGAAGGTACACACGTGTGCTGCCCTGATGGTGCACTGAGTTTGGGTATTGCACATGCAACATTTGCTCCCCTTTCAGATGCACAGAGAGCTGCTTCCAGACACGTTAAGGCTTTGAACCTGGATCAGAGCATATATGTTCAGGGTCTAAAGTTTAGGCACTTCTCCAAGTCCACACAAAAGCAAGGATGAAGCCTGCAGAATTCACTTATGGTTCAGAAGGGTTCAGCAGGAAAGAACAGTCTGAACAAATATTGCAATGCTAACTGGCAAATGTTTGCTAAATTAACACACTATGCATATTATAACAAGCCCCGTATTTGAGGACTGATGACAGGGGCCCTTAGTGGTGTAAGTAGAAAGGTTATATTCCAAGAATGAAGCAACAACAGCCGTGCTATACCCTGCCTTCCATTGGGGCCACTCTTGATCCAAAAGATAAATAGAAGTTCAACATTTGGAACAGGCAGCTTTGCTGTTCGTTTGCTTTGGTCTTTCACTTTTTAAAAAAACTCTGGCCGCTTGGTACTCACTTGTTCCTACTAGAGTCTTTATGACTTGACAACGAAGACGATTTGTTTTCTTTCTCCAGCTTCATCTTCTTCGGATCGTCTCTGGGTGCATCTCCTTGCTGGTAATGCATAAAATGAAAAGCTTGGTAAATTAAAAGGTTGCGGGGCTCCCAAGTCAACTATGTCCTTGGTCACAGCAGGAGGGGAACTGGCACATGGGGGGTAGGGATCGCGATAAGCTGGTGCTTGCTGGGGAATGGCAGGAGACTAAATCCCATCCTGTCTCCATCCGTCCCACTCTACCTCTCCTCATCCTGAACAGCTATCATTGGTTTATTAAACACGATGATGAACATGATGCACCAGCAGTTGAAACAGCGGAAGAACCACTCACACAGCACCAGTGTGTGCGCATGGGTCCTCCTCCTGCTTGGGGTATATCTGTGCACATATTCTCTTTAACTGGATAGCGGCGTGAATGTACAGAAGAGAGGAAGCAACCGGAGGCTCCAGAAATCTGACCCACAAAGGCATTTCCACTTGACCCCCTGCATAGCCTCATCGTTCCTTACACTATACTGTGTACCACCTACCAACAGACTGCAGGCAAAGGGCTCTTCAACCCACTTGCGCAGCAGCATGAACTGTTAAGAGAGGCTTTGACTTCTTGCTGATGAAGCTTTCCGCTGCACATCTCTGGCATAAGCAAAGATGGTGGGAACGACAGCAACTGCTCAAGGGCTCTAGAGGAAAGGCTCTGACAGAGGGACTCTCTGCTATTCACAGTGGGAGCAAGAGAGGAGGCAAAAGAGCCCTTTGCACAGTCCTTGGTTTGTGAGGGAATGAGACACTACACAGAGGCAAAATGACTGGCTTTTCAGTGCTTGCTGAGTTGTAAATATAAGCCCACATTTTTTAAAAAAAAAAGTTGTTCAGATGGGAAATTACTGAGCTCGTAGGTATAATAGTCCCTGTTCACTGAATAATCTTTAGCATTCAGAAATCCCCGTATTTTTAAAAATGTGAGGGGAGACCAAATGGTTTATTCTGAGATCCAAGAGAAATATAAATCTGGACACATTAAGTCCAAAAGTGATGAAGCACTCCGTACAGTTTGGGGTCAGGTGAATGAGTCTGGAAGGAACCCTGGCTTAACACACGCTCCCCCCATCCTCCATTTATTCACCACAAATGAAATTAGTTATTGTCCAGTTTTTAGTAAACCATTTCAACCCCTTTACAACAACATTTGATTTATATACCACCCTTCAGGACAACTCAGAGTAGTTTACAAAATGTGTTACTATTATCCTCATGAAAATCGTCCTGTGAGGTGGATGGGCCTGAGAGAGTTCTGAGAGAGCTGTGACTGACCCAAGGTCACCCAGCTGGCTTCAAGTGGAGGAGTGGGGAATCAAACCCGGCTCTCCAGATTAGAGTCCTGCCACTCTTCATCACTACACCAAACTGGCTCTCTGAGCAAAGGCATTTTGGGGAACATAATCATGCTCTTGACACACCATGGCTTGCACTGGGCTTGAAAACCAAGATCAATAATGGTTTTCTGCTCTGGATGGAATAGCAAATCATATGTTGCTAAAACCCAGGAAAGCTCCAATGAGCTGGCAGTAGACAATGCGCAGAAGGAGGACATGCCTAAGGCTATTCCCAGACTCGTTCAGGACTGCCAGTCTTCAAGTTTGACATTACATCTGCCCATGCAATGAGCTTTCCAGACCTGTAAATGGTTCAAATAACTTTCTGTTAAACCTGCTCTTGGATATAGTGTTTTTGATGAGCATGAATTATATGAATGCAGGAGGGAGAGAGAAACACAACACATAAAATTCCTTCTGGCTAAGTAATTAATGGCATGCAATCGTACCTTGGTTTGCCAAACCAACCCCCCCCCCCCACACACACACACGAGAGTTAAAACCATGTGGATCCCCTAATGTAATTTGTAACAGGAGTAAGATATGCGAGGAAGAGCTGAGAATAGGGGAGATGAGCCTGAAGCAATTTCGAGTGCAAATTCCCACAGGAAAAATGCTAGCCTCTGAGCTAGGGCTGGGCAGAAGTTCATGAGTAAGTTCAAAAGGATATATAAAGCAAGGCGAGCAAACTCGGAAACAAATCACATGATCTCGGCCATAAGGCCTAGAAACAAATACTAGACTTACCAAGACTTCAAGCCAGCTTTTTACCTAAGCAATCAGTTTTTGTTGAGCAATGACTGCATTTCCAAGCAAGTAATCCAACCCCACTTATCCCCGAGTTACTATACTTTCTGTAAAAGAAGCCAGACAACTCTTTGAGGCAATATCAGGGCATGCCTCTTTAGCACTTTGCAAAAGTGCAAAATCTGGACTCTTTCACCCACCCAGTGGCCATCCAGGCTTTGTGTCTACCTTTTCTCAAACTTTGGAGCAAAGCAGGTTTGGATCAGATCTGGGGAATGCCAGGGACACCCCAGGAGATATACAAATACACTGCAATTCTGTGAGGAAGCAAGACAACAGCACTCTCCAATAGCACCAAACCCTGAACAAATAACCATCAACACATGAGTTGAATTAGTACCTGGATACTAAAACTAAAGCAAAAAAGGGATCATATCGGAATGTTGTCTTGCAAACCATCTCTTGCTGTTAGTGGAAAAGAGTCATGCTGCCAAGTACCCCAGAGGTGCAAGAAATCATTCCAACACAACTCACATTTCTGTTTTAGCCCCCGTCCCCACGCTTGTCCTGTAAAATGTGTGAAGGCTTGCAAATCACACCTAAAATGAAATCCAATAGTCCCCCGCAAAATTCTTGACCTCTCGGATTTCCCCATGGAGAAGATCTGTTGAATTTTAGTTTGGAAATTGCCTCAGAATAGGGAAAGCTAACAAAGAGCAACCAGAACTGTATACAATAGTCCAAGTATCACTGCACTGTAGATTATGTAAGAGGCATTATGACACCCGTTGTCATGTTAAGACTTGCTTGGGGGGATGGGGGTGGGGACGTCAGTGGAAGAGTCTCTCCTTCACGTGCAGAAGGACCCCAGACCCTGGAGAGCTGCTACAAATCTGATTAGACAACACTGACCTTGACACACTAAGAGTCTGATTAAGTATAATGCAGTTTCATATATATGCCACCCATAGATGCAATTAGTGTTCTTATGAATTACTCAAAAGGAATTATGTGATTCTTTTAAAAAAAACCCTGGAAGTAAAGTTAGAAGCACCCATGAAATATTAGCTTTTTAAAAGACGCCTAGCATTTATCTTATCAAGTCACTTAGGGCACATTTGCCATACCCCAAGCCCCTCTCACCTTCCTCTTTTTGGGGAAATTGCTTGACATTTCTGCACTCCTCCTGTCTGCATCCGACTTCTTCATATCATGGCTCTCTTTGATCTCAAGACGTTTGGGGCAGCTCCCCTTCCTGCCTGGCTGTGGAATACGTGCGAGGAGGGCAAGCTCAATTTTAACCACAAGAGCTTGAGGTACCGGGTGATCCCTCAAGGGCGACAGCAACTTCTTATCCCTGATTGGCAAGAGAAACTTGTCCCTATGGAGGTCCTCTCTCGCTACAGTGGCCGGCTTTGCACTGCTGGTTCTACCAACAGCAGGAACCCGGGGGCTTTGAGTTACGGGGCTGAGGGGCAACTGTTCCAGGGTGCTGCTGACCACATTCTCTTTTGCAGCATCGTGGTCTGGAAATGATTTAACAGTGTTGTGGTGTGAGGTCTTGTGCTTCTTCTTCTCCGAAGCCTCCAGCGCTGTTGGTTTGGGCTCCTTCCTGTCACCAGGCTTGGGCCTCCCTTTCGTTTTTACTTTGGGCTTGTCTTTGGAAGACTGGTCTTTAGCCCCATATGGACCAAGTGGCTCGCTCTCCACTTTCAAGCCTCCCTTCTGCTCCTCCGGTACTAAGGCTCTGCTGGACTTCTTGGGTTGCTTGCTGCCCACAGTCTGTCTGCCTGAGTGCACGGGAGACTTCTGGTAGCTCCGCTTGGTAGGGAGATGCAGTTCCGGGGCAGATTGGGAAGCTTTGCCAGAGGCTTTGGAGTGACGCTCCGTTGGCTGGGGACATTCGCTTTTGCTGCTGTCGCTGCTGCTACTGCTACCGCTGCTGAATGACTTGCCTTGCTCTTTAGTGTCCTGGAGACTGCACCTACTGCGGTCATCCTCAAGGAAATTCTCAGTGGGAGACACTGGGTGAGGCATCCAATTGTTCAGCTGCCATGATCTACTGGATGTCTGTAGACTGGGCTGTGGAAAGAGAATGGAGAGGTAAAAAGGTATTCATTGTTCAGGCAGGGGCAGACTGGAACATTTCATGATGTGCTAGGTTTTATTTTGAAAGCTTGCATAGAATGTTTTACATTGAGAAGGATTTAAAAAGTACGTCTGTTATCTGTAGACCAAAGTGGGACAGTCCTTTTTATTAACAAGTTCTCCTCTGTATGCAAAATTAATATTTAGACTGAGTTACTCATGGTACCCTTCTGGACTGCCAATCGGGATTCAGACTCCCGGTTTTGTGGTGGCTTCAGTCCTACCTAGAAGGTAGGTTTCAGAGTCTGGTGTTGGGGGACTGCTGCTCTGTCCCTTGGCCTCTGGGGGTTCCACAAGGTTCTATCTTGTCCCCCTTGCTTTTCACTATCTATGTAAAGCCACTGGGAGAGGTCATCCGGGGATCTGGACTGAGCTGTCACCAATATGGGGATGACACTCCGCTCCAACTCGCCCTCCTCTGTATCCTCATGATGATGACCTTGTGAGACAGGTTAAGCTGGCCCAGGATCTCCCAATGTAAGAGGCTCAGGGCCACCCAATGAGTCCATGACAGAGTGGGAATTCAAACCTGCCCATCCCAGACCCTAGTCCAACACTCTAACAACTATGCCACGCTAGACTAGGCATTGGAAGTAGAATCAGTTTGGTGTAGTGGTTAAAAGTGGCAGGACTGTAATCTGGAGAACTAGGTTTGATTCTCCACTCCACTGCTTGAAGCCAGCTGGGTGACCTTGGGTCGGTCACAGCTCTTTCAGAGCTCTCTCAGCCCCACCCACCTCACAGGGAGATTGTCTTGAGGATAATAACAACACACATTGTAAACTGCTCTGAGTGGGCATTATATACTGTCCTGAAGGGCAGTATATAAATCAAATATTGTTGTTGTTACAGAATGAGAAGCTGAGATGCAGACATAGAGTAAGATTTTTGGGAATGTCTCCCTTGCAGTTCACACTGGGAAGAAGAGGTTAAATACATCTTGGCCTGTGCCTCATGAAGAAAGGCAAATGAGCAGTATGAGACGGACCCTTGGGATCAAGCTCTAATCCGGGGGCTGAGTTGAATTCCTAAACCCGGTAGCTGTATGACCTAACTACTAGATCCATTCAGACCCAGAAGGAGTGCAGCATGTCGGATCCTAGATTGTAAGAGGCGCTTAAAGCGGGGAGGGATCACTCAGTGGCCTATTTCTCTCAGAGGTGGTAATCCTGCTACAGGGGTCTGCACGTCAAACTGTCATGAGAGAATGTTCCTCCATACAAAACACTGCACATTTCACTTGCAGACTGAAATGGTACGGCCTGAAATGGTACAGCCCTCTTCCAAAGACATGGGCCCATCATAAACCATCTATCCCCAGAGGATACTTTGTATTGGACTAGGTTCTGGGAGAGCTGGGTTCAAATCTCCATTCTGACGTGGCTCACTGGAAAACCTTGGTTCAGTGCCTCTCTTTCAGTCGCACCTTCCATGGAGGGTTGTTGCAAGGATATAATGGAGGAAAAGAGAACTACATATACAGCCCTAAACTCACTGAACGAAATAGCCAGTTGAGTCAAGAACCTTTATTAGGCACTGTAACTAAATAGATAGATCGTAACTCTCACACTCTTCAAGTACCATGGTGCTTTTTCAAGATGGCGGAAGGGCAATCCATTAAAAGAAGCCGTTTTCACTATCTCAGGGTCACCTTCAACATGGCACTAAGCCTGATGCTATGCTAATGACGTGAAAAACACATTTTTATTTCTGAAGCAATTTCAAAACATGTCTGTTTTCAATTAGGGAACTGCGGAGTTTTTTCCGATTTCCCAAGTAGGTCATGGAGGCCTCCAAAATCCAACCAACCAAGCCAAGCAAAACCACACAGAGTCCAGCCACGTCTCAGAAAAGAAAAGGAGGTGCAGGGAAGAATCCTGCCTCTGACTGTTCCAGGCAGAGTCCTGTTGAGATTCTACAGCTCTGGATAAAAATGAATTTCCAAAAATTGCATTATCCAATATTCAAGTGATTATTTAAATACACAGCAAAGTGAACAGGTTTGAATGAAAGGATCAAAACAACTTTTACACGTAGAGAAATCCCCAATCAAAACAGGAAATATCCCGTGTTTAATCTCTGTTCAGCTGCCGTGTTTTTAAAAAGGGAGGCCTGGGGTCAGAAAGGAGATGGGAAAAACTGCACGATCCATATGATCTGCTGCATGCAAATGGTTTTAAAGTCTGGTGACAGCTGCCATGTGGCCACAGGGCCTGGCTCTTTAGGGACATTCTACTCTCATTCTTGCAAATTTCTTATTTAAAAAGTAAATAAATACATGCCAACTGTATCCATTTTACTTAGTGTATTGTAAGTGCCAATCTGTAGGCAGCATTCTACCCAATTGCCCAGAAAACATTCCAATGTTATAAGCGATGATCAACTAGCACCCAGGGAATTTTGCTTAAAATTATATTAAATCAGAAAGCAATCCTAAACAGGTCTACTCAAAATCCTATTCAAGTTTACTCAAAGGGGCTTATTCCTAGGAAAGCGTCCTCAGGATTGCACTGCTAATAAATTTAAAGAACTCTGACCACAGCAGATAACTTTGACTGAAGTTTGGCATGTTTAATATTAACTTACAATAGCCCTCCCCGCAAATTTCTACATATGGGGCATGAAGGAAGTGGTTAACTGAATTTTGTTTCTGGCTTTCATATTGGCTTGGTTCAGATGTCACACAAAAGCAGGCCTTAATTAAACCACCTATGGTTATACAGGAATTGTTCGAATGCAGATCACTCCATGAACCATAGTTAGTTTTTGGTATCATCAAAACAAGATCTCAAGCCATGGTCTCAAGTTGGATTAAAGAATCACAGTTAGCCTTAACTATGGTTTCATGCAATGCACAAACACCAACATTCTGGCTCAATCTGGGCTCGTCCCCTGGGGCCACAATGCAGGCTGGAATATCAACTGGTTTTCTGTGGGGAAGGTAGGTGAAAGGGGGAAGGTGATAAAACCAGCATTTGTTGATGAAACCCCAGGCCCAGGATGACTGTCCATGAGACAAACTATGGTTTCTCAAACTAGCCATCATTCAACATAAACCACGGTTTTGTGTTATAACTAAACGGATTCATATAATGCTGGCATGTGCACTACAGTAATGCGATAGAAGGCAAACTGCTGAGGCTCAAATACAGAGAGGGACAAGGGATGAGTGGAAAAGAACCAAGATTATAAAAAAACAGAGGATAATCTTCTCTGTAAGGACAATTATTGAATTAGCCAAAAGCGCAAGAAGGGGTCCATATTGGCTATCCCCACAGGACAGATCACACATTCAGAATGGGGACACGGTACCTCAGGTGTGGAGGTTCTTGTGGGGGGATCATTTGCTTCACTGTCGCTATCGCTGCTCTCGGAGTCCGAGGAACTGTCTGAGCCGCTTGTGCTCTCAGACTCCGGGCTGCTGGAATGTGCCAATGCCACACTCTCCGGCTGCGATTGTGGGGCACTGCAAGCCAACACCATGAGATAAAATTAGAAACGGAGAAGGATCATCTTTCTCCACCCTCACCCCCTCGACAGGCAGTGACACAACATCACTGGTGTAAAAAAGAAATGTTATGAACCAAACTTAAAATGTTTTGCCATTGTCTCCTGGACAGCAAAATAATTTTTAAGCTATATTTTTATGTCCCCCGCCCAATAAAATTAAACACATTAACATATAATTAAAAATAAACATTATAACCGTATATGAACTTTCAGGTGAATATTAGAGACAGGCTTAAATCTTCTTATGATGTATTGACAGAAGTTTTGAAATGTTTAAAGATATTGTATAATCCCAACAAATAGAGAACATTGATATCTAAAAACAGAAATATATTTCAGCAGATGTTTCTGTTCATGTTTGATTTTTCTATGAAGTTTAAGAAAATTAACCATCTGTTTTGGAAATGCATGGAATATGTTGAGATGCTGACTATTTTCAACTATGGTGAGATCTTAGAGGAAATTTCCCTTTTTTTTAAAAGGGATGAAAATTCTAACCTGCAAATAAATAGTTAGAATTTCATAAACGTTCTGGAAAATCTGTTCGCCTAAGATAAGCACCAACAAAGCAAAGAGGATTAAATGTATTTCCTCCTGTAATCAAGTGGCTTAACGGAAGCAATCCTAAACAAGTCTATTCAGAAATAGGTCCTTTTTATCCAATAAGGCTTACTCCCAGGAAAGAGTTCTCAGGATTTCAAGCAGAACCACAGAGGGGAAGACCAATTTAAGTTCAAAATATGTATACGGTGGGCTTCTTAAAATAAACACTTGTATCTGTACCATCCTGTTTCCATTCTCGTTTCCCCTCACAAATGGTTGCTATGCTCTGGAAATTAAGCAAACCACATTAAGAGCATAGCTCCCTTCACAGCAACTTCCCTTCAAGAATAAATCGTCTGAGCCTTCCCAAACTTAATTAAGGCTCCCTGCTGATCTAGCATTCACCTTCACGGGAATGCATTTGGAATTATTCCTGTTGCTGGCAAACACGTGGGAAAAACACCCGAGATTGGTCAACCATGCAGCATTCTTCTAGAATAATTCCATCTAGAGGATACCAGTGCAAATCTAGGGATCGCTTCCTGAGTAACCCGTAACAGAAAGCAGGGTGAACCTGCCCTTTGGTTTACTCGGGAAGTTCCTGGTTGGCAGCGTGGGGCAAGGAACAAGCAAAACTGAACCCGAGTATTGCTGGCAGTGCCAAGGGGGCTCCTTCTCTCCTCCCTAGCTCACCACCTCCTCCTGCATCACTGGTGCCCCATCCATCATTTCCAGACCAATCCTTGTCAATAGTCCCTACTAGGACACTTAGGGCCAAACTACACATTACGAAGGTTAGCAAGTCACACGTTTGGGATCCCAAATCACTTTCCCCAAAAGTCACATAGCAGCTGCAGGCAAATGAATTGTTTAATGTGCACAAGGGCCCGATTCAGCTGGACTGTGGGGAAAGCAAGTCAGGTCTGGGACTGGACCTGACTTACCAAAAGTCGTAACATATAAGTTGGTCCCTTAGATCAGCTTCTTTCTGGAGCATTTTAATGGTCCCATCCATCCCTGTGTATAATAAGCCTCTACAGTAACTACTGCGCTTTAATGGAGGAACTGCTGCCATGTACCAAGGCTGAGCCAGAGTTCTTAGTCTAAAACACACAGCTATCTCTCTTCTGTGCCCCACCCTGAATGGTCCAGGTTAGCCTGATATCATCAGATCATCTCGGAAGCTAAGCAGGGTCAGCTTGGGTTAGAACTTGGATGGGAGACCATCAATGAAGTCCAGGGTTGCTACACAGAGCCAGGCAATGGCACACCGCCTCCATTCATCTCCTGCCTTGAAAACCTTACAGGGCTGCCATAAGTCAGCTGCAACTGACAGTGCCTTACACACACTCACACAAATGCACACGCACCTACCTCTTCCACACTTCTAGCGGCTATCTCTGTCCACCCGTCCACCCCACCATGTATAAAACACAGAAATTGCATTTGCCATGTAAAATGGGGAACTTCTCTAATATGAAGACAATTCACCTAACACTCTTGTCGGTGGCCATTTCAATTCCAGCAGCACAGGGGAAATAACCCTTTAGTATAACCAGTTGTCAGATAACTGGATCAAGGAGGAGGTGATGTGAAAGACCCTGGAGAGCCACGGCCAGTCTGTGTAGACAATACTGACCTTGATGGACGGATGGCCTGGTTCAGTATAAGGCAGCTTCATGCGTTCTTGTGATTTCTCTCTTTTCCCTTCCTTTTGAATAGGCATTTTCCCCCTATGTCCACCACACTGCTGTGTATTTTGTTGCTTTAAAAGCACACACTTTCCCCCTGGCCGTTCCAAATGTACATCATAAAATGCTGTCTTTCAAAAAAGCAGGATAGAGATCAGCGTTCAGCTCGGGGATTGCTCTCCAAATCATTACTAGTGGTCTGAACTCTGCAAAGGGCATGAGGCCAAAAAGCGAGTCTGTATTTAGAAAGCGTTCATTTTCATTCCATCCTGAGGCTTGCTTGGGAGATGCTGTTTAAACATCACAACCAGGAAGAGCACACACAAAATGTCCGGTGAGGATTTCTGGATAAGGTTATGTGATTCTCACAGTATAGTCCTTTGAGCCTGCAATTTTCCTTGATTTAATCTCGTCACCTCCTTCCTAGCATTTTACAATAGGGAAAGCAGAATGCTACTGGCCTACCGGTGTTTATACCTAAATGCCCTGAACTTGGAGATCAAAACAAGTTAAACTAGCTTTAAAACAGGAGTGGAGCACTTGCATTTCTTGCTAAGGCCAACGTAAACAGATACAGGCTTGGATCCACAGGAGATTTCTGCAGACGGGTTTCTATCTGTGGAGTGCAACTGACCTGCGTCCTGCACCCCTTAAATGCTGCTCCTAGGGGAACCCCCGGAACAGCATGAAAGGTGCCTGAGGCAATCGGTCTACAGAAATCTTCCAGTCCTTAATATGCATTTAAAGAGGACAAATAATTTATTTAGGTGCTTAAGATAAATGTGAGGACTGAGATTTGAATAACTTCCAAAAGGGATCACAGTTGCAATGCTAAACATGGATAATTCCAGGGGTCGAGGGGGAACGCACAGGAACGCAGTTCCGGCAGTTCTCCAAAGAGGTCACATGTCAGGTGGCCCCACCCACCTGACTCACGGCCATTTTGGGCCTGTTTCGGCCTGGAATGGGGCCGAAACGGCCCAGATTGGGCCTCTGACGGGTGGTGGATCACTCTCCTGCTAATCAGTGGCCTGATCCTGACCATTTTGGGCCCCTTTTCAGCCATTCTGGGTCCAATTTCCGCCCTGAATGGCCAGGATTGGGTCCAAAACAGCCAGAACAGATGATGTCAGGGGGTGTGGCATATGCAAATCAGTCATACTAATGACACACTTCCGGTAATGGCAAGAGGCATGGCATATGCTAATGAGTTATCTAATGAGTCATGCTAATGAGTTCCTCCAGCTCTTTTTCTACGAAATGACCCCTGGATAAGTCCAAGAACTGTTAATATAAATTCAAAGGACTAGAATCTCTGGAGTGGCGCTGAGTTAGATTTGGACTGAGGAGACGAGAGTTCAAATCCCACAGCCAGCCATGAAGCTCACTTGGTGATTTTGGACAAGCCATTATCTTTTAGCCTAACCTACCTAATAGGGTTATGGTGAAGTCACCTGCAGGGCAACCTCTGAGTGCATTCTACTCTAAACTCCTGGAAGGTAGCGGGGGAAATCAAATGATGACAACTCTATTCTCAAGTTCCCAGAGGCTGCAAAGAAACTCTTACGATGCTGTACGCAACATCACAGGGTATAGCATGATACTAGAATGGCAGGCTGATGTGGCACACACTATTAGTATGCGTCAGAGGAGTTAGCCGTGTTAGTCTGTAGTTGCAAAACAGTAGAGTCCAGTAGCACCTTTAAGACTAACCAACTTTACTGTAGCATAAGCTTTCGAGAACCACAGCTCTCTTCGTCAGACGCATCTATAGGGTTGAATATCCAAGTTTCAGAATTTAAAGCGACAGGTTGCTGCTCCCTAAGTTGCCTCTACAAACCCGGAAATGTGCACTTTCTCTCCTGGTTTGTGGTATGCACCAATGCCAGCTTTCTCAAAACGCGATCTGTTGTGACTATGTTTTCCAAACCCACTTGAAGGCACATATTCAATCCCAGGTTGATGAAGGACAAGTGGAGATCCTTAGGACAACGTTGTGGACTATTCTAAGTGGGCTCCTCATCTTCCGGCCCATCTCAGCTCCAGGCGGCATTTCCCAGTATCAGGGCCTGAAAAGCTGCTGTTTCTGAAGCTATGAAACAATGAGTTGAACCTCTAATCCTTGCCTGTTTGCAAACCATAACATGCAGTGAACCTGCCTTACATTTTCTAGTCCAGTCCGTCTACAAAGTCTTAAGTTTCTTTATTTAAAAAAAAGTAAAAACAAAGTAGATCCTTTCAAGTATGTTATTACTACTATTCACATTTCTTTCTGTGCTTCTCCCATGAAACTCAGGGAGGCACACTTGAGATTTTCCCTTTTCTCTCAAACCTGCTAAAACTGCTCTGCCCAAAGCCAAGCAAATCAACATACACCATGCAATCTTTTTCATTTTGGGGGGTAGTTTTATCCTGCCTTCCAAATCAGCCTTGCAAGTTACCTGTAAAAAAGTTTTTAGTTGGGCCCACTTTCTCTTTTCACATTTGCCCTGTTCCCACAAGAATTTATGCCACATTAAAACCTCGTATCATGTTTGTTTCCTTCTCTATTACTCTAGTAAGCTCTTGCCAAAGAAACTGTACCTTGGAGGAGTGGATGAGGAAGATGGCTTATCAGAAACCTGAGTATTTAACAAAAAATAAAAAAGAGAGAGAGGGAAAGCAGAAGAGAGGAAGGTTAGTTTAAGTAGCTCAGGAAGGGGAAAAAAAGTCACGAAGATTTAAAAAGGTATTTTTGCAACCTTTATACGTCTATATATACACACACTGACTTGGTCATCTTCGCCGTCTTCGCTATCACTGAGCAAAAGGTCTTCCTGCAGTGTTCTGAAATAAAGAAAGGGGGTAATCAATGCAACTTAAAGGCTTTCAAATGAATCAACGCACCATACTCTCTCCAGAAATCACATGGTCATTTACAGACGAGGTTTAGATCATGTTTCAAAAACTTTAAACCCAACTAGAGTCAATCTGTCGCTCAGGCTTGGGAAACTTTCTGTACTCATCTGAAAACTTCTTTGTGCTCAAGTTTGTGCCTTCTTGTTATTTTTCTTGGAAAATGGTCTGCCCTGAATGCCAGTTTTACTGTGCGGAGGGGGGGGAGGCCAGGCTGAACCATTTCCTCTCCATGATAATAAGGATTTGTGCTTCCTAGAAGCTTTGCCCATAAAAAAAAGAACCAGTGTCATCTAGAGGAGACTCGACGTTTATGACGATTTTGCTAGGTGTTCCTAAATACCTAGAGACGATGTTGCTAGAGTTTTCTAGAGAAGACGATGTTGCCGAGTGTTCTAAAGAGCAATCAGCGTAAAGCTGGCTGTGAAATTAAGGGAGCACTGTGAGTACTAGTCTCACTCACATGCAACTGTTTATGGCTACAGTCATGAGACTTGGGAGGTCCACAGGCTCCTGTTGGGTCCTTAAGGTGCAAAAGTTCAGACAATGAAGACTTCTGGTTTCCAAATCACAGTTTGCTGTGACAAAGAAGCCAAATTATTTTTCCTAAAAATTAAGTGATGATGAACTGTAACTCCAATTTTTGGGCCACTAAAAAGTTTTTCAGATAGTATGCTGATTTTTGAGGGGGGAAAGAGAAAAAGATTAGAAATATACCTCTTGATTTAAGCAGCAAGATCTTCCTTGTTTAAAATCACCACTTACTATCACACCATTCCATCTTTCCCACCCTTCTTACAATTGCAGCATGTTTTAAAAAATAAGGTTTGAAACGCTCCCAGTAATTTAGCCAATGACTCACCTAAGTTTTGCCCTGTTGTATGACTGATATTTTCTCTTTTGATGTTATTTATACTTGCGCTGATTCATCAGTTTCCTAGCTTTATCAGCAATATAAGAGTTCCACTTGTTATATCTGCAATATAATGGCCTACCAATTTGATAAGAACGGGAACGCACTTTTAATTCAAATGTTACGGGGGGTTGATCACTACAAAAGATTTCCATCATGGTGAATAGGTAAATTCTTGGAAGCAATTCACCTGCTACAAGAATATAGTCTAAAATACTGGCTCCTTGGGGAGAGATATAAATAAAGTTAGCTATCTGATCAGATGGTGGCCATGGTTTGATATACTGGGATCCCGAGTCAACTCTGATGTTCAGTGCTCTAATAATTATATTATTTTGAAATTGTTGTTTTCAATAGATGTAGGCTGGCTGGAAGCTGTTGCTAGATTTCTTCCATATGTTTTTAAATGATTTTAGTATTTATTGTTTAATGGACATGTTCTGTTTCTGTTTTATTCATAATCCAACCAACCTACGGTTGAAGGGATTGAAAATGAAATAAATGAAAATATTACCACCGTTCCTCATAAAATCATCAAAATCTCCATTTGATAATTCTATGGACGCTTCTGTAATGCAAATCTGACTTAGCACTGTATGCCAAACTGAGATCTTTTCTTTAAAGAAAAAACACACCTTAAATGGATTTCATTTTTTGCATTTGTTCTAATAATGAAAACCAGAGAAGCTTTGGCCTCTATTCTTCTTCTTGTGCTCAAATAGCTTAATAAAGGCAAATACTGTTCTTCCCCCATTTAAATGTCAGATTTCACTCTGAAATTACATCTAAATGAAGACACGGAAACATGAATACTTCTGGGATGGATACAGGCAGTTGTTTGATATCAAATAATGCTCCCAAAAGCTGAGAAGAGGAAGTGATAGATATCAAATCAAAATAAAATCACAGGAGGAAATGGGGCTGTTAGCCAGGTGATAAGATCTAATGTGTTGAATCCAGCAGTGGATTTCTGCTAATGAAAGGGGGGGGGGAGTTTCCATCATTTCCTCCTTTCTACTGCAAACCTCTCACGCTTATGGTCCTTGCTCCTCCATAAACAGCATTTCACGGGGATATTTTTGCCTGCAATAGGATGGGGGAGGCAAACAGAGTCCTGGTCGGTTGTTTACAATCCCTTCTGTCAGCAAAATTATTGCTGGATTTAGTGTTGCTTCAGATATTCATTTATGCTCAGCTATACAAAAACATTCCTTGCACACAGAAAACTACCATGTCAGGAGGAAAGCATAGCATTTTTTGGTGGTCAAAGAGGACTGCCTCTCCTTTTTCATCAGGCGAAAAGCTGGTTGGATATGTTTGTGTTTCAATAATTTTGCAAATATTTTAAATACTGGATACACTGTAAGGGCAAAACCTCTCTTCCGGACGTGCTCATTTCCTGTATTCAAGGAATGTTTCTGCACTGAGCACTCGTTCACATGAACATAGAATGGAGAAAACTGGCAGAATCAAACCCAATAACATTCCTATTTAAAAATCCACGCTGCTTCCCATAAGGACAGCTTATATTGTGATTTTATGTTACGCACAATATAAGAACAGGCAAACATTTGACAAGTGAAGTTCTCTTTTAATAACCACTGCAAAATGTTTTTCTTGGGCTGCTTCCCCTGTTGAAGGTACACACAGCTTCATTTCCTTGCCCTTCAGTTACGTCACTAAGAAAACAAGAGCTGGTTTGCGAGGGACTGGAAATGCTGTTAATGAAAAACCCTTTAAAGAGCATATTCTTGGCTCAAGGAAACGGAGTGCTACTCCTTTAGCACTGACAACGCTCTTCCGAGCGTTCAAAGCAAGCATGTTCTCTTGGTAATGGTTGCAGCAAACTTGCACGGTAGGGCTAGTACTCCCATCAGATGGGGTTCGCTTGAAATGCCCGCGCAGCCTGGCACAAGCGGTGGTCTGTTTTAGACACTGTGGAAACATTTAAATGGGTACAAGTTTTAAAGTCCCATGGGGCAGGCTTCCTTAACGCCAGTTTGCAGAACTCAAATCAGATGCGTGAATCTATGGTTCAGAGTTCTGGGCACTTGGTCTCTCTCTCTCACACACATGATGTTGTATTTCCTTCCCACTTCATGAAAAGAAGCCTCTAACACAGCTGAAACATTCAAACTAAACCTATATTGCAAAGCTCACCATAAGCCTCTAGATTCACCTCCAATCACATGGGACAACACTTCTGCCAAACTGACAGCATACTCAAGTACAACGGCTGTCACGGCAATCAGCCTCTTATTAAGCCTCAGTCAATGTAAACACACCCTAATGAAGTTCGGTCCTTCGGCATTTGTGGTGTACAATGGACCCTATTATGTTAAGAAAGAGATCTATCGAGGGATTACAGCAGCATAACCACAATCCCTGAAGGGCAATCCTACAGATACTTCCAGAGGACTAATAAGGAGGTTCTCTGCATGAATGGCCTCTTTCTTCCCAGTTCTACAGCGCAGGCTACACAAAATGACACAGTGGCAAGCACAGGACTTTAAAAAAAAAAAAGATGAAAGCAGGGGCAAATGGGTAACTGCAGTATCCTATCACAAGAGGCCAAAGGTGACTAACAAATCTTTTAAGATCTTAAAAGATTTGAACTTGTGCAAGATATTATATGAAATGATTCTTTCATCTGAATATCCTCTTGTGGCAATTTAAAAGGCGGCAAAAATCATACACACACAGATTCTCAAATCAGGGTCAAAAGATTCTGTTGCTTTAATAGTAACTCTCTATTAGCTTTCTGAGTCCAGGCAATGCACACTATTGAGTATTCAGAGAAGAGAACTGGAAGCAAGCACACACACACACACACACACACACACACACAGCCAAGTCAGGCTGCTGCAATTCCAAGAAATGTTGTGAGCTTCCCTGCATATTATATAGAACGTGATGGTAGAATCTTGGACTGGTCAACTTCAACCCACTCCCCTGCATATTAAGCTCTCAGCATAAAGAAAACGAATCCCAGAGAGAATATAGCCCATAATGTGCTAATTTACTACAAGCAGGGAGGTTTTTTAGAAGTGAAACCACCCCCCTGCAGTATGAAGCTGTGCAATTCAGCACTCTTCCTCCACAACCTACTTATTGTATGTAATGTACAAAACCCCCTATTTAGCAACTCCAAAACGGACTCTGCTTCTCTTACAGCAATTGCATATAACTGGCAATGAATGTGCTTTAGGTACACGGGTTGGTTCCTCCATTTAACTGTGAACAAGCAGGAATTTTAGGACATATATTTGTAGGAAACTGTACAATGGAACTGGCCTTTTCTTAGGTCATATCCACCCTTCGTCATCTGCTCTTAAACATCTTAAGAAAGAAGTAATATGGGTTTCTTATCCCATATGCAGATGAACCCTCTTCGAACTATGGCATTAAGTGGGAAGGCTATCTACCCATTACCCAAAGACAACACCATTTATTTTTCCATTATCTTATGAAGGGCTTCTTCTAGAAAGAAAGACAGACAAATTGCCTCTGTTGCCATATTATTAATAGCTACCAGATAAACCTATTAATAATACAGCCAGAACTTTGCAACTGATGGATCGTTCGTAGGAAGGATGGATACTTAAAAGCTTTACAGAGGAGCCAACATTTTATTACCTGGAAACATGGGCAGAACATTTCCTAAACAACGATTCTGAACAAGCACTTGAATGCTGTGGTGGGATTTAAGAGAAAAGGCTAGATTTTTAGCAACGACGTCTTATGCCATACATTTCCATAATGTTTAAGCCTTCTCTTTTAGGGCATCACCCAGTCAAAGGCAAGTATTAGGAAATGTTTAATTCCACCACTGAAATCCATGTAACTTTAATTTGTGTAATTTTGACAGCATCATTGCCCTTAATCTTGGTGGCTTTTTTAAAGCTCTTGCATTTTTAAGCAGCTTTATCCACCGCAGTGCCTCCAGCAACACCACAGAGAGGAAGGGGATAGAGGTTTGGGTTAATTACAAACAGAAGCTGGTCTCATTTCTGAGCTTTGATTGTAAACTTGAATTTTACTGCGTTGTCTTTACCTTGTAATCCTCTTTCTGTATTGTTTATAGTCAGGGTTTTTTTTCCGGGAAAAGAGGTGGTGGAACTCAGTGGGTTGCCCTTGGAGAAAATGGTCACATGGCTGGTGGCCCCGCCCCCTGATCTCCAGACAGAGGGGAGTTGAGATTGCCCTCCGTTCCGCAGCATGGAAGGCAATCTCAACTCCCCTCTGTCTGGAGATCAGGGGGAGGGGCCACCGGCCATGTGACCATTTTCAAGAGGTGCCGGAACTCCGTTCCACCGCGTTCCTGCTGAAAAAAAGCCCTGTTTATAGTACATCTTGCTTTAGATAGCTGGTTGCTGGCATTGTTCCCTAATTCTGCAATCCTAGTCCTATTGGTTCACCAGTTGTCTTACGTTGTCTAATTGCACTGTTTTATATTCTGTAGTCTGCCTTGAGTCTCAGAAAGAAAGGCAGAAAATAAATAAATAAATAAATAAATTGGGTGCATCACTTTGAGCAGACATTAGAAAGGCAGCTCACGCATTTTAGAAAATGAGCTAATGAATTCAAGCAAGCTTTTAGTTTAAGGATACATTTTAAAAGATATTTAGGCCTGCAGGAACTGTGAAAAAGACACACAATCTGCCTTTGAAACCAATACTTAGAAGGAGAAAGGGTATATTTTAAAACGGATTATTTCAAAAAGCAGAAACTTTCACTTAGGCTAATTCTGCACACGTTGGATAATGCACTTTCAATGCACTTTAGCAATCGTTTGAGGTGGATTATTTGTTCCTCACACAAAAAAAATTCGTTCCAAATGATCTATAAAGAGGATTGGAAGTGCATTATCCAACGTGTGCGGAATCACTCTAAGACTAGCTGAGGCTAGAGAGGACCAATGTAAATCGACGGAGTGCACTCTCTCTCTCATTCTCTCTCTCTCTCAGGCACCTCCAGCTGGAGAGAATAAACCTGGCACCTGTTCTTGTAAACAACAAAGCCTGCTTCCATTCCAGCCAAGCCAGGTGCTAAACTTAAGGGCTGAACTCAAGAATGAAAAGCCCTCTGGGAAATCCTCATTCGCTCTGCAAAGCTGCATGTTTAATTTGGGCGCGCACAGATGCAGAGGGATTTGGGCCTCTAATTAGCCGGCACAAGCCCAGCTTGTTTTCTGTCAGCGGCAACGACACGGTGGCTCAAGGTAGATGGAGATTCAGATGTTCATGTGCATTTTGAAACAGAAGAGGAAAGAGAGAGAGAGAGAGAGGCAGCAACGCTGCAGAGAGCAACATTTGAAGGAAAACAAACATGAGACTCAGGCACAAGTCCTGGGTCGCTTACTCCGTTTATATGCTTGGAATTCAAACCCAGGCTGTTTCTTCCATATTACTGTGGAGTGACAGAGCGATCTTGTTAACTGCAGGTAAAGGACTCCTTGACAAGTAAAGGCAAGAAGTTCTCCTACACTGGCTACCACTGTAAGATGACTGGTGCGCAAGCACCCGATAAGGTATGGCCGCATCCAAGCAATGAATAAGTTCTATATTCAGACGTAACAGCAACACTACTTCTGTAGCTCGCTGGAACTGTTATGTCCAATCAGATAACCTTCATTTATTTATTACTTCATTTATATCCTGCCTGCCTCCCCAGTGAGGACCCAAAGTGGCTTATGCTGGTCTTTTCTCCTCCACTTTATCCTCACAATGCTGTAATGTAGGTTAGGAAGGGTGCGTGTGACTGGCCCAAGGTCACCCAGCAAGCTTCCATGGTGGTGGTGGTGGGGGAACAAACCCTATTCTTAAGGACAGTGATCCCTAGTGCAATTTATGAAGGTGCCCTGGTACCCACCGGTGAGTTCCCCGAGACCCGCTTTTTTCTTGAGCCTTGAGAATAATATCCAAAGAGTCTCAAATGGAAAACAAAGACAAGGCGCTATGAACTGATTGACCAGCAAAACTTACCCCAGGCAAGCAAATCAAAGCCATGTGCTCTTGACCGGGACATAGACTCAGGCTTTCTGATGCTTGGACTCTCAGAAGCTTATACCCTAAAAACCTTGTTGGTCTCTAAGATGCCACTGGGCTCAAATCCTCCTGTGTCCAACACAGCTACCTATCTGAAACCTTCTTATGACAGTGAACTTTGAAATCTCTCCCTCCGACTAGGCAGTAAGTAAACCCTCCCCGTTCTTTGTAAACTCTCCCCCAAAGCCTAGAGCCTGTCCTGGTTTTCCTCAGCCTCTTTGGCGCAGGAGGTATTTCACTGGGCCCACGAGGCATTGCCTTTGTGTTTACAGGGAAGATGCTCTTGGAATCAGCTGCTTCCATCGTAGAAAGATGCTTGGCGTGGGTCTGCCCAACGTTTTACGACTGATCCTGATCCACATCATTTAAAGGCTTTAAAGGTCAAAAAAGCAGCAGCTATTAGCATTGTTATTAACAATGGAGTTGATGTAAGATAGGTATAACATGCTCCTATGGGACTGTAGCAACCAAAAGTGGGGCAGGAGCACTGTGATCTAATTTCTGGGCTGTCTTCAAGGGAAGTTCCATGTGGCATGCATTGCCCATAGTCTAATCCAAGAGGAATGAATGATAATGGCTAAATCTATGTTCCACTAGTGGGTGCACTAGTAATCTAGATGAAAAAAGAAACGCCAGACCACAGACAGTATCTGGAATTTCAGAAAGAAAACCAGGTCCTTGAGCACCCCTGAAGTTGTGAACCTAACAGCAATCCCATCCAGAATATGCACTCCTCCAGTCAACTCGTCTACTGACAGTGCAATCCTATGGTGAATTACTCCAGTCTAAGCCCACTGGAGTCAATGGACTTAGACTGGAGTGACTCTCCATACGATTACACTGTGAGTCACCTTAACATCTTCTCACTACTGATTTTGTGTTTATTCACCCTAATTTAGTCCATTGCAGATTCCAGGCACCTAATTCACAGATCTTACCAATGATGAAAAAGAGAAAGCATACAGATAGCACTTTACTCTGTATCTCTGGATCAATTTTGACTGCGGTTTCATGTAGATGCTTTTAAAAAGAGTAAGATCCACAACTGAACTCCAATCATACACACAGACCCCACAACAGGATACCTCCCACATTGAAGAAGAAAAATCTCCCAGAAACAGCTTCCTTGTCTTCAGGTAATATTCTGCAAGGTAATATTCTGAGTCTCAATTTTGAGGGATGGATACCACAGTCTGTGATTTGAAAAGCCACTGCCAGTGCAATTTTAAGCAGAGTTAAACCTTCCTTAAATCACCTGAAGGTCAAAGGATTTACAAGAGCGTAACTCTGCTTATGATGGCACTGTATGAATGCCGTGCAGAGAAATCAACCGGGACAGACACACTTCCTGACGAAGGGCAACTAGTAGGTTAATCAAAGCAGTTTCCATCCTAAAACTGGGGATGAAGCCAGAATGAAATGGATCGAGCTGCATTCAGGAGCATCTGGAGTGGTCCAGCTGCAATCTGCTCAAAAGAGCTTGCCCCACAAAAGGACATTCCAGAATTTATGCAAATCAGACTGATGAACTAAAGGTGCAGTCCTATACATACTTAAAAGTAAAGGCAGTCCCCTGTGCAAGCACCGAGTCATTACTGACCCATAGGGGGATGTTGCATCACGACATTTTCTTGGTAGACTTTTTACAGGGTGGTTTGCCATTGCCTTCCCTAGTCATCTACACTTTACCCCCAGGAAACTGGGTACTCGTTTTACCAACCTCAGAAGGATGGAAGGCTGAGTGAACCTTGAGCCGGCTACCTGAACCCGGCTTCCGCCGGGATCGAACTCAGGTCGTGAGCAGAGCTTGGACTGCAGTACTGCAGCTTACCACTCTGCACCACAGGGCATACTTACTCATGAGTAATTGCAGCCAAGTGCAATGAATAAATCTCCAAAGGATAAGACTGTAAAATGTCTTTTAAACTGAATGACAGCTAAAGTTAAAATTATGATGGAAACTAGCCCTTAGGGGTATTAATATGCACAGAGCACGAATAGACCCTTATGATGAACAGCATATAACAAAATATATCCTGTATCTCAAAGGATACAATACAACACTGCTTAAGTGAACCATCCCTCTCTATTGACACTTCTATTCAAATTGTACAGAGGGAGGCTGGTTGTCTTCACTTATTAGAATGCTTTTGAAAAGCTCCCAGACATGACCCAGTATCTATCAGCACCGTCAACAGATTGGAATAACATTGCAAAAACTAATTTCGTTACTCAACAGGACTTCTGGAAAAATTATCCTAATTAGGCTAAATCAGCAGGTGACCACAGGAGCTGCTGCTGCTAATGGTGAGAACCAGAGAACATTCACTCACACTTTCCCACATAGGTATCACTTTCACACCAACCCCCCCCCCAACAACTCCAAACACACCTCAGCTTATAAAACAGTTGCTTTTGTATGCACACATGTTGATTGTATGCACATGTGTGACTGACAGAATATATATAATTTGGGAAACAGCAAAGGAAACACAAAAAAATTAAATAAAAATATGAGTGTGTCAGGTAAAATTTCAGAAATTCTTCCATTTTTAAAAAAATGTTTCTTATTCTTTATGCCACTCAACAGGACCCAGGCACCTTATGGTAAATTACAGCCAGTTAACAATATGGTATAATAAACACTCTAAAATAAACGTAATAAAAATATTTCAAATATAGCAAGTCTTCAGGCAGGACAGCCCGGACCTGAATAGCCCAGGCAAGCCCGGATCTAGGTATTGGTGTAGACTTAGGACCAAACTACACAAGACATTTATTAATGTGTCAGTTCAGACTTCACATGACCCAAAGAAGGGTATTTCCTTGACCCAATCCTTCCACCAGGTTTATGGTGGTTGAGGCAGACGAATCACCCAACCAGCCCCTCCCAGCAGGGGAGGGGAGATACATCCTGACCTATTTCTAGTAAATCCTAGCCACCCTACCCCGTGTACCTTGAGGATGTTTTGAGATGTGAGGTGTAATGTTTTAGCCTTAGATGTTTTAGCGCAGTATTTTAGTGCAGTTTTATATGATTATATGTTTTTATTATATGTTGTGAATCCGCTCTAAGCCTGCTTGCAGGGAAAGCGGACTATAAATAAAATAAATTTAAAAACTCTTGCGTAGTTTTTCCCCTATAGTGACCAAGAAAAGGGGAGGGCAGAACAGCTGGAGCACTCACCTCTGAAACAAGAGGGAAACCCCTCCACACAAACACAGCCCCCCTCCCCGCCTGCTTCCTTCCCTTTTGCTCTTCCTATCAGCACATCTTCCTCTCCCCCTCCTCAGACCTCCTGGCCACGTATTTTCCTCATACCTACTCACTCTGTCAGGCGACCTCCTCCCAACTTTTAAAAAAAATGCTCTTGGTTTGCAATGTCTGTTCACAAGAAGCAACTGCAGCTTACTATGGGAGGGTCAGGGTGCGTGCAATCCTTTTTTTAAATCTTCCGTATTTTCACGGAAACCTGGGGGTTATCCTAAGTTCACAGAAACATGCTCTAGTGCCACTTAGCATATTTTTTTATCTGCACAGGAAGGTTGCTTATCATTATTAGTTTCAGACAGGCAGCCATGTTGATCTGCAGTAGAACAGCAGAATTTGAGGCCAGTGGCACCTTAGCTCCCTTCTTCAGATATATAGAGGAGAGCCTTGAGCATTTATATCCCAGTCAGGATGCAGGCCAGGTGAAGCAAAGCTGGGAGTCAGGATGTAAAGGTGCAATGCAGCTAGGTTAGATTTCTCCACTCCTCCTTGTGGGATCAGTAAAAATGTTATGTTTATAATGTTTATGTTTTGAAATGATACAGTAAACCAGTAGCAGCATTTTTAAAACAGCAAAAGATCTAACTAATAAAGGTTTCAGATATAGCAACGATCAGGCTGTCTAGGAATATCAAAACACTAAAACAAAACGGGATGGATCCTGTCTAAAACTTCTGTGCAGAAAAAAGCACAAATTTCCCTTCCTCTTTCCACATCCCTGCAGCCTGAAATGCTCTCCCTAAAGTTGCTCTTATAGTACAACAGGCACCCAGGAAAAGCATAAGGGGAGAGTTGCCACTAGAAAGGGGAACGAGTGATAATCCTCCATCCCTTTGTGCCCGTGGATCTTTTCAAAAGGTTTCAACCCATTCTTTTTATTTATTTATAGGAATTTATATCTCAACTCTCCAAACAATACCCTAAAACCATAAAGACAACATAAATTAGCAATATTAAAAAAAGCCATTTAAAAAGCCAGGCCACTAAGGAGACAAACATAAAACGACCACTATACAGCCTAAAACATATCCATAAAACAGCTAAATGTTATTTGACATCAAAACCCACCGTGTATGTGTTGTTAATATAAGGTCAGCTCTTTAGCAGATCTACTTGTTTCCAGGATCATGACTTCTACAGTAATAATATAATACCTACCAGGGTGACTGTGTACTAGAAATACCCAAGCAGAGGATGAATGAAGATTTACTTAACGCAGAAATCAAGGGTGAAAGCACCTGCTGCAAACAGGTATTACAAAATCTGTATCTTACCTTAAGAGCAGAAAGAAAGCTAAAGTCTGCAACAGTGCCAGTGATTTTAATTTTCAAGAAGAAAAACTGTGACTACGTTGCCGAATCCAGCATTTGAAGTTTTACACTAAGATCTTTTTAGGCATTGTTATTTATTTGTTGCTATTTTAATTTTGCTACTTCACACTATTTTTAGGTAGACTGTTTCCAAGAATGTTAGTATTCTCTTGTTTTAATTACTATTGTTACTGCTCTTAATTAGTATTTAATTGATTGCTTGGATCATCTTAAGCTGCCCTGAGTGCTTTAAAAAAAAACAGTAGAAAGTTGGGATACAGTCTTTTGAAATAATAAAAGGATATACTGAATTGCACTTTTAACATTTGGAGAAGGAAGAACTCAGCAATATTTATTTTAATGACAGACAAGGAGAAAGACCAACACTGGGCTCCAGTCCAGACTTCTTCATCTGTCAGATTCTATTTGCTCATCTAATTTGGCCAGAAAAGGGATCCTATTTGTTCTCGCCCCCTACCCCGGTCCCAAATTTCCAAAACAAACTTGCCATGTAATGTGGTGTTGGGGAGATGATAGCACTATTTGGAAAAGAAGCCCCACTGGCCACAATAAAGCTGTTTGCACATTTCCTCAGAATGCAGCCAACTTCAGTCATCTTGCTGGGAACAAATCTTTTACAAGAATATAAAGGTGGCTCCTTTCTCAGAAACCTCTGGGTAGTTTCCTTAGTGGCTGTCTGTCCCTGCCCAGAATTTTCATGCACCATCTCAATGCCCTGGAAACTGGAATGGGCATGTGATCTACCCAGGATAGAATGCATGCCCCAAGACATTTAAGATGTAGTAGCCATAGTACTGAGGTAGCAGCCATAGTACTGAGCTGGCACGGTGTGCATTTGTTTTCATTGATACATGGATTTTTTTGTACTATCAGACAGCCCTTAACTGTTTAGCTGAATTCAAGTCCAGCACATTCCCAACAAGTGGTGGCCAAAAGAACTCAGTTTTGAGATTAACAACTAACCTGCTAAGATATAAACCATGATCCTATGTCCTAGCTCTGTATATGAAAATCAGCATTTCCCTCTGACATTTTATGGAAGCCCCATTCATTTTATGGAGTTCTCTGCACATAACTAGGAATGGTAGCCTTGTTCACACATGCCCTTGATCATGGCTAAATCAAGGCGGTATTTTGTAATTCCAAGTATGTGCCATGTAAGCACAGAATTTCAAACTGGGAAGGGAACCAACTCAACTGTTAATTTAAAATGAAAAGGCACTTTTCACAGGTACAGTTTTCATAGTCATGTGAATATGAAAGATAGGGGGAGCAACATTTGATTTGGGAGGTGCTGTAGCTTAGTGGCAGAGCATCCTCTTAGCATGCAAAAGGTCCCAGGTTCAATCCCCAGCATCTACAGTTAAGGGTCAGGTAATAGGTGATGTAGAAGACCTCTGCTCCAAGACCCCGGAGAGCTGCTGCCAGTCCGAGTAAGCAATACTGATTCTGACGGAGCAGTGTTCAGATTCAGTATAAGGCAGCTTCATGTGTTCACGAGTGAATTCATCATTCCATAGATGTCAATTGACTTTGGTTTGGTGTGGGGCATAAACAGCCACGAAAAGTCTCTAAGTGTCTGTTAAAGCCATTAAGATGCCAAAAGACTGCATTTCTCTTCCCTGCATAACTTCCTGGGTCAGAGAGTACATCTGGTTCCACTTAGTTCATGTGGGTGGAGTGCCCCTTTGCAGTGGGAACGTAGGTAAACAGGAACAGCCATGTGGTTTGCCAATCATGTGATTACTTCCCCCATCACTACTTTGGGCAAAAATAACCTTCCACCTGGGTGGCTCACATGGCTGAAGCGTGCAGTCATTACTGTGACATAGTAGAGGCTTTTTGGCGGCGACCATGTATCAGCTAGGAGAAAAACTCAATCTTCAAATCAATACTCTTCCAACTTCTTTTGGAAGTCGGTTCAACTGCATTACAGGCATTACATTTCACAAATGATCAGTAGTGGAAGCAACATAAAATGTGGCTATTCCTGAAATGCTACAGCAAACTATATTATACTAGAATTCAAAGTTTATGATATCAGCAAGTGATAATTATGTCATATATATTTAAAGCCCTAATTATCCTAACTTCTGTAACTGTTCTTCAAATGCACAAGAAAAAATTAAGTTTAGCTACTTACGACGTTCCTTGCTGAGAAAGAGACAAAGTTTTAGAAGGTGCATCATACTGTTCTGTAAAAAAGAAAAAAGGGGTAATTTTTTTAAGGCTTCGCATGCATCTGTACCTTCAATACGTTTTGTTGTACACTGTTTCTCTCTCCAGTAATTTCATGCATATGATATATCGGATTAAAATCATGGTATACAGCTAGAACATTGCTGAGAGCACTGATCAACAATGGAGGCTAGAAAACAAACCTTGGAGACAGGCAGAATAGAAATGCTTTAAATAAATAAATAAAACAAAATCCCTCCTCTCTGCTTCTAAGTCCTTTTGGTGATACTGAATTTTTCCTCTGTTTACAGAATATAATTTACAGTCTAAGCAGCTGTCACCTGTGGGTTTGGGGGTCCCCCCCCCCTCAAATCTCATCATGAGTCAATTAATCCTGCATACATTTGCCTACGAGAAAAAATTCTAAAGAAAAACGTATTTTGATTTTACATGATATGCATATGCATCTCAGCAGATGTTAACAAGGGGTATTCCTTTTCCGCTTCCTCCACCTTCATATACACACAGGATTTCCCATCTGAAGTTTGCAGTAAGTACTTGTATTGAAAATAAACAAAAAGATTTAAGCATCAGCTGCCTCACTAAATCGGGAACATGTTTTTAGTCAACCTAAACTTTATTCAGCTACATGTTGCAGGCTTATTATTTACGAGTTACTACACTTGATTTCAACATGCTGGACCCTGCACAGATAATGACATTTGAAAATTAGGGCAAGTTGCAAAGAGGGAAATCCCCAGATAGGTAGTAAAATGCATCTTTCTCCTTTAAATCTCAACTGTGGAACATCTCCCCCCAATAAAAAGGGGATGATTGCGGTCTGCACATGTGTTCCGATCACATTATATAAAGTAGCAAAGGCAACCAAAATGCCATATGAAGTTTCCAAGGCTTCGGGTACGATTTGGGGTTGGGGTTATCAATCCAACCAGACACTTCCTGCTGTATCACTGGGGCTTGCCTACACAGTTCCATGCCATCAGGATTCAGTTCATGCCATCAAACATATAGTGTCAGATGAAATACCTGACACTTGGCCAAGGACCCCCATATTCTGCAATGGCACAACAGGAACCACACACCTTGACATCTGTGGAGTTGCCATGGTTACCCAAAACGGCATCCGAACCCTAAGAAAGTCTTCGGCAAGACCGGGAGCCATTTTTGGTTGCTACAGCAACCCAGTGGGATAGAAAGGCCTCAGCTCAACTCAAGCTGGCGAAAACAATAGCAAAGGGGGGAAGCAGGATGGAAAGAGGAAGGGGAAGCAGAGGACCCCTTGCTATTTCTCATAGGTTAATTGCAAGTAATATTTGCAATAGGTATTACATTTGCAAGTAATATTTGCAATAGATATTACATGCACTGGGATCAAGCCTCCCAGGCAACACTGTAAGGTAGCCTTGCCCTCTTTTCAATGAGTTTTTGGGATTTCCTTCCAATTCCTACTGAAATAACAGAGCAGTGGGATGCAGAAGGTTTTTATCCAAGCACCCACAACTGATCGGCTT
Organism: Eublepharis macularius; assembly: GCF_028583425.1. Classification (NCBI taxonomy): domain Eukaryota; kingdom Metazoa; phylum Chordata; class Lepidosauria; order Squamata; family Eublepharidae; genus Eublepharis; species Eublepharis macularius. Next base: position 18,785,122 of record NC_072799.1, on the reverse strand, counting down.
TATCCATCTTACTTACTCTGGCTCTGAATTACTGATCCAGCATGCTGGGATTCCTAGAAAGAAGGAAAATTGAAGTTGTTTAGCACAGCAAAGCACAGCATAAGAGTAGCACTAGCAACCAAGAAGTCACCTGTTCAAATTTCAGCTCTACTGTGAACTTTCAATGCTCCCATCTGCAATACGGGGATCATACTGGCCTATCTGGCAGGGCTGATGGGAACTTTACTGACATAATGTACGAAAAATGCATTGAACCCTTTAAAGCACAATCTAACTGTTAAGATACTCCGATTTTTTTCAGAAGAGGTGTTCAAAGAGGAATTCCAGATTATACTTTGCCCAAATTATATTTCTAGGCAGTTTACAACTGATCTCCCATAATTAAAAATGCACATTTTGTGGTTATCTAAAACCCAATGTTGTACAGCCTAAAACTGGACAAAACAATACCGATAATAATAATAATGGAAACAATAATAAAGGATGACCAACACATGAGTTTGAAACAGGATGCTAGATTAGATGGTCGGCAGGGCTCTTATGAAACCCATGCAAATAAAACTGAGGCAAAAGTAAAAGTTGGTCTAATTTTCATGCAAATGAAGTCTCCATGTTTTTTATATATAAAACATATAAATCAGTTAGAGGTAAGAAAGGGAGGCAAGTGTTTTTACCTTTGCAGGAAAAGGAAACTTAGAAGGCTCAGCAGTGCTAGGAGTATGGATAGCTGTCAAAGGAGGCGGCCATGAATGGGTCATTTCCTGGGGAAACATGGAGAAGAAAAACCAGACTTTAAATACTGATTTATATTCGCATCCTATCCACAACTTCAGGGCCTTGGGAAACCCCAAGCAATAGAACATGGCAAAGATATGCCACAATCAGGTTCTGTTTTCTGGTGACGGGGGACCTTGGCTCTCTAAGTGAAGGGGCAGACAGGTGGACTCAGGGTTGGTGGATGGGGAAACTGGGCAGAACAGGCTGTTTTTTTATCCTAGGCCGTTTCCACACTACTCATCTTCATCCGGAATGCTGCGGAATGTCACAGAAAAAACACGGAAGAACTCGCACGAGAAGATGCTATCTTCCGCATTTTTTCCGCAACATTCCGAATGAAGGTGAGTAGTGTGGAAACGGCCCTATATAGTGTTTTTCTCTTATAGACTATTACACTTTTTTTGCAACTTGTTGCTGCTTAATTAGCCACAAGGAGACGAAGCAGGATATAAATATTTTAAGTAAATAGACTCAAGGAAACAGAGATGATGCTGTCTGCCAACATATTATTTCTTGGGAGAATTAATATTCCACCTCCCCAGAGATCTGCATGAAGCTGCTCTCAAAATAAAAACCAATACAATTCACTCATAACAAACAACAAAAAGACTCATCTGCGGTCACCACCTGCCTCACCTCTGCAAGCAGAGATGCCCAGGGCTTGAGAAAAGGATTTTAACTGGTGGGTTGGACATTGCCTCTCTCAACAGCCTGTGAACATAAGGTACGGGACCCTGGCAACTTGTGTCTCTCCAATTTTTTATCCTGCCCTCCATCCAAGGAGCACAGAGCACCAGGTAGATTGGTTTGTTCACCTCCACTTTGTGGAAGTAGCAGCAATGGTCAATAGGAGTAGAGAAACAGCAGGGAGGGGCTGGAACCTCAGAAGCTGAAAGGAGGAGGAAACTAAAAATTCAGCCCTTCTTTTTTTTTAACTGAGACCCAAGTAAGCCTCCAATGGGTTTTACCCAACATGGTATATACTGCTCCTATTTAAAAAATTTAGATACCGCTAATTCTGGAAGAACAAAATCCTATTCATTACCAAAACGGCAAGATTAGGGGGTGTAGGAAGACATCATCATCATTACTCTGGTTTCATGCCCCCCATGTATTCCTGTTCAAACCCAGTGCACGGGAGTCACAAGTACCTAGACCTATTTTGCGCGTGTCAAAGAGAGGCAGCTCAAACTTTGCCGCTACAATTTACCCACAGGTGTTTACAAATGCTCATAGCATTCATGGCAGAAAAATGGGTTTCTTCCTACAGAAATATGTACTTCTTTAGAAACAACTCTTGCTAGAGGAGACTGCTGTGCACTTTGTTGCCAATGAAAAATGTCCAGTATAGACTCTCCCCCTACAGCACCCTTACCTATTTATAACCCAAACTGATTTATTTTGAGCAATAGATATGTCCCACCAATTAATTCTTTTTAGTTCAGCAGTTAGTTATTAGGCACAGAACAGTTAACTATCTCCATCACTGCGCTGGTGAAGGCCCCTTTTCCATACACCATATAACAGAATTGGCTACCACAAGATATGGTGAGGCCTTTAATTGGGCATTAAAAAAAAAAGGATAGCCCAGATTCACAGAAGACAAGCCTATCAACAGCTACTGGGCACGATAATGAAACTGAACGTCCATAAAACAGATGAGCATCAGGTGATAATCAGAGGCAGGGCTTTTTTTCAGCTGGAACGCAGTGGAACAAGTTCCGGAACCTCTTGAAAATGGTCACATGGCTGGTGGCCCCGCCCCCTGATCTCCAGACAGAGGGGAGTTTAGATTGCCCTCCGCGCCGCTCGCAATCTAAACTCCCCTCTGTCTGGAGATCAGGGAGCAGGGCCACCAGCCATGTGACAATTTTCTCTGAGGGCAACCCACTGAGTTCCACCACCTCTTTTCCCAGGAAAAAAGCCCTGATCAGAGGTGTCCACCTGGCATCAGTTGGAAAAGAATGCTGGAGGTTATCAGTCTTGGTACTTGACCATATTATTTGGGGAGCTGAATTACATTTCTCATTCATAGTGTTAACCATTTTTTTTTAAAAATCAAACACTATGCTTTGTTTTAAATCTTATCATCTTTAAATCTTTAATCGTTATATCTTTAAAATACTCTGGTTGCATTGTTTGCAATGTTCCATTGGAACTCATTACTGTCTCTCTACTTGCTTTGGCCAGAGAACTCACCTTTGGATTTGCCCCTGAAAGCAGATAAGAGAGACACAAAATAATCCCTTCCTTTTTAGCAGAAATCGGTATGTCTACTCCCCAAGTATCTCTCTCTAAACACATGTGGACCAATGGCAACAAACTCACCTTTAAAATTTCTTCAACACAATGGACTTCATTGGAGAAGGATTGCTGAAATATACCAAGAAAAAAGAATAGTGAGTTTGGTTCTTCTGAGGACTGGTGGCAGATTCACAAGCAGAAATATAAATTGCAAGACGAAGGAGAGCTGCTGAAATAGCTATTTTATGTGTCACGTCTGATGTTAAAAAAACCCTGCTTGTTAACACCTGCGGCTTTTTTAATTGCACTTGATTGTGTGTTCTAAGGGGGGAAATGGTCCCATATAAGCCACATCCCCAGTTCATTGGAAGTGAATGGATCTACTCCCATCCAGCAGCCAAAAATTAAGGATACTGTCTGGTCAGATGAGGTTGTGAATGTTGCAACACTTTCCTGCTATCACCACCGCCACAACCACAAACGAATGCTCCTGGCAAGTCAGACCACATAAGTGCCTCCCCCATTTTCAGGGCAGGCAGCAGGTACAGTCCTGGATCTGCATCCTATGAATGCAAGTCCTACATGGTGTCTTTTCTTTAGTTAGCTCTTTTTGCTGCTTGTCAGAAAGCACTCACAAAGTAACCACAGGAGGCTGCCCCTCCAAGGCACACAACTGGTGTGAACACAGCTAAAGTCACTCCTCACTTCAAGATCGTACGCCACACCCACCGCTTTGTTACAGAAGCACTCAGAAATTCACCTTTGTCCACCACACCCACACAAAGCTTAAACCCTTTCTGCAGGCACAGTAATTCTCCCTTCGAGGAGGAGAAAGCAAGTCTCAGCTAGGATTCAGCATGTTAAATCCAGCATTTAGCAAGCGTTTTAACACCCAATAGTAAACTATTATGTGGTGGAGGATCAGTGCTTGGAAGGAGGAAGGGGGAAAAAAGAAGCATCCCCCCCAAAACTTAAAGAAACTGCAAGTAACTAATCGAGTGCAACTGGATCCTGACAGGAGAGCTCCATGTGACATTACTCAAGAGCTTTGGGGGATTCTTTTTGAATCAATTTGCAAAACTCAGAGATCTCCTCACAAGTCTAGCCACTCTGGTCCAAACTGCTTGGTTTCTCCTCTCCACGCTTCCCGGTCTCCTCTCTGCATAAGGTTTCCACTCTACCTCCTGGTCCTTACCTCAAATTCCTATTCCTCTTTTCCACAGATCCTTTCTCCCTCCAAAAACATTCTTCCCCTTCTGACTTTCCAGCCCCTAGATTAAGTGAGCCTCTGACTGCCTTTCCTTCATGTTAGGCACACCAGCTGTTAAAAATTTTTGACTGCAAGATTTTGCTTGAACATTCCATGACATCATGCCAGCTAAGCCAATGGCGTGAGAGGACTTCTATGTGGCAGGAAGCAGCCAGTTCTTTTTGAATCCTATGTCCATATATTCTGTTTTACCTCCCTTCATAGCAGCCTTGCATCCTTTGAAGACAGCAGTATCGGCCATCATGTATATTTTCAAATTACCAGCATAAACATGATTGGTAACAGCAGTTCCATGGAACTTGTGAACGGGGATGAAAACGGACAAATGCATGCATGCTAAGTCCAACCTGTTCAACTGCAACCCAATTGTAGTCTCTGCTCTGGAGCCACTAAGAGTGAGTACCCAGTTTCCTGGGGGTAAAGTGTAGATGATTGGGGAAGGCAATGGCAAACCACCCCGTAAAAAAAAAGTCTGCCAAGAAAACGCCGTGATGTCACATCCCCCATGGGTCAGTAATGACTCAGTGCTTACCCAGGGGGACTACTTTTACCTTTACCTTTTTACCAATTATACAAACACCAAATCAAAACACATAATTTCTTCAATATATTTAAACTTTTTAATCCTCCCACCTTTGAGCAGAAAACAAACTCGGTTTCAGACACCACTTCAGGCAGAAGATGGATTGTCATCTGAACATGTCCTCTCTTCAATTGCTGTCCATATCCATCAACATCATCATTCCACAGACCAGACATGCAACCCTGGCTGTCTCTCAAATTCTTTGCTCCTGTCCTCACAAAAGCCAGGCCACAAACTTCTTCCTGGACAGCTTTGCAAAAGCTACCCATTCCTCCCCATTACTGGAGCTGCAGCCTCCTTTTTCTCTGGCCTCTCTCTCAAGTCCTCAACTCTGTCCAAAACCATTCCCCTCTCTCAATGCTCAGACCATAATCAGCTGACCCTCCCTCAAAATCCTTTCACTGGTATTCCATCCCCATCTGTATCCATTACAAGCTTCTTCCCCTTATTGTCAAAGCTCTTACACGGCTTTGCTTTGTCCTATTTCCCAACCTGTGCTCCTTCAGCTCTGCCACTCTCAATGTCCCAACAGGTCTCTTGCTCTCTTTTATGATTCTAACCCACTCTCCCCTGCTTCCCCCCCCCCGCCCATGTGGGGTACACCTCTCTCTCCGTTTTCCAAGACCCTCTTCAAAATTGACACGTAGCCTTCAGCTTATCCCCTTACTACTCACTCTCAACTGGCTATCAAGTTTTAAGCATAGGTAATTCATTACATTTCCCCACATTTGTCTCTTGCTATCCTCACTTTACCTATTTTAGATTTTAAGCTTCCTGAGGGCAAAGTCTGGTGCTGAACATATATGAAATGGTTTTACAGGCATACACAGTGATGGTGTCATATACATATTAAATAAAGAATGAAATTAACTAAAGCTCTTAATAGTATTTGAATGAAAACAGGCCTTGCAGAAGCTGAGCTTCTGAGACCAGCATTCCATACAAATCCTGAGCTCCTCTGCAACTATGGACATAATTTACGGTTGCCCAAATTCAGTCAATGGGTCTTATAAGCATAACTTGGCTTTCTCCTCGCCAACAACCTAAGCAGGAGACACGGGGTTAAGAATTTGCAGGCAGCATGCGAGAAAGACAAACTCTATTGTTCAACCTTGAAGTACAAGCACCACAAAATGTTAGTGTTACTTTTAGCATACATTCAGAGATAAGGTCTGACTAAAGGCAAATACTAAAATGTATACTTTGAAACAAAGCCAAGCTAACCAATCACAGGTCAAGTACTAGGGGCAGGGGGAAGTAGGGGCTTTGCTGGCATTGCCTCAATTGCCCTCTTTTCAACTGTCGACGGGTGTATTTGTATCAGATAAAATTACTCATATGTTTTTAGGGGAAGTTAATCCAGAAAGCTTAGTAAAGGAGGTAAAATGACATTTGTGATCATATCGGAGATCCAAAAATATACCTAAATAGTTTACAAATATTATTAAGCTTCCCAAATGAATTATCTCCCCCCACCCCACCCCCTAACAGAGGAAGCCATCAGTCTGCGGGTTTGGGCTGGCAACATTTCACAAAAACTTTTGCAAGGACAATTTAATCATTCAAAAGATACCCTGGGCTTTAAAACTAGTATGGTAGTAGAGAAAGGAATTGTTCAGCAACAGATAAGGAAACCCAAAAATTTACTTGTGGGTGCTGTTACATTATTTCCTCTAAGAGCTCAAAGATCCAGCAATTCGCCTGAGACCACACAGTGGGCTCCGAGCTGAGATTCGAACCAGGGACTTTGCAGCTAATGTGTCATTGTCTTAACCACTTGGCCACACTGTCTGTTGCATTTTTAGCCTACCCTTCCATCAAAGGAGTTCAGGGTGGAATACATGGTTTCCCCCGCCTCCATTCTAGCTCTCAACAAGTGGTGTTTAAACCAACAGCAGAACTCTCTCCTAAACAAGTGTTGCAACCATAATGTGCCATTTATAGCACCTATAAACCTATAAATCCTAGAGACTCAAAATACTTCACATTTTACCACAAGGAGAAAAAAATGTGAGGGCATCTCTTTTCAGCTAAGGGATGCTATGGAAACCATTGCCCTGTGTGGTTTGCAGCGTCCGTCCAAAGTATTATTCCCAGTTAAAGCCCGACCCTCCTTCCCTTTTTAAGATTCCATTTCCTCCCTTTTACTACCTTGTAAAATGAGTTAATAAGCAAGGGCACATAACACTGACATAATATTTAAGTATTATGGAAAAGGTACCTCATACTAGATGGCCGCATGACAGGTATAGGAGCATGCAAGCCTCTTGTGTTTCACAGAACCATTCATCAGGCAAAACAGAAAGGTAAGAGGATCTCAGGTGTATAGCAAACCATCTTAATTGCAAATGACCGGGGGGGGGGGAATTCTGTGCACCGCTATGTACATAAGGGACAAATGTACAGAAGAGGTACATGATCCAACAGCTTACTCCTCATATCCACAGGTAACAAGATCAGGGTGCTTTAAGTCTGCACTGGCCAAAGTAGCCAAGAGCATATGATCCTAACAAGGGGAATCTGTTTTAGTTTATTTCAATCCAACCCTTATGTACAAACCTGGGGATGAAATTATGGCATTGTCCCTGAGTAACTGATGGTGTAAGTACACCTAAATGTCACTATGTCCTGTCTTATTAGGGAGATAAATAGTATGTCTTGTGATGAGGGACGATGAGTTCTATTCCCCTATCCAGAAATTCATGACTAGTGCATGTGACAGCCAACCGAGTGTAGTAGTTAAAGGATCGGATAAGGATCTGTGAGACCCAGGTTCAAATCCCTACTCTGCCATGGAAGCTTGCTTGAGTGACCATGGGGCAGTCCCACACTATCAGCCTAACCTACTTTGCAGGGTTCTTGTGAGGATAATATGGAGGAGAGGAGAGCGAGGTAAGCCACTTTGGATCCCCACTATAAGTAATGAATTTGTTTTCAAGAATTCCATTTACAAAACACGTGAGAGAACTTCCATACATGGATGTGTCTGGGGTGCGTGTGGTATGGGGCAGATCCAGGGTCAATGCCTGGTTCATACATTGCAAGGGAATGAGACGGCCATGATGTGGTAGAATGAAAAGAATCACTTCAGAGTAGGGTTGCCAGCCTCCAGGTAGTGGCTGGAGATCTCCCAGAATTACAACTGGTCTCCAGGCCACAGAGATCAGTTCACCTGGAGAAAATGGCTCCTTTGAGGGGTGGACTCTATAGAATTATGCCATGCCAAGGTCCTTTCACTCCCCAAACCCCACTTTCTCCAGGCTTCTCCAGGTTTCAACCCCCAGATCTCCAGGAATTTCCCAACTTGGAGCTGGCAACCCTACTTCAGACTACAGGCAGAGTGTCCCATTTTGGAATGGCTGACTATGTTAAAAACTTCCTACATATAGAAAACCAGCATACAGATCAGTTTGGTTGGGGGTGGGGCTTGGATCCAAGGTCTGAAGGGAGAAGCAGAAAACTTTCATTCCACTAACAGAAATTAGCAGGAACTGTTAGCAGAAACAAAACTTGCAATCCAACCCCAGGGTGTTTTATGCCTTAGAAACAATACAAGAGTAAATTAAATGTCCCTCAAGATAAAAATTTTAAAAATCACATGAAATGAAATGTCTGGACATTTATACAGAAAAAATTAAAATACAAAATCATCATTTACAAATATAATAATAAAACTCTTAATATCTAATAATAAAAACACTATACAATCCAAAGGCCAATGATCCAGAGCAGAGCAATTACAGGCCAACCATGCTTGGGTCAAGTTTTAGGCCAAGGAACAGTCAAAGTTGGAAGCTTGGAGCGATAAAGTCCATTCAGGACTCTGCCACTTGGTTCTCCTGCATTCGTGAACCAAGTCTAGCCATTTCTGTGACTAGCAACACTCTGGGAACATCAAAAAACTAATTAATACAGAAAATAGGAAGATGGACAAATAGGTCTCTACCAACCTACAGCGATTCTTTGAACATTTGAAGGACTTATACTGATTCAGTCCACTGGTCAGTCTAGTCCAGTATTATGGAATGACTTGGCAGTGGCATTCACACACAGAAAGGTCTTTTCCCAGCACATATGAAAGGGGATCCATAACTAGAAATGTCAGGGGCTCATCCTGGAATCTTCTGCTTGCAAAGTATATCTGCTGCCACTAAGATGACATGGTACCTGGTACAATATGTCTTGCTAGCATCCTGAGTTCCCCACTCTTTGTAGCTCTGCAGTTCAAAGCACGTGAGAGCCAGATTGGTGCAGTGGTTAAGAGCGGCAGGACTCTAATCTGGAGAGCCAGGTTTCATTCCCCACTCCTCCACTTGAAGCCAGCTGGGTGACTTTGGGCCAGTCACAGCTCTCTCAGCCGCACCCACCTCACAAGGTGATTGTTGTGGGAATAACAACAACATACTTTGTAAAAACGCTCTGAGTGGGTGTTAAAGTCATCCTGAAGGGCTGTATATAAATTGAATGTTGTTGTTTGTTGTTGTTATTATGGAGATATTTCGGAAGGCGACTTGAATGTCACTACTTGGATGTTTAGGAGCATGTCAGATGAACGGCTGCCTGCCTGCCAATCTCAACATGGTGTCAACCGTGTTAGAAACTAGCTGTGAAACTAATGACGTAAAATTTAAAATCACACGAACAGACTTCTAAGCAAAAGTTCTTGGAGCAAGGGTGACGCTTTTGTGATGCTTAATCATTTACAGAGTTAATGTCTGAGGTGCTTCACCTTTTTCATTTGGGTAGAAGGTTGTTCTCATTTTACAGACTGGGCATGGAGGCCCAGAGACAGTGGCCACCCAGAGAGTTCATGGCTGAGCCAACACTGGCCAGGGACAAAGTCCAAGATACTATTCCAGTGGACCACACATGCAACTAAAATACTTTCCAGCCTGATGTGAATATTGGAACTTTGCAGTATACACTTAATTGCTATATGTGGGCTGCAGCATTTCACCAAGAGCATGTAATTTTTGCCAATTACACTCTACCCACAGACTGGGGGGCTCTGCCCCCAACCCCATTTCCCATTCTTTTTGTTTTCCTTCCTTCCTGGCTCTGCTTTCTGTAAATACACACTCTTTCTCCTCCCTACAATCTTCATGCCTGCCCACTTCTCTCCCTGCACTGAACATCTGTCAGTTTCTGAGTGGATACCTCATCAATTGGCAGTCATTTTGGATTAACCGGGCAACCCAAAACAGCCTTCAAGACCTCGCTTCGGGAATCATGGATTTGGGGTTTCCGAAACGGGCCCAGCATTCTGGGGCTGCTTCGGAAATCCCAAATCTTTGCAAATCGAGTACAATTCGGTTATTTTTCCTGAATCGGAAACCCAAATCGCACACCCCTAGACCTCAGCACAACCTATCTGATGCTTAGTAACCCCCCTTTTTCTAAATTTAAGAACATTTGCCCAATACATACCTGGCACCATTGTGCAGATTTTTTGACCCACATGTAGATTTGGAATTATGTACAATATAAAAAAAGTGAGAAGATTGGTATTGATGGGGTGTTTTGTAATGGATAGGGAGAAGATGGGCGTTAAAGCAGCATCTATGCATCCTTATGAACAACAGCAGTTGTTCACAGCAGTGCAATGTTGTAGTTAAGGGTTTCTAGCCCTGCTCAGCTCAGGTGATATTTGGGACAGTCACTCTGTCAACCTACCTCACAGGGCTGCTGTGAAGATGAGATAAAAGTGGCAGAGAAGTAAACATGCCACCATAATCTCCTTAGAGAAAGCAGGGGATTAAAAGCACAAGACAGACAAAGCAGCTCCTCTGGGTGGGAGATGAATGAGTGGAGTGCACAGAATGTGTTTTGGGGAAAGCTATGCCCTGACCAATTAAATGGGGGGGGGGAGAGAGATTATGAGTTGGTTTGGGATGCATAGGGGGCATCTACAGCAAAAGAGATATGGAAAAGTTGATGTGAATGGGGTTAATCCCTTGACGCTGAGCCAAACTGAGTAGCCAGCCACATAAGGGATGGAAAATAAGTGAGCTTTAATGCATATGATGACAGAAATCTTAAAGTTTCATTTCACTTCCTTTTGTTTGGTTTGCATTTCTCTTTTTGCCTGGAATGCCTAACACTCTTTGGGCTGTTATTTACTGTGACCCAGGGAAGGAGGCAGATTACAAACCTGAAATATGTCCCTATAACTACAGCTGCCTTCCCCCTGTCTCCAGTTGCATCTTTTACGATCGGAAAAGCACAGGTGATCAAAGCAACTACACTTGCTTCATTCGGGTAAGTTTTAAAGTCAGAGATTGCCAAGACATCTGCATTTGGTTTTTATGAAATTCCATTTTTGACAGGATTCAGGTTTTGTTTTCATTCTAAAAATGAGAATGCAGATGACTTGCCACGTGGAGATTCCCCCCCCCCCGGGCCTGCTCGATTAATATGAAAAGGAAGTGACACATTCTGGGTTGCCAGCCGTGTCTTCATTTCATTCCTATGGCCCAGTTCATCAGAGGCCTCACTAGAGAAGAGTCTTGAAATAGATGACAAAAGAGGCTAAACCCAAGAACACAAAGATCAGGACTTCATTTGCTCCAAAGCACTCCCAACCCCAACATACTCATATTAATTCATCATGGAAGAACTTGGCCCAGTGACATGAGAATGAATAAACAACAGTACCCCTGAACACGTGCTGAATTGCATTTCATCCACCACAATCAGCTCGTATCTACGAACAGAAGACAGGGATTATTTGGAGAATTATCTCCCCTCCCCCTCCCAGCAAAGTGACAATTCCAAAAGTCAGGAGCAGGTATTTCACAGCAGATAAGACAACCAGCTAAGCAATATCAAGGCCTCAATTCTTGAGAAAGCCCCTGTGCTTAAACTATACCGCCCCATCTGCAGCACTGGAATCATAATAATGACCTACTTTTCAGAGTCAACAACATAAGGATCGCAAACGGATAATTAGCTCTGAATGTTGGGCATGCTGCAGAATGGCCAATTCTTAGCCAAAACATTTGAACTGAACACGCAGATGGACTTAAAACAACCCCTGGCTACTACTTAATGTTGAACTTCCATGATGCTAATTTGTGCCGTTTCAGCATGGGGCAGGATGTGGTAAGGTGATCAGCAGTTAATGGAGATATGTAGGTTTCCAGATTGTGAATCTGGCCTTCTCGGGGAGGTGTAAAAAATTGCCACAAGAGACCAGCATTCCATCTGTCTGATGAATGTGTTCTGAACAGATTATCGGTTTTAGAGATCAATCGAGGGGAGAGTGGGGAGGAGTGCTGCCAACTGCTTTTTACAGAAAGTTTTGTTCAGATAATTCAAGATCTTGATCTTCCTTGCCCGTAGGCCAAGAAAACGAGTGTCTTGTCAGTCTTCATTTGGGAAGGCATCTTCCATGACTGTCCCGAATCGAAGAGGTTTACTTTGGAAAACCTAGCTATTGCACTCGTCCAAGGTAAAGCATATAGTAACAAGTTTCATTCCAGGAAGGCCTGGGATATGCAATTAAGCCAATTTGATTGTTGGCATCATGAACAGAGTAGAATGTGTAAAAGCATATATTTTAATTGCTGGTAAGAGGCCATTCCTGTGGTCTCTTTTTTGTTCAATGTTTCGGCATGTTCAGGGATATAGTGAGGCTGCAATTCTGCCAGAGTTCAAAATGTTCTACTGGCGGCAGATGAAAGTTTCCTGAGAATTTCACCTTTTTTCAAAAAGCAACTTTCTAGCCCTTATGATTTAAAAAGTATGTTATAAATGCAAAACTACTAAAATCCCACAATCCTTAGAGATGGCTAAATAAATGGATGGAGAGAGGGGCTTTGGTATCTTTGCCCCCTCCCCATGATTGCCATAGCTAGAACAAGTTATGCAAAACGCTAATTAATTCTCGGTTCAGAATTGAGATTGGTGGGTACACAGAATTTTGCATTTGTATACAGTGTGCATGTGGGCTGCCAAGCACCCACTGAAAGCAAGGGATCCCCTCTCCTCCAGCTCCTGTGCCCCACTGCAGCTACAGGCAATCACTGAATAAATTTTTTAAGAAATGGTTGTTCAATGAATAGTGTGATGTCACATCAGGGGGAAACCTGGAAGTGACATCAGTTCTCTCTTAGAATCACTGCCAATTCCTAGAGAGAACTGACATCACCTGCCCCCCCTCCGTCCAGTCTCCTGCTGGAATCTTCCTTCCTGATGATTTACTACATCTAGAATGCATATATATAGATATAGATATAGATATAGATATAGATATAGATATAGATATAGATATAGATATAGATATAGATATAGATATAGATATAGATATAGATACACACACACACACACTTTACCACCTCAAAAATGCATGCATGCAAGCACACACAATTGTTTTAAATTTAATTATGAAAAAGAACAAAACAAAGCAAGTAACAATTTGCCTACAAGTAGGCTTCCCATTTGCCTGCCGGTGGCAGGCGATCTCCCAGGGATTTGCCCCATTGCCCACTCATTGTTGGTGATCGATGGGAGGTCCACCACCAGCAGGCAACCTGGGAAATTGTGCACTGGGCGCGCTCCCAGTGTGGGACACAACGGTGTCACTTCCTGAAGTGACATCATCGCGCCCCTCATGGTGGATGTGCTCCCATGCTTTGCCTGGGGCTAACTCTGGCCCATTTGGACCCCGCAAAGCACAAGAGCACACCCATGGCTGGCATGAGAATGTCACCTCAGGAAGTGACGTCATCATGCAAGCACCAGGAAGCAGGCACAAGACACAAGCTAAGTACCAGGTCCCTCACTCCCCTGCCGAGAGGGTATATGGACCGGGCAACCCTACCTACAGACATCGAGGCAGGGAAGCTTTGCAAAAGTTGGTTGCTACTGTTCCTCATGAGGCTAGAAATGAATTTTAGCATGCTTTACTATAATATTAATGCTGATATTTAGGGTTTTTTTAGGCTGTGTGTTTGGTACATAGTGCTTTAGATAAATGATTACTTCCTTTAATTTGGCTGTTGTTGATTTTTATTGCATGCTTCAGTTTGTTTTTAAGCCTCTTTGGACACATTAAACAGAAAGATGAAGGCTAGGAACTTAAAGGAAAATAAAAGTTATTTCAGAGAACAGCAGAGTAAACACTGATACGTACAGCAGGGACTACATAGACTTAACCAACACAGCTCATAAAAATCCAGGCTTGTTTGGGAGCTTTAAAAATGTAAGCCACCCATAACATAATGCACTCAGTAACAAAACCAAAAGACACATGGAGCATTCATTTTACAGTCAAAACTGCTTAGAATTGAAGCTACGGACAGTAGAAACAGCACCCAGGAGCCTTGCAGCGAAGTATTATTAGTACAAACTGAGCCACAAGCAAATGCACCCACACCCCACACTTGCATGGGAAATGTCTGCTTGACTGCATCGGGACTTCTATAGTTTAGTGAACTTATGAGTCTAATGAATTTGTCTTTAACAGGTTTTGTCTAAAATAATGTACAGTGGGATGAGGATTTTGTGCATCCTAAGTGGATCAGCAGGAGTTCTGCATTTGTTTGCATGAAATTTAAATCTTCATTCAGCTACGAAATCTGCTGCAGCAGTCTTGGACAAGCCACCATGGCTCAATTCAGACAGCGTGCCAAAGTTTGCTTACAGCTTGGCATGATTTTTCGAAGTTGACAAACCGTGCTTTGCAATCACCTGGCAAGCCAGACCAGAAACAATGGTTCAAAGTGGGTAATGAAAACACGCGAATCATTTCAGGCTATAATTGATTGTTTGGAAAATCAAACAAAGTGTGTGGGGGACTCTATAAAGGGGAATTCCACTCACAGAATGGACTCTTCAACTCACCTCTTTTTGCTGCACCTCCACCTGTCCCCAAAAGACCTTTCTGAGGTTTGGGGAATCTAGAGAACTGCAGCTCAAGGGGGAAATTTATGGAAATCGCAGGCTTCTCCTTGTGCATATACAAGGCGTAAGTGGTGCTTGGCTACCACACTATGGATGATGCTACCAATGGTTTGGCATGATGTCTGAACCAAATCATTCTCTCTCAGGCCTAATTTATCACATTGAAGAGTTCTGTTTGACACTATCTCCCACCACCTGGCGGTTGCACAAGAATTTGGAATTTCATACTCACTTCTAGCTGTTATTTATCTGAGCAAAACCTGAGGCCCATTACTGATATTACCCAGTGCAGCCATTGTTCTTGATTTTAACCTTATTTATTTACTTTATTTACTTCATTCGTGCCCTGCCTTTCTCCCCAATGGGGATTCAAAGCATCACCCATGCGGTAGGTTAGGCTGAGAGTACTTGACTTGTCCAAGGTCACCCTGCTTCCATGGCAGAGTGGGGATTCAAACCTGGGTCTCCCAGACCAACATTCTAACCACGATATCACACTGGCTCTCATTTACATTTGGCCATGTAATTCCCTTCATTGAATAGCCCTTTGACCACTGTTTTATTTTTTTCATACCTCCTACCAGGGGTCATTTAGTAGAAAAAGAGCTGGAGAAACTCATTAGCATTACTCATTAGCATAACTCATTAGCATGGGCCATGCCCCTTGCCATCACTGGAAGTGTATCATTAGCAATAATTGATTTGCATATGCCACACCCCCTGACATCACCTATCTTGGCTGTTTTGGACCCAATCCTGGCTATTCAGGGCCGAAATTGGGCTCAAAATGGCAAAAAGGGCTGAAAATGGCTGGAAAGGGGCCCAAAATGGTCAGGATCAGGCCGCTGCTTAGTGGGAGAGTGATCCACCACCCATCAGAGGCCCGATCAAGGCCATTTCGGCTCCAATCCAGGCTGAAACGGGTCCAAAATGGCCGAGTCAGGTGGGCGGGGCCACCTGACATGTGACCTCTTTGGGGAACTGCCAGAACTGCGTTCCTGCACGTTCCCCCTTGAAATGAGCCCTGCCTCCTATATAAGAGACCTGCTTAGTGAAGAGCCACTGACTGCACCTGCAGATGCTAAAAGTAAAAGTGTGTGTAGTCTTTAAGATACCACTAGACTCCCTGTTTATCTTTGCTGCAACAGACTAACACAGCTCTCTCGAAGAAAAGAAGAAAAGCAAAATTTGAAATAGCCCTGAATTAGGGATGGAGAAGACTCCACTCCTGACAAGTTTATACATGGCTGCCGATATTTCAAAGATTAAACCAAATTTAGCCACATCCTTAAGCATCCCAGGGGAATCAACTCTAAACCAACAATGGAGGAGATACTGGGATTCAGAAAGAGCCAAACTATTTCTATCCTCCCTAAGGGGTGCCTTTGAAGAAATGCAGAATCTCCTATGTCCCAGCGTCCTTTGGAGGGAAAGAGTGGAACATACAAGCGCTGAAGCATCATTACCTTGCAAATATGCAGCCTGTTGCTCGCTGAGTCAGCACAGCTGTATCTTTCTTGCAGTGCCCAGCAAAGTCTGCAGATACGGAGGAATTTCAGATCTCATCCCATGCAGATCCTGCCCCTGAAACTGGGCCAGTGAGGATACGCCTTCAGTTGGGAAGCAGCATTAACTCCTCTTGGCGGGAAATGCTGGTGAATTTCTGTTCTTGGCAGAACACTTTCAAATACTAAGCTGCATTCCTTCCACTGCCCATATTTCACTAGCGCTCCTTTCAGCATGATGGAATTTGTTGGCCCATATATTGTCACAAATAAGATGAACTTGGAACTAACTCGCCCCGATTACTCAGGCATCTGAATCAGGATCTCAGTACATCTCTCCCTTGAAAACAGGGGCCTAAAAAGTATACCAGAGAAGCAAAGACATTTCCGCACCAACTCCCAACCCCAAAAATCACGAAACAAGCAGCCTGACGCAACCTGTTTGCTAGAAATGTCTGACTATAGGATGGCCTGACATTTCATGGCCAAAAAACTTGAGACCTGACGTTTGCCCCATCCTAGAAGCTGGCACAGAGCAAGTGTAGCCATACAAGGAAAAGTATGTTGAGGTGGACGCTCCAGTCTCCCTTAACTTCAGCCCTTGAGTGGGAGAGGGAAGATTTCCTGCAGCAGCTGGGAATACATATGTGCTTAGAGAATGCATGTTACATTTGTTTCACAATTTAATTCTGTAGGATTAACACACACACACACACACACACAGCGCATACTTCAGTTTCAGATCACTTCTCAAAATCAAAGCACACAAGTTGGAGGAGGGAAAACATACAAACTTATTTTGAAGGACAGGTCAGCATTGGCCCCACTCCTTTCTTCTCGACTTCAGCAAGAGGAGGGAAAGAACTGTTCAGGGCCCGAAGGACAAGATGCAGAATTCCAAGCCAGCTGGCTCCCTTGCACAGTGCTATAGGGCTACAAGGACCCGCCGTGCAATGAATGGTACAGTACAGCCCCGAGGCATCTCCTTATGCAGTTTAGATTTCGCAAATTTCAAGCTGTGCGGCTGAACTTATCAGTGTGCTCCCAGGCTGTGCAGGAACCAGCAATTCTGCTTAGACCGCAATTTCTCGATCGAGAGTTCCCGCACCTGTAGTGAGGAACGGTCAATGAGCTGGTCTGTGCACAGAAGCTTAAAGAAGGATAAACATAATGTGTCTCACTGCACATTTTTTGCTCTCCCACAGCACCCCCAAAACGACATTTAACTGAGAGCCAGTTTAGTGTAGTGGTTAAGAGTGCCAGGACTCTAACCTGGAGAGCCGGGTTTGATTCCCCACTCCTCCGCTTGAAGCCAGCTGGGTGACTTTGGGCTAGTCACAGCTTCTAGGAGCTCTCTCAGCCCCACCCACCTCACAGGGTGATTGCTGTGAGGATAACAACACACATTGTAAACCGCTCTGAGTGTGGCATTAAGTTGTCCTGAAGGGTGGTATACAGGGCTCATTTTGAGGAGGAACACGCAAGAACGTAGTTCCCCAAAGAGGTCACATGTCAGGTGGCCCCAGCCCTCTGACCCTCGGCCATTTTGGGCCCATTTCAGCCTGGATTGGGGTCAAAACAGCCCAGATCGGGCCTCTGACAGGTGGTGGATCACTCTCCAACTCAGCAGCGGCCCGATCCTGACCATTTTGGACCCCTTTTCGGCCATTTTCAGCCCCTTTTTGCCATTTTGGGCCCAATTGCGGCTGTGAATGGCCAGGATTGGGTCCAAAACAGCCAGGATAGGTGATGTCAGGGGGTGCAGCATACGGAAATCGGTTATGCTAATGACACACTTCCGGTGATGGCAAGGGATATGGCAGATGCTAACGAGTTATGCTAATGAGTTCATCCCGTTCTTTTTCTACGAAATGACCCCTGGTGGTATATAAATCGAATGTTATTATATTGACAATAGGCTAACCAGAGTGGCTTAATTAGCAGAGTATGGGAGGAGATTCAGTGGAACTACACACTTAAAGACACTCTTCTCCCCCACAGAAGCAGCCACTTCCTTGGCCCACATTTTAATTCAAGCCAGGGCTTCAAAAAAAACTAAGTTCCAGAACCCATAAGCTTCCTTTTGGAACCTACTTTCAGTTGTGCTCATGCATGAGTCTGCATGTGGAGAGGGCGGGATACAAGCCTAATAAACATAACATAACGTAACATGGCATGGCATGACATGGCAGAGGCCCCTCTGATTGCGGACAGGGTACACTGTGTACAGAATACATTTCACTCACCACTAAGTAACCACAGCCCTTTCTCATAGATGAGACTGCCAGGTCTCCCACTGGTAAGTCCTGTTGCCTGCTGCTGCTCCAAGTGGTGGAGGGGGGACACACACAGTGATGTTGACAATGTCACTACATCATTTCCAGGTAAAACCTGGAAATAACACAGGGTAGCTCTAGGGATTGCTGGAAATTCTATGGCTTTACCCTCCATGTCCCTGCCCTTAGCCACCCTGCTGGTTGCCAGGTTCAGACTGGCAACCCTATTCATCGAGTGTGAGGTTTAACAAGTCAGAGGCTCTAGGCCAGCGGTTCTAACCTTTTTGGTATCATTACCCATAAGTGCAAATTGACTTGGTATGGTCACCCACTTAAGGGGAAAAAGAGCATACACAAATCCATGAAGCAGCAAAAGCCTAGGACTCACTTTCACAAAGCTTCAGGGCCCACTTTTGAGCTAGGATCCATAGGTTGGGTGATGCTGCTCTAGGCAAGCTTGACCTTCTGGTATGGTTTCAAACTCTGAACTGGGAAATGCCTGGAAATTTGGGGGTGGAGCTTGGGGAGGGGAGGGACCTTAGTGGAGTATCATGCCCTAAGAGTCCACCCTCCAAAGCAGCCATTTTCTCCAGGAAAACTGATCTCTGTAATCTGGACACGAGTTGTAATTCCAGGAGATCCCCAGTCTGGGGACCCCAGACCCCACCTAGAGGTTGGCAACCATAGCCCTTGCACCTCCCCCTTAAGAAGCTAAATGCTGGACAAGACCACCCAAGATTCTCCCAAAGTCAGGTCTCCCAAACAAGGAAGTCATAATACTAACCGACTACCTCCCAAAGCTCCTGAGAGGATTAACAAAGCTAATGATTATACATAGCTCTCCGGTTAAGTCTCCTGGCGGGAATTAACGCCGACTCAGCACACTCCATCCCAAACAGAAGGGAAGGTCATTTCTCTCCCCTTTTGCCAATGCAGCAAGGGAATTCAGGCTGGAATGAAAAAGATTTCCAGGGACTTCTAGCCTCCCTTTCTTTGAATAACAGCGGATGACCCCCGCAAGGATTCAAGTGTTTTACATGAAAATGCTCCCTTCCACAATGGCCACATTGTATGTTTCAAGCGTGGGTCCTTGGAGGAAACCAAACATTCCTTTCAAGATTTTACACGCTTTTCTGAGCCAGAGATAGATTATTTAAGTTCAATGTATGCGAAGAGCCTCATTTAGAGAAAGAGAGAGACATGGACCGTTCACACACACACACACACACACATATATATCCCCTTCTCCCAGCCTCCTCCTCCATTCCTTACAAAGAAAGTATGTGGGGTGGGATAATGCTGAAGTCAGCACATCTGTACAGCAGAACGATTGCTTTATACATTTGGACGAAAGGTTTAAACATGAAGGGCCCTGAGAAGCGTGAATGGATGCGGCGAGTGGCATGGCTAGAAAAACGAAACACCTTGAGCAGAATTCTGTGGACGGGGGACTCTTCTTTTAGTTAAGCAAGTTACTAGGCCTTAATGTTACAGAGATTTCTCAAAGCCTGGATGTCTGTTGTAACTTTGGCATACGCGCCTGGACAACAGAAAAAGATTTAAGTGAGGATTTCACAGTTCAGGTAACAGCCTGCCTGCTTACCCTTATGTAAAACTCCACACATTTTCCTTTCCCCCCCTTGGCTTTCATGACGGGGGGGGGGGGAACACAAGGAAGAATAGTTTTTTTTAAGAAGAAATTCTGCCCACTTCCTCTTCAAAAATAAATACACAACCTACAGTACAATCCTAAACGCAGTCACACTCCTTTCACTGCACTGTTTGGATATTGCTTAAAAACTAGGCTGTATGCAAATCTCTGAACTGCGTAATTTCAGCTTGTCTAGTTTTACAATTCCACACTGTAGTGTACAACCACTGATTTAGAAAGCAGCAGTAATTGAAAAATAATGCAAACAATGGACTTTTAAAAACATGAAAGCTAATGAGTGTATTTAAAACCCAAAGCCAGTTTTATAAACTAATCGTTCTTTCTACAGGTAGAACACAAATCTCCATAATTTTTTTGTAAATCCTGTTTTCCAATAACGAATACACACATACAGCAGTGTTTTCAGTGACTACACAACTATGCCACCCCATTTTTCTATAAATTCACTAAATACAAAGCCTGTGTATTTCCAGAAGTGCCTTAAAAAGGTTCATCCACATGCTTTGCCTTTAATAGCTACTAGAACGAGAGAATTAGGAACAGAGAGATTTGGCATTTTTCTGCATTGTGGGGATTTGGAAAGTTTTTTGCCTTCTTGCCATACAGCTCTATTTTGAGTAATTTTAAAAATACGTTATCTGCTTGCAATGTTACAACTTGCCCTGCAATTTAATAGGATGAATATGTGAGTATGAGTCACCTCCCTTTTAATATTTTAAACTCATACTAAAATTATTTAAAGACATCAAACTCATCTGCATCCTCGCTCCACCAGTTCTGCTACTAAGGGCCAGTGTTACTCTTCCTCCAGTGCAAAT
Source organism: Eublepharis macularius (assembly GCF_028583425.1). NCBI lineage: Eukaryota > Metazoa > Chordata > Lepidosauria > Squamata > Eublepharidae > Eublepharis > Eublepharis macularius. The sequence goes on along the minus strand of NC_072799.1, from coordinate 18,764,074 downwards.
ACCACTTTCTCTTCCCTTACTGGACTTAAGATATAATTTAGAGTCACAGCTGTGTGTACACTAAACCTGATTTCCTCTGCCCTGGGGCTTGCAAAACTACCACAAAATCTAGTTTCTAAACCTGATTAGGAGGGCATGCTTGGTCAGCATTATCCACATGTTAGTGATAGTGCAGATGCAACACTAAGCCATAGTTAAGTCTGACAGAGAAAGGGAGGAGAGGCCAGCTGCTCTGTTTATCATGACTTCCTAGGTCACATCCAAGTAGGAGAAAACTCTGTGCACGCAAAAAGATGCCCAGTGCAGAACTACAACTTCCAACCAAGTAAAAATAAAGCTTCCCAGTTGCCCCTGCATTTCACTGGGGCCAATTATGGCCCCAAATGAGCCAGAATTAGCCCCACACAAAGTGCAGGAGCATGCCTGCAGGTGGCATTATGACATCACTTCCTGGAAGTGACATCATCACGCCTCTCTGGGAGTGCACACGCAACACCACGTACATCCCAGGTCCTCCTCCCCACTCCCACTGGGAGGGTACAGGGACCTGGGAACCCTAGTGAAAGAAGACCACACAAGTAGGAGCGCGGGATGCCCAGACAGGGTTGCATCTGAAGATACCCTTCTGTGAGCAGAAGGCACAAGGAGGGATGATCCATTTTGGGAGATTTACCATTCAAGTTGCTGTCCCCCTTGCTGCAGCCCACAGAATTCCCTGAACGTCCCCTCACCCCCAACGAACAGCTTTCCCCCACGATGTTGAAGGCTGCAGAAAAGGCCAGCAGAGTTCCCTTTGGATCCAATCCAAAGAGCTTTAGGATGGAGTGTGGAAAAGGATCCAAGGAGTGGGGCTGGAGTAACAATGGATTAGGGAACTGAGACAAGAGGTGGGCATAATGTCTGTCCATTTCCGGACCTCTCAAGCACAAATTGCTACAGCCTCGGGCACTGTGCAAACCCATCCTAGCTGAGATTTGGAACAAGGGTTTGAGAATGCCAAAATGGAAACCCAGTTAACTGAGCGAGGGGTATTTGCGCTCAACAGTATAAGGGCTGGAGGGATCCAGTCCAGATTCCTCCACTACGGTCAAGGGATGGTCTGCATTTGCATCAGCCACTGAAGCCATAAGCAAACAGAAAATCAAAACATATTCACTCGCACACTGAAAAAGTTATTTATCTCTTTTAATAAAGCTTTATTGGCTTTTATATAAATAGATTATCCTCTGGTACTTCACACTAATAATGAATTAAATGTCCCTCCTTTTTTTGCATTCAATTAACAGGCATCAATAGGGTAAGTTAACCCCAATAAGAAAACATTCCACAAAACCTTCCCAGATTTTTTTCGTAACAAAAAACGAACCAGTCACATTTGCATCTGACGAAGAGAACTGTGATTCTCAAAAGTTTATGCTACAATAAAGGTTAGTCTTAAAGGTGCTACTGGACTCTTTTCGATTTTGCAGTCACATTTGCTGAATGTGGTCTTTTGCAAGGCCAGTACAGAGATTTCTGTAATCTCTGCCCGGCCAACCGTACTGTAATGATAATATTAATGCTTGATTGCCATGAATTTTTAAAGGACCATCTTTCCTGATATGAATTTGTGTGCCAGCTTCAGCCTACACAATGGTTCTTTCTCTGTCCCTCAACTAAGGTTACTAGATTGCCTCTGAACTGCTTTACAGAGTTTCCCAAACACTGTTGGAGTAGCGGCCGTTTTGAGTAGAAGTCCCATTCCACTGGAATAGCCTTTCTGAGCAAATGGGGAAGACGCCAACTCTAGCACTGTTGGGGAAACACAGTACAGCTTTCTACTTAGGAGAACATTTAGAGTAGACTATATCAGCAGTCTTTGGTCTAGTGGGACATCCATATCTGTAATGATTTAAAATGCTATTGGTGGGCTGTGTCCAGATTTGTCTATTTTGCATCTTGACAGCTACCTTCTCCCCTTATGGGAAGAAATGAGGATAAAAATATTGAATACAGTTATGAATAAATACACTTTTGTATTTATTAGGACACCCTGACAAGGATAGGCCAGGCAAGCCCGACTGGTGGACACAGCCCACCAATAGCTAAGCAGTAGTAATTTAATGGGAGACTTCCGCGAAAGATCAGGATTGCAGAGGCAGACAGTGGCAAACCACCTCTGTTGGTCTCTTGCCTTGAAAACTCCAGCAGGGATCACCATAAGTCGGCTATGACATTAAGGAACTTTCCACCGTTTACTAGGAGACGCTTGTTTTGCTTAATTCCAAAAATCCCGTAAGATCTACTTATAGACAAACTCAGGGATTTTTTTCTGGGAAAAGAGGTGGTGGAACTCAGTGAGTTGCCCTCGGAGAAAGTAGTCACATGGCTGATTGACCTCAGAGGCGCAGAGGTCAATCTAAACTCCCCTCTGTCTGGAGATCAGGGGGTGGGGCCACCAGCCATGTGACCATTTTCAAGAGGTTCCGGAACTGTTCCCCCGCGTTCCCCCTGAAAAAAAGCCCTGGACAAACTACACAAGATACCGTGACTGGATCTCCAACATCATGTAAACTTTTTTTATTATTCAAAGCACGCGGGGAGAAGAAGCAGTACTCGGTAAAGTGGTATTTAATCCCCAAGTTACTTTTCCTGATCCAACATACCAAGTAGTTGCTATTTACCTCCGACAGGAAACATATAGGCAGGGAAAAACAGCAGGGTGGCCCATCGCCAATTTTCTGTCCACCACCTCCCCATCTGATTTTAACTTCTAAAAACAAAGCATAGGACAGCCTGTTATAGATTTTCTTCACCTAGCATGTCGATCTTAGAGATTCAGATCAGGCTACCATGGAAAAGGAAGAAAACTGCGACTCTCCTTCCAATCTGTACAGTGCAGTGATTTTGAAATTAAGACAAGACCCCAAAACAGGCCCTGGCTCTTGCAGGTGGATTGAAAGGCCAGGAGGAAGAACAAGGTGAGATGAGAGAGGGGCTTGGGACACAAAGTAAATGCAAGTTGGCTGCTGCATAATGGTTAAAATGGCTCTGAAATACAGGTGATCAGTAACAGAATGCTAACTATTTACCAATACTAACCAAGAACATTAAAATATAAATTTGTTCAGTGTTGACTGATGCAAGGTTGCTGCATTTTATTTTAGGGGGGAGAAATGTACCATCACATTACTTTGCAAAAGGTTCCCGAGAAAGTTTAGAAGAGGGCTCTCATTGCAAAACGTTTGAAAACCACTGCCAAAGCTGGCTAAAAATATACTTAAATAAATATACTAAAAGTTGTCACATACACACAAACGGAACAAGGAAAGCACAAAGCTGTGACCCAGCCCACAAATAAAACGGTGCTACACTACCATTCATGTTCATGACAGAGAATGTAGTGTTTTCAACCAACATGGTCTCATGTGGTTCTCATAAATATCTGAAGATAATTGCCTTTAACTACAGATGATCCTAGACTTTCGCCTCGGTTCCAGATGCCGCTTTCCACATGCAAAACAGTACGCCACACTGCCCCAAGTTTCACAAGCCATCATGTGGCAACTTTCTACTGGGGAGGATCTAAATCTGAGTTAAAAATGTTTTTCCACGCATGATGTTTTCAATGCTCAGGATCCAAGGAATTGTGCACCAAAACGGCTTTAGATTTGTGTTTCCTGAGCAGCAGTTGTTCTCAGACAACAAAGAGAAGCTGTGATACAGCACAGAGGTCTATTCTAAAGAGTCAAACACCTCCCTGAGTGCACACAAGTTTGGGGGCAAGAAAAAGAGCCCCCCTGTGGATCCTAGTCTTAGTATATTATAGAACAATATAAAAAAAAACCTGTTAAAGAGACATTCTTTCTTGTTTCATACAAATATTTAAAAGCCTAATCCTAACCCTGCCGAAAGTTATTTATTTAACAGAAAACCTTGGGTTCATTTTAGCAGCTCCTTGGATCAGAGCCGATGTATTTATCATAGTGGCCTTTGGGAGAAAAACGCTAAGAAAAGATAAAACGCGATGAAAAAAAACTTGTGACCAGAGAGATAACAAAAGGTACACATTTGCATTTTTGTGGTCTTCTTTGCAAGGGAGATAAGCGCCAACATTATTAGACCCAGCAACAACCACCACTCTAGTTGCTTATTAACGACAGATGGAAGTGGAGATCCATAAATCAAAAGAATAATTAGATTAAGGTTAGACAAGCCCTGCATGCCACATCTGGAACTTGGAGGCTTTGCCTCTAAGCCCACACAAGCCTGTGCTGTCCCATGTTGGGGCAGGTTACCCTGAGGCCATTTGTTCCAAGGAAAACTATTTCATGGTGGAGGGCAATACAGGCTACCAAACCCATCTTTAAAGATGGCCTGAACTAAATGTCTGCTTGAGGGGAGGGGTTATGACCTTCCCCCTCAAACAGAGAAATTCTTGGGGTGCTGAATCCTGCTGCCAAAGCAAAATGCAGTGCTTGTGAACTTCAGTTATAGAATTTCAGAGGTCCAACCTTGCTGGAGGTACCAAAAACCACATTAGCAGTAGATGGAAGCTCTGATACATGGGACTATTTTTATGTATCATTTTTCCTCACATGCCATCAGTGTTAAGGGCAGGGCTTTTTTTCTGGGAAAAGAGGTGGTGGAACTCAGTGGGTTGCTCACGGAGAAAATGGTCACATGGCTGGTGGCCCCGCCCCCTGATCTCCAGACAGAGGGGAGTTGAGATTGCCCTCCGCGCCGTGGCATGGAGGGCAATTTAAACTCCCCTCTGTCTGGAGATCAGGGGGCGGGGCCACCAGCCATGTAACCATTTTCAAGAGGTTCCGGAACTCCGTTCCACCGTGCTCCAGCTGAAAAAAAGCCCTGGTTAAGGGAATAGCACCATATACATGCCTCACTAGGACTAGTGTTTTCCTGTTTTGCCATCTGAATCTGTGAGTTTGTCCACAATCAGTGGCTCTAATCTAATGTCATGGCTACCACTGATTTACCTCTACAGAAGCACATGCATAACCAGGAGAAGAAAAAAATGTCAACAGTATAAATGACTTGGTGGTTCTAAAGATGGACAGAAATGGGCAACTTATTCTGCATAAAAATCTGTTGTGCAGAAATATATTATAAGCAAGAATATTAGCACAACCTTGATAAAGTACTCAACTTCCCAAAATGGCTGGCCAGATTTTGCTGAAAACATACAAGGTAGGCAATGCCTTCCCATTCTGGTTTGCATTTAATTTGCCTATGCAAAATATACTACTATGTAAGTACAGAAAACAAACATACAGAAATAATTGATGTTCTCTGATTTTTAAAAGATGTATTAATAACAACAACAACAGCGCTTATATGCTGCTCTTCTAGACAGATTAGTGCCTCACCCAGAGTGGTGAACAAGTTAGTGTCATTATTAGAGATGGGCACAAACCGAAATACGAACCAAAATTAAGCACGAACCAGGCTGGTTTGTAGTTCGCGAACCATGGTTCGTCAGATCCCATTTCTGATGAACCGCCACAAACTTTAGGCTGGTTCGTTTGGTTCGTTTTTTGGTTCGTCACTGCAGACAGCCTGGTGCCAATCAATCAATCGGTTTCCTAGGCAACAGGGGATGGACTTCCTGCAGACCTTCTGCTGACCCGGAAGTGATAATTTTCTGACCTGATGTGACGTTATCATGAAACAAACAAACCGGTTCGTGAACATTCGTGGTTCATGAAATTTGATGAACCACGAACCACATAGTTCGTTTTTTTCCACTTCGTGCCCATCTCTAGTCATTATCCCCACAATTTAGTTGTGGAGCTGGGGCTGAGAGGAGTGGCTGATCCAAGGCCACCTGCTGAGCTCATGGCAGTAATGGAATACGAACCAGGAGAGTGCTGATTCACAACCACTGTGCTACAGCAGCCTGAAGCAAATTTATGAAAGTACAGAAAAAAGTTAAAAAGCTAAATGAATAGATAAAACCATTAATTCAGCTTCTGTGTGAAAAAAGGGCATAAAGCATTCATACAGGGTCTATCTCAGAGATAATCTAAGAAGAGGCGGCTTGCTGCTATGCACTGAGTCAATGGTGGCTTTGGGGAGGGGGAGAAAGTATGCAGGTATATAAAGGTAAAGGTAGTCCCCTGTGCAAGCAGCACCGAGTCATTACTGACCCACGGGGGGATGTCGCATCACAATATAAACCCAGAGAAACTGATTTGGACAAAATAAGCTCAGCAAAATATCTCAGGGCCAGGTTATGCCAATAAATCTAGGCTGCATTCATTTTCTAAATTCCTTCCTTATCCACTGAACGTTTCAATCCACGTTAATCATAACTCTTCCAGACGAGTCAAAGGTATTCTGTTGCAATGAAGGAAAATCGAGCAGTGACAGTCTAGCATTCTTGTAATGTGAGGAAACACACACACACACACCCCACGCAGACATAGAAGCCTTCCAGACAGAAAGTAAGCACAGTGGGACATGGATCAGGCCTCTGTGGAATACACTAGGTGTGTTATGAAAGCTTAAGCCAGCCAAGACTCATTTTCCATGCAGTCGTAAGGTGTGTTGCCTTCCGCTCTGAAGAAGGCAAATCAAGCTGCAATTTACAGCTTTTGCCCTGCAGCTATAAGCGTTTTCTTGACTTTAAATATATATATACATAATGGTGCTGACTTATTGAGTTGTTTGGGGAGGGAGAAGGAAAACCTATGAAGAGATGCAGGAGGGCTTTCCTATGGGCTAAATTTCTTAAATCATCATCATCACACCTGGATTTTAACGCTGTGTCACACTATACCACAAACAAAAAGGGAAGATCTATATGTATTAAAGGATGAGGCTACACAGATGCGGTAGAGAGAGGAATTAAACTGGGCTGCATCAGTGCTCAGTGAGTACGAGACGGGGGGCTGGATCCAAAGTGCTCTCAGCAGTCGAGAAGGACTTCCTTTCCTCTTTTCTCCAGCTACAATTCCTTGCAAACCCCAACAGCTAATCTCAGGACTGTAAGGAATAGCACAGCAGGGGTCTGCAAGAGGGAGAGGACAATAGCCCCAAACTTCCCTCCCCTCCTCCATTACCTCTGGATTCAGCCCAGCAAAATTTGAGGAGAGAGGCACGTACTGTTTTTTTCCCCTCCCCCTCCAGAAGCTGGAGCCATCAGTCAGAGAGTTAACCCACCCACGCCATTGTTTCCTCATGTTCTTTCCTTTACTGTTCATTTGCATGAAAAAAGACAAAATCATAGAATTTTTGGTAAATCCATAGGAGAAACCTCAGAGCCAAGCTACAAGTGACACCTTACACAGGTTGGACACTTGCCAGCTTACCTCAAGTTTTGATGGGAAATGTAGGTGTCCTGGTTTTACAGCTTGGCTCTCCATTACAGCTGCAAGACCAGGATGCCTACATTTCCCATCAAAACTTGAGGGAAGCTGACAAGTGTCCAACCTGTGTCAGGCATCACTTGTAGCTTGGCTCTCAGTCCACTGGCTTCTGTGGTTCCTAATGCTGCACTTGCAGTGACTCTCCTTTCTTCTGGAGGGCTTATAAGAGCATAGAAAGGACAAGGCATCCAAGAGGGACAGGAGATGAACCACACTATCCCTTCCTTCAGTATTCCCAACAGGAGGAAAAAAGTTACCACCACTACAGGGAGAGCAAACCAGAACAAGGCAAGGACCTCAGCTCATGCCACGGCGGCAGCTGAAATGCTGGCAGGGATCCTGGAGGGTCTCCGACACCTTTGGGATGCTTACCAACTACAACATTGATGAGAAGGGCAAAGACAACAAAAGACAGGCCATTTAGCTTCTGGAAGAATGATTCTGTCTCCTACCCATATGAAACAGCACTCCTCCTAACCAGACTAGCGTTTCCAAATCTTTCAAAGTTTCATACCGTTAGTTAGTTACATGGCAAACTTCTCCTTCAATATGGCCTTCTACTAAGAAGAGGTCTGTTAGCTATTAATCATCTGCTTGTTAGAATTCGACTCTGGCACTGGGGTTCTAGACCCAAGACCTGGACAGCCCAGGCAAGCCTGATCTCGTCAGCTCTCAGAAGCTAAGCAGGGTTGGCCTTGGTTAGTAATTAGATGGGAGATCTCAAAGAAAGACTGGGGTTGCAGAGGCAGGCCATGGCAAACCACCTCTGTTAGTCTCTTGCCTTGAACCCGAGCAGGGGTTGCCATAAGTTGGCTATGACTTAATGGCACTTTCCTCCACCACACCGGGATTCTGGGCTATTCCAAAATTACCAGACTTACGGGGAAATTAAAATTAAAATCAGGGACCCCTTGTCTAGTTTGATTTGGATGCTCATTCTTGCCACTCATCATCCACTTTTCAGCTCCAGCGTAGAAGATGTAGGCCACACACACTCAACACACTTACATTCTCAGGCTCATTCAGACACCCCAGCTATAAAAAACCCAGTTCATCACTGAGCTTGTGTGCTCCCTTCCTCCTCCTCTACCCCCCTGCAGCACGCAGAAAATGAAGCTGGAAGTCTTCAGCTAAATGGAAGTGCAGCCATGGCTCAGTGGCAGAGCTTCTGCTTTGTGAGCAGAAGGCCCCAGGTTCAATTCCCCACCATTTCCAGTTAAAAAGAATCAAGTGTTAGGAGATGTGAAAAACCTCTACCTGAGAACCTGGAGAGACACTGCCAGTCACAGCAGACAAGACTAACCTTGACAGACCAACGGTCTGACTCCGTACAAGGGAGCTTCATATATTAAATCTAATTCACCATGACATCCAAATCTGGGCACCACCATCAGCTCAAGTTTTTTTCCGTCCTAGTACTTGGGATTCTAAAACCCAGTTTAAGTTCTGGTTCAGAATCTCAGTTACTAAGAAGAAAACTAACTGGAAAGTGTTGAAGACATCTGCTTTCAGTCTCCATATATGCTGTAGGAGGGAAGTGGAAGGGAACACGTGGGCCTGGCAATTAACCAAATTCATACTCATGAACAAACTAAGATTTGTTCTTGAATTCTGAACTGAGCTTTAGAGAGCAATGTTCTTGGGTAATAAAGGGAAGCAAATCAATAGCACAAGTTATTATGCCTGAAGGCTAGCACGTGGGCATGAAAGGGCCGGTGCAACATGCCGACAGGGAGTGCGACATACTAATATAACTGAGAAAGCAAATATTTTTTTTCAAAGCTGGGAACTCCAAAAGGTACTGCCATGACACCACACACTTTCAGTTGATATGCTGTGGACACAGATTAGTCGAGTGGTTCTGAAACCACTTTATGGAACAGAAATACTTGCGGATTAAGTGAGAAACAATCCACGTGACAACTGAATGCACAGAAGCCTACATAAGTTCACCTTACCAGCAGTGGTGACTGATCTTATTAATGTTTTACCTGCCTTTAAAAAGGGCTGCAACTCAGTTTACTGTCTGCACTAACACATTTCAAAAGCTCATAGACCAAAAAGAAAGTGAACGACAATCGCAACACTAAACTTTGCTTAAAAACAGAAAAACTGTAACAGCCAACAACTGTAATATAAAAACACACGAAGCTGCCTTATACAGAATCAGAACTTTGGTCTATCAAGGTTAGTACTGTCTATTCAGACTCGAAAAGAGTCCAGTAGCACCTTTAAAACTAACCAATTTTACTGTAGCGTAAGCTTCGTCAGATACGCATCTGACGAAGAGAACTGTGATTCTCAAAAACTTATGCTACAGTAAAGTTGGTTAGTCTTAAAGGTGCTACTGGACTCTTTTCGATTTTGCTACTACAGACTAACACGGCTAACTCCTCTGGATCTACTCAGACTGGCAACTGTTCTCCATGGTCTCAGGCGGAGGTCTTTCAAATCTCCTAGTACCAAAGCTGGGGGTTGAACCACAGACCTTTTGTATGCAAAACATGGTTTCTACCACTGAGTCATGGCCCTTCCAAATAGAGATAAGTCACCTGCATCTTCTAGGTGTAATTTGTATATCGCAAGTCAAGATTTCAGTCGCCTCTAAAACTGTATAATGATGCGTTAGCCCAGTGGACAATATGTTCAAATAAAATTCACATGATGCCATACATAAGAACATTTAGTACATCTGAATGAAAGGAAAACAGAACAAATCAAACCTCTAAGAGAAATCGTTTGGTTCTGATGACAGCAATTACAAATGTAATCAACAAGGTGTTAAAAGACAACAACAACGCTTTCACACCCCTAGTTTACCAGAACAGGTTTTTAAACCATTACTTTACTCAGCAGATGGGCCTGAATAAATTTTGGGACCATTTCTGTATATATATTTTTTTAACAACAAATGGGTAAAACAAATATCTTCTGCAGCTGGGGATGCATTTACCAAAGAAAAAAGGAAAGAAACCCTTCCATGCATTATACTTTACTGCTAGTGGAAGAACAAGTACTTAAAGATAGGAAACAAGTGAATAATTTATAAAGCAGCATTTTATTTGCCTAGTAAAAGACTGACATAAAAAAGGTAAAATGAAAAACTAAGCAGAGCTGAGTAACCCCCCAGGGCGCAAATAAATTTCCCATACAAAGATTGAATATTCTCCCTGTAACGCTATCCCCCAAAGGTCAAAATACAGTGGGCACTAAGGTTTAAGTAAACACTGAATTAACTGTAACTAATTAGCCCATTAGCAAAGACGTTCCAGAAGCCGCTGGTCTAGTAGTCCTTTTCAAACCTCTCTACCTTAAGGGAAGCTTTTTCCCATCGAACTTGTCTGCCTGCTATTGAAACACTGTGCTTTGCAAAGGATGCTGGGCATATCCCAGGGCAAACATTTAATTCATATCAGGTACTGGCCAGACCTGTTGGACATCATCATTATTCTGCATAAAGAGTGGAACACACTCTCCTCCCCTCTGCAGCTGCATGCAGCAGGCAAAGATCAACAGGGCAAGCTGTCAATCACAGAGGTGCAGCCACCATTATTTAATCTTCTCATTTGGGAATCTTTCATAAGTTTCTGAGGAACATCCAGCATGAATCACTGATCTACTCTAGTTGATAATGAAGCCAGCCCAAGAACAAAGTTATCTAACCTAACGTTTCTCTGTGTCATACAGCAAGGGCAGGATTATGACGAAGCACAAAACTTCAAGCATAAAAATTCCGGCTCTAAAAATCCCCCACAACAGTGATATTCCGGGTTAAGCTCACTCACTGCAAAGATGGCCTGATACGAACAGCGCAGTGCCACGGGCAATGCTGTTGTAGGGATTGTCCAGCTCAAAATAATTTCCTTTGGGTGGGGAGGAGCAAGCGCATGAAGCAATAAGGCCCCGTTTTGTGGTTATTTCTTGAGAAAAATTTGATGACAGGAATCCCAATCAAGTGGTCTTCTCCTTTAATCAATGCTTGCAGGAACTTGAGGATACAAGACCCCCCCCCCCCCCCGACAATTTCTTATTGAGATTAAAGGGAGGGGAGGAGCACATATTCAGAACTCTTAAATTTCTCCTAGGGAAGTAAAAGCTGAACAGGGTGTAAGCAGCGAGCATGGAAAAACTTATTTTCAGGGCTTGTTATCATAATAAAATTCAATCCAATTTTGCAATTAAATCTGCCTGCCAGACATGATCATGGTTCGCTACAACTATGAACTAGAAGACCATGTCTACCTTTAGGCATCCTCAACCTGCTTCCAAACATTTTTCAGGTTTCTCTTCAATGCAATCTGAAATAACGCAGAGGAATCCCCAATAACCTGAAATTAATACTGCCTGCATCTTATTTTATATTCCAAGGCAGGTGCACTCCTTTTAGAAAAGGAGCCATAGCTATTCTGCATGAAATTAGCATAATTCTTATTACTTTCATGAACCTGACCAATAGAAAAGTGCTGTTTCCCTTATACTCTGACTAGCTTCCCCTTGCAAAAAAATTCTGATGCAAAACTTAAAATACAAACTGTGTCAATTCTTTTAAAGGGGTTTTTTTATGTTGATCCAGGAAGAATGCAGATTTTTTTTAAAAAAGTTTTCCCTGGAATAAGACAGAATTCATTTTTTTAAAAAAATTCATAGCTATCTTATCTCCCCTTCCAGAAAGCAGTCTTGGAGTCACCTTAAAAGGTGCCGTCCCTTCTGCCACAACAAGTTATGTACTTGCAAATTTTTTCTGGAGCTTTTAGGAAACCTTGCTAATAAAATCCAGGTTGACTGACGCCAAAGACAGATACCACAGCTTGTCAATTATCCACCAAGCTGTTTGACAGGAGAGGGAGGGAGGAACAACACGGCCCTGCCTGGATCTGGGCTGCATCCATCCTTGTTTACGAGTCACACATGCAGGGGAGTTCACTTGTACCTGTTTGCTTTAGCGAGACAGCCCTCTGAATAAGCAGCCCTTCCATTGGTTATTTATAGACAAGCCAGAAAAGAAGACATCTGGCCTCTCAACTCCCTCTCAATGGCCCCCCGGCAACCTGTCTTGCTTTCCCCGGCTGGGTCCCTCCCCCCCCCCCGTCCCCAAGTAAAGAGCGAGCTGTGAAGACCGAATCGTATTTGTGCGTGTGCGCGCAGAAAACAGGGGGGAGCCACTTACCTCCGTGAACATGTCTTACTGCCTCCCTACATGGCAAAAGAGCTTTCCTGTTTTCATACATTCCCTTGTCAGCTGCAATCAGTGTCAATAAGGTTAGCGTCTCTTGCGCTGGCGGCTGCGGTGGTAGCCCTGACAGGAAAGAACTTTTTAATCTCTTCCCTCACGCTGAGCCATGAGAAGCCAGCGAGCGCTCCCAGGCAGAACTCCCTTGGCTGCACTCCTAAAAAACGCTCCCTCAAGTGCATGGTTGCTAAGCAATGTCTGCTGTGCGTCTCCCCCCCCCCTTCTCCTACGTTTGAAACTGGCAACATCTGTCCCTTTGGCAGTTTTTGACTTGTGCAAAGGAGCGTGTGGAGAGCTTTTCGTAAACACAGGAAAACATGCCGGTGAAGATGTTTCATCTGGCCTCCTCTCATGGCCAGCTTTGTTCATATTTGTTAATATTTCCAGCGGGAAAGAAGGAGGGCGGGGGGGGGGGGGACTGCAGTTGTACCCTGAGGAAGAGCAATGAGGGAAAAGCAAGCCCAGAGTCCAGTGGGAGTCACCTACAGAAGCACATAAAGCAAAGTAGCTTTTTCTTCCCTCTGTTTACGTATTTCAAACCTGCACTCCTTTGTCTCTGTCTATTACTATCACTCATATTACTTCACATCCCACCACCACGTGCACACACACACACTTTGTCAATTTTTATATTAACCTTCCAGATAATTAGCTGTATAAATGAAGGATCAATTACAATAAGCAGAATAACGGGCTTTCGTTTACAATATTAAATCCACAGTGTTATTTCAATTGGAGATTTCCACTGGGACTGACAGCTGTTTCTCATCAAAGGTATTATGTCATTGTCTATTTGCATATGTATATATGTGCGTATGCGTGTGCGCATGCATGCACAGACGCACACCATGATGAGAACAAGAAATGTGGAACGTTACTTTCAAGTGTTATTCACCTTAGATATTTCAAGTCGATGATGATAAATAAAAGATACCTATGCACACATCTCCTCATCTTGACCTGGATGGCCCAAGCGAGGCCAATCTCATCAGATTTTGGAAACTAAGTAAGGTCAACCCTGGTTAGTACTGGGCAGGCAGTGGCAAACCACCTCTGAACGTCTCCTGCCTTGGAAACCCTACGTGTTGCTGTAAGTTGGCTGTGATTTGACGCCATTTTCAACCATCACACCCTACTGAGCAGGGAGGAGCAGGAAGGGGGATGACAGAGCCGTTCAAGAGACTTTTATAGTTTTGTCACAAGAATTTTCTTCTGTAGTATTTTCCAGTATCCTATGCTAACAATATCATTTTACAATTTGTAATAAAAAGCATATAGGGGTTTATTATTGTTCAGATATTTCAAAAAAAGAAAAAAAATTAATATGCATAGCCCCTGGGCATCTATACAGAAGAGTTGGAGCTGCAGGGCCATGGGCCAAATCCAGCTGACTGAAGGTGTCATCTGCCCCCCACGGAGAAAACATGGGAGCAGAGAAAGATCATTACCGTGTGCTCCTACCTTCTGAAGTGAGGCGGGCAGATAGATGACTAACCGAGGAAAGACTTTTTCCTATATGGCAATGCACCTTTGAACTTCCCCTCCCTGTGTCTTTTGCTCTTTTGAAAGTTAAGCATCTAGTAAAGATGATCTTGTTTTCCTAACCCTTTTAGAGACCGGTTATAAAATCAAAATATTGTGTGCAGAATCAAAAAAAAAAGATGCCTCACAATGCCGGCCATTAAAAAATAAATAAATATGCACAACGCTGAGCTTAGTAACAGAATAAATAACTCCACTGTTTGTCAAGAGGCCTGGGGGGAAATGGACCTTGTGGCTAAATCAAGCACTTAAATTGTTGATTTTGGTGGGCTTAAGCAGTAAAGTAGTGGTGGTGGAGAGTGCCCTCAAGTCATAACTGACTTATGGCAACCCCTAGTGGGGTTTTCACGGCAAGGGACTAACAGAGGTGGTTTGCCATTGCCTGCCTCTTCAGGCGTGATTTTCGTTGGAGGTCTCCCATCCAATTGCTAACCAATGCCGCCCCTGCTTAGCTTCTGAGATCAAGCTCACCTGGGCTATCCAGATCACGATCAAGCAGTATGGTAGAATGGTGGGATGGGGCCTTTGTACAGCTTTGTACTAAAAGCTTGTGAAAACTGGTCTCTAGGGATATGTTTAAAGTTGTTAAAATATACATTAAAGGACCCTTTTGCACTAAATACTCAAGGACAAGTGTGCATGCAAACAGAGTTTACAAACAGTCTTGTAACTCCTTAAAGACCAACACGCTTTAGTCTTTATGATACAAATAAAAAGTTGCATGAACTCATGACTGATTGACATAGACACCCCCCATATGAACTCTGTTTGAGTTGATTGCGCAGAAAAATACCTTACACAGTGGTATTAAATCACTATACATGAACCTGCTTCATGTACCACCAGTTCTCAAAGTATTTTCTCCACATGACCACCGGCAAACTCTAGTAGCCTAAACAAATGTTGTAAGAATGGAAACGATATAATAGCTGAAGTGTCAGAATGTCATAAAAGCTGCTATACTACCTCAATAGCAAGATTTAATCATAAAAAATTGACTTTAGAAATATCTGTTTTTATGGTAACAGCCCTCTTCCGTAGTTTGTGATCAAGACTACATCACACACTCTTGCTCTAACACTGCAGATTTTCACGCTGTGCTAGTATAGCAACTCTTCTTCCTACAAACAAAAGACGGAACATAGAGGGAACCTGTGGGGGAAAGCAGTAGAGGCAACCAGGGTCGTAGCGAACAACTGCCAGGTTTATATGGGAATGCACACCACAATCAGGAAACTGGCTTTGTATCTTCTGCACCGTTCAGTTCAGGCTAAGAACCGTACCAAAACCAACCACCTCCTAAAGTGCACTGAAATAAGAGAACTAAGCCATTAGCATTATTTTTTGTATTTGTTCCCCGCACTGCAAAGCAAAACACCACCCATTCTGCAGTAAGTATGCTTTCTTCTCATTAGGCTTGTGAGAGGACAGATCCCGAAAAGGAAATACCCTCCAATGCTGGGGTCACCCAAAAGAGTCAAGGGGTCTCAACAGATGTAGAAGGCAATTATCACAGGGCAGCAGTGACACACAGTGGAATACTCCCTTCACTATTCAAACTCTCCTTAGCCAATGAAATCTCTGCAACCGGTCTCTGCCTCCTCTCCACAATGAAAGCCAGTGTGGTGTAGCAGAGAGTGTGTCAGGAAGGATAGGCGATCCAGGTTCAAACCACCACTCTGCCATGGAAGCTTGTTGAGTGACCTTAGGTCAGTCACACATATTCGCCTAACCTACCTCACAGGATTGCTGTAAGGATAAAATGGATGGGAGGAGAATAATATACATTGCTTTGGGTCCCCACTAGGGTTGCCAGGTATCTGGTTTTCACCCAGACAGTCCAGTATTTTGTGGGACTGTCCAGGGAAAGTGTTCTCCCCAAACTAGACACCTGGCCCCTCTGTTTCCCCCCTCCCCTTTGGCCACGCAGCGCCATGCTGGCCTGAAGAAGCGCATGATTTATATCAAAAAGCAAGTCCTCTCCACCTCTCCCCAAGATCCAGTATTAGTCCAGACTCTGATTTGGCAACCCTAGTCCCCACCGGGATATAAATTAAGTACAAGCCAAAAAAATATCCACAGGCAATTCTCTGGGCTAGAACTTCAACTCCTGGAACCTCCTTAACGCCCAAAAGGAATTTTTCAGGAAAGTGTTTTGTTGATTTCATTCCCTATTCTGGATCTTCATAAAACCAAGCGTCCTGCTAGACCCTAGTATTTCTTTTGGGGGCAACTTTCTGCCCCTCTTTCTTCAGCTAGGCCTCCAGTTCAAATAGGCAGAAGTCAGTCCTGGGCTCTGCGTAGCTTCTGGCAGTAGGGTTCCCACCAGTGCCTGCCAGTGGCAGGCAAACTCCTGGGGATTTGCCCCCTCGCCCAATGATCACTCCATGATTGTTGGGAGGTAGCAAGGCCCCCAGAGGTTGCCCACTACCAGCAGGCACCCATGGAATATGTGCCATGTGTGCATTCCCTGGGGATGCATCACGCAAGTTGCAGGAGCATTCCACACTTCATTTAAAGCCGATTTGGGCCCCAAACAGGCCGAATCTGCCCCATGCAGAGCGCAGGAGTGCTCGCTCTGTTGGCACAGTAACATCACTTCAGGAAGTGACGTCACCGTGTCAGCCCCGGGGCGTGCACATGAAGAATAACATTGTGCCCCACATGAGGTAAGTGCCAGGCACCCTACACTCCCAGTGGGAGGGGAGAGGGACCTGGCAACTGTATCTGGCAGTCATTTGACTCCTCCCCCCCCACCAAATCTCTCCTGTCTCTCCCCAGAGTTGCAAGAACGTGCACTGCTCACCTTGGGGCCAGGACTCTTTTGGATCCTGACGTTGCCCCAGACAGAAGAGAAACTTTAAAGCAGCTAGTGAGGCCTTTTCCTCTTGGCTTCACAGTTCCTTCGACTGGTATATGTTGTAGAGTGCAAAGCAGCTGGATCTCTTGGGGTGTGGCAAGATACTTGGCCTGACAGGAGACAGCGTGTCTCTGACCAAACCAAGAGCACTACAGAAGGGTAAGCAGGCAGCCAGCTGGCTAAAGAGAGATCCTGCCTGGAGTTATAAAAAGGGCGGCTCTGGATACTGTAAACAAAGTAATGCAGAACTGGATACCAGCTTGCCCTCCTTACAGAGAGGCACAGTGAAAAGATCCAGGTTTGAAGTACAGAGAACCTTCAAATGGGGGAGTTAAATAATTTCCCCCCGCCAAGCCTTCTAAAATATGCTTCTAAGGAGCACATCACAAGAGGCACCTCTGCAATTCAAGCATTAGTTGTGGCAGAAGGTGCAAAGGAAAGGAAAGATGGAGCAGCTCAACATGTCTGATCTCTCCTCGGAAGCTCAGGAGCTGGACAATGCTGCATTTCTGGCAGTGTTCATCGGTCATTAAGATGCATATCCTCCCCCTTCTCACCTCTCCCTGACTTAATTGTTTGCTGCATCTCTGCCTTGGGAAGTGTTTGCCTGACATCTCTTCTAAGCGATGCTCAAGTTTTTCCCTGCTGGTTCTTGCCATCTTTCTCCCCTCTCCCCCTTCCTGCTCCTTTCATGTCAGTGCAGATTCCACTAACACACAGAATGATCAACAGCTTCTCATTAAGAATTCTAATGTATTACTATGTCAAACTGTGCCCGGTAAAAAAAAATCAGGGCCAAGTTTTTTTTTTTAAAAAGGCAAGAAATTAAAAATAAAATGTTCCCTCACCACCTGGGGCTGCCAAATGTTCCTAATGTAAAGAAACACCTTAACTGAAGAAGATTAAAACTCCACAGAAAGGGAATACCATAGCTGAGAACAAACTACCACCAACCGCACTCTACTAACTATACTATGGAACAAGTCGCTTTGCCTGTATTTCTATCTGATTCATACTCACAAACTCAGTTTCCAAGAACAGCAGTGTATCAGCATGATTATCTTTGTAACCAGAAAATACTCTATTTCCATTCCGTTATAGGGTCTCCACTCCATTAACTCAAAATTATGGCCGCCCACAGCCATACATGGAGGAGGGGGTTTAACACTTCCACTTACTCATGGTTTTACCATGAGAAATAGGAACCCCATGCTATTATTATGCTTTTAAAGAAAAAAAAGATGGTTACAGGGGCAACCAATTAATGAGTAATGAGAGCTGGGGCAACCAATTAATGAGTGAAATCATGTGTGCACGGGAAAAGTAAATCTTTCTTCCTCTCTATACGTGGCTCCAATCTGAACTGCGGCTGTGTTTAAAAGATGCTAGAAAGATTCAGCACTAGCGATCCCAGCATCCTGTCACAAGGATGAACAGCAGAAGTGGTACCTGGAGGGAGTGCGACCATCATACTATGATTTTTGAGTAATGAAAGTTTGTGGCTACCCTAAGCCACAAATGAAAGACGGGCGTCATTCAAGCGTCATGAATGAACTTGCCAGCTCATGACAAGAATGAGTCATGGAGTACTCAGATTTGTGGGGCCCTTCATCTTGTGAGAGGCTGCAAAATGTAAGACTTTCTGATACTGAATGAAGCACAGAGTTTGACATGACGTTGAAAGTGGGCAAAATGACAAGTGTCAGATTGTTTTCTTGCCTGCAGAGCAGGATCTTAATCCACAGTTTAATCCTAGTGGTTGGGACACAAAAGAACACAGTTCGTAGCTTTGACCAACTTGAACATCATGATAAACTACAATTAGGTGAAACCTGGAAGTATTCGATTCTCCAGCCATGAGCCAGAAGAAGTGCACAAATCCCAGAATTTCCTGGATCATTTTCATAACCAATAACTAAAACATTAAAAACAAAGCTTAATACTTTTTATTAACACTCAACCAAATAACACAAAACAACATGTGCATTTTCAAATTCTCTAGAACTCTTCATCAGAATGAATGTTAAAAAGGAAGAGGAAAGGAAGGTGGAGAAGAGCTCTCAGGCCATGATCTTAGAAGTTCAGGTTGCTTAGAAGTTCAGATTCAGAAAACTTCCACCCCCACCCCCTCTTATCAGACAGCCTGATGAAGAGTTCTGGAAAATTCCGAAGTTTGCACTCCACACACTGTCATTTGGGTTGGTTGTAATAAAAGGTACTGCATGGCATTTTTGGATCTTGCTATGGTCCAACATGGCTATCTACTTTTCATGTCAACGGATACAGATACATATAAATGGAGTTCTGCATTTCATATGAACACACAAAGCTGCTTTATACCATCAGACCATTCATCTAGCAACATTTGTATTGTGTGCTCTGACTGGCTCTCCAGGGTCTCCATTACATCATCAACTACATGATTTTTTAAAAAATGGAGATGCCAGGAATTGAACCCGTGACTTTCTGCATGCAAAACGGATTGCTCTAACACTGAACAACAGACCTACCCCCCAAAGGGTGTGTACACATGACAGTGCACAGGCTAAACAGCCCCCAAGAACACTCAGTGAAACCAAACAGTAAAAGATGTACACTGTCCTCTAGGAATGCAACAAATGTTTTCAAAAGCCACAGGTGCTATTCTCTTACCACAGTTGATATTTGTGGAAATCCTGAGGTTTACAGTTCTATCAAGACAGTCATTCTGAAAGTGCACATTCTCCAATTTGCATGTGCAATATAAATCCTGTAAGCTCAACTCAAAAGCAAGTCACATTTGAAAAAAAACACACACACCCAATAAATTAACAATGAATGCATTCTGTTGACTCCCAAGCTTCTGGTTTTGAAGTCCACAAACAATAGGAAATAAAGCACAAAAGGAGCCCTGGAGAAGCATTAAAGAAGTTGATAAGCCAGCTAGCTTGGAGCCTCTAGCACAGTAAGTGTTCTTTAAAGAACTGCCAAGATTCAATTCCATATTTAGGAAATGCAATATATATGCTTAGCAACACCTGAAGTCGTTAAAAAAAAGAAAATGATTTTAAACTGCCGTATAAACACCAGTCACAAGCAGCTCACCTATACTACTGACTTCAAACTGAAGCATTTTGCCCAAAATCTCAGTTTGCACAAAGTGCAAAACTGCCCCCCACTAAAAACATGCATGCACGTACATGCACACACATGCAAGAGGATCTGGGTTAGAGTTCCACTTCTACCATGGGCATGTCATCTGAGGAATGGGAATATTAACGGCCTACCAATGAAGGACTGTGACGGAAAGCACAACAGTTGGCAAGGTTTGGAAACATTTCTGCAAAGTACTATAATAAGACAGCTGTTAAGCAGAGGATTAGCTCTGGCTCTTCCAGCAATAAATTAAAGCGTCCTTCTTACATTGGCTTTGATATGAAAGGCATTTTTATCAGGACTATTGTGTACAGGGAAATTTCAAACGTGAGATTACCATAGATGCCCCACCCCATGTATTTATAAAGCAATGTTAGAACTCTTCATTATACCTCTTACTCTCAAGCTGAAAAGAAAGAGAAATTAAGAAACATTTGTCCCGATCCAACAAAGGAAATGTATGCACAAAAGAGGAACTCCACATCAGCAAAATTCATTTCAGGCCAGGGCCTTTCCCATGCTCCTAGGAACTACAGCAAACTGTCTCACTGCAGAGCTAAAGGCTTGCACAAAATGATGCAATCCGCCCCCCAATCTGCAATCCGCCCCCTAAAAAATCTGCACTCCGCGCCCCCCCCCCCCCAATCAATACTCTCACTTTGCCTTCTCTCCTATTTGTACGCCTGGAAATTCTAGATCCCAATGGCAAACTGGGCCCTGCTGCCTGCCTAAAAGGTAAAGATAGTCCCCTGTGCAAGCACTGAGTCATTACTGATCCATGGGGAGATGTCGCATCACGACATTTTCTTGGCAGACTTTTTACGGGGTGGTTTGCCATTGCCTTCCCCAGTCATCTACACTTTACCCTCAGGAAACGGGGTACTCGTTTTATCAATCTCGGAAGGATGGAAGGCTGAGTGAACCTTGAGCCAGCTACCTGAACCCAGCTTCCGCCGGGATCGAACTCAGGTCGTGAACAGAGCTTGGGCTGCAGTATAATTCCGGAGTGATGGCATATTCTAAATTCAAAAGTTCTAAATTCAAAAGTTATCCAAAGCAGCTTTGTGAAAGGACTCGCATAACAGTAGATTCAGTGAACATACACCCATAAGGTGAAAACGAAAAATCTATCTAAATTTGACTGGGGGTGGGGGGTGATTATACTCTACAGCAACTAAAACAGTGGAAGTTAAAAGACGACAGAATTTGGAACCGTAGAACGATTTGTACAGATTTAGTGGTAGGTAGTGCAAAGTGAGTCATTGCACTGCAATCCGCCGCAGATTAATTGCCTCTTGTAGTAAAGCCGATTCCTCTGTTCAAATGGAAAGGCTTAACTTGTCAAAGTTGCCATGAGTATAAGCCATCTACAATTAATTCACAGCTGTAGGTGACACACAAGACTTGCACATTCAATTAGCCAAAAACTGTTTGATGGAAGAAGTGATGTCAGAAGCAAAGGAGAGGAGGATTTTTTTGTAGCTGTCAAACACAGTGGAGAGAAATACTTCAATGTTTATTTTAGGGCTTAACAAGCCTCTCAGAAGCTTTGATACACCTCAGACATATCCTTCTGAGTCACCTTGCTAGGTTGGGATCTTGACAGGGATAATGGCTTGCATGAAAGAAGGGTGTGTGGCCGGCACACAAAATTCACCTTCCCCGCTCCAGCAATCCATTCAAAACTACAAAAAGATAATTTCTGGGGTCACAGAGCCCACACAGAGAAATGAGTCAAGGGGCTGCAATGAGGGAGGAAGGGCAATTACACCTCCTTTCCTCTTGCACTGCAGCCTCTGGACCACCATGGCTGTTTCAATTGCTGGAATGACCTATCTACAACTTGGAAGGGACTGCAAGATCTAGAGAGGAACATCAGAAAATCAGCACCCCAATGCATGCTTCACTAGAGACCAGCCACTACTTGGCAGCAGACCGCTGCTCTGTTCCATAGCCCTTGGTTTACGGGGTGCTCCCACAAGACTCTCTCCTTTCTCCCATTCTGTTTGTCATCTACCTGAAAATGTTGGGGGAGGTCTCCTTTCGGGCTGATTCTAAGGAGGCACTGAAAATTCCAGGTTGGTGTCTGATGGACTAAGGTGGACCAACAAGCTGAAGGCTGACCCAAATGATAAAAAGACGATGGTTGTTTGTGAAGTGGGTACCCTTTGAAATGTGCTGCCTATATTGGATGGAGTTGTAATCCCCTTTAAGACTTCCAGTTTGGACAAATTCCAAGATCCAACACTACATCAGAATTTTTAATAGCACTGATAGACCAAAGTGCATTATTACAACCTACGCTGTTCTGACTAGATTTCCTGTAGAGGAATGACTCAAGCTACAGTCACTCATGCCTTAGTCACATCTAGACTACTGCAATATGCTCTATGTGGGGCTTCCTCTGATGAAGTTGTTGTACAATATAGCAGTCTCAGTCTCAATTCGAATTGGAACCAGCTGGATGAAGGATATTATGAAAATCCTTCATCAGCTGTAGTGGTTGTCCATGACCCAATTAAAAGTGCTGATTCTGACTTCTAGAGTCCTGTACAGTCTGTGTCATGGATGCTTCAGGGACAGCCCAACTTCATGAATCTATGCCACATGCTATGATCTGCCTTGGAAGTTCTTTTCCATGTGCTGCTTTGTCAGAAGTCTGCTTGGTGGCCACGCAGCAGAGGGCTTTCTCAACAGTGGCCCACAGATCATGGAACTGCTCCACTTTTTATTTCTATTTTGTTACCCTGAACAGCCCTTCACCTGATTTGCTAAAATCCTCCATTAAAACAACATTAAAAATCACTTTTTGCGCAAACCTGGTATGAACAACAAGAATGGGAGATTTGACCAACCTCAGCTGGTTCAGTAGGTATTTTCAACGCGGGCAACTTGGCTTTGGAGTTCACCTTTATATCTGCTATTTTCCCATACAATTCTTCATGGTATTCTTCAAGAAGTGGCTTGAGCTCTGGGGATTCGTCCGGTGCCTGATCTTGACCGTCCATTGGTCTGACGTAGGCAGTTGGTTTTTGCTGTATTGCACTCGTTTTTGATGGTAAGGATGGGGGAAATGTCTGGGAGGAAGGCTGGGAAGAGACAGCTACGGGGCCGCTCAAGCTGTCCTGGCTTTCCTTGTCACAGGTTCCAGCCACTAGGTCCTGAGAAGGGGAACTCTTCGGCCCATGGCTTTTGTATTTGCTGCTGCCGTGAGACCTGGAACTGACATGCTGGCTGGAATGTAGAGGAGACAGGGGTGCTACTGGGGAAGACAAAGTGGACAGCAATGGGGAAAGTTCCAGCAGGGAGGCCTGCAGCTCTTTGGCAATGTCCTCTTCAATGCATTTTTCGTTCTTCTTCGGACACCTCCTACTTTGGATTTCTTGAGTTTTGCAGATCTGCTCTGGAGCTTGCTTCTGGTTGCCGGACAACTCACCGCTCCGTGGTTTCAAATCAGAGGCCGGTTCTATCCTTGAGTTAACTTTTTGGTAGTGAGCAGAGCAACCTGCAGAAGGATTTGAAGTAAGGGGTCCCAAGGGCTTGTGGTGATGGCTGCTGTTCTGGAATGAGGAGGGTAGCACATTGCTGGTCTTGTCAGGGAAGAGTGGGCGATCCGGCTGGTGTTGAGGGATCAGAGACATGACATTTTGAGGGATCCCTATGAGATTCTGGTGAAACCTGGTGGCGATGAACTCCTTCATCTCTTCGTAACTACCCAACATGTTCTGAATTCGGCTGGACAACTCATCTGCTTTGTTAATCTAAAAGAGCAAGAAGGGGAGAGGTAGGAAAAGCTGAAATGAAGTCCAGCCTCTGACTAAGAACGCTGGTTAATGGACCTCACCAATCTAGCAACGACAAAAGGTCTGGCTCAAGTTTTTCAGTAACCTACAGATTACAATGGAATATCAGAAACTGCATTTTTGATAAGGCTGCGGTACAAAGCCATGAGAATTTCAGTGTTTATTGTTTATTTCAGGCATCTTTAGCCTTTGGCAGATTTTGCTGCTATGAGAGAAACATGGTCATAGAAATGTCATGGCAGAAAGGGCCTAAAGATTACTTGGGGAGCAACACTGTAAGCTCAAGCAATATATTTAAGAGTCTTAAATTTCATATATTAAAATTTATGCAAATTGTAAAAATGAGTAAGTGCTTCACATTTATCTATTTCAAAACCAACCCATTGCTCTTCTGCCTCTTGTCCAAACGTTTAACAAATGTTTGTTTAAAATATTAATTGCACGTTCCTGCATTTTTTACATCTGTACCCAGATGTAAAAAGTGTTACAGACTTGCTTAAAGCAGTGGTTCTTAACCTTTTTGGGGGCCAAGGACCCCTTCGGGAATCTGAAAAAAGCTATGGAGCCTCTAGAATGAAAAAATTACAATGAGCACTTGAAAAAACTACAGTGTTGCCTTAAACTTCACCACGATCTGATGTAAACAAAGACTGATGTCCATAATCGTAATAGCAGGATACATTTTCTTTAATTCCTATCAATTGGAAGCTATTCTAGACACCATAACATGGCAACAATGACAATGGTCCATTAGTTGACCATGTACAGTAGCATCCCATGACACCCTATTCTTGTTTGGAGGGAACAATACCTTAATCGGGGCTTTTTTCTGAGAAAAGAGGTGGTGGAACTCAGTGGTGGAACTCCAGACTGCACAATAATGTCACTTTGGGTCAGCTGGAACAAGGGGGGAGTTTTTTAAAGTTTAAATCGCCCTCGGCGAAAATGGTCACATGGCTGGTGGCCCTGCCCCCTGATCTCCAGACAGAGGGGAGTTTAGATTGCCCTCCACGCCACTTGGCGGCGCAGAGGGCAATCTAAACTCCCCTTTGTCTGGAGATCAGGGGGCGGGGCCAATGGCCATGTGACCATTTTTAAGAGGTGCCGGAACTCCATTCCACCACGTTCCTGCTGAAAAAAAGCCCTGACTTTAATAGCAGAATGGACATGACATTTTTTTCACAAAGACAATTTTCAGATTAACAGGAAGGAAATCAAAGAAACACTTCTTTTGTATTCAGATCATGGTCCTCTAAAGCCCATCTATGGACCCCTAGGAGTCCATGGGCCACGGGTTAATAATCCTTGTTTTAAAGTAAAAAGAGGAAGAGGAAAGTATTTTAAAAAGAAAGCTGAAAACTAGAGAGATCTGGAAAATTCTCGAGGGGATCCTGAGGGCTACTACAGCTGCAAGCAACTCTAGAAAGATAAAGAAATAATAATAGTAATAACAACGACTGTGTTTATATACTGCTCTTCAAGACAGATTAGCACCCAGCTCAGAGCAGTGAACAAAGGCAGTGTTGTTATTAGCCCCACAAGACAGTTGGTGTGGTAGGGCTGAGAGGAGCGGCTTACTCAAGGCCACCTGCTGAGCTCATGGCAGTCATGGGTGACGAACTAGCAGAATGCTGATTCGCAGTCCAACCACTTAACCACTATGGTACAGCAGCCCTCTTAGGTAGAACATTAAAGATCCATTCTGCAATGCAAAGTCCATCAGGACAGTTTGAATCCTATGATGCCCAAGAACTTGGTTCAAATCACTACTTGGCTAGGAAGTTCACTGAGTGACTTTTGAAAGGGTGGTATATAAGGATGCAAGTCAAAACAGAGGGAGGATTCTCTTCTCTACCTTCAATCTGTCATGCAATGATTTTTTTTTTAATCGATACCTTATATGGTTCTCCAAATAGGGGAACACTGGCTGGAAATGGCTCTCTCTCCTGATGAGCTTCCTGATTTCTCCTCTCTTTTTCTTGGATGCGGCGCAGATTTCTTTCTTCATTATATAAGCTGTTCAGAGCAGAAGGGAATAAAAACTAATTATTACCAAGCATTTCACTGTCTGATACAGTAAAAGCCAAGCAGCTGGAACTGATCTTCAGCCAACAAGGACCTTTAGAGGATCATGGAACTGTCTGGGTAATTAAGTTGGGGAGAGGCAGAATTTGCACAGGGTAGATAGCTGCAAAACACCGAGAACAGATCCGTACAATCAGCCTGCAGGGGAAGGCAAAAGTGAAGTGGCTGCAGTGGGAAAGTTTAAGGAAATTAATACTCTAGCAAACCTTCTGGATGCATGAGAAGTACTGCACAGGATCCCTACGTATCTGTCTAACACAGCCTTGTAAATATGTACTTATAGGGTGGCCCATGTAGCCTTATGTTCTTTATTTCACACAGTACATGAATCCAGCAGATGAAAGACGCAGAACTCGCATTCTCCTGTTCCTTGGACTGCAAAGGAGAAAATCAGTGAAGAGAGAGCATGTTTCTAGTCCTCGAGTCCTCCTGACTCCTTGCTTCATTCAAAATATAGTATCTGTTAAAAAGTAGCGGAGTCTGTATAATTATTATGCAGTGGACCACAGACCTCTGGAAATTCTATCAACCCCAGGTTGTAACTGCTGCAGTAACCCTGGCTGGAACCAAGACAATTTGAGCCAGATCAATGCCTCCAGGGAAGATGTCCATATGGAAGAAATGCAAACATTGAAAAGTTCTCTGTGTCTTTAAATATTCCCCCAAGTACTATCCGAATGTTTCAAGTCATTCTGCATAGGCCTTGAGGACTAGGACCTTGCATTTCCAGAAGCATACGAAGACAGACATAGTCAGGATATTGAATTCTGTGGCTTTCTGATGTTCATGCATGCTCACAGTTAAAAACGCCTCTGCCAAACACCAATCCGATCCTTTCTTGAACACCTCCAAGTGAACGACACATGTGGACTCTCTTTCTAATGTTTAACCCAACCTCCCTCTCTACAGGGATCCAAGTTAACATTTCAGCAGAATCCAAATGTCCTTCTCTAGGGCACGCTCAAGGTTAAATGGAAAGACCTGTTAAAGAGGTTGTGATAGTTTTCTATTAGGCACCTGATAAGAACAACAGTAAGGGTTATCATCCTAGGCTAACACGATTAGTCCCGAGGATTATTTTTGCAGAAATGGGATGTGTGCCTTTGGAATGCTTGCCTAGCACACAGGTCCATTTAATTGTTTGTAAGGCACACCACAATTATTGACCAGTGCCAATGAGCTAATCAGAAATATTGATGCACTCACAAATGAGCAAAAACTTCCCTGACTCCCCCTACTTCTTAAATCCATTGCTTCTTAGATCATCCCTGTGATAGATGCATGATCTTTCTCTTTTCCACTGCCCTTTTCACCAAGATTCTGTCGTGCACATTTCACCAAATCTATTTTTCCAAGAAACAGGGATCTTTTAGGAAGTTTTCACAGGACAGAATTTGTAATTATCACACATCAGGAATAGGAAGGGAAAGTCGCTTGTCCTTTTCTATGCAATCATGCTTATGAAAGGGACCCAGGTGTGGATTTGTTCTAAACAATGGCTACATGTGAACCAGAGCCTCTGAACCAATTGTTATTCTTTGATAAGCACACAGACAGGCAATGCCAGAGAATTGCAGTGTTATATAAATAAGCTGGCACAGCTTTATGAAACCTTCACTGCTGGAGCTGCACCCTTCTTTCAACTCATTTATACCAGCAGTTAAAAAAATTAAGCAACATAATCCATATGGAATGGTTACTTCAACATCTCCAGCCATTGCAATGGATCTGGAGAACTTCCTGGTACATTGTGCACCTCAACTGCTTGGTGATTTAACCTTCAAAAATGGTATTTTATTAAAATATTTCATACCCTAACTTTTGATTCACAGAGTGGTACAGCAATTAGAACAGAGGCCCCCAATGTGGTGCCCGTGGGCACCACTGCACCTGCCAACACCTTTCCTGCTGCCTGCCAAGTGTTTTTTTAAAAAGTAAATGGGGCCAGGTAGGGCTTCTGCCAAGCGTGGCTTCTCATTGGCCACTGGAGATTTGATTGGCTGTGCAGATTTCTAAAAGCATTGTTTTGGCAGAAGCTGCTTCTGCCGCACAAAGATCTTTACTGTGTCACTGAAGGTAAGCTGAGACAGCCATTTTGTGGCTGGCTTTGCCTTCTGCAGAAGCCATTTTGTAGCTGCGCACACCATACTCTGTCAGAATTCCAAATGTGCCTGCAGCTCAAAAAGGTTGGGGACCCCTGAGTTAGAGAGCTGGGACTGAGATTTGGGAGGCCCACCATGTTCAGATCCCCCACAATGCTATGAAGCTCATCCAGGTGACTTTGGGACTGTTACACTTCTTTAGACTAACATATATCATGGAGTTTCTGTGAGGACAATATAACAGCATGAGGGAAGAAAGCCTTTTACGTGGCCTTGAGTTTCTCAGAGGAAGGGCAGGATAAACATTTATAAAGAGTAATCCACAAGTCCTAGCCAAAAGGAGATGTCACTGGTGGAGGGAAAGTTCGATCCAAGAATTGTGTCTTCTGGATGGGTCTGAACTCCCCCTAAAGGAAAAGATTTGTAGCTTGTGCTACTAGAGCCAGACCTCCTTTTTGGATGGTAGGGGTGTCAGAGGTGGCCAGGGAGACTTTCATCAGTTTCAATTGATAAGTCAGCTGTGGACCTTCCTGGACAGGAAAGGTCTTGCCACAGTGGTGCATTCCTTGGTAACATTTAGATTAGATTGCTACAATGGACTCTACATAGGGCTGCCCTTGAAGATTATCTGGAAGCTACAGGTGGTAGAGAATGCTGCTGTCAGAATGGTGACTGGAGTGAGTCATAGTGAACAAAACTGTATTACTTCAGTCTTGTTCCATCTACAATCAATCCCAATTTGCTTACAGGACTCATTCAAGGTGCTGGTACTAACCTTTAATAACAATAACAATACTAACTGTGCTTATATACTGCTCTTCTAGTCATATTAGTGCCCCACCCAGAGCAGAGAACAAGTTAGTGTTAATATCCCCACAATACAGCTGGGGAGCTGGGGCTGAGAGGAGTGGCTTACCCAAGGCCACCTAATGAGCTCATGGCAGTAGTGGAATTTGAACCTGCAGAGTGCCGATTCGCAGCCAAACCATTTAACCACTGTAAAGCCCTATACAGCTTGGGGCCAGCATGCCCAAAGGACCACCCACTCACCTACCACCTCCTCAACATCAGTCATCTTCAGAGGCTCTGTTGAGAATGCCCTTGCCATCCGAGGCTAGGCAAGTGGCAACCCAAGAAAGCGCCTTCTCATTTGCATCTCCAAACCTTTGGAACTCCCTCCCCAGGGAGATTCATCTGTCCAGGGGTCATTTCGTAGAAAAAGAGCTGGAGGAACCCATTAGCATAACTCATTAGCATATGCCATGTCTCTTGCCATCACCGGAAGTGTGTCATTAGTGTAACTGATTTGCATATGCCACACACCTCTGGTATCACCTGGTTCTGGCTGTTTTGGACCCAATCCTGGCCATTCAGGGCCGAAATTGGGCCCAAAATGGCAAAAGGGGCTGAAAATGGCTGAAAAGGGGCCCCAAATGGTCAGGATCGGACTACTGATGAGCAGGAGAGTGATCCACCACCCGTCAGAAGCCCGATCCGGGCTGTTTCGGCCCCAATCCAGGCCGAAACGGGCTCAAAATGACCAAATCAGGTGGGCGGGGCCACCTGACATGTGACCTCTTTGGGGAACTGCTGGAACTGTATTCCTGTGCGTTCCCCCTCGAAATGAGCCCTGCATCTGTCTCCCTCTACTGTTTTCTGCTGCCAGAGAGGGAAAGCTTTTTTTGTTTTGTTTGGCATTTCCCTCACTAACTCTCACTAGCCCTCCTCCCTGTTTATCTGCTTACATGTTTCATTTAATGGTTTTTAAAATGTTATATATATATATTTGTATTTTAAACACTTTAAATGTTTGCCACCTTGAAGATCCAGTGTTGGGTGGAAAGGCAGCACAGAAATGTTTTAAATAAATGTCAGCAAACAAAATTTCTTAATTTTTAAGTGATTGTTTCATTTGAAACAACCATAAAGAGCCACTAACCCAAAATACTAGCCAATAAAACCAGCAAACGCCAAGCAGGGAAAGAAAAATAATCAAATCCCCCCCCACCCCCAAATTAATAATAATCAAGAAATCTGAAAAGCCTCTCCAAAAAGAGATCACCTTTACCAAATGTCTAAGAGTCAGCAGTAAAGAATTTAGATGTTTTAATGTTTCCATTCAGCCATTCATCCTACCTCTAATGGCAAAGGAAGCACACATAGCCCGACTTCCAATGAAGATCTCAACATACAAGTCAGCTCAGGTGTAAGAAAACAGGTATGCACGGTGATACATGGTGTTATACCCACAGTGTATGCTGCTTTTTCAAACATTCCCAGTTTGGGGAAGGAAACCTACAAGCACACACTTTGAATGTACACCATTAGCCTCATCCTCATATTTGAGAAATCAAACACAGACAGGATGGGGGCAGCGCACTTCCACTGGTCATCAGGAATACATCATGTGAAGAGGGCTATACCATTCCAAACAGGCTCTCAGGAAAAATGGAAAACTTCAAGTGAGAGACAGACCCTACACCAAACCCTTGAAATTTTCTCTGCGTTGTTCCAGTTTTGTCATATGTGGTGCCAAAGCGGACTATTATTCCTACTAAAAGGCTGAAACATAAATCCAAGAACTCACTGGGGTGTTGATTAAACTAGATTCTGCATAAGTTAAGAATGTCGGGAATTTGAAATTAATAACCAAATAAATGGAAATATGGCCTCAAGAAAAGCACATTGCTTGTTTTTGTTGGAGGATTCAAGATTCTAACTTGGATGAATGACTTGCTTCATGGTAGAGACAGTAAAATCAAACAAAAATGCTATTATATAATGGATAGCTTCTCTGGTGCGTGGTGTGGGTTGATGTTATCCACCAGCTTCTCTTACTGGGCAGTTCATGAGCCATATGGCTTTTTTACCACTGTGGGGGCTCTATCTAATACATTTTTATCCTGTCTTTCCTTCAAGGACAACATTTCTTCCACTCCCTGCACATTATCTTCACAACCCTGCGAGATCATTTAGCCTAAGAAAGAACAATCAGTCTGGCCCAAGATCATTCAGTGAAATTCATGGCCAAGAGAGTATTTGAACCCAGACCTCTTCAGTCACAGTCCACCACTGTAACCACTACACCACAGAGGCTGGAGTTGGTAACAGTGATGTCAGGGTCCAAAACATGCAAAGGTCATATCATATATTGAGCTGTAAATGCCATCTCTTCCTGAGACTCAGTCAAGGCAGCTATTAAAATAAATTAAGAAACACCCTCTTTTCAGTTTGGAATAAAATGGCACTTGTTTTCAAAATGGCCATGGGCAGAAAATTAGATGATGGCTGATTCCACACACGTTGGATAATGCATTTCCAATCTTTATAGATCATTTGGAACGGATTTTTTTGTGTGCGGAACAAAAAATCCACCTCAAACGATTGATAAAGTGCATTGAAAGCGCATTATCCAACATGTGCGGAATCCGCCGATGACTGGTTCAGAGATTTAATACGGGCAGTGGACCCTGCAAGACTGACACCAGGGTGCTTCACACTGGTCCAGTACTTACAGCCTAACATAATTCAGCACTCTTAAGCACTGAATATTGTGTGGGCAGGAGGCATTGAAAAGTAGAGAAGGCTGACACTGGACAGCAGCAACTAGCTTGACTCCTACCCGAGTCTTCAGCAGTAGCAGTCTGAGGGCCAAGCTAGACAATACCACATCTATGAATTCAGCACAGGGACATGGGGGAACAAGGGGCTCCTCTCTCCCCCAGTCCTGATTTCAAAAGTCAAAACAGCTGCACAGCTGTATTGGCTCTGAAAAATGGTTCCTAGGGAAGAGGAAAAGGCCAGGCCCCTATGGTGTTGTAAAAATTGTAAACTGATGCCACATCCCTGTCACGGAATCAGGAAAGCAGTATTGTCTAGTTTGGCCTTGAGCAGTGAGAACTTCAGCTACTGTCCCTCATAGATCAACAACTATTGCCCAGTTCCAGTTTTCAGCAAAAGGGATATAATGCTGGCCTAAGTGTAAAAATTTCTAATTAGGGCACCAAAGCCAAGCTGAAAGCAACCATATGAGTCACCTAGTTCAACCCATCATTCTAAGAGAGAGTATCCTGCTCCTTTAAGGTACACAATACCTTGCCCTAGAACAGTGTGTTACATTAATGACCTATATTTATATGTATTTGCAACAGATACTGGTCAAATCTTTAGCAATCAATGGTAGGTTAAGATCTGCTTAGAAGACTCACATCGTATTTGCCACTGCTCAGAAACAGGTTAACCTACTTGACATGAATGTGGGAGAATCTAGGTTGAAACACCACCTCTGCAATGGGCTCATTGGATATGTAAACTACTGATTCGGAACCTGTTTCAGCAATAAAGTCCTCTAACTAACTTTGGGCAGGTCTTGCATCCCAACCACCCTCCTGGGGTTGCTGTGGGGCTAACACAGAGAGAAAGACAGGAGATGGAAGAAACCTAATAAAATGAGAACAGCATAACACTACTTCACAATGCTGGAATAGGGACACTTATAAAACGTTTTGAAACTGTAATAAGCCCTTCAACAGTTGCCCAGGTGCCTTCCAGAAGAGAAGGTTCTGTGAAACTTGCAGAGGGTCCGACTTAAAAGGTCCAACAAGTTTGACTAGTGAAGGGTCCTTTTCCCAGGTTTCCCATCCTCCCATTTGCCATGGAGTTCAACACTTTTTAGGGAAACAAAGGAATAAGCCAGGCCCTTGTCTCCAGGTCTGCCTGAGAAGTTCTGACTAGAGATGGGCATGAACCATGAAAAATCCGAACTATGTGGTTCATGGTTCGTCATGTTTCACAAACCATGAACTTTCACAAACTTACCCCGGTTCATGAACCAGTTCGTTTGGTTTGTGAAAACGTCACTTCCAGGGCAGCAGAAGGTCTACAGAAAGCCCATTCCCCCTCCCCTCGTTGCCTAGGAAACTGACTGATCAGCACCAGGTTGTCTGTAATGAACCGAAAAACAAACTAAATAAATCGGCCTAAAGTTTGTAGCGGTTCGTCAGAAATGGGCTCTGATGAACCGCCAGTTCGCGGTTCACCAGAACCGACTCGTGATGAACTTTGGTTCATATTTCGGTTCACGCCTATCTCTAGTCCTGACTGGTAAGAAAGAAACCTTTTCCTTTCCTTATTTGAGATGCTCCACACAAGACTCCCTCCTGACAGAGAATATGATCAGTGATGTTCAGACCCCCACAAGGTAGTTTCAGGTAGGTAGCCATGTTGGTCTGCAGTAGAACAACAGGATCTGAGTCCAGTGGCACCTTAGAGACCAACAAGATTCTTCAGATACTAGAAGCTTTGACTTTGAAAAGCTTATAGCCTGAAAATCTTGTTGGTCTCTAAGAGACCAACAAGATTCTTCAGATACTAGGAGAACTTTTGACTCTTAAAACCTTATAGCCTGAAAATCTTGTTAGTCTCTAAGGTGCCACTGACCTCAAATCCTGCAGTCCACAAGTTTACATCTCCCGCTTGCTGCAGTCACATGGGCTGCCTTGAGCCAAGTGGAAAGGTTAGGTATACATATTTAAAAAAAAAAAGGTGGAACACGGGCACTCCAAAATTGTCTAATGCTTTCTGTAGGTTCAGATTCTGGCTTGTCCACAGCCCCCATCTTAACACAATGGTTTTGTATCCATGCCCAAAAGGTTTCCACTAACAGGACCTTGTGCTCTTCCTTATTATTCCTCCTTCACCACTGCTCCTTTCTGACTATTCCACTTTAAAGGAAGATGGAAAGAGGAAAAGCAAACCCATTTCCAGGCGATGACGTCAATTCATACAGCTCTGCTGAAAGGGAGAACACACACACAGGTTCTGGAATCAACTTGTTGGGACGAGCGTTCATGCACGCTGAAAGCCTGAAGCTAATTAGTCACGCATTAGTGTTCCATGCCACTCACTGCTGTCATGACAACGGAAAGACCAGACCATTGGCTAGACACAGCTGACTGTCCATTTACCACCTGGAGAGGCCATTTGCTTTACTGCTTCTAAATGAAAATGCTTTGCTAATGAGCAACCCCTTCTCCCTCGCCTTTTGTCTGATGAGTGCTGTGTAATTTGAAAGCCTGCAGACTCATTTCAGCAGCAGAGGCTGTTCTTAAAGACAGGCATGGTTAAGACAAGCTATGCTTCCCCAGAAATAGCTGTATCTACCACTGATCTGGGGCTGCTTAATTTTAAATCTTCTTTGCTAAATTTTCCCTTGGTTCTATTGAGGGTGCTAACACCATATTAGAAACAGCACTGTTACTTCTCCCTGGAGGTGGAAAGTGCTGTCAAGTCATAGCTGACTTACGGCGACCCCTGCTGTGGCTCTCAAGGCAAGAGACTGACAGAGGTGGGCGCCATGACCTGCCTCTGCTTAGATGCCCTGGTCTTCCGTGGAGGTCTCCCATCCAATTACTAACCAAGGTCAACCCTGCTTATCTTAGCAGATTTGACAAGATCAGGCTTGCCTGGGCTATCCAGGTCAGGGCTATTTTTCCCTACCTGAAAAAACCCCCGACAAAGGAACCACTGATTCTATACATTTTTTTAAAGTTATTTTTCCTTATTCACTTTTATAGTTTTATGTAATTTCTAGCACTCACTGAGTGGTAGAAATTAAACTTAATTTAAATTAACAACAGGAGATGGCCATGAAGCATTTAAAATCCTGGACGGCCCTGTTATCTACCAATGGGACATTCAGGTCCCAGGTAAATCCAACTGCAGGAAGAAAAAACTGGAATATGCCTTCCAGACTCAAACTTTTGTAGCAGTATTTTTATGCATTTTATTAATCCCACTAAAACTGATAGTGAAGGTATTTGTGTAAATAATCTGCACTCTCCTGTGAAAGTTTTGGCTACTGTGCATTAGGAGGTATTTCGAGGTGCTTTTAAAAGGAAAAATTAGTCTGGATAATCACGCTTGGTTATTAAACAGCAGCATTCAGAAGAATCCCACTGTAGCTATTAAGGACAGTGAGGCAATTGAAAATCCAGAGGAGTTAGCCGTGTTAGTCTGTAGTGGCAAAATCAAAAAGAGTCCAGTAGCACCTTTAAGACTAACCAATTTTATTGTAGCATAAGCTTTCGAGAATCAAGTTCTCTTCGTCAGATGTATCATACATCTGACGAAGAGAACTTGATTCTCGAAAGCTTATGCTACAATAAAATTGGTTAGTCTTAAAGGTGCTACTGGACTCTTTTTGATTTTGCAATTGAAAATAACATCTTTGATATTTAATTAAGAGGCCCAATCATGACTCTCTGAAATCATCATTAGCATATCCAACATGGCACTG
The DNA here is from genome assembly GCF_028583425.1 of Eublepharis macularius. NCBI lineage: Eukaryota > Metazoa > Chordata > Lepidosauria > Squamata > Eublepharidae > Eublepharis > Eublepharis macularius. Next base: position 18,728,653 of record NC_072799.1, on the reverse strand, counting down.
AAAATTGAGATGGGCACCAAAGAAGATCCCTACGAATTAAATGCCACCAAGTTTTCGCTTTAAACTTTTTTGTAGATGTTCCACAATTTCAAAACAAAGCTTCAAAACTTCTGTTTACAATCCTCATGATGTAGATAATTAGGAAAAAAACAGCTAAAGCTATAAACTTTAGCCTAAACATTAATATACCTATACTACCCAAGGTATTTTTGAGGAATGACCTTTAGAATGTTGAGAAACAATTTCAAGACATTATTTTGCATTTAGTAACAGTTGCTAGAATGGTTTTTGCCATTCAAAAGAATGGTTTATTATAATCAAACTATTTTAAAAAGAGGAAAGAACTTAACAATAATAATTGAACATATAAATTATGTAAATGTCAGTCTAGGTTACAGTTTGTTGAACTCTTTGTTATGTATTTATTAATAAAATAAAACGTTTGTGATCTTTGTTTGTTGGATGCCTCGTGTGAAATGTCTACATTGTTTTATGCTGACTAATCTGCCTTGAGAAGGTGGGCTATAAGTAAACAAATAAAAACATTTTGGTCAGAAAGCCAACATTTATTGGCCTACGATCTTTACCAGATAAGGTTTGTCCAATGTTGTGTGTGAAAACATTAGAAGAGCCCCTCTGGATCAGACCAGTAACTAGAGTTGCCAGGCCCCCCTACCCACCAGGCAGGAGGTGGGAGGCCTGGCACTTACCATTGTGGTCTCTGTGTGCCCGCTACCAACCTGCGTGATGATGCCACTTCCAGAAAGTTGCATCATTGTGCAGGGAGCACTCCCAATCCAGGCCAATTTGCCCCCGATTTGGGCTGATTGGGCCTAGATTGGGCTGTTGCAGAGCACGGAAGCTGCTGCACTCCACAGTGGCCCAATTCGGGCCCAAATCAGGCCGCTGCAGTACATGGGACCACACCGTACCACACTGCCTGGGAGCGCGCCCCATCAACCTCCAGGAGCTTGCCACCTCCCCCTGACCACTGGTAGGTCAGCAGACAATGTGGCAAACCCCCAGGAGTTTGCCCGCCATTGGCGGACACCTAGGAAGCCTACCAGTAGCCCATCTAGTTTAGCACCAGTGGCCAACCAAGAGCCCTGAAAAGTATTTCTCACAGTAATATTGAAGTGAAAGGAGTTCAAACACTTCTGTACTCCTTCAGCTTATGGAATCCAAGGCCACAAGATGTGGCAACGGCCTGCAACTTAGACGGCTTTTAAAGGATTAGACAGATCAGTGGGAGGACAACGGGCGTTACTGGTGGCTGTCAGCTAAGATCTAAGAGTCTTCCCCTCTGTCCATAAAATCCTGGGAACTTTAATTTGCTATAGGAGTCTAAGGGTTTTTCATAAAGAATTCTTAGCCTCATCTATCAAGACTCCAACTCCCAGGCTTCTTTGAGGGAAACCATGACACAAAACTGTATAAAACCAGTTGATAGTGTAGACACACACACACACACACACACGCCTCATACACGGCGTTTCTGGATTTGCTACAGGCACAGTTTTATCCCACTGTGCTCTGGAGGCCTCCATGTCTATGGCAAACCAGGAATCAATCCTTGTGCAGCAGGACAACTTGCACAAGGTTTAACTGTCACAGTCCTTATGCTCAGCGCCAATGGGGAGGGGAGGAGAAACAGAAGAGGAGTACAGTGCAAGCATGGACTGAATGGGAGCTCTTGCAAACACAGTAATCTTTGTACATCCCTCTCACAAAAGATGAAAAAACTCCTCCCTTCTTCAGAGTCCCTGTTTTCCTCAAATGACTTGAGGGTGGACATCATACGTGGTGCTTGTGGGAGCCACAGTACCCAACAACCCCTTTCCTGGTGCCTGTCAAGTGTTTTCATAAAGTGGATGGGACCAGGTAGGGCTTCTGATTGGCTCCTGGCTATTTGATGGGCGGTGCAGATTTTTAAAAACATTGCTTTGGCAGTAGCTGCCATCACCACACAAGGATCTTCATTGTGTGCCTGAAAATAAAGTCGCAGCAGCCATGACACCTGTGGCAGCCATGTTGGGTCAGAATTCCAAAGGTGCCCACAGTCTCGAAAAGGTTGAAGAACCATTTACTAGGATTAGAAGTGATTAGGTTTCAACCCTTGGCGAAAGGCTTTGGCTTTGTGGCGGAGCATCTGCAGATGATCCCTCTTCCAGTTTGTGGCTTCTCTGGTTAAAAAGTCTCAAGTAGCAGTTACAAGAAAAGAATTCTCTCTCTCTCTTTCTCTCTCTCTCTCTCTGTACCTAATCCCTAGGAGACTTGTCGCCAATCCAGGTAGACAATACCTAGATGGACTGATGGTCTGACTTGCTATATGGCACTGGGAACTTCAAATAGTCATGTATAAATGTTTCCATGACAAAAAAGATACATGAAAACCTCTAGAAAAGAAAGCTACCAGCAGGGGCTTTTTTTCAGCGGGAATGCAGTGAAACGGAGTTCCGGCATCTCTTGAAAATGGTCACATGGCCAGTGGCCCCGCCCCCTGATCTCCTGACAGAGGGGAGTTTAGATTGCCCTCCATGCCGCTGGAGCAGCATGGAGGGCAATCTAAACTCCCCTCTGTCTGGAGATCAGAGGGCGGGGCCATCGGCCATGAGACCATTTTCGCCGAGGGTGATTCAAACTTTAAAAAACTCCGCCCTTGTTCCAGCTGACCCAAAGTGACATCATTGTGCGGTCCTGAGTTCCACCACCTCTTTTCCCAGAAAAAAAGCCCTGGCTACCAGTGCTTGTCCTATTGCACTAGAATTGACATTGAGTTATGCAGTACACAAAGCACTCATGTTTTTTAAATGGTTTAATAAATAGAGAACGTAATACTACCCCAACCGAGGGAAAGCTAGCAAACTTTTTTTTTGGACTGTAGCAGGTTTGTTGTCTGCAGCATGGAAGAGGGTGGAGAGAGGAGCCGTAACAAAAGGGCATTAAGTTTCCTCTCCGTAACATGCAACCACTGTTCCCTCAAGAGATTAAAAGGGGACATTTCCTTTTAATACAACAGCAGGAAATCTCCAACCTTAAGCAAACCCTGTAAAGCCACACTTTTCCTGCTATGAGAAGGGAAGGATTTAAGTTTCTCAAGATCAAGGCTGGAGCTTTCTCTCTCCCTGTGCACCCCCCCCCCCTCTGAACCACACTTTTCTTTCATGAAAAGTCAAGGCTGTAAAAAGAATTATCCCTTCGTATTTATCATCACATTAGTCACATAGAACCCTGTTCAGCTTCTTGCTGAAATCTTGATAGGAAAATTTCTAACTAGAAGTCAGCCCTCAAAGTTTTGGCTCATTATTTGATATTAATGTAAAGCGTTCCCTTGTAGGTCCTGCAACACACTTCAGCCCCTCCAGTTTTCACACACGCACCCCATTTGAGGAACAGCACACAGCACTTCTTATCCCTCATCTTTGCATGAGTAATTTCAGCTGAAAGTCCATCAGCGTCTCCCACAACAAAATGCGCCACTTCCCAACGTTCTATGGACTGACTCTTTGCAGAATGTTCATGGACATTCCTTATCATCATCATCATCAATCTTTATTGCACTAGCAAGAAGCCATAGCAACAATACAAGAGAAACATTTCTTACCATTGCTGCAATCTTTTCTTTTGTTTTACAAATATACAAAAGATTAACAGGCATACATTTAGATAGTTTCAGGTGGGTAGCCATGTTTAGTCTGTAGAAGAGGAAGATTTGGGTCCAGTAGCACCTTAAAGACCAACCAGATTTCCTGAGTAGGAGTTTTCAAGAGTGACTCCTGAAAGCTCCTACCCTGGAAATCTAGTTGGCCTTTAAGGTGCTACTGGACCCAAATCTTCCTCAAGCATACACTTTAAAAAAGATGAAATATACAACAAGAACAGGTAACACTATTACTATATTCCATTAAGTAGCAGAAACAAAAATTTACAAAGAATACCTAACTGGCCTAAAAGCTATCTTAAGCATAAAGAACAATCTCTTAAAAGATTTCATTTTCCATACTGAGCCACATTTGGCTCTGAAGCCACAGACTGCAGCCCCCTGCTCAGACGTGCTTCAAAAAAGCCGAGTCTTATTGTTAGCCAATAGGTTTCCCCGTTTAATTACAAATAGGTAATCTTGCTTAACCTGCAACTGCAGCCTTTTCTCCTCCTCCACAATCAAGAAGACAAAACTTCAAATAATCCAGACACTCACCATCTCTCCATTTAGCTTTATGTTAATAAAGAACAGTCTGGAAAGGTGTTAATGAGAAGCTATGAAAGAAACATGAGCATTATCAAGTCCAGGCCCTAAAGGATATGCACTCCCAGGGAGCTTTTGTTGAGGAGGAAAGGGGGAGCCAATACTGTAGTGTGTGTTTTTTTAATCGCTTCTGCATGTGCAAAATGATTAAAATTAAGACTGCCGACTGGATACAGTGTTTGGCAAAGGGGAGGGAAGGCTCCCTCTAGGGCACTGCAGCATTTTTGGGCTGCACAAACCACAGACTCCCTAGAGCTGGCTTCCAGTCTATTCGCTTTTGCAGGATCAGTTTGTTGGCGTGCCGGAGCCAAAACACACAAGCACAAAAACCCCAACTCAGCAGGGCTGTTTTTTTAAAAAAAACAACAACAGAAAAATAAAGAACACAATACAAAGGCTGGAATGTGCTTACATGGCAGCCAAATTGGGAGGGTTAATTAGCACATCAAAGGTAAGAGACAACAAAGGAGAAAACTCTGCAGCAACACACAGTGAGCTGGATAAGAGAGTCCAGAGAGCAAATATTTAGAGGGCTGCTACCTTCTTTCCTGGCTGGGCTGGTGTGCCTTTAAACAGCTGCAGAAAATCTAGCAGATTGGAAATCTTCCTTCCCCTATCATACTAATTGCATGCTGGGTAAAGCTTCACCTGCCAAGGTTCTGCTTGTCTTGCAGCTGTTAAAAGTCACAGGAACCCTGCAAAGAAAGAAGGAAGAGGGCCAAGCGTCCTCTCTCATCTATGGAGTCGGGGTAGACTGGGCAACAGGCAATTCTCAAAGGGCAGCGGGGGACAGCTGTCAAAACCTGGATGCTTTAGCCCGCTTATGTTGATACAAAGCCAACGTTATAATTAGCCGTCAAAATCCCACAGGACAGATCTGCAAGCACATCTTCTCTAAGGTCAACATCTGTGAGAACCAGAGGGGGGGATTACTCTTCCTCCCCCCCCCGCCCCCCTTCCACTGGCTGTTTGTAATTAGACTACGAACATGCAGGGTGAGGGATAGTTTCCACCTAAGTTTTAAACAGCTCACAGCTTTTTAAAATGTTATAATACAACAGAAATTGGTGTTGTTGTTAGACTGCCAGACTAGGATCTGGGTTCAAATCCCACTCTGCCACGGAAGCAGAGTGACCATGCGTGACTTTGGGCCAGTCACACTCTCACCTTGATCTCGTGGTTTCTGCAGTACCGTGAGCCACAGAAATTTGGAACTTTCTGCGCCCAGTATGCAAGGCTCATTTTGAGGGGGAACGCACAGGAATGCAGTTCCGGCAGTTCCCCAGAGAGGTCACTTGTCAGGGGGCCCCACCCACCTGACTTGGCCATTTGGGGCCCATTTCATCCTGGATTGGGGCCGAAACGGCCCAGATCAGGCCTCTGACGGGTGGTGGATCACTTTCCTGCTCAGCAGCGGCCCGATCCTGACCATTTTGGGCTCCTGCTTGGCCATTTTGGGCTCCTGCTCAGCCCAATTTCGGCCCTGAATGGCCCGGATTGGGTCCAAAACAGCCAGGATAGGTGATGTCAGGGGGTGTGGCATATGCAAGTCAGTTATGCCAATAACACATTTCTGGTGATGTCAAGAGGTGTGGCATATGCTAATGAGTTATGCTAATGAGTTCCTCCAGCTCTTTTTCTATGAAATGACCCCTGCCAGTATGTAAACATAAATGCTTCACCAGCATAATATCTGTGGGTCCAGCAGGTGTTGTTGCTGTTAAAGGCATCTTCACAGCCAGTAAGAAAGGTAAAAAGTCCTTGCAGGTTGCTGCCCTGGTCCAAAGCACAAGCCAGGCAATACTTTTTATTAGGAGGATGTAAGATACCACTTGCATTAATTTCTATTATTTTAGTTAGACCTAATAAAAGATATATGGCTTCTGTAGTAAGAAAGGTGTCACTGCTAGATATGCACATATATAATGCTGCAAAGTATACTCCACATTTATTTTATTTACTTCATTTATATCTCCATCTTTCTCCCCAACGGGGATCCAAAGCAGGTTATGCTGTTTACCTCTCCTTCACTTTATCTTCACAACAACCCTGTGAGGTAGGTTAGGCTGCGTGTGAGTGACTGACCCAAGGTCACCCCGTGACCTTCCGTGGCAAAGCAGAGATTCAAACCCAGGTCTCCCAGCTTACTACAATAATGATAACTATACATACACACTTGAGTTTGCCAGGTAAGGTTCTCAAAAGGCACTAGAAAGCCAGGTCCACAAAAGGAAAGGGCTCATTTATTTCAAAATGTGAACAGGGATTTTGAGCTGAAGCTCAAGATAAAACCTTTTGCTTGTGTTTAATCAGTTTGTAAATGACTCCTACATCCTTTGTTGTTATGCCTGATTTACTGTATAACCTATATTAACCTATATTAATAAACAATATAATGTTACTATAATTGGCTGTTATTTCTTCTTTCCTATATTTATCACTGGAGCTATTTATGTATTTTAATATGTCCTTTTGATACTTAAAAAAATAATCAATGAACAACCTGCTTTGATACTCACTCCTACTTGAGCTCTGTGCAGATTACAAGGCACACGTCCCTTCCCCAAACATCCTAATTTTTTAAAACAGTTATCACTTTTTCTTATTTCTACTGAACAGACAACACTCTCTTTTGGAACTAAGTGCTGGACATCTTTCCACTATCAATCAGACCATTCAAAGGAGCACAGCCTGTTCATTAATACTCAGGTAACAGGTTTGACAACCTGCCTCCTTTTCCCTCACAGAGATGATTTCGAGATAAACTTTCTGCCTTGTTTCTAAGTGACAGTAAAACAGAAGGTACAAAGATGACACAGCTCCCAAAAAGAGAACTGTAGGGCAAAAACTTTGCCAGTAAAAAAGAGCTTCGGAAATGTTATATAAAGAACAATCCATACAAGAAGTACTGAGGGAAGGCAGAAATGTGAGTGTCTGGTAGACAAATTTGTAAGTGCACGATAATTCATTCTCATACCACTGGTAGACCCATATATAACAACGACAAAACCCCAAGTTTTTTCTACATGCTTACAACAGATTTTAAAAAGAAATAACCCTCCTCTGAAGACATGTTACATACCGCAGTCTTAAGGCCAATCAAAATTCATTATTGTTTCTGACATCCATATAGCAAAACAAGTTCCCAGAGCCCCTTATAATTTCTTTGTTATAGCAAAGAAACCTTTGGGGCATTTCTCCATTATCTATCCCAATCTCAGCAGTTATAGTTTTCAGTCAAGGTCACACGCATGCAAGTACTACGAGCTGAAGTGAGCTTGGACTAGTTCTTGACACACAATCACAACCATAATCCATAAGCACGCAGCTAGGACCATGCACACACTGATTAAAGTTCTACTTATTGGGTTGAAAGGGCTGCAGGCATTGGTCTGAGTGCACCATAAATGTTCACTTGAGGATAACATGCCAGAGCTTCTTGGAAGTTCATCACCACTTGTGCTCTTGGTGACATTTATTTATTTTATTTATTTGTTTTGATTTCTATTCCGCCCTCCCCACATTAGCAGGCTCAGGGCGGATTTACACGTGTGCACATTAAAAATTTACAGTTAAAAACACAATAAATACAATATAAATATTTAAAATACAAATACAGCGCAGCGCTAAATTAATTCAGTTGAGCCATTTCCACTGTCACTAAACTTTCTTTGGAGGTGGATGTTTTGATAGAGAGGGCTCCGTTCTACCCTAATGGCCGGCAGAGGCCAAACCGAGTGTCAACTATACGCCTGGCAGAACAGCTCCATCTTACAGACCTGGCAGAATGATAACAGATCCTGCTGGGCCCTGGTCTCAATAAACAGAGCTTTAAACCAGGTTGGAGCCAGGACCAAAACAGCACAGCTTTGTGGAGTATACACTTAGAAGAGCTATCCCCTTAAATGAAAGAGATTTCAGAAAGCCTTCACTTAGCCACAAAAGTTCAGAATGACCTCAGGCCAGTGGCTGGCAGAAGACTGGGAGAATGTCGCATCCATGGCACAGTATCATTTCCAGAAGTGATGTCACACCAGTTTAGGATTCAGCAGAAACTCTATGGTTTTACCACAGAGCTTCCACTGAATCCTAGAGTGGCCTTCAACATAAAAGCAATTTTTGCCTTATTTTTTTCCGTGCCAGCCTATCAACTGCGGCAAGGGTTGGGGGCTGCCAGAGAGAGACCTGGCAACCTATATATGAGTCCAAACACCTTTCACTGCCTTAAAGGAAAGAACTCTTGCATACAACAGCCTGAGTGAATATTCCATATGTAAGCCAAAAATACACATCTTTTCTTCTATGTAACTGGTACTCCAGCAATCTGGATTAGAACCTACAATAAAAGTCAATTACATAATCATGCTTCTTTAACTCTTCCACATTTGCTAAAAATGCAAGCTAACCAACAGTTTTAAATCCACACACACACACACAACAATATCATTTTTCCTTCTTCCAAAGAACACCATGTGCTGCCAAGCTTACTCTGCAGGGAGCAGGAGTGAAGGTGAAGTCAGAGAAGCTGATCAGGTTTCTCAATGTCACAATATAATATGCATTTATATCATGTGCATGAAAGTCAGTGGATTATACTGCTTTGGCACAATTGTGCATGATCAAAAAACAGGACCCAGGAGGGGGCTGGCTATTAAGCTGCAAGGCCTAACGGCTGGGACATCTGCCCCTTGTGCCCACCAGGAAAGAGCAAGCTGCTAGCAACCGTAGACCCAGACATAAGAGGTTGGGGCGTCAAACTTTTTGGAATCAGGTGTTAGATTTAATCTCTGGTATAACTGGTTTTTTTGAAAGACAGTGTTGTAGATACAGATAAGGAATTTGCCGCAAGTTTGCTTACACTGGCTAGATTATATATTGCCACTTGCTGGAAAATTAAACAAGGTCCACCTATCTAAACTCACCTGTATTGGAAAAGTAACTTTGTTGTCTAAATAGACTTAGCTGCTTATGAGATTTTGGGATCCAACTTGATAAATATGTAGAAAGATGGTCTCTTTTCACAATGTTTTGCAAAGACAAACCGCATGCCTGAATTTGTCCACGTATATTTTAATGTCTTGCAATTGCATTTTTTTTGTATCAGAAGTAAAAAATTAAGAGGTTAGAGGGGCAAAAGGATCTCCTAGACAGTTTTAGCCTCGTGCAAATTGGTGGGCGCATGCTGCTTTCCCCCATATAAGCAAATAAAAGGCCATTCAGTCCTTTGTGAGGAAAAAAATCCAATCACTCAATTTGGGTTTACTGCTGCAGTGAGAGCTAAAGCTGTATCCCACATCTGACACTGGGTAGCCAAGCTTTGAATGGTATCAAGAGAGCTGCAATGGACGGCTACACACAGAGCACACAGAAGGGGGCTTCAACAACTGGTACACACTGTGTCCCTGCTGTATAAAGGAATTCTCTCTACCCTTTGTCACAGCCATTTTGCATACATGTTTAGTTTTGTTTTCACCTCTCAATTCCGATTTGCAAGTGCCATCACAAATAATTTAACAAGAAGCCTCAGAGAATGCACAGGCCAGTATCTAAGAATTTGGAAGACTTTTCCAGATACAGTAACAAATTTGTCAAGTAAGCAGCGGGAGGCTCTTTCCCCATCCTGTGAGTAAATCTTTCTTGTGACGTCTGGCAAAGGGGAGCCACGGGAAGCAATTCCACAACTACCTTGGGAAACTTGTGTGTTAATCTCATTTGCACTCTTCTGTAAAATAAGATTAACAACAAACTGGAATTGTTGTGAGAACAAAAGAAGGAAGTATTTCAACATTTGCAAAAAGCACTGCACAAAACATCTTATTTATTTGCTTTATATAAATGTTTTTTCCTCCCTCTCTATCCACCGTATATGGCCTTTAACGTGGTTTATAAAATCAATTAAAATACACCAAATAACAAAAAAGCAACATATGAAAAATCAATGAAATTACCAATTAAAACAAGTCTACTAGTTGCCATCATGGCTCGAGCAAACTGATAGAAAAGCTCTAACACCAACACATCTAAGCAGCAGCAACTAAAACAGTTCATAAGTAAAGAAGTGGTTCAAACACTAGTGATTGCTGAAGAATCTGGGAATACTAAACTGACCTAGCCTGGCATCTGAAAAATAATGGAAAAGGGGCCAGCCAGACATAACTAGGAGTTCTACACCTGTAAAATCATTCACAAATGCACACTTATATAATTAAGACTACAGTTTTGAGGATTGTGACAGTCATACAAACAGCTGTTCTTTGCCCAGTTTAGAGAGCTGTCTTGCCTCTATCCTAGCCAGAAGAGTCAAAAAGGCTAGTCTATGGTGTTCCTTTGAACCCTGGGATGCATCAAATGTTTGTTCTGTGGTTAGAGAGACCACTATAGAGCAATGGTTCCAATCCTGTTGAACCTTTGGGCATTCTGAAATTCTGAGAAGAGGTCATGGATGCTACAACAAAATGGCTGCCATGGACGTTGAGACCAATCACAAAATGGCTGCCACATGGGGGTTGGGATCAATCACAAAATGTTGGGAGCTTCCACAGGATGTCTAAGCTGTTTCTGGAGGCAGCTGCTTCTAAATGAGTGCTCCCTGTGTAGACAGAGCGAGAGAGAGAGAGATCCTTCTGAATGCTTCCAAAGCAGCTCCTACTCCAATGGAGCAAGAGAAAATAATAATAAATAATAATAACATTCGATTTATATACCGCCCTTCAGGATGACTTAACACCCACTCCGAGTGGTTTACAAAGTATGTCATTATTATCCCCACAACAAAACACCCTATGAGGTGGGTGGGGCTAAAAGAGCTCCTAGAAAGCTGTGACTGACCCAAGGTCACCCAGCTGGTTTCAAGCGGAGGAGTGGGGAATCAAACCTTGCTCTCCAGATTAGAGTCCCGCACTCTTAACCACTACACCAAACTGGCTCTCAGGATTGGCTGTTTTGGGGAAAAGGATGCTTTTGAGAAGAAGCTAGCGTGCATCAAGAAACGCACTGATGGGCACTAGTTTGAGGATCACTGGTTGAGTTATTCTGTTGAACCCTCCTACCAATCTTTAATAAAAAGGCTAGCAGAGCAGAGCAGCATCTATTGGCTTTGTGGGCCAAGAAATGAGCCCTGCAGCATTTTTTCCAACTGCAAACACTAGCGAGAAAGGAAGATGCGCAGCAACTGTTACTCTACCCATCCCAGCCACAAACTGCACTACTGGACTATGACGCTAGAATTAAGTCACCCAGGAACAATGGATCTTTCATAAAAGCTGATACTTAGGATTATTACAATTCATTTGATATGGGATGACAGGCTTTTTTTTTACCAGTTCAAACCACACACCTTTTTGCACTCATCTGCTGATCTGTTAAACCTCACCAGAATTGCCACAGCAGCAATAAATTTAGTCTAACAAGTGTTAAAATGACATTATGCAACACTGCTTGGAATAGTGAACTCCTAGGAGATTTCTTTTCCCCCAAATTAAAATATGTTCTAGACGGCATCCTGAAATCACTAGTCACAGCAGATCCAGTGTTTTCTTTTCCTTCTGTGTGGCAAGTCAAGAAAGGAAGAGTTCATAACTGTGCAGAGTGCCTGAAGGCACATCTAGAATCATTTACTTACCCAATATCTTATCTTCATTCAATCACAAAATGCACATTTTTTAAAAGAATGTCTCTTGCTTTGTGACATCAATATAGCCTTAGCTACAACACAGTATTCGCCTTTATCTCACTTTCCCCACCCCCCCTTTACAGACCTGTGAAATAAGACAAGGCTAATTCATTTATCCCTTTCAGTGTGAGAGCAGTTGCTTTGGCTGATGTTGGCTGGTAATGGGGGGCGGGGGGCTCACCTGGATAGCCCAGGCCTGCCTGATCTTGTCAGCTCTCAGAAGATAAGCAGGGTTAATCTTGGTTAGTAATTGGATGGATGACCTCCAACAAAGACCAGGGTTGCATAGGAAGGAAAGGCAAACCAACGCTGTTAGTCTCTTGCCTTCAAAGCCCACTAGAGGTTGCCATAAGTTAGCTATGACTTGACGGCACTCTCCTCCACCACCAAAGGAGCTGGGAGCTTTAGCCTTTGAGCCTTCTTCCATAGGCCTTGCAGGGCATCTGGTTAGCCACTCTGGGAAGCAAGATGCAGAACCAGAGGGACCACACATCTGATCCTGTAGGGTTCTTCTGGATTTGAACATGGGTCTTCAAAAGACTAAACAAATTACTCAGGCAGCATGCAGATATTACAATAAACTTTGATTCCATCAAGTTGTGGTCTGATTTTTTGGGGGGGAAAAGAGGCCAACAAAGCAGTTACTAGACTGACAACAAACTAGGATTCCAATCGAAGTTTTTTAGCTGGTTTGTTAACCACCATTTGTATATGGATCGTTTGTGACATCTGAATTCAGAAACCACACACTGCTGAACAGCATGGCCTTGTGCACGTATTTGGCGGCAGATACAGCAACACGAGGAAGACGCCCTTCCAGCTGCAAGGTGGAGAAAAGGCAAGCAGCAAACACACTGGGGGTTATGCAACAAACCAGGATTTGTTGCTTATGTCTGGTCGACTAACCAGTTGTTGCACAAGCTTGTAATCTCTGAACAAAGCCTTGTTCTCCAAAAATGCTTACCAAAGCAACCATATCACCTGCTTTCAAAGCATCAATTAAGCATGACTATTTTCTCAAGATCAATACTGCAGTATGAAGATCCTTCCTCGGGCCTGCTTCCAGACAATTCTTTCCCCATGAAAAGAGAGCCATTCCCCAGGACATCGAATGCAATAAGGACAGAGGGAAAAAAACAGCATTCCCTGGAGGGCTTTGCATTCACACAATGTGTCAGCGCTCAACTAGACATAGCACTGTCCACAGCCCCACCCCTTCAGCAGTTTCAGCGCTTGAAAGGCGCATGGGAGTGGGTCCCGCCACGCTGTGGGCCCATTCAAAATTGGACCCCCACGGTGATAAAGAAACAAGATTTTCATGAGTTTAGATAGTTTAAAGTGATAATGATGAGTTATGTCTATGTGAATTGGGTATGTTAAAGTGTACAGTTCTTATTTTGTTGGTGTTTGTATGGCTTATGGCTTCGGCCAGAAAAGCAATAAACATATTATTATAAAATTGGACCCTCATAGCATTTTAAATGGCCCAAATTCGGTTGTAAAACGGCAGCAGAGGCAGCCACAACTCAGACTTGTGGACACTGTAACATGTAGTTGTGCCCTCATTTAAACTAGGCTGTTATTAGGCTTGGCAACTTCCAGGTGCGGCCTGAAGATCTCCTGGAATTATAACTGATCTCCAAACCACAGAAATGAGCTCCCCTGGAGAAAACAGCAGCTTTGGAGGGTGGACTGTATGGGATTATACCTCTCCTCCCCAAACCCCGTGCACCTCAGCTTTCACCCCAAATCTCTAGGAATCTCTAAACCCAGCATTGGCAACCCTAGCTACTACAAAGAAGCTCTTCCTCCTCTTATATGTGTCCTAACTTTCTAGTCAAGTCCTAATCCAAATACAGTCCAGCAGCTCTCAAGTTTATCAGTCGAGTTTTTACACAGTCTGCAAAAGTTGCATCAAATGTTCACACAGAGAACCCTCCCATACCTTGTCACAGCTGATAAAAAGCTCTTCGTTGCCACATGCCCTTTCTTTCAGCAAAGAAAACCCCAACGAATTACAACAGGATCACTCTGCTAGCATTGTGCCTGGCCTAGCTTATCCTGTTCAAAATATCCACAAGTCCAATGCCACGGGGACTTTCCTGAGCTAATGAGATGGTGATATTCTATTTGGTTGGTGCAAGGCCGAAATACAAAGCACACTAACTTGGAAATAAATCTCAGTGAATAAGATGTGGCTTCCTTCCACATAAACCTGCATGGATCAAGCTGCATTAGGACATGGAGGTTTCATAGCACACAGGGAGCAAGTCATTTGCATATGTCCCACTAAAGACATTGCATATTTAAAAGTTATTTCCCCACAATCCAGAAGGCATATATAGAAGCTATAATTTTGCACGGCATTGTTACTGTGCAATATTTCACTCTCTCTCTCTCTCACACCCCCCCCCCCCGCAAGAATGGGATTTTCAGAATTCAGCACACCCTAGCAAAATTGCAAGTTCCAGTTCCCAATATGGAGAGACTTCATTGCGCCAGCAAAATAGCCAGCCTTCCAGAATATTAATTCAGAACAGATTCAGTGCATACACACATTTGTAGACGCCACAATTATCAGGAATACATTGAAGGCTATGCACTCTGCCCATGGTATGCAGTCATAGGCTCATAAGCAGTATCAGTTGACATGCTACCTGCAGTTCTTCTGACTGCCATTTCTCAATATAGAACCTGCCCTATATTGCAGGAAAGCGTGCAAGGCCCAGTAGGACTTGTGTTACAAAACACAGTTGGTTCCCACCTTGAAACTGCCACTGGAGGAATGGGTAAGCTGTACACCTCCCTAAAGTGCAGACTTCACACCAGGGATGGAAGTAAATGTGACTCTTTGGATTGATAATTGCGAATGCGGCTTTCTGCAAACCATGGAGCAAGTACAACTGGTACGGAGTCTCTGAAGACCAGTGGCAATTTCTGCTTTACAGGGAGCTTCAAGGAAAGGAAGGAAGCTGGTGGCTATGGGTGCAATCACAGAAGCATATCATGCAAAAAGGGTACACTAACTCCGATCAAAATTGTCTCATTTTGCAATTACTCGTTTGTCGAAGAAATGGGCCTTTGGACACTTACCGTGAAGGGTCCTTCTCCTCTGAGGACAGGAGGACATCTGTGGGTGTTTCCCACCGTCCTATCAGGGAGGCAGGAAGTTGAAACTTCTTCCTCTTGTAGGTGGGACCACCCCCTGGTCTTCAGTTTGGGTGACTCCCCTCAGCAGTGTTGACTCCTTCATATAAACTGTAATCTATAACTATATCAACTTGTTAATAACTGAAAACAGAGAAGATAAAACACAACGTGCCGAAGAGTGGCAACTAGGAACAGATGAAAAATCACACATACAGAAAATCACAGTGGAATCAGAAAATACTGGTATGAGGTCGGTGGTCTTGATAGTAGACGAAGATCCTGGGAGGGCCAGATGTCCTCCTGTCCTCAGAGGAGAAGGACCCTTCACGGTAAGTGTCCAAAGGCCCATTCTCCCTCTGAGGCAGGAGGACATCTGTGGGTGCTCCCAAAGCAGTCCTTCATCGACCGGGCGGGATCGTATCTTCGTCTTCGACCACATGTTGTAGAACTCTCTGACCGAAGGCTGCGTCCGCCGACGTGTACGTGTGCAGTTGACAGTGTTTAATGAACGTGGATATAGTTGTCCAGGTGGCAGCTTTGCAGATGTCGTCAATCGATGCGTTACGTCTGAGCGCTGCGTTGGTGGCTGCACTCCTCGCTGAATGTGCTGTAATTCCCGGAGGGATGTCCAGCTTGAGGGCTTTGTAGGCTTCCCGAATGCACAACTTGATGTTATAGGCAATGGCCGAGGACGACATGCGCTGACCTAGTTTTGGCGGTGACACATTTATGAACAAGGAATCCGTCTGGCGAATCTTTTCAGTCTGTATTATGTAAGACTTAATAGCCCGACGGACATCCAAATTGTGCCACTCTCTTTCCCTGGGATGACTAGGGTTGGGGCAAAAGGACGGCAGGTTGATCTCCTGTGCCCGATGGAAGGTGGAGTAAGCCTTTGGTAAGAAGAATGGATCAGTCCGTAACACCACCTTCTCCTTGTGGAAGATGCACAGATCTGGCCTAATAGACAGAGCGCCAAGCTCCGATATCCTGCGCGCCGAAGTTATTGCCACCAGGAAAATGGTTTTAAGTCTCAGCCATTTCAGAGCGATGTCCTTGATAGGCTCAAATGGTGGCTTGGTGAGTGCTGATAACACGACGTTCAGACGCCAGGTCGGGAACCGATGCACCACTGGAGGGTTGAGCAGGGTGGCCCCTCTGAGAAATCTCTTGATGTGTTGATGAGACGCGAGGGGAATGCCGTCAATCTCCTGAACGACAGTACCAATTGCCGCTATTTGTTTTCTCAGTGTTGCTGGTCGTAGTCCCCTGTCTAGCCCCTCCTGCAGAAAACCCAGGACGGAATTTAGAGAGGGACCGAGGGAATCCACCCCCTTACGTCGGCACCATCTGTGGAAAGCTTTCCATGCACAATTGTAGACCCTGATTGTGGAGCCTTTTCTGGAAGCCAGGATGGTATCTATGATCTTTGGCGCGTAGCCCTGTCGCTGGAGACGTCGCCTCTCAATTTCCACCCTGTCAGTGACCACCATTCTGGGTGGGGATGACAGATAGGGCCCTGGTGCAACAGATCCGCGGATATTGGCAGACGTACCGGGGATGCCACTGACATCCATCGTAGATCGGAAAACCAGGGACGCCTGGGCCACCACGGTGCCACTAGAATCACAGTTGCCCCTTGCTCCCGGATCCGTTGAAGTAGCTTGGGTATCGTCGGTAACGGCGGGAAGGCGTATAGAATGGTCCTTGGCCATGGGCATGTGAGAGCGTCTACTCCCTCTGCTCTGGGATGGAAGAACCTTGAGTAAAATCTCGGTAACTGAGCGTTCTGATGAGAGGCGAACAAGTCTACCTTCGGAGTTCCGAAGTAGTCCGTCAGTAGGAGAAAGACGTCCCTCTTGAGGGTCCACTCTCCCGGGTGCAGGGTCTCCCTGCTCAGCCAGTCTGCCCGGGTGTTGAGAATTCCCCGGATGTGCTCTGCTCGAATGGAAGAGAGGTTTCTCTCCGCCCATATCAGGATCTGGTTGGCTTCTCTTTGGAGACCTGACGACCTGGTCCCTCCCTGTTTGTTGATGTATGCTTTGGTAGCTATATTGTCCGTGCGGATCAAGACGTGGCAGCGAAAGATCCGTCCGCCGAAGTGATGCAATGCCCTCAGGACAGCCTTCATCTCTAGGACATTTATAGGGAGTTTCCTCTCCTCTGACCAGCGTCCTTGGACTGTTGGATCCCGTCTAGGATTGCGCCCCATCCCAACAGGCTGGCGTCCGTGAAAATCTGCGTCGGATGATGCAATAGAAAACTCTTGCCCTGGCCGAGGTTTGAGTCCTTGGTCCACCAGAGAAGACTTTCTTTTACCGTCTGTGGAACCTGGAGTTTGGTATTTGCTTTCTGTGCAATGTGGAATTGAAACGGTCGTAGCAGGGATTGCAGAGGTCTGGTGTGGAACCATCCCCAGTACATAGCCTCCGAGTATGCCACTAGGAGACCCAGCAGTTTGGATAATTCCATTATCGGGGAAGAAGGAGATTTGACTACATCCATTACTAGTGCCTTGGTCTTGGTTCTCTTTTTCTCTGGAAGAAAGAGACAGCCCTTCCTCGTGTCTATCGTCAGACCTAAGTGTTCTAGCCGTTGCGAGGGCGTCAGAGAGCATTTTGCCCGGTTGACAAGGAACCCGTGCCTTTCCAGGAACTGGATGGTGAATGCTGTCTCTTCCCGCGAGGCTTCTGCCGAAGTCGATCTCAGGAGAATGTCGTCCAGATACGGGTGTACATGGATGCCCCTCTCTCTGAGCTTCATTACCGGAACAACTAGCAGCTTGGTAAAGACTCTCGGAGCTGTCGCGAGGCCAAAGTGCATTGCCCTGAACTGCAGGTGAGTGTCCCCCACGCAGAATCTGAGGAACCTGCGATGGGTGGGAGCAATGGGTACATGCAAATAGGCTTCTGTTAAGTCTATTGAAGTCAAGAACTCTCCCTGCTGTAGGGCTTCCGCGATGGACCGGAGAGTTTCCATCCTGAAGTGTCTCAACTTGATGAACCCGTTTACATACTTCAGGTCCAGGATGGAGCGCCAATCCCCATTCTTCTTGGGAATAGTAAAGAAGATCGAGTAGACGCCCCGCCCCTTCTCGTCTGAGGGAACCGGCTCGACGGCTCTTATGTCTATCAGGTGTTGTATAGCCTGGGAAGTTATCGCGCCTGAGAGGGTCTTTCTTGAGAGGTGAGCGGAGGAACCGTTCCGGTGGGAGGGAGAAGAACTCTATTACGTAACCGCTTGAGACAATTTCTGAAACCCAGGCATCCGCCTTGGAGTCCATCCACGCCTGCTGGAATAGAAGCAGACGTCCCCCCACCGGAACGTTCAAGGAGTCAGGGCCGGGGTCCCTTGTCATCAGTATCCTGTCTGTTGCCGTGAAGACCCTGAGATTTCCCAAATTTTGCGTGGAAGTTTCCTCGTCTCGGTTGTCCTCTGGATGAGCCCCAACCGCGCTTGTGTTCTTGTCTGTTCCTAGGTAAAGTGTGTTGGGTTCTGAATGGCTGGTAAGAATACGAACGTCTCGGAGTGTATTTCAGTGAACGTGGGAGGGACTTCTTCTTGTCCTTGGTCTCCACCAGGACCTTCTCGAGGGGCTCCCCAAAGAGTTTTCCCCCTTGAAATGGGTAGGCTAAGAGAATCAACTTTGCTTGTAGATCTGCAGGCCAGGTTCTAATCCAGAGGAGACGTCTGACTGCGGTGGTAGAGGCCATGGCCCTGGAGGTAAGGGACAGAGAGTCCAGAGTGGCGTCCGCCGTGAAGGTACAGGCCTTGAGAATCCTGTTGGCACCCTCCAGCAGTCGTCTATTGTTGTTGGGGAGCAATTGGATGAGTCTCCTTGTCCATACCACTGCAGCTCGTGACACCGTGGAGGCGATGGCTGACGCTTTGATGGAGGTGGCTAATGCCTCGTGAGCTCTCTTGAGTATGGCTTCACCTTTCTTGTCCAGTCCATCCTTAATGTTGCCATGTCCATCTTCGGAAAGCAGACCTTGAGACTGCAACGCTGCCACTGGTGCGTCTACGATGGGTACCTGTAACAGCTCATCAGCAAAGTTAGAAACCACGTAGATCTTTTTTAAGGCATGAGGGACCTGCTTACATGCTGCCGGCATGGACCATTCAGCCTTTAGCTGACGTTCAAAAAATTCAGGGAATGGGAACACTCTAGCTTTGCTTTCTGACCTGGGGAAGAATTCCCTGTTCCCTTTGGGCCTAGCCTTGTGTCCCTTAGTCTTTGCCTCCTCCTCCTCCTCCCCCTTCTCGGCTTCATTTAAGTCCAGAGCTGAGAGGGTTTTTGATAGCAGATATTGGAAATCTTCCATCTGAAAAAGTCTATTGGGCTGGTCAGGAATATCACTATCAGCCTCCTGATCATCTTCTGATAAAAATTCCCCACCCTCAGATTCCTCACTGAGGGACTGCTCTTCCTCCCTCCACCTGGGGGATGGGTCTGGCACTTTACTCTGGGGCTGTTTTCTGGCCACCTTGGTGGGCCACGAGCCCCCCTGGGGACTTCTACTAGGAGCCTGGGGCACCACAGTGGCTCTGGAGGAGGATGGACTAGGCTGGTCTGAATTGCAGAGGTCCAATATTGCAGCTCTGACGGAGTCCCTAATAGCCACCAGCATCTCTGGGGATAAGGGAGAGGAAGAGGCAGCAGCACTTACTTGGTCTTCAGGAGTGTCAGCACTGAGACTCTGTGCAGGAGTTGCTGTTCTGTGTTGCCTATCTCCCGCCGGGAGGTTGGCAAGCACGTCTTTGCGTTTTGGCGGGAAAGCACTGTCTGCGGTTTTTCCCGCCGATTCTGAGTCCTGCGCCGCTGCGCCGCTGTCCTCTCTCTTCCTCCTGCGTCCCGCGGCTTTCTCCGGCTCCCGGTCAGTTGTTCGGGGCCGTTTTCTGGCGGGCTGATCTGTAGGTGACACTCCTCCACCGGGGGTCCGATCATGCCTGCGCGGCAAGTCGGAGCCGGTCGGGTCTGCTCCCGCCGCCGGCAGGACGGCTCCAGGGAGGCAGCCCTCAGCCCTCTCCATGAAGGAATCTTCGGAGTCCGATGACTCCCTTGTCTCCATAGAAGCTTTCTCTCTCCAAGATATGGACAGAAGTAAGGTAAAGGATAGAAAAAGAAAGTATAGGTAGCAGAGCTAACCTAAACTAGAACTGCTCTCCCCTGAGGCAGGAAAAGAACTGAAGACCAGGGGGTGGTCCCACCTACAAGAGGAAGAAGTTTCAACTTCCTGCCTCCCTGATAGGACGGTGGGAAACACCCACAGATGTCCTCCTGCCTCAGAGGGAGAAACTGTTTTTTCATCCTTCTTCCAGTTTTTCTTTACCTAACATACGCAAAAAGCAAGCAGTATCGGCTAACAGCAAACGATTTAAAATTAAAAAGGAATTCATAATGCTTTCCCACAAATTAGCCACCATATAATATTGGTTTCTTCTAGCTCAGGAGGATTCGATTCAAACCACAGAAGTGGAACTCCCAGGCTAGTAAACAGAACACCCAGCACAACTCAGTTCCAGTTCAAAGAGCCTACCCAGCAAGCCTAATCAGAGGACATAAAATCCTCAAAAGCTTCTAGCAACTATTTAAAAATACTTTATTCAATTGCTTAAAGCAGCATTTCCCAGTCTGTGAGTCCTGACTCAAAATTGGGCTGCAAAGCCTGTGAATGTGGGCCCCAGGCGTTTGGAATGTTAATGATTTGTGTGTGCTCTTTTTAAAAAAAATGGGTCACCATATGAAGTAAATTTGGACTTGTGGGTCACCATACCAAAAAGAGTGGGAACCACTGTCTTCAAGGAGCATGACATTTTGTTATTTTTTAAAACGGCTGTTCCTCCCACTGATTTAACAACATTTTGCAAAATAGTGCTAACGGGATTCTTATAGCTGAATTACAACTAACAGAGACATTATCCCAAAGGAACAGACCCTGACTAAGCCTGGATGCCAACTATGTCCCCACATGTACTTAATGCAAGATTACTACAGAGCCTAAGAACTAATGCCACACTATCAAAGGTCTGTTCTTCTGCTCATTCTTACCATTGTACATGCCATCATCTGCCAACAATCGCCTCCTGCTGTTTATATAAGACAAAGAAAAAATGCACAAAAATTGATATAAAAATGGCAATATTCCAAAAACACAGGGGGGAATGTTACAGTCTCCTAGTGTGCTCAGCTGCAGAAACTCATCATTCTTCCCAAAAGAAACTCTAAAAATGGCTGGATTAGAATTCATCAACTGGTGTGATCGTATCACCAATGGGTGAAACAGAACAGAAGCTTTCCTTAGCTGCCACAGATGTTCAATTGCTTCACATAACTGAGTTAACTTGCTATCAAGTGTTCTCCTCGCATACACTCAAGCAACTCAATCACAGGACTTAATCTCATCAGCCACACCTTCTCTGTCTCTTTCATTTGCTCCTCTTCCAATGTAATATATGCCATCATGTGCTAAGAATGGCCTTCTGCTCTCTGCACTGAAAGAAAAAAAAAACAAGCCAGTCCCTATGCAAAAGAATAAATGGGCACAAATCTGACATAAAAACACAATATACAAAAATTTGAGTAATTATATACCACCTTATATCCTCAGATTCAAGGCAGCTAACAAAGGACCCCAAACCATCATAAGTTTCTAAAAGCAGGTGTAAGTGTATATGTACCATTTAAACACACACTTTAAAACACAGCCAGATCTGCAACAGTTTCCACTAAATGCTCTCTGGAATAAAAATGTCTTATAAACCTTTCCAAATGCGGCAAGCGAAAGCATTCTCCACATCCAAGCCAGTAGGCTATTTGGGAGGAACGGACCAAGCCCCAGAAAAAGTTCACAGCCTAACTCTTGTCAAACGGACAATCCTGGAAATGGGTACCCCCCAGGAGTTTTGCCGCTTAAGCGGCAAACAGGAAAAACTAGTGGGCGAACATTTTATACTTTCAAAGAATTTTGTTGCTGATCTAAAAGTTTATTTATTTGTTTACTAGCTTGATACCAGCGCTTTGCTATGGTATTTAACTACTTTAAATCGAGTTATAATACTTATGGGTATGTAACACTTTTTGGTTTGTGAGGGTTTTTTTTGTTTTTTGGAGTTGGTTTTGTAGCATAATAGGATAGTACCAGAGCTTCACAAAGGTGTTTGAATAAAGCAATGCGTGTTATCCCTATTCAGGAGTCTTGTACCATCTTTCTTCAACTGTCTGCAGTTTCCTTTACCTGATTTTTACCTCAGAACACAGAGTTCCATAGCTGATCAATCAAGAGAGAGGGGGGTGCAAGCAGGCGGGAGCCTGACAGCCACACAGGAAAGCCAGGCCCACAGGGAGACTGGCAACCATAAGTTTAGGGGAAGACTAGGAGGTGCATTTTACCTCAGGACACATTCAATGACTCCCGATAACAAGTGCATACTGTTTAGAATGTGGGGGGTGAGGACCAATCAGGCCACATATGCAAATGACCTCTTGTTCCAACTGTCTCTGGGGGAGTATGAAATGTGGAATGTTGTGAGGCCCAATCAGCCCGCATATGCAAATTACCTATGCCAATTACCTTGAAAGGCTGGCCCAATCAGAGAAGAGTGGCCAAGCTAGCAGTGGGTGGGCGCGCAAGCAGGCAGCAGCCTGCCGGCCGCACAAGAAAGTTGTATCCCTTTGGGAAAACACATTTTGCCCCTTGTTACCCCCTTAGGGGGTGAATTTCTTAAAATCCTTTCTTCGTGGGTGTTTACATCATGAAAGGAATGTTCTCTCCAAATTTCATGTTTCTAGGTCTAGGGGTTTGAGCTGGGCATTGATGAGTCAGTCAGGACACTTGTCTTTATATATTTAGATTTACTTCATTCTCCTCAACGGGGACCTAAAGCTGCTTACATCATTCTCCTCTCCTCTATTTTATCCTTAAAACAACCCTGTGAGGTAGGTTAGGCTGTGTGTGTGTGACTGGTTCAAGATCACTCAGCAAGCGTCTGCGGAAGAGTGGGGATTCGAACTTGGGTTTGCCAGATCCCAGTCCAACGCGCTAAGCACTACACCAATCTGGATTCCCTTGAGTGAACTGATTTCACTCTTTATTAGATCTTGCTTTAAAATAGCTCTCCTCCCTACCTGTCTGCTGTAAACATACTAGTAAAAACATGTGCTTAACGAATTTACCCTCCAGTACTCCTTGTCATGAAAACTTATGCTGGAATGAACTGTTAATGTTTAAAAGCGCCACTGTACTCCTCTTTGGTTTTGTCATCGACAATTACAGAATGGTCACTACAATTATATTTTCAGAGGGGTGGATTAGTCTGTTACAACAAAAAGATAAACAGGAGCACTGGCACACTTTAAAGACTAACAACATTTTATTCCAGCATAAACTTTTGAGGACCTACTTCTTCACATACAATGAGTGAATTCTCACTACGTAGGCATTTTACATAGCAGAATAAGACTTATGAAATGATACGAAATGCAAATAATATAATTACATTCCAATCTAATCAAGGCAAAATACAGACACTGTTCACTAGTTATGCTAAACTGATTATCACATTCAGTGGATGGGGAATCAGAGATTTGTTGATATATTTATCACCTGAAATGAGTCACAAATCCTAAGTCTTTGCAGGGGAGGGAAGGGGCAGCATTATCTTGCCTGCTTTTGTGCTTTGCATAGGACTGTCACTCTGTCTCCCATTTCAAGGTTCTTCATTATTCCCGCTGCCGTAGTTCACCAGATGATCCTGTCACAATCTCTCAGCCTAACCTACCTCGCAGGGCTGTTGTGAGGATAGCATGGAGGAGGGAAAAATGGAGTGATAAGGGAGACAAACAGGATACATATAAAACATATTGCTTGTGCATATTCTCTCTTCCTTGTGCACATTCTAGATCAGTAGCTCTGTTAGTCAAAATATACAAGCTACAAATAATCTAACTACAGCTGGAAGCATCTCACACCCCTGCTGAGTGAACTTGATTACTCTTTCAATTGGATTCTGCTTTGAACTGGCCTCTCTTTGTAGCATGCGCGCGCGCGCGCGCGCGCGCGCACACACACACACACACTTTCTGTTGTGCATATAAACTGGGCCTGATGGCTTTACACTCTCATTCCAGCATAGTCAGAGCTCCCTCCATCTGATACATACATTGCTAGTCTTTAAAGTGCCAAGTGTTTTCGTTTATTGTGTATATGTTTCTGATAACTGAGAATCTACTTTGCTCCTCTGTCAAAGTGAGCTTCCGCCCACAGAAGCTTATGCTTTCACAGATATGTTTGTCTCTAAGATCCCACAAGCATTTTTGGTTTAGGGTTTTTTCCCCGCTGCAACAGACTAGCACAGCTACCCTACTGGCCTTTTATCCAAGTAACCTTTTATTTCAGATGCCTGTCCCATTTGTACATGGTAACTGTATCTATTATTATAAACTGAAACGGACCTGAATGCCAGAGAATGATCTGGGCTGCAGCACAGGGCCAAGGGAAGCTGTGCTCAGGGGATACCCAGAACTATTTTCTAAAACTCTGTCCAAGGGCAGAATGGTAGCTGAAGGTGCCAACCTTCCTTTTGCCTCCTCCCGTTGTTTTTGCCTGGGGTGGAGAGGGTGAGAATCTCCCTCCATTTTATTCTGCGTATTCCATTCTTATCTCCCCCATTAGCAGCTGCATAATGCATTCCTTTAGTTAGCAGCACCTCTGTTTCAGAAGGTAAGAGAAATAACCAGTCCTGGGTTTTGTTTTGTTGGCTCTTCCAGGCAATAGAACGGGAGGTGCTGATGGTGGAACTGAAAAACCACCTGATTCCCAGCAATTGCTGCTTACTTATTGCACAACTCTGTGATGGAAGAAGCAAGCAGATTTGTATGTGTAATCAAGCGCATGCCCAAGGTGTGCATGCATCAGGAGGAGAAGGGAATGGTGCTTGTGCAACTGCACCCCACAAACCAATGAAGCCTGCAACTCCTTCTTTGTACAGAAGCATACATAACAACACGGCATGACCAATAGCCCCTAATTCCCCTCTTCTTCCCTCATGCCACCTTAACAGCAAAGCTCCATTTCCGTACTTTGCAAATAAAGAAGAGATAAATACAGGTTTCTTCTGCAAACATGCTCAGCACACTGAAACCTTACCTAAAGGCCCTCTTCAGTGGAGTGCTATTATTTTAACTTTTAAGGACAGCTCTTTAGCTGTTGCAATAGTTGCACAAAACCTACAGGATTGTACAACACACTCTATACTTCCTATTTAAACGAGGCCAACAAAGAACAGATGGACTAGAGAAAAACTGCAGCAACTGTGTGAGCTACTAACTTTTATGAACTTATTTGCAAAAGGCTGTGGTCAATTAAAAAAAATTTAAAAAAAGAGATTCCTCTTTGGCTCGCATTAGCCTTTTCTACCTTGGATTGTCAACATGCCACCTTAGGGAGCATATTTGGGTGGAATAGCAGCATAGAAATGTTTTAAATAAACACATTGAAATGGATGTCTGATGGTGCTAGCCCAGGTATTTTGTCATTTTAAATCCCATCTTCTTCCAAGAAGCTCAATGCAGCATATACTTTGTTTTTCCTTCCTGTCTCATTTTGTTCTCACTACAACCCTGTGGTTTAGACTAAGAGAGTGACTGTCTCTCGGTTATCCAGCAAACCTCATGACAAAGGCAGAACCACAAGTGACAAAAGGCACAGATTGGACACTGGTCAGCTTCCCTCAAGTTTTGATGGGAAATGTAGGCATCCTGGTCTCGCAGCTTCGCTTTCCGGCTGCTGTCCAATGGACTTTTCAACTGTCACTTGTCCAACATTCCGCCAAGCTGCCTACATTTCCCGCCAAAACTTGAGGGAAGCTGACAAGGGTCCAATCTGTGCCTTTTGTCACTTGTGGTTCTGCTCAAAGAGTGGGAACCTGAACCTGTATCAATCCTAATCCAACACCGTAACTACAACACCACAGTGGTTCACTGTGGTTTACTTACAATAAGATCCTAAACAGAGTGACACCCCTCCAAGTCCATTATAGTCCACTCTGTAACTTCACTTAAGGAACACTTAACGCACAGTAACTAGCAAAGCTACAATACTAATAAGAAGGTAATGCTGTTTTAGGGAGATATTTTATTAAAGCCTCTTAACAGACCCGCTTGCTATACGCGCAAAGAAATAATTTCAGCCGCATTTTGCACCAAGGGGGAGAGACTTACTTTGGTTACGCCATGACACAAGGTTAAGGATTCGAACAGATACAGCCGGATAAACCCAGTCACCTTCGCTTCTTTCCTTAATACTTCCTGGAAAAGAACTGCAGACCAGATTCCAAGTACAAAGAACAGCTCCTGCCAGAACGCATTACAGGTATCCTCTGCACAGACTGTACCAAAGAATGCCCCCGTAAATAGTTTTACTCCTGTGGTTCTTGAAAGCTTAGGCTACAATAAAGTTGGTTAGTCTTAAAGGTGCGACTGGACTCTTTACTATTTTGCAACTACAGACTAACACGGCTAACTCCTCTTCATCTGAAATGTTACCTGTTAAATTATTCTAAGGTCAGTTGTCTTCGTGGGAATGACTCTCACCTGTGAAACAGAAGTGGTGAATATTCAGGATTGTGCCTCTTATCTCTGCAACTCATAATGCACAATCTGGTGTGGTAATAGTCCTCAATCTATTGATCCTAAACTGCCGTGCACGGTCCCTTGTAATTCTACACTATGTATCTTTTAATCATCTTTTCCCCTTCTCTTAACTTTTCCCCTTCGTTCTCTTCAAAAACAAAATTTAGAAGTTGGAGGAAAATTCCTTTGAAGTTCTTTGTGCTCACTGAAACCATGTGAAACTTTGCTTCTCTTCGTCAGATGCATCTTTACCATTTCAGATGAAGATGCAGTTTCAATAACCAAGTCTCTCCAAGGTATTGTAAAAACAATTTTAGAAGCCAAAACGAATAATTTATTTTTTTCCAAGTTAAAAGTATACAAGGGGGTCCATAATACACAGCAAAAGAAAGCTGACTTCTCTCTTTCCAATTATCAACAGCCTGAATGTGTTTCAATTACACGTTCTGAGAATAAAGCTTCAGCCTTAATCGGGGCTCTTTTCATAATCACCCTTGCTGTCTAGATTTTTGTCTAATGAGTGATTCCGCACACGTTGGATAATGCACTTCCAATCCTCTTTATAGATCATTTGGAACGGATTTTTTTGTGCGCGGAACAAAAAAATCCACCTTAAACAATTGATAAAGTGCATTGAAAGTGCATTATCCAACGTGTGCGGAATCAGCATTATCATACAGAGCTCTAACATTGTTTTATATGTGCTTGGCTTTCAAAGAAACCAAGGTCACCCCATTAACTTGCACTCAGTAAAATAGGGCCCCTTTAGGTGCTGAATGAAAACCTGAAAAAGCATTTCCGCTAGCCCCGACTTGTGCAGGACTAATAACCTTGGATCCTTCCCTCTGGGGCCGCCGTTTTACTGCAGTATCATTCGCAGGAGTGAGGCAGCAGTTTTCCTGAACATTAATCTCCTTGACGCCAACGTGAATTTGGGCCAAACCAAAGGTAGGGAAGGCAAAAAAGGGTGGGAGAGATGCTTAAAGGATTGCAGCTGGTCAGTGCTTCTCAGATCAGAGTCAACTACACCCAGTAGTTCAGCATTTACACATGTTAGCATGTTGGAACTCAAGCCCTTAGTAACCTGGTTGCTTCCCATCCAATTCACACAACTGTTTTTGAGGCGAGCAGGTTATGGGGTTGGATCCAGACTAGATTTTCCGTTAGCGGAAGAGGCACTCTGTCAGCAGAAGACAAACTTTCCTGCATCCTGCTGCACTCCACCAATCTCACCTTCAGGCTACTCCTGGGGAAAAGAGAGCTCTTGAAAATGGCACGAGGGGCAAACTGGGAGTCTGGAGGTAGAAAGGGAAGGCGGTGGAAATTACACCTCCCCTTCCGTTAGTGGGGGGGAAATCCCCTTCTGCGAGTGGAAAACCATCATGAGGTGCTTTTATTTATTATGTATTTAATTATTTAATTTGATTTCTGTTCCTCCCTCCCCACAACAGCAGGCTCAGGGCGGATTACATACAATATAAAACAAAGATATATATAGATACACACTTAAAAACAGAATTAAAATCACATAAGTATTATAAATATTTAAAACGTCTCAAAACTTGCAAAAACGGTTATCAAAATCCCTCTCCCTCTCTCCAATGTGGCATGCTTTGAATAAAATTTGGAGTTGGGGGGAAACCAAGTATTTTTCAGGATATGACAACTTTTCACCTTATCTAAGGGTTAACAGCACAAAGACATGATAACACCTGAAAGACAGACCAGCTCTTCAAGCCACAAAAATCATGCATATCACTCAAGGCACTTATTGCTCACACCTAAAAAGATAACAGGAAAGGTGTTTGTAAAAATAGGTTCAGAAATAATAAAAACAAATAGTCAGTGGGTAACATTTGCTCAATACAATAGCAACATGATGGCAACAATGTATGAAATATCGTAACTTAGAGTTGTAAATTTTATTGAGATTAATTAGAAGCCTTGGAGAATTATAATATGAAGTTAAGCAAGCCTACTGAAACTGTACTGAACTGTTCTGAAAACTTTATTGCTCCTTTTTATCTGTTTTCTTTCTTTCTTATCTGGAAAAAATAATAAAAAATATAATTTAAAAAAAAAGAAGAAGCAAGATTAGAGTTGAGTAGCCAAATTCCCTTCCAGTTACTGATCTTCTACTGCAGACCAACACAGCTACCCACCTGAAACTATCTGCCCAATGCAATAATGCAAAGGCCTGCACAATCTTGTCAACCGGCAAGCTAAACACAGCCCACTAGGACCTCAGAAAAGCTGCTGATTCTGCTTCCTGGAATAACAGTGGTTGTTGAGCACCTTAGAAATCCACCTTCCATGACAACAGGCTACATTCAACATAGTAGGCATTAAGCTAAGCGGGCCTGCCTAGACACAACATTCCCCAGAGCCCTGACCCAATGCAACAGTCTGACACCCCATCCACAGGTAATGAACTGGGAGGAGAGAGGGCGCAGCCTTGTTCCTGGAGAACAGCTTGTAGCCTGCTCTTTTGGCCCGCAGTAATCAGTCCAGCGCAGTGGATCAGTTCGGTCACCTTTGTTTCTGGCTATGAGCAGAACCACAAGTGACAAAAGGCACAGACTGGACCCTTGTCTGCTTCCCTCAAGTTTTGGCGGGAAATGTAGGCAGCTTGGCAGAATGTTGGACAAGTGACAGTTGAAAAGTCCATTGGACAGCAGTCAGAGAGCGAAGCTGCGAGACCAGGATGCCTACATTTCCCATCAAAACTTGAGGGAAGCAGACAAGTGTCCAATCTGTGCCTTTTGTCACTTGTGGTTCTGCTCTATGACTGCTTTCTAGCATTTTAGCAAGCTATAAATATACCCAATATCAAATCTGGTTTCCTTCCCGAAAGACACCTGGGTTCCACAGCCGTTTATACAAATGCAGTTTCCTGAGTGGGCAGCTTCTCAGAAACTGCACATTACAAAACTGCACTCATATTCAATACATGTTGAAATTTTAGCCAAACAGAAAAATAGTTATGTAGCATCTCCATATACGCAGCTTATACTCCTTAATGTTCACACACTAGACAACGAAGAGATACCTAAAATTCAGCAGAAAAGCAACAAATTTCCATTCAGTTCATGAAAACAATAATTCTGTGTGTGTGTGTGTGTGTGCGTGCGTGCACGCACGCACGCACACGTCTCCTCAAGTTTATCCTCACAACAACCCTGTGAAGTAGGTTAGGTTGAGTGTGTGACTGGCTCAAGGTTCCCCTGCTAGATTCCATGACAGAGTGGAGATTTGAACCTGGATCGCCCAAACCCCAGTCTGATACTTGAACCATTACACCACACTGGCTACACACACCCAACATCACACATGAAAAATAAAAAATGTTAACTGTTAACTGATTTGAGATTCTTGTGCTTTATGTTAAGGAGAGGGACAGTAATTTGAAGTTACTTTGCAAGAAAGTCCTCAAACATACAGTAAACCTAGGGTCTCATTTCAAGAAGTCTGGGGAACCACCAGGTTACGGGTCTAATTATATCCTATCTTTTTTTACATTTTGAGCAATGAAACAATGTGATTTTCCATGTCTTTAGGCACATGCTCCTACCTACTCACAGAAATACAGCAGCTGCTATAGCGATACTATGTGCTTTAGCGATGCTATGTGCTATAGCGATACTATGTGCTTTTCCCCCTGGGAAACAAAGCAGAACTGCATGGAACTCTTTTGATAAAGTTACAAGAGGGAGGAAAAATTTGCTCATATGAAGAACTAACGAAGTGCTGGACAGGAAGACAATTGGAACAGGGGGTGGTGGGACCACCCCATGCCCTCAACGCTAGTTTGAAAGACTGGAAAGTTCTAGCAACTAGGATGAATTTTGTATTCCAGCTGTCATGAGATCTCACATTGACTTCTCCTGCAATGCCCTCAAGTGCAATAGTTAACCCTCTTCTTTGGCTTTGGAAGTCATAACAGAAGGCACAATTTGTATTTCTACTTTTTGGTGTTCAGCGGATGGAACATGCACAACATCTGAATCTGACCTATATAGATATGGGGTGACTTTATTAACTGCATCCCTCCCCCCGCCCCCCGGGTTTCTCCCAAAGAACAGTATGGGTCCTTAGAATGCGCTGAGACCTCTGGGAAGTTTATAAAATGAATTTTACAACACATCATTTTGACTGCATTTACTGGCTTGGCCCATTTGTTGTTGTGCTTCCGAACAGGCTCCACTTCAGAAAACAGCCTTAGGTTGCATGCAGACATTGTCATAGAAAGTGGTTAGTTTTAACCAGTTTGTGACAGATCTAGCATATGTACCTAACAGAACACAGACTGTTTGTATACCCTAGTTAGACCACTGCTTGCCTTACTTTTCACCTCCAGGTACCACTCCCCAGGCACCAATCTGTGCTGCCTGGTGTTGCCAGACTGCTGGCATAGCCTCACTTGATATATGGCCCACATGCTATTGGTCAGCTGAAATAAACAGCTGTCCAATACCATGTGGACCAAAAGGTAGGGAAGTTTAGGGTGAGTGAAATCTCTTCTTTCTAAACAACAGACAGACTCCCTTCCTCTCCCATCTAAATATTTCACCCAACTCCTGAAAGTTTTAACTCTGAAACATAACGGCTTAGAACCCTGGAGTACATCCATGGGCATAAATATATGTACTCATACAGAGCAGCTTTCTCACCTGCCCAACATGGTGAGAAATCCCACCCCCTGGAATTTTGTTCCTGGGGCATTTCAGGCTGCAGGGAGTTTAGAAAACTGCACCCTGTGAACACAAATCCTTCTGCTCGTGGAAATACTCTGGGTGATCTAAGACAACAAATTTCTTACAGCTCTCCCTCCTCACTGCCTTTTAAATCCCTCCTCCCCAGGAGATGCTGAAGTCTCTGAAGCCCAACACCAGCGTAGGGCTGGGGCATGGAGAGAAGGCAGAGGGAAGTGGCCTGAAAGCATCAGGACTCAGAGTAATTCTACGCAAGATTCATGCAGCTGGAGAAGCAACGTTTTCTGTTGGACTGTTTCTGTCTCTTTATATAGGAGGCTAAGGGGGCAGTGCTACTGAACAGACTGGGGATTCTGAATTCAGTTTGAACAAAACAGATTTTAACCAGCTGGTGCAAAGCACAGCTAAGTATCCACCAACAAGCAGCCTCCATTCAGACATCACACTGAACTGGAGTTTAGCCAAACCATGGTTTATTCTGATACCCAAATACATCTTAAAGCATGTGCCATTTTCATTGTGGGGATAGGGAGGTCAAGCACAGGTATGTTGCCAACCCCCAGGTGGGTCCTAGACACCTCCCAGAATTACAACTGGTCTCCAGGTGACAGATCAGCTCCCCTGAGAAAACAGTTGTTGTGGAAGGGAGACTATATGGCATTATAAGCTGCTGGGGGTCTCTCCCTCTCTAAACTCTTCCCTCCCCAGGCTCCAACCCTCAAATCTCCAGAAATTTCCCAATCCAAAGTTGGCAACCCTAATTACAGCAGTGAGTCATCAACAGCTCTATTGGACTGATTACTTGGTTATTTAATTCACTTTAGCATCTACATACCGCTTTTCTCAGTAATGGAGATTCAAAGCAGCTTATAAATGCAAAAACACAATGCAAGGGAGCAGAAGGAAGAGAGGTGGCCTCCAAGAACAAGGCAGGTCTCTCTTTCAGTCTCTGCAAGCAGATCTTTCTTCCAGTTCCAAGCTAAGAGCCACAGCAGCTGGTCAATGTCCTCGGTTTCTTGGCTACATTTTGTTGCTGTTGAATGCAAATCCTGGAAACTGCTGTATTTTCCTCCCATCTTTATTGTTTGAGTCATTGGAATTACATAAACTTCATATTAACTGGAAATAAGGATCACGTCTATTGCAGAATAAGGATTCTCCCCACCCACCCCATATTACAGACTATCTCAGTGATTCTCTCTATTCCTCTTGCTATTCCACCCCTTCTTCATCTAGAGTTCCAGACAGTTTTAAGGGGTGGGTGGGTGGGAATCCACACAGCTTTTATGCAGGCTGAGCCATGAAAACCTCAAGATTCCCTTGAAGGATATTCACAATACAATCAGACTAAAATTATAGTCTTATGGTCTGTAGTGCTGCTTTTAGGTAGTATAGGAGATGAAAGGGCAAAGAAGAATGCAGACAAACCAAGCCTCCTTTACAATTTTGCAACTTAGAAGACAAAGTAAATAGGGCAGGTTTATTTAAAATGTCAAGCACTGTGTTAATGGTTCAATTCAATTCAAATACCTTTAATGGCACACAAAGAGCTAAGACAGCAAACAGGTCACTTATAAAATTACATAAAATATCAGAAGTCAATATATTTATACAAAACTTGTATGAATCTTAAGCACACCCACTAAAAACTCTGCATCCACTTTAGAAATCGCTGTATCATTATCCTTTAACAGAAAACGACAAAAAGATAGATTGTTCTGGTGTTCAATACGTGTGTGTGGTACTGCTCATTCAGCTATTGCCTTAACAGAAATCAAAATGGGAAAACCCATACTTAATATTGTTTCTCTGGTATTTAATTATTGCCCCAATATATTTTACCACAGAAAGGGTAATGGAATCATTTGTATCTGATAATAACCACGTCACCTGGCCACTCATATTAGGTGGTGTTCCATACTTTTAAGTAGAGGAATAATTAAACCAGCCCCCAACTCATTAAATATAGGACATATTTATAGGGAACGAGTTTTCACATTCACTAGAAAGTATCATCAGGATGAATGTACAGAATAAAAAGAGGGGGAGATTTTATTTTATTTTTAAGTTTCAGGATGGGATGGACAAGTCCCTAGTCGACACTCTGAAGAGTCATATAGAATACAGGATGTATTACAGAGTTACAACACAATCCTAAACAGAGTTAAACCCTTCCAAGTCCACTGAAGTCTATGAACTTAGAAGGGTGTAACTCAGATGCCTGATGAGACCTGATGGCTC